>NC_141687.1:1860634349-1861255940 GCF_964263255.1 Lissotriton vulgaris
GGCTCTTTTAAAGATTCACCCACGTAACATGGCTGCCACCCAAAGTCCGTTTTCTATATCTTTCACGCACCACCAAGTGATGCACATTCACTTCCTGGTTTGCGGGAAGTAGGAACGTCGGAGAAGTCTACTCTTACAGCACGGAGCACCCCAACACTCTGTAAGTACTATGCGACGGGCCACAAGCCGAATCCATTTAGGTGCTTAATGCACTCATCATAAAGAGACTGTTTAGCTACTTATACACGCCCATGCTTATCTTTTGTAGACGCCGTACGACACCGGTTACACGTAAGTGCTCGGAACACCTAATGTTTTTAAACGCGAATAGACACCAATGGCACAACCGTGAGCACTGAGCTATGCACGCCTCACCTGCATAAATCGAGCACTGACACAAGCATTTCTTTTTACCCTGCCCGACCACTTTTCTTTATTTTACTTCACTTTAACCCACCCCGTTCACCTCGCCGTTTCAGCCGGTCAACCACATCACCAACCCATCCTGCATGCTACGATAACCACTATATCGGATCTCTTACTCGTACTTAGCTATATCTTATATCGTTGTTTTCAGAAGCTCCCAGATGAAGGGTATACCACCCGAAATGCATTGGAGCCATCTCAAGAATGTATGATATGCATATAAAGAAAAGAAATTTAATGTCATGGAATTAATGACGAAAAATGATTAAACACATATCAACAACTTACTGATTGGAAGCTTATTTGAGCACCCATGGTGTGCACAAGAAACAGGGATGTCCCCAAGTTAAACGGGGACACAGTGATCATTTGCATTATTAAACGCACGCCGGATGGACGTGCCACCTGTATGTAGCACCCAACCTTTGAAAAAACCTCTTAAGAAACTTTTCAAAAATAATCCCAACAATCGCTGTGAGCCCTCCAACCAAACAATTTCTGTAGTAAAGAGCTCACGTTCCATAGTTCACATGGCTGCAATTACCAGTATATCTACCTCTCTGTCAATGTCTGCATACAGTATGTTAAATCATGCACTTGCAAGTTTCTGTACGCAGACCCTACATCTTACATTGGATGTGTCTAAATCCAGCAGCTTACATCCGATTTGACAAGCGTTTGTCACTTCTTAGCTAATATGGTACTGCTGCAAAGGTCTGCACTAAAGAAGTTGTGTCTTACAAAGGATATCACAACACTGAGTGACTCAAATCAGGCAATGATGGTGTCTGAACATGAAACAAGTTACATACCTGTAACTATAATTGTGCAGTTTGATGCTATTCTAGATTATATGCAGTGCTTAATTCAACAATCTAACGGTTAGGTTCAAAACAGCCTCTTTTTCACAACAAAAGGTTGATTTTGCATGTTGGCTGTAGGCATGGTTGGAGTGACTCAACATACGTCGACCCAAAGCCCACAATCCACCAACACTAACCGCCTACGTAAGATTTCACCGCTTTGTTCGAAAGAAGCATTTCCATCCATCATTGTAAAGGGGCGTCATAGCAGATCTTGCAATATGTTTATTACCACTTTAAGTTATATTCTGCACTGTGCCTTTCAAGAGCAGCTACATCCTACACTGCAGAATGCTAGAGTCTGCAGCCTACATATCACTTACCTGAGCCTTTACACAGACGATTACTATAAATAATGCAGTGGCTGGCCACGGACATCACGTCCTGAACACTGCACAGGGCCACAATCTTCCTTGGAAAGCCTTATTCCATTACGGCCCCACAAGAGCGGGGTTACTCTTACTTGTTTAGCTGAGCCTTTCATACAGAGGAGACAAGACCCCCACAGATATACACCCTACCCAACAAGTCGTCAAGATAACGATGACAGAAGTCCTTTTCCAATTTTCAAAATTGGAGGGAAGATTAATCGCGCTCTTGCAGAGGTATTTTTTGTTAAAGCATCCAATCTATGAAATGGGAAGGCTCAGGAATCGAGCGGTTCCAGGAGTGCATTTTAATGATCAGACATGCTAATGCGGCTCACATGGCGAATGCTTTAAAATACACTTACACAACATGCTGCGTCGCATGCGTTCTTCCCTCCAAAAATGCAACAAAACAAAAAAAGCACGGCACGAAAGTGAAAGCGACCGCGAGACAGGGAAATGTAAACAAGTGCGGCAGCGCCAATTAGAAACAGATGGCCCCTCGCTCCCACAAGGTGGATGCCTCCACACGCACATATGTTACAAAAGTGCTGACCGATTCCAAAAGGTCATCTCCTAGGGCAGCGCATGTGAGCTGCGCTAGACCCGACCTAAGCAATGGCTACTAGTTTCTAAGAACTCCAGTCACAGAGTTAGTGAATGCCACCTTCAAGAAAGAAGAACATTCAACATGACGATTCTGAGAAGACCTGCTGGAAAAAAAGATCTATGTCAGTACCACATCAGCCGGAGGGAATCTTCCACCTTCAATTGCACAAAAGAAGTGCAAATTAACAATAACGATCTAATGTAACAGCCAAGTTTCTGGTCAGCTTCTTCAGAGGAAAAGTATTTTTGCTGCTTGGATATTCTTTAGGATTTATTTTCTACTGAACGCCAAAAGGAAAAGAGATTTTTAAATTTGTTACACACCAAATCATCATATTGCATAGAATTTGCCTCCATTTTAAATTATTTCCCACAAAAGCATATTAATAACATCGCAGTGAGGAACCCCACGAGGTGTTACGCACTTTGATTGTCTTGAACATTTTGAGAGGTGTCTGTCTAATTCTAGCAAAAATAGGGGCAGATTTACAAGGCTCTTGCAACACTTGTATGCCGCTGTTGCTTCACTTTTGTGATGCAGCGGTGGCGTAAACAATGCGCCACTATGTGACATATTTACAATATGACTCTTCTAGTGAGATGCGTCACGTTGTAAAGCCCTGCGCCACATTATACCGGCGTCAGGTGTAATGTATGCAGGGTGGGTGTTCTGTCGCAAGGAAGCCCAGTAAAAGTGACACAGTGAAATTTACAAGATTTCACTGAGTCACTTTTACGTCCCGCTGCTTCAAAACTTTATGCCTGCTTGTAGCAGGCGTAAGGAATGACGCAGCACAGCAAGTATAGGGCGCCCCGGAGATATGCTGGAGTTGCGTCCCTCTTGCGACACGACTCCAGCACTGCATCACCTATACGCTGACAGATGCATCACGCATCTGTCTATCATTACACCACAGTGCACCGCTTTTTAAATGTGGTGCATCCATGGTGGCACAAGGGGTTTCTAACGTCACGCAATATAACTGGCGCATCCCTGCTGATATGTTATTGTAAATCTGCCCCATAATCTTTAATATACACTTCATTAATATTTGACTCTAGCTAAAATATGGCCCTGGGCAATGAGGATTTACATATCTACACCTTGTGCTTTTATTCCGAATGGAAATCCTTTGATAAAAGGAAATGCGTCTTATTCACAATCAGACTTACACATGACTGGATCCATAACATCTGAGTAGTGCAACACTATAAATGGCTGTGGCCTGGACATGGTACCAAACTAGGCGATGACATCTTTTTTTGTTTTAAGATTTTATTATGATTTAATCTTTAAAACACAACCAGTAAAAACATCTCTCAGTAGAAAGGTACAGCGTAATGCTATGCATCATAGTTAACATTAATAATAGAACATTAATATAACAAGACAGATCCAAATGATTTAATTCCTTTAAGGACTGTACAGGGCATTACAGCGGCCTGCAAAGCCTTTATATTAACTTCGGCTAGGAGTTACTTATGGGGCTAAGCTTCTCTACCTGTTAAAGCAAAGATCTGCACATCTAGAACCACTCACATACATGGGAGCGACTAGGAGTGGCCCGTGCAGGTAAGAGTGTTGGGGCGGTTGGGCAGGGCGGGTGGCTCGACAGGTGACAAAGAGGGAAAATTAAATAAATAATACATGTTTCCTCGTCGTCGTCTGTCGCGTCACCCTCCCCCCCCAACCCGCCGCACCGCTCTTACCTGCATGGCCGCTCCTGGGATCCACACAAGGAAATTCCATTCCGAAGATCCCACTTAATTCACTTTTGTCCAAACTGTGGCGTGGATTGGAACTTCTTTCTTTTATTTCAGTCTCTTCCTATGTTCGTCCGTAGTCTCATTTTATTAATGTTTTTCACTCCCTTTCTTCTTTTCTTTCAGAATCTGTAGTATACGCCACCGTCCTCTGCGTCATGTACGTCATATAATCAGCTGAAACACCATATAACAACTGTCTGTGATGTGGGGTTGAGTCTTTCAGTGCACACTTACTGCAGGAGTTGTTGGACTTTATGTTTAGGAAGAAAGTTTAAAACAGGCTCCCAGCCATTGGCTGCAACTCCAGTAACCCCTTAGCGAGGCAGTGAGAGATGCTCCCCCTGGTCCGACTCTGTTGCATTCAGGTCGTGCTCACTGGTCCTACACACATGGTGTGAGTAGCCCTGTGAAAAGTGAAAGCTCCTACTAGCATGAACATTTAATCCCCAGTCCCAGACACACTATCTGAGTTACATCCAATTATCAAAGCCTAGAGAGAGGATGGCGAGTGCCTGGTAATCGAGCACTCTTCAAACATCAAAACCTCTTCAGTACCTGATACTTTGTTGCACCACTGGGCCAAGTCCTACTCCCTGCAAGGCAGCAGAGGTTCCAAGACACTGTTGCACCACAGATTTGAACAATCCCCTTCCTCTTTTGGTGATGCCACTAACTTGTTGAACCAAGTAGCTTATCAAACGTTCTTGCTGGAATGCAAGTTAGGAGACCAAGTCTCACTTCATTTTACCATATCCCACATTCCCTCAGCCATCAGTCATTGATTTATTGATGAACAACTCTTGTAACAAGCATACTGTCTTCTCACATGACTAAGGAAATATTCAGGTTCTGGGTTCCTCCTTGGCTGTTGATAGCAAGACCTCAGTGCATCACATTTTTTTCATTTTGTTTCTGAATCTCACTGTTTTACCAAATCATCAGGTGAGTTTGGCTATTATTCAATTGCTAAATTAATTTGTATGTGATTGACAGATTAACCATAAATCCGCAAAGCCTTTCTATATTATGGTTCTCTTTAGTGAATTTTATTTCTGGAACAATGTCAGTGTAGGCTTAAAACACACTTCAAGACTTACTTGATTGCAGCCCCTTACATTTACATGTTGACGATGATAGTGCGCCGGCTCCATGCAACTTCATTCATTCCAATGCCATTTCAAAAAAGTAGAATGACATTGATTGAGGCCAGAAAAAATACGCATACATACTGGAATACTGCCTATTTAATACTCTGGGTGTACCCATCATCCTTTTGTGAGATAGATGTTGAATAAATAAAGTTTTAGGAAGCAGCATTGCAACATCTTCATTTCTTTGAAAAGCTGGAGGAATACAAATATCACCTACCCACAGTTCTTTATTTTAACTTTTCGTACTTCTACTACATGGCAGTGTGTGTCCTGAGTAAGGGCATAGAAGGCTGTATATGTAAAAAACATGTACATGCTTCTTGACTTTTGCCGGGTGGTCCCGCCTCTTAGCATTCCTATTACTAAGTTCAACATTTCTGGGGCATTAAGAATAATAGGGACAATATATACATCCTTACACAATAGATTTGATAAAAGTATTAAAAGTGTGTGTTTCACATGATAATCCAACAGTGTAAAAGTAACAACTTTATCTGTAAATGGAAGAAGGTGGTGAGTACTTCTTGTCTTTTGCCCGTTGTTCCCCCCTATTACATTTCGAGGTATAATGTTCATCATTTATGAGGCATTAAGTACGATAGGGACAATCTATAAACCCTCCCACGATTTTATAGAAATATGACATATTCTGGCCTCACGTGATATTCCAACAGTATAAAAGTAACAACTTGATCTACACATAGTAGCAATTAATTAAATAAATAATAATATAGAGCATGTATACACCATTATATCTTGAACACAATATACAGAAAAACAGGAGTGTGGGACACATTTCAAATCAATGAAAGTGGCGAAGATCAACATTCAGCCACCCAGGACTCAAGGTTGCCATTCTGGATTTGATTAGCCATGAAATAAAGCAGTTAAAATGTAATGCCAAGAAAAATAGAAGTTCATTTGTTTGGGGAAGTCCTAGTTCCTAGGACCAGTAAAACAATGAAATACCAACTGTTTCTTCTCCTCGCTGGCATGACCATTTGCTTCAGACTTCAGTTTATTCAAGGAAAAAACATAATTACATATTTGGGATTTGTGCTGCTTATTGTAATGCGTTATCTCTTCCTCGGACAATATGCTCTCTCAAGATTGAACTCCTACATATCAACTAAATCCAGCCTTCTTAAAGTTTGAAGGTATTTGAGAGCAAACTTATAGGGGAGGTCATATAATCCAATATTTATCGTTCTGTTACTATTGTCTTGGTTTTTAGCTTGCTTGTCCTACATAACCCCTATCTTGCAATATGTGATGTAGCATCATTGACTAAATCGAATATGAGTTGAACCCAAAAGGAAAACTGTCTTTTAATGGCATGAGGAAATGCCAGGGCCTTAACCATCAAAGAGTGACCTGGTAAAATTTGCTGACTAAGTAACAGTTGATGAGCACTTTGTTCTCCACCATGTCTGTATGCATGATTTTTCTCTTTCAGCCAAGGACAAAGGACAAAGTCATATTTCTGAAGCTGGTCAGCCTGATTTTGGAGCCTGTTGAACCACCCTTGTAAGACCCACAGACAGATTGCGTTGTAAAAGCGATGTTGATCCCTAACATTAAATCGTGTCCCCCAGATGCAAATAGGAGCAATTGGGGAACCCGTGGGTCCAGTGAATGCCACCAGTGCTCTGACTAGTCATTTAGGAGGTAGAAGACCTTACAGTTTGATATCTCCATAGTGCTACCTACCTCCAAGCACCAGTATCCGTCCATCTAGTTTAATATCTTATCTCACAAACCAGTTTGAGAAGTAATTTGTGTTGTTTTCAATTCAAATACCCAAACCCCCATTCGCTCACTACAGCACATCTGGTGGCCCCATTAAGAGGTTTTTGGATAGCGTCTGGTTTTGGTGTTTAAATCCTGTTGTGAATATGTTTTGGTTAGTCTCAGCTGCCTAGGCTCACACTTATTGAGTTACCTTTCTTTACAATTACAATTACAATTACTGTTCCTTGCATCCATGACCTTAGAGAAACAGACGGCAGCAGTATAATAGCATAACTTATGCCTTTATAGTATTGTTATGCTATATTACTCAATTGTAAGGACCTAGGGCCATATGTATAAAGGCAATTTTGCGATCGCAAACGCCGAAATTCACAGAATTTCAGCGTTTGCGATCGCAAATCAGCAGTGTCCAATGTATGACACAAAACACCCCTCGCAAAGTAAGGAATCGCAAGTTTTGCGATTCCCTATTTTGTGATTGCATTTAAGGAATCGCAAATTGCGATTCCTTAAATGCAATGTAAGAAGCACAATAAAAGTGCGATTTGGCTGTAAGGAATCGCAAATTACCACCAACTTCAAGTTGGTGGTAATTTGCGACTTGTTTGAAAATGCACTTTTTTGCATTTTTCAAAGTGCCATGTGAATCACATACATGCCCTTACGGCATGTATTTGTGCCACATTTCAGGGGTGCAGCAGAGTGTCCTTTTGACACCCTGGCACCCTTGAAATTGCAATCTCAATTTGCGATTCTCTAATTGCGAATTGCAATTTGAGAATGTCTTCCCATTCATTGCTATGGGCCTCTAGGCCCATAGGAATGAATGGGTAGGTATTCCTTAATTGCGAATCACAATTTGCGATTCCCAATTAAGGAATATGTAGGATTCGCAAAATTCTTTGCAAATTCTACATACTTAGTGTTTTGCGATTCTTTAATAGCAATTCGACAAAAATCGCTATTTGAGAATCGCAAATGGACTTTTTCATACATATGGCCCACAATCTCTTCTGTTCCAGTTGTCGAAAATGTCATAGATATTTCTCGACTAAAGGACCATACGAATAAAAGAGAAAGAATTCCTTTCAGTGTCTCCATATCACTGCATACTATTGACGTTGGCATAATCCGTGCTACGAATAAGTATGCTTTAAGTCAGTTTTTGGTTCAACGTACTCTTTTTTTTACTATGTATGTAACTGGAATGGAGGGCCTTACCCGTCAAGAGGGTCACTTATTGAGCCAATCAGACATAACCTTCATAATTAATACTGGCAATGAGTGCAGTACTCGGTTTTAGGGGATCATGATCAACTAGAAATTTCAATTTATGTCATTCCGCCAGACACCATTGGTTCCTGGACTGTGGACTGTAAACAACCCTATTGTAATACAACTTCAGCCTGAAATGATCTGTAGAACTAATGCTCCTGCCCTCATAGGGTAACATTGTCTTCTGATGCAATTGTTGTTTGTATTGTCACACCTTATCAGGAAAATGCTATAAATATATTTGCGGTCATCGGCTCTGTCTAGAAGCTGCTGGCAGAAACAAATATGCGTATCTCACCTATTTTTTGTGTTTTACGTCCCAGAGTAATACACTCTTTGCGAGGCATATGTCCTAATGGGCAATGGCCTTCATTGAGTTCTGTTACATGTGTCATATATGATATAGTTTATGAATTCCATCCCTTATCACTTCCAAGCATCTTGACTGCTCAATCACCCCACCCTTTTGAGAATCAAGACCCAAAGAGGAACACCAACCAATGGCACCGAGTTCCCAGTGCAGTAGTACCAAAACCATGGGGCATCACAAGTACACAACAGTTAGTCATCAGAGAACTGCCAAGAAACCACTGACTGTCCCAGGACCTAGACAAGGGCCTGACAGGCAAAACAACACCCAATAAGCCTTTCCCCAAAATGAGCCACAACCCTTGCGTGCAACATCCTACCACACACCACTGTCACTGAGAATCCCCTCTTTTCACTTCCACATGCCAAACATTTGGTGGGCTTGTCAAATTAAAGCACTAATTCACAAGTCTCACTCACCCATGCACGATAAGATATAAAAAAGAGTTTGAAAATTGTGTGTGTATTAGAAGAATCAAAATACTGACCAATTCTAGAGACAATTAAAATTAGATAGAAACAATGCCTGTTTCAGTCAGTTTGAAATCAATCAATTGATCAGTAGATTTGAGAGTACTTATTGTCGCAAGTGAGGGTATCCAGGCACTGGCAGGGTCCAGTTGATTAGCTGAATAGCCAGTTCTTCAGGGACTTTCAGAAATCTGGAAGACATGGGGAGGTCAATAGATGAAAATGTAGCTCATTCCATGTCGTAGATCATTCCATGTCGTTGCTGTTAGGTAGAAGGAGCACCCTCCACATCTGCTACGTCAGATGCAGGGGATGAGGGTTAGAGAAAGGGATACATAGCAGAAGTTTCTGGTGGGCTGATGGAATTTCAGGAAGTGGGTCAAGTTGGTGGGTCCGCAGTTGTGTAGATTCTGTATGCATGGGTCAGGAGCTTGAACTGGCATCTTTTCTGTACAGGGAGCCAGTAGAGTTTCTTTAGTTAAGGAATGATGTGAGTTCATCTAGGGAGATCCAGGACAAGTCTTACTGTGGTGTTCTGTATGGTCTGTAGTCATAGGAGGAGTTGAACTGCAATCCCTGCCTAGAGAGCGTTGCCTTAGTCCAGTTGGCTGGAGATGAGGGCCTTGGTGATGGTGCACCTTGAGCTTTGTGGTAGCCATTTTAACATTTAATGAAGCATGCAGAGTATGAAGAAATAGCAGTCGGAGGAGGTGGAGTTGACCTGAGTCATCATGGTTAGCTTGTTGTCCAGAATGATGCCTAGGTTCCTAGCGTGGTCCGTAGAGGCGGTTGTATGATGGAACCCTGCATGCTTTTTCCCTGCATTCCTTTACACTGCAGTCAGTATACCGAATGCTAAATTACCACGTGTTCCTTTGCCACACAACTCGTTATAACGACTTGTGTTAGGGACTTTCTGCACTTTAGAATTATATAAATTACTATTCCAACTCCAGTCGGTGTATCAGTAGGGAAGGAGTGGACTTATAATCCATCACCAGTCCAACAACACATCCCCTGAAGCAAGTTGTTGTAATGACTTGCATGGTAAAGAAATGCGTGGTACTGTCGCAGTCTGGGCACTGACTGCAGTGCAAAGGCAGATTGTGGTATTTACTGCGGAATAATCAATGCTACCTCTGGGGGTAGAAGTAGGTCGGAGTTCTGTGGGCCACCAGGGTGCATCCCATGGAAAGCTATTGTTTCAGAAAATCAAAACTTTTGTCTTGTCCGTGTTGAGCTTCAGGCACTTGTCCTTCATCCAGTTGGCGAAATCTGTCATGCAGTTGCCGTTATCTTTCAAATCCTCCATGTCTCTGCTGGAATTCAGAAAACTTTTTAAAACCAATCTTTTTACACAGTCTGGCTAGCTCCCCCTCTCTACATCTCTCAGTACCACCCAGCGCCAGGAAACCTATGGTGACAGAGCGCTATACAAGTCCCTCTTAAGATAAGATAAGATAAGATAAGTTGTGGAGGTTGGCCGTGGGGGTGTCTTAGGAGAAGGTGAGGATTAGTTGTGTGTCGTTGGCACAGGATATGATGTTGAGTCCATGGGTTTTGGCAATGTTGGCCAGAGGTGTCATATAAGTGTCAAAGAGGGTGGGGCTCAGCCAGGATCCTTGGGGTACTCCACAGATGATTTTCTTGGGTTCGCAGGTGAAGGGAGGAAGGCAGACTTTTTGCATTCTTTTGGTGAGGAAAGAGGCGATCCATCTGAGAGCTGCTCCTCAGGTGCCTATGTTGTGCAACCTTATGATGAGTGTGTGGTGGGAGACAGTATCGAAGGCTGACGAGAGTTCTAGGAGGATCAGAGCTGCAGTCTTTCTTCGGTCGAGTAGGACTTGGATGTCATCAGTAGCTGCGATGAGGGCTGTCTCTGTGCTGTGGTTGATGCAGATTCCAGATTGGGAGGAGTGGGGTAGCAGGCTCCATTCCAGATGTGAGGAGAGTTGTTGGTTGATGGCTTTTTCTAAAGCTTTGGCTGGGAATGGAAGCAGGGAAATCGGTCAGTAGTTGTTGAGCTCGCTGGGGTCTGCAAATTTTTTTTTTAGTAGGGCATTAGCTTATGCATGTTTCCAGTCCTTGAGGAAGGTGGCGTTGGCAATTGAGATGTTGAACAAGGTGATGAGTATGTGGCTAATTATAGCTTCACCTAGTTTGAAGATGTAGTTAGAGCATGGGTCGGTTGGAGCCCCTGAGTGAACCGAGTTCATGATAGAGGCAGTGTCCTGTGGAGCGAGCTGGCTCCATTAGGTTAGTCAGATCTCTGTGGTGGTAGAGCGGTTGTTGTGTTGTTTGATGAAGTTGGTGTCTGGGGCTGGGGTTTGCAGTTTCTGTAGATGTGGACGATCTTGTCATGGAAGAAGTTTGCAAGGTTGTCTCAGAGTTCCTGTGAGGGAGTAATGTTGTTTGTTGAAGATAAAGGGTTGGAGAATTCTTTGACGATGTTGAAGAGTTCTTTTGCTTTATTGGAGATTGATTCAATATGTGAGGCTAAGGCCTTTTCTTCCATTCTCTTAACTGTCTGTGGTAGAGGTTTAGGGCTGTCTTGAAGGCGATCTTGCCGGTCGTGTCCTTGATGGTGTACTATCTCCTTCTCAGTTGTTTACAGTGTCGTTTAGTGGTTCTGAGGTCTTCAGTGTACCAGCTAGCCTGCCTGGTAGACACTTTGTGGGTGTTGCTGCTGATGGGGGTGATGCTGTCGGCACAGTTGGTGATCCAATTGTTGAAGTTTCTGACATTTGGTTTGGGTTGTTGGAGGAAATGGAGGAGGTGGTGTTTAGGGTGTTGGTCCATGCATCCTTTGAGGTTTTGCTCCAGCTGCGATGTTTTGCATTTGGCAGATTAGGGATAGAGCTGGTGAGGTTAAAGTGGATGATGGAGTGGTCCGTCCAGGTGAATTCAGTGGTGTGGCTGAACCTGATTGGTCCCTGGAGGTGAAGATGGGGTCTCGTGTGTGGCCTGCAGTATCCGTGGGGTAGTGGACAAGTTGGGTGAGTCCGATGTTCATGCCGCGGAGCATGTTGGATGTGTTGACGCTATTGTGTTCCTCGAGTGGATGTTGAGGTCACCAAGGAAAATGTAGTTGTTGGAGACTATGGCGAGGGGGGCGATGAAGTCAGCGATGAAGTTGCAGAAGGCTGGACGTGGTCCTGAGGGATGGTAGGCGAGGGTGCCCTTGATGGGGGTTTTGCTGTATGTTTGGAGTCGAAAGTTGAGGTCCCTTGTGTATTAAGATGATCCCTCTGCCAGGCTGGTTGTTGCAGTCACGGTGGATGATCTTATATCCTTCCGGTATTACAGTGACGATGTCAGGCATGGAAGTGCTGTTAAGCCAGGTCTCATTGAGGAAGAGGACGTTGGGTGTGAGGATGGAGATGAGGTCCCAAATCCACTGGCCTGTTTGCATATTGAGCGGATGTTGAGAAGGGCGCAAGCAATCTGGTGTTTTTGTTCAAGAGGTGTCTGTGATGTGTTTGAGGTGAGACTGATCAGTGGACTGGTGTGTGTGCTGTAGCAGGTGCAGTGGCAGCGGGTGAAGGTGAAATGTCCTACTGTGGAGTGTGGATCTGCACAGTGTCAGTGTTTGTTGTGGCACCCAGGGTCAAGGGTGTAGAGCACAGCAATAGTGTATCTGTGGGGGAAGAGGGGTGGCGGAACGGCCAGGGTCAGATTGATAAAGATGGCACTTGGGCAATGGGCCGGTATCTGAGTTCCATCTGTGATCCACTTTTTTGGCCAAAGTGGTGGCTAATATGGGTTGTATCTGTGCAGTTCAGATAACACCACCCACCCAGTGGGGGCCTGAGCGGCTTTCTGGAGGAAGATGGGCCTCTATTACCTCACTTTGACGAACGAGACAGAGGTGCCATTCCCAGTCTCTCACTGGTCCCCTTAATGAATGCATATTAAGCAGGGGGCCTGAGCAGATGATACCTCACTTATATTCAGATGTAGTTCCCCATCGTGAACTAATACGTAAACAGAGAGTCCTGGCAACATTTTCATTTTTTTAAATCTTAGTGAAGTTAAGAAAATATGCTTCTTTTATAGAAACCCCCTACTTCTTTTTATCACACTTAAAAACCTGAAACAATGTTTTGAAAAAAGACGCAATTCGCAGGCCAATTGTTTTGATCCCAATCCATCCCTGGTGCAGGTCCTTGCACGTACAGTCGCAGATGAGCAAGCATTTGGTGCATCCACTACGTGCATCTGCTACTTGGTTGTGCTGCATCCTGCATTGGAGTGGGTGGCTGGGGCTTTTGTTGGTCGGAAGAACGATGAGCAGGAAAACCCAGGCAGCGGCGGTGTCACTGGATCAGGCTGGAACAAGCAGCAACTGGAGGCCACAGGCAAGTGGTAAGCTAGGTGCCTACTAGTGTGGTGGCACTGTGGCCTGCATTAAGTAGGCCCTTAGTGGGTGGGGCTTCTGTTGGCAGGAAGAACGGTGAGTGGAAAAACCTGGGCAGGAAAACCCAGGTAGTGGCAGTGTCACTATATCAGGCTGGAACAAGCAGGGACTGGAGGCCACAGGCAAGTGGCAGGCTAGGTGCCCAGGTGAAATAATTACTATTTTTTTTTTATTTTGGATGTCTTTATTTTTCCTTGAATTATCTCATACCACATACCAGTGAAACTCTTGTGGAGACCAATTTATTGGAGCTTGAGCATGCAAAAATGAGGTGCTACAGTGCACGTAGAACAGAATTGTGTGTGTGTGGCATCTGGCGTAAACATGGCACAGTGTGTGACGTCAATGGTAATGTGCAGTTGGGGCCAGTGCCTAATTTGTAAAGAGTAAGTGACAGGGCCCTTCTCATGAAGCCTCTACAGCTTGCCCAACCCATATTGCCTCTGCCAGCGTTGCCAATGACACTACCGACACAACAAGTCCCACACGTACATGTGTGGAAATTAGTGCTATTCCAGGCCACCCAAAACTATAGGAATGGGTGAGCAGAAAGTATTATTCAGTTTTTAATGTGTATTGAATTAATAAACCCTTTTGTGCGAATATCAAAATTAGACATACATCATGTGGTGAACCGTCATTAGTGCTGGTGTTGAGAATTAAGTGCTAGTGCCAAGCGCTGGAAACCACATGCTCAAATTAAGTACTGATTGAGACCACACCAAAATAGCACAATTCGATTGCTGTGTTATAAATTTATACTTTGCACACATGATTTAAAGTCATAAGTAACAGAGCATTATTATATATTATGTCCTAAAAAAAAGATGATTATGACACCAGACACAAATCCATCCTCTCTCTGTCACTGATCACAGCCACTGCTACACAACCAGACATAGACAGTCGTGAAGACACAGACACACACAGCAAGAGACAAACACTAGGAATACCATGCACAGACACACATAAATATAGGCACTATTAGACACAGGCAGACATGGACAAATACAGATACACATGGATACTGACTGACACAGATAAACATCCATACATATTTAAACAAGCAAGCACACCGCACAAGTGGTGTGGTGCACACACACACACACACCCACCCACACACAGCAGACTAACAGGAAAGATACACTGGCACTCAACGCGATCACACATACACATCACTTCTTATACTGCACTGTCCTCGTGCAGATATTGTTTGTCTGTTTCAGTCAGAAAAATGTCAGCGAGGGAACCAAACACACACACAATCTCTCTCTCACTGAAGCTCAGCTGGTGTTTACCACATACAGAGGAGAGTGAGGTACCCCTGGGATCAGGCAGTTGATGGTTACTTCAGTCCAGATCATCCTGGGCATGCAGGCAGCGAGTAGCGGTCAGGGGACTGGAGTGGGTGGCGGGGGAGGGAGGTTCGGGAGGGTGGGAAGGGGAGGGTGGTGGTGATGAGCCAGATGATCATGCTTGCAATGCGTGATCAAGGCGTTAGGTGAATTTAGGGGATTGGTAGAAAGGGGTAAGAGCTTCGATTGAGCAGGAGGGTGAGAGGGGCGCAGGCGCTGAGAGCTATTGGAAGGGGAAAGCAGGGCAGGAAGTTGATAATGGGGCAGTATGGGCGTCTCCTGCTGGTTGCTAAGGCAGGGGTTCTCAGAGCTAGCATGGCGTTATGGAGACCACTTGTGTGGTCCAGACTGCTGTGCTGCACGTGACAAGGACACATAAACCTAGCCCATACCGCAGTGCTGTGAAGTGGCAGCAGCAAGAATAAATGCACGGCCAATAGACAGGGCAAATGCTGGCATCACATGGCAAATCTGCACAGTCCTGGAACTATGTGCAGCACGGATTTGGGAACTATCCAGAACAGTTCTTGGGTTTGGTTAGACCAAGAAGGCCCTGGGCTGGATATGTATGCCAACAAAATGGCGGGATCCAAACTTCCTGTGTGCAATAAAGGTGCTCATTCTGCATCCAGGGGCACTTGCTTCTGCCATATGCCATTAGCTACCTCCGCGCCAATCCAATGATCGCGCCAATGGATCAGACCTCATGTGCACCAGCGACCACCAATCCAGAGGTGTTCATCTGCTGGCTCTGGACCCCCTGAGATGCTGGTGACGGTGTAGGAGGAAGCAGACTAGGGACAAGATTCGACTGCTGGTAGCAGGTGTGGACAGGGTCTTTGGATAGAGTCCTGCCTACTTACTATTTTGAGGGTTGGGTAGGGATTCACTAAGGATTGGTATGTAGGATACACACCACAAGCAGAGGGATCTCAAATAGCCATCTCAGTGGTACCCTGCCCTCTGTGGCACTGCTGAGAACCACCTTAACGTGGCACGATGAAACAGTATGTGTTTGTATAAACTGTATAAAAATATTTAATTTCCTTATAAATACACAGGGGCATATTATCTAGGAAGGGGCTTTGAGAGGCGTTAGCCTCCTTGGCTTAACGCCTCTCATCGCAACTTAGGAAACGCTAGGCTGCACCATATCACCAAGGATATGATGCAGCCTGGCGTTTCCCCTGCGATGGCACTAAGTCTCATGACTTAAAGCCAATGCAGGCACCCTTGCACCAGAGTTCAAGAGTGTCTGCGAGCAGTGAGGTTTGTTTATGTACAGGAAGGGACACCTCAGCTCGTCATGAGTGTACGAGAGGTGTACCTCATGACGAGCTGAGCTCGTCATGAGCATCGAAGGTGTTAAGACCAGGATTTAACTGGTCTTAAGTTCGGCGCTGCCACATATTATCGCCTATCTTGATAATAGGTGACAGCGTCGAAGTGAATGGGTGTTGCGGTGGAAGGCCCACAGCAACACCCACCACACGCCCCTTTCACGCACATTTTAGCATGAAAAGGACCCTATTACCAAGGCAGCTTTAAGCCACTTAACGTGGCTTCTAGCCACGTTATGTGGTTTAATTCTGCCTTGGTAATTGTATTGTATTGTATTGTATTTGGTAATTTGTAAGGCGCGTAAATCACCCGTGGGTTTCATAGCGCCAGCAGATTCTCAGAGGAGATAGACAACTGGCCAGGCAAAGCTAGAAAAGCCAGGTTTTTAAGTTTCTTCAGAACTTCTGGTGATTTGGTTCAGTCCTGATGTATAGAGGCAGGGTGTTCCAAGTTTCTGGGGCTATTTTAGAGAAGGATCTATCGCCATTCCTAACTGTGCATACTTTGGGAACAGTTAGGAGATGCTTGCTGGTGGATCGGAGGGTTCTAGCCGGGTGATAATCAGTCACCTTTTTTCTAGGTATTTTGGCCCCTGACCATTAAGGGTCTTATGGACTAGACAACATAGTTTGAACTTCATAAATCTTTTTATGGGAAGTCCGTGTAATGTTCTTAGATTGGGAGCAGAGGAGGCGCAGGGAGGGAGGTTGAGTACCATCCTGGCTGCAGTGTTTTGCAGGACCTGAAGTTTTGTCAGAAGGTTCTCGTTTATAGAGGTGAGCAGCGCGTTGCCGCAGTCCAGACGGCTTATGTTTAGTCCCTACACTAGGAGCATCTGGGATGGAAGGGGTATCCATTTGAAGATTTTTTTAAGATTGCGCATAAGCCCGAAGCTGGTGCGCACTACCTTGTTAATATGGTCGACCATGGAAAGTTTGTTATCCATTGTTATCCCCAGGTTCCGGACTGTGGACTTAGGTGGGGGGCACGGACCCAAGGTCGGCGGCCACCATTCGTCTGTACAGTGTTTGTGTGAATTTCCGAAGAGCAGTATCTCTGTTTTGCTGGCGTTGAGTAACAAATAGTTGTTAGTCATCCAATCCTGTATTGCAAGCATACATTGTTGGAACATACGTTTGGTGTCAGTGGGGTCAGGTCGAAGGGTAATTAGCAGCTGTGTGTCATCTGCATAAGACACGGTTTCAAAACCATGTGCTCTAATTACCTTTGCTAGTGGGGACACATATAAATTAAAGAGTGTAGGACTTAGTATGGATCCCTGGGGGACACCCTTGTCGATTTCCTGGTTGTTTGAGGAGAATGTTCCTATTTGGACCTTTGAGAGCCGTCCAGTCAGGTAGCTCTTGATCCAAAGTAGGGCTGAGCCCTCGACTCCTACCTCAGCTAGGCTATCTAAGAGAATGCTTTGTGAGATGGTGTCGAAGGTAGCCGACAGGTCAAGTAAAATCAGGATGGCGGATTGTCTAGAATCAAGGGCCAGCCTTATATTGTCCACGATCTCAAGTAAGGCTGTTTTGGTGTTGTGAAACGCTCTGAATCCCGATTGGGTTGGATCTAGCAGTTTGTTGTCTTCTAGATGTTTATATAGTTGGCTATTTATCAAGGATTCAATGACCTTTCCGAACAGTGGCAGGAGGGAGATTGGACGATAATTGAGAGGCTGTTTTGGGTCAGCAGTGGGCTTTTTTAAGATCGGTCTGAATTTGGCCTCTTTCCAGTGAGAAGGTACAGTAGAATGAGATAATGAAAGGGTAAGGATTTTGGTCAAATTGGGGAGAAGAGCCAGCGCTGTTTGGTCGTTTTTAAGTCTGGGCTGAACCATGGAGAGAGTTTGTGAGGACATCTAGTCAGCTTAGTGGGGGCAATGGTATCTAGGTTGTAGTAATAGCGAGGTCTAGATCGATCGCTGCCTTGTTGAGCTCAGTGAACTCGGTAATGAGGGGGAGGGGAATGTTTAGAAAAGGAATCTAAGCTAATCTTGTTCCAGGGCCTGCTCAAGTTCAGTTCTTTCCTGGGTTGGGGTTCAGTTGAGTTTATGTGAATGTGAAACCTGATTACATGGTGGTCTGACCATAGGATTGGGAATAACTGGTTGATCTCTACTTTAGGCGAATTTGTAAAATGGAGATCTAAAGAGTGACCAGCGATGTGGGTGGGGCCGGTCACTAGCTGCTTTAGGCCCAGTGTGTTAATGCTGGTGATAAGGTTGTTAGTGTGGAGGTCTCGTAATATTTCAGCGTGATAGTTGAAGTCCCCTAATAGGAGAAAGTTACCAGAGGCCAAAACATGTGGAGCTATTGTCTCTATAAGTTTGTTGACAACATTTGCTTTGTTTCCAGGGGGCCTGTGGAAGGAGGGCGCCCTTCCATGACTCCTTGCCCCCCATCTCTATTGTGAAGGTGCAGATTTCGCCCCAATCCGCTAGATGGGTGTCTATGATATATAATTTAGTATTTGCCCTGTGGGCAATTGCAATTCCCCCACCTCTTCTGTCAGTCCTGTCTAATCTAATCATTCTATAATCAGGGGGAGGGCTACTGCAATATCTGGTTCTGACGAATCTTGGAGCCAGGTTTCTGTAACAAAGAATAGGTCTGGTTTTTCTGTGTCTAGTAGAGACCAGATTTCAAATGCATGCTTAGGGAGGGACTGTGCGTTACAGTATAGACAGGTTAAGTGTTTAGATGTTAGAGGGGTGGGTTCTGTTAGGAAGCATTTAATGCTACTGGATGCTTTCATATGTTGCCCGCTAGGAGGGGGGGGGGGGTCCTGAGCTGCGTGGCCTTCAGTAGGTGGGGCAGATGTATTACCAGGTGGGGGGCTGACTCTATCGCCACCACAACGACACAAAAAGTGACTTTGTGGTGGCGATAGGGGCTTGGCAATATGCCCCATAGTCTATTCTTAACTGGTGAGCATTTCCAAAAGAAGTTCAGTACAATATTTCTCTGTTATCAAACAGTTCAGCATCAACTAACGAGAAAGTCCTAATCAAAGATCTTTTACACTAATAATCTGCATCTGTTTTTAGCCGACTTGTTCCTAGTAATACTATAGAAATGGTAAATTATATATCTAAAGGGATATCACATTAGCATTTAGTATTAGATGTGCTTTAGTTTCAAAAGATTACTGTAACAACAATTGCAAATAAGTAGTCAAATCATACAAATTGAACTTAATTTGTAGTCACAATCAAAACCCACTTTGAGTATGTATTCTAGATAATAGGCAGCTATAGAAGGATCCTATTGGAAACCTTAGTTAAACCAGTTTGTTCAGTGTACTTATATTTAAAATAATCTCATTAAAAAAGTACATTAAAATATCCTACCGTACCTAACATTATACCTACTTTTCCTGATTAAGAACAGCATGCGAGCAATTTAATATAACAAAATTACAGGCCCATCTTCTTATGTTTGAATCCAACTACAAGTAAATATCTACTGAGTCTAAAAATGATATGAGGTGATGTATCAATACTCTTAGGGCTTCCTCAAACTTTCTAAAGCCCAGATTCCTAAAGAGTGGGCACATTAATTTTTTTCCTATTCTCATTATATTCTGTGCAAATCAAAAAGTGTGCGCACTATTTTCTGGCTGGCCTAAAGAGCATAAAGTGCAAATGTCATTCTCAGGCATAACACTCTCTTTCCATCTGGAAGTATATGTTCTAATTTGAAGGATTTCATAGCGAAACTTTATATATTGGATTTTTTGACAGACAGAGTTCAATGACATCTAGAAAGTCCTCAAAAGCAGGATTTGGCATGATGCCAAGAAGTGGTGATGTCAGTCAGCCTAAATTGAGTTTGGTAGCAGCCCTGCCCTGGCAGTAAGTTTAGTCCTGCAGGGATTTGGGAAAATACGTGACATTTACCCAGAGAGGTGACTGTCCCATTTTCACGACAGAGAAGGAAGAAGACATCATACAAGATCTGACATCCACATCCATTGTCTTTCTCCTGCCTGGCAAATATAGTAATTGGAATGCTTATTGTGGAAAGTACTCCCCAGCTTTGCTCTTTCCCGCCAAATGAACGAAGTGCTTGATGCAGGGTTTGGTGCCTGTATCCGGATTCACATATGGACAAACCCATTGCCTTCTCTCAGTTTGTGGAGCTTAATTTAGTCTCTTCTTCTGTGGGAATTCCAGAGTGGGAGACAGAAGCTATCCTTTGGTTTGCCGGACTGCCCAGTACAGAGCACTGCTGGGACTGGAAGAAATGCAGCAAAGCATTCTATACCACAGGTGTTTCTAATGTTATCTTTAGAAAACATTCAAATAGAATTGTTTATTATTAGTCCCATCCGCACAAATCATTTCAAACAGCTTAAATACGCCTAGCTTGGTTTAAAAAGAAGAGTTTTAAAGTGGTAGGAAGCTATGCATTAGGATTATGTTTAAGTCATGTTCTCCGCAAGATCAAAGTAACTTTCTGACAACTACATGGACCAATGGTCAGTCAAACTACATGGTGATCATCTCCACAGTTATATTCATAATTATTTCTTATCCTTTTACATACTGTAGTCTTGCTTGAGAAAGCTAATTGGCACTGTCTACTTGAGCGAAACACATGTCAGATGTGCTACAACCCAAAACTACTCACAAGTGGATTATTTGAACTGTTTTGAGGTAGTGCCATAGGCTGCCTTCCTCATGCAGAAACAAATATTCATGTAATTTCATAACATTGCAAATGTGGAATCTATACTCAGCATTCTCTTAAAGTTTTAACAAATGGATATATGTTTATCACTTAAATGGTCTAGCTCAGTTCAAAACTGACGTCACAAGGTTCAGAAAAGGGAAATGAATTTTCTACCCATAACATTGTGGTAAGGTTAGGTTGATGTTTTGGGGCCATCAGCCTGGAAGGAGGAAGAGACTTGGGACTTTCCTATGAAGTCTCAGTTTTGAATAGAAACGCACGTTCAAACAATGAGAGTCTGTTCTGTTATTTAAAAGTATAAGCTGCGCATACCCCGCTGCTTTCAGACTTGAGGTATGCTTGAGCCCACAGTTCAGGCACCACAATTTAAAACAAAGTCCCAAAAAAACACAATAAAATATTTTTTGTACCACCCCAATGCCCCAAGGGAGAAGATATACTAGATGTCTCATCCCGTGCAACTTTTTCTTCCACGCGTTCTCATTTCTCACATGTGGTCACCAACCCTTGGTGCTTTAGTACTCTGACAATGAAGTAAATCTTGATGTGATGCAAGATTTTGGTGAGGCTTGAGTTATACAAATACCACATACATACATAGATGCATGCATACATACATACATACATACATACGTATATACATACAAAGATGACGAAGTAGCAGTGCCACAGGGAAACTGCAATACCTCTCATTAAGACAAGTCTAAACTAATCTGTGGTATGCAACACAGGTGTATGTATTTGATAAGATAATACAAACAAAGTAGGAGAGTGAGAAGACGAGGAAAGCTCGTTCTTCTTCTCATATTAATATAACAAAAAAGCAAAAGATAAAACCTTCAGTGCCTTGGTTCAATCAAAATTTAAACAACGAAAGAAGGCAATTAAGACATCTGGAACGACTTTGGAGGAAGGACCCAAACATCACCCATCTAGAACAATTGAGGAGGCACAGAATCTCATACCAAAAGGCTATCTGGAATGCGAACACAGCAGCGATCAGATAACAACTACACAGAGCGAAAACAGACCCAGAAAAATCTTTGCTAAAAGGAAGCAACAATCAGTAACTTGCAGAGCCCACAATTGCAAAAAACTCAACTGACATATGCAACGCCTTCGCCAATTTCTAAAACAGAAAAAATCACAACCATAAGCCACTCTATCCCCAGCCAAGATAGTAGCCAACCTAGGGAACACACCAACCCCATGCTCACAGCATACAGCAAGAATTCTGACCAACACTCCCTTATGATCCCAAGGAAAAGCAGAGCCTTCTGGAACAGTTTCAGATCTCTTTCTGAGGAGGAAATACAGAAAACCATCCAATCGATGAATCCTACCATGCATTTTGACGATCCCATTCCAGAATGCTTGAAGATCGGACAAGTATCTCCCCTGCTAAAAAAACTGGGTACTGACCAGAAAGACTTATACAACTTCCAACCAGTATCCAGTCTGCCTTTGCTGGTTAAATTGATAGAAAAATGCACCCAAGATCAGTTATGCGAACATATAAAGAATTTTAACCTATTAGACAAACACCATTCAGGCTTCAGGCCTGAACATAATACTGAGGTTGCCATTCTAAACTTCCTAGATGATATACAAACATCTCTAGACCAAAACAAATCCTGGCTTCTAATTCTTCAAGATTTATCAGCAGAGCTTGACAGGGTAAGCCAGAAATGCCTCATAGAAACTCATGAATTCAGAATGGGACTCTCAGGAGCCGTCCTTAATGGGTTCATCAGTAGATTAATCATATTCTTGCCACTTATTGTTTGTCATTTTGATGTAATTTTAATGAGATAATGTAATGTTATAAAGTTCAACTAAAGTCATCATTTTGATCTTTTTGTTTTAAATTATTGATATTTCCATGATTAAAAATACGTTTTTTATATATATGATTTTGTTTTTGAACTCATTTCTCGTATGTTATTTGGTATATTGTGTTTTTATATATTGTCCTAGGAACTATATTCTCTACTGCTATTTTGCCCTGTCCTAGGAATTACAGGGGGTCCTTGTTACTCACATGTAACTTAACGGGTTCATCTCCTTCTTGGAGAACCAACAACAAAGTGTCTAAATCGGCGCCACCGTACCTGATTTTTTTTAAACAGATTTTATTGGCATTTTCATTTTTCACAGTTGGTCCATATATACATACTTAACCATCAGTTGAGAAAACCATAGTGATTCCATAACATGGTCAGTACTTATGTTACAGTGGTACAGATTGCCGTTGTTAGCCGCTTCTTAGCATTAGGCATTTCTAGGGAACCCATTCCTGATACTGTTATCTACTCGACTTCTGTTTGAAAACTGCTCCCCCCAACTCCCAATTGAGTCCCCTCTCCCACCCCCGCGCTGCTGTCAAGTACGAAACCTATGAGTTTCTGATGGGTGTGCATGGTCTGGGACGAACTCTACTGTGGCCAGGTGTGTTTGGCCGCGGTCTCCTCTCTGGGGCTGCTGGTTCGGCATGCCATTGCGTTCCGTGGCCCTCATGCGGTCTCCCCCCTGGGTCTATCTGGACCAGACTCACGGGTCGGGAGAGTTCCTGAGGCGTGCTAGGTGCAGATTCATGTTCCTCATACCTTAAGTCATTGAGTAATGTTCCCCATGCCTGTGCCCTCTCCAGCCTCCCTATTCCTCATCTTGCATTTCTAAGCAATACTCTGTGTTCATACCCTGCCCATTTTGCTAATTCGCACTTCCACCTAGCCACTCCAGGGCCCGCTGGGGCCTTCCACTTGCTGGTCAATTCTCGCTTCGCCAGTATAAAGGCCAAGTCTTGAAAACCGCCACCCTATCTGATGTAGCAGATATTGACAGGGCCATTCTGGAAGGATGTTCAATCTCACCAATGCTCTTCAATCTATACATGAAACCACTCACTGAAATCCTTAAATAATCACAAACACCATACTACATGTATGCTGATGATACTCAGCTCTACATCAAACTCTGAACTCAAGAGGATATCCGGAGACTAGATGACACACTGAGGAAAACACAGGACTGTCTGGCACACAACTATCTAAAACTGAATCTGTTGGCAAACAAATTCATTCTTTTTTCCCCCCATTACTACCTAGATCCCTACAATTGCAATCATTGTCTCTTCACCTAAATGGCACCCCAACCATCTGCAAATCTGTTAATCTCTAGGCATCACTCTAGACTCAAAACTAAACCTGCAAGTTCACAAACAAACCACAACCAGAAGCGCTAACCTACATCTGTACCTTGTAAGGAAACTAAAACCATTCACACCATCTGATGACCTTAAAACAGCGGTTTAATCACTAGTGCTCTCAAGACATGACTATGGGAGTGCAACTCTCATATGTCTACCTAAAGCCACCCTAGCACCAATAAAACAACTCTAAATACAGCAGCAAGACTTGTGGCAGGCACACATCATTATGACTGCATTTCCCCATCACTCAGGACCCTCAACTGTCTACCAATTGAAGTTAGGATCCAATTGAAGGTTGCATACTTAACACACAAAGCGCTACACAATTCTAACCCGAATACATGCAGAAAAGGATTAAGCTATCAGGAGGCGGAAGGGATTCTAGAAGTGCTAAATCCTTTATATTAGAACAAGTCAGATTTACAAAAAGGAAAACATACAGCTGCACTTTAGATTAATCTGCTCCAATAATATGGGACTCCCTACCAAGTGCAACAAGAGCAAATACCTCTCCCGGGCTTTTCAAGAAGGAAGTTAAAGTAACACTACTAGAAAAACTTGAGCCATTATAGATGTTTTGAAACTGTCAGTCACCCTTTTTGATTATTGTATCCTACTGTTTTAAACATACCACCCCGAACTCTATGGTCTATGGATCTAAAGTAACTGGTGTGCTTTATTGTACAATAACCCTCATCAGCTTTCTCTTTGTACAGCGCTCTGATACTGTGATGGTCATATTCGCACTTTATAGAACACAACAAATAAATAATTAAAATAATAGAACAAGCTCGCTACCATCCCACTCCTGAGCGGTCCGATTCTTGCGTTTTCCTCTGAAGCGTTCCAATACGTCAATAGCGCTCAGAAAATATTTATGCATTCATCCTATACATTGCATTCCAAACCTATGTCCTGGTGATGACCCTGTCTAAATTATATTTTCAGGGTTGAAAATTTGAAATGTTGACTTGACACAATAATTGATTCTGGAGCATTTCACTCTATGTCAGAGTGAGTACCAACCACTTATGCATCCTGGATCAGTCACTATTTTATGTACATAAATTGTATAGCACCAACACACTTTTCATTTGCTTATTTTCACCTGCATTGTGTTGTTGCCTCTATTAGAATCACCTTCTTTCTTACAAATTGATTTACGTATAAAAACTCCAATGATTTTTTCTATTTGCTAAAAAATGAAAAGAAAACTGTCCAATTGAGAAATGGAACCAATCTCCTGCTGGTCTAAATTACTCTGTCCGAGTAAGTAGAGGTTCACACTTCCCCCTTTTTGGGACCGCTGTTTTGCTTTATTCCTTTTATTAAATATAGCACAGCATTTTTGTTTGTGTCAAAACAGGTGAGTTAATTTTACCTTGATAAGTTTTAAAATGAACAATAATGCATTACATATAAGAAAACAATTGCATGAAGAGCAATGTAACAATACACAAGCCAATGCAAATGTGAACATGAGATTCATAGTAAAACAAGTGAAAAAGAAGCTTACCTTAGATCCCGGTGACAATGGAGTTAATTAGCGCCGGTGTCAAGTAAGAGCAGCACAGGAAGGACCGGGACTATTGGGTTCAAGACAGAAATGGAAGTCAAAAACAGAAAAAAGGTGAGTTTTTACCTCTTTTACTTTGATTCCACCAACTCAAGTTTAGAGGTATCCCCGCCACAGTTTCATCAACGAAGCACATTGTGATTGGGCCAGCAGTAAACTTGACCGGACTCCCTCTGACCGCCGCTTTTGCCTATGATGCTGTCAACACAGGAGGAAAATTCTAGTGGAGACGGCAGCACTCGGACGGGCTGTCGTCCATAGACCTGCCAACATCTTAATAGAAGTGGTGGACCACCAAGTAGGCGGGCAAAGAAACCAAATGAAAAGTGACGGCGGGACCAGATCCGCCAAGATCTAAATCAGGCCCGGGGTCTTCACAGTAATTGATACAAGATCTCCCACGTTCATCTATTAACATTCCAACAAAGACATGATATAAGGCCCATGTGGCTGTCCTACAGCTATATACTACAGGCCCCCTCACGAGCACAACAAGTTTATCAATGCCTCTCGCTTAGAGCATCCCTGAACAACAGGCAATACATTAAATAATAATAATAATAAAAATATGAGCTAAATTACATGAACACAAATTACCAGAATAATGCATGTGCTAAGGTTGGGAATGGATAGTATGAACCTTTCATGAGATATTCTGAAAGTGCGCCCAGTGTTCAGGATTCATAAATCTCTAGTGCCTATTCCTCAGAGAAGAAATTGTCATCCTGCAGAACACACTTCTGTAAAGAAGGCTAGCAAAATCACATCCTGATCGCCATGAAAACTGGAAATAAATGTAGGCACAAAGGACAGAATCATCTATATAAACAGAGTCCCTGGGAGCAAACATTGCTATGGTCACAGATCCCTACTCCACATCACCAGTATGACTGCACCAGGTCATAGGAGAGTATTCTAGGGAAAGCTTCCAGAGTGGTGCAAGCGGATGTGATGGAAGAAGATTCACAGCCAACTTAATCTTCATGTAAGATTTGAGATGATAAATCTCTATTACCAAGTGCCTGGGTATAGGGAACTAACAGCCTGATTCATGAACGGGCCGTTTTGCGAGGCTCAAATAGCGAATCATAAGGAATCGCTATTTGAGACTCGCAAAACGGTATTCATGTAGGAATCGCAATATTAATTGCGATTCCCACTGTTTCCTTATTTGCGATTAGCTAATTGCTAATCGCAAATAAGGAATAACTCCCCATGCATTCCTATGGGCCAAAAGGCCCATAGGAATGCATGGGGAGTCATTCCTCATTTGCGATTAGCAATTAGCTAATCGCAAATGAGATTGCGAGTACAATGGTGCCAGGGGTGTCCAAAGGACACCCTGTAGCACCCCTGCAATGGAAATTAACACAGGTGTTGCACACCCACATGTCCAAAGGACATGTGTGTGTTTAACGTGCTACTCAGAAAAATGCATTTAAATGCATTTTTCTGAGTTTTCGCAATTTACCACGAGGTTTGACCTCGCGGTAAATTGCGGCCCGAAATTGCGATTTCGCAATTGTAAAATGGATGATGAATTACATTTAAGGAATCTCAAATAGAGATTCCTTAAATGTAAATCCTCGCAAATATGCGAATTAGCAAATAGCGATTTTTGCATTTGGGATGTTGAATCCCAAATGCAAACATCGCACTCGCAAAGGGCCAGATTCTCAGAATCTGGCCCTTTGCGAGCCGATTTAGGCTTCTTGAATTAGGCTGTTGAATCCCAAATGCAAACATCGCACTCGCAAAGGGCCAGATTCTCAGAATCTGGCCCTTTGCGAGCCGATTTAGGCTTCTTGAATTAGGCTGTTACAGCCTGATTCATGAACGGGCCGTTTTGCGAGGCTCAAATAGCGAATCATAAGAAATCGCTATTTGAGACTCGCAAAACGGTATTCATGTAGGAATCGCAATATTAATTGCGATTCCCACTGTTTCCTTATTTGCGATTAGCTAATTGCTAATCGCAAATAAGGAATAACTCCCCATGCATTCCTATGGGCCAAAAGGCCCATAGGAATGCATGGGGAGTCATTCCTCATTTGCGATTAGCAATTAGCTAATCGCAAATGAGATTGCGAGTACAAGGGTGCCAGGGGTGTCCAAATGACACCCTGTAGCACCCCTGCAATGGAAATTAACACAGGTGTTGCACACCCACATGTCCAAAGGACATGTGTGTGTGTAACGTGCAACTCAGAAAAATGCATTTAAATGCATTTTTCTGAGTTTTCGCAATTTACCACGAGGTTTGACCTCGCGGTAAATTGCGGCCCGAAATTGCGATTTCGCAATTGTAAAATGGATGATGAATTACATTTAAGGAATCTCAAATAGAGATTCCTTAAATGTAAATCCTCGCAAATATGCGAATTAGCAAATAGCGATTTTTGCATTTGGGATGTTGAATCCCAAATGCAAACATCGCACTCGCAAAGGGCCAGATTCTCAGAATCTGGCCCTTTGCGAGCCGATTTAGGCTTCTTGAATTAGGCTGCAAAAGATTTGAGCCCAAAATAGAATGACCAAGTCTATCCCTGCTGCCTCTTTTCTGACGTGGGGAGAACCGTTGGTATCAAGGGCAATGAGAGGGGCACATGAAATAGACCACTGAGACAACAACGTAATAGGGAAACACCATCTGTGTCAGAGGGTCTGGTAAACGGCAGCAACATTGGAGTATCTGGGAAATCTCTCTCGATGCATCAATTTGCAGCCAGAAGAAACATAAGCTTGATTAGATTCTATAACCGCAGTGTGCCCCTGTACCAAAAAATGAAAGAGTACCCTCAAAACAAATATATGTTTACACTCTATTAAAATTATTGCCCCTATTCAATTATCATAAATGTTAAAAAAAAATCGAACTGTGAACCAGGTACTTGATGCTGTGTTGGTCTTGCCGATCTCCATCCTACCACCAATCTGAACGTGGCATAGTCAGTTATGCTGCTGTGGCTGTTGATGACTTTCCCCAGAGGTTGCTGTTGACTTGGTCAACATCAATGAGGACAATTGACCTTTAGGTTTAGGTTAAAATGGCCTCATATGGGACCATGAGCACTATTCCAAGGATGTGCCTTTCAAAACTCCTGTTGGAAAAGGCATTTATGACAACATCCTTCAGAGATGGTCCGGAGAACTCTATCTCTGAGACAAGCACCTCAGCTGCAGAATATTCAAATGTGCAGCTATATGGCATATGATCTCTGTCCAATGATGTTCCTCTGTCTGCAAAGGCGGATGTCTTAATTGCATCCATGGAGTCATCGGTCACAAGCTGACTCTGTGGTGCATTGATCACTAATAGCTAAGGGTGGACTTTGAGCATCATCCAGAACCAACAGATCATGTGAGACATTGGCCCCAGAAGAGTTGAGTCTGATGATCAAAGAGGATCCAGCAGAAATTCTCTCATATAACAAGTCCGCTTTCATGCCCAATTCCTCAGAAGTTTTTCTTTGTTCACCAAACTACAAAGAAACAAGTCAGTTTGAAGAGTCTCAGGCAGATCTCCTCTTGATGCACCTACGAAATCTGGGTATGGAAAGTTTGTAATGACTCTTAGAAAAAGAAAGCTTAACCCGCAAATTCAAAATAGGTATCTTGAAAGTGCATGCCTCTTATGAAAGTGGCGTAATTGACCTGATGAGCACCATGCTTGTTCTGGCATATATTTCACTTACATGCCACAAGATGTCTAACTGTAACTCACTTGAAACACATTACCTTTGGGCTCAGGTTTTTTTTCATGAAGCAGGAGAGGCATCTTTAAGTCTTCCACAGCAGCTCACTGAGTGCCTGTCCTGTATCACTCCTTTTCTCTCTTTTTCTCTCACTCTCTTTCTTTTCCCACTTTCCTCCTTCCTGTTCTACCTCAGAATTTTACCAGCTTGATGGTTCAATCAGTCATGACGTGCAGCTCGCACCCTGACCTAGGCTTAGACAGGAGCTGCTCCTTACGGGATCTGTTCCCAAAAGCTCATAACCATCCTGTTCCTGTCATTCTCTGGAGAATTAAAGGGTAAGGGGTCTCTACGCCATCTGTATACAAGCTGACATCATCAAGCAAAATGACTGGTCCCACTAAGTATACTGGAACTGCACTCCACTGTGATTCCTAAGCACCAGAACTGTCATGCTGAGGCTGACCTGCGGGAAGCATTCCCAGCTAGTCAGACTGCACTCAGTGCAAAGAGGAGCAGATCCAACCCCCAGAGGAGAATGGGCACATTTCATGTTTACAAGAAGGAGCCTTTATGGTAGAAAGACAAATAAAAACAAGAATAGGAAGAGGATGAGTCCTCCAATCGACGCTCTCAATGGGAGGGTGTTTATAAAGATTAAAAATATTTGTTTTCAGTTATGGACTTTGAGACAGCTTTATCTATATATATATTTTCTATATGTATAAATATATATACATATATATATATATATATATATATATATACATATATATATATATATATATATATATATATATATATATATATATATATATATATATATATTACCTACTGGCTATCGCCAGTAGGTATATATAGTTAGGATTAATTCCCTATGGGATTTTTGAAAATTCTATGTCTAATAACTTTGGCGTTTGTGGACGGAATCGGATGAAATTTTCAGGAAAATGGCACATTTTGTTTCTGAGCAGCCCCTGAAAATTTGGTGGGGTTTCGTCAAGGGGGGCTGAGAAAAAAGGGGGGTCCCAAAACGCGTTTTTAACATTGAGTTTTCCATAGGGCGGTTGGACTCACTTTTAGCTCGAACGGCTGAATGGATTTGCACGAAACTTGGCAAAATTGTAGGGACTGTTAGCCCGATGTGCCTTTGCTAGGTCTCAATATATGTGCTTCAGTGGATTTTGAGAAATTAACGTTTAAATCAAGATATATATCTGTAACAGCGCTCCGGGCAGCGATCCGGTCCGCTTACTTTTCGCGTTTCGGAACTTTGCGCGCAGAAAGCTGATTGGCTCTCCGGTGTCTGTCAACATTCTAAACAGTCCTGAGCGGCCGCCATCTTGTCTCTCGGTAGGATCGAGAGAGAAGAAGAGGTGAAAAACGAAGGGGGAATTTAATGAAAGGGGGCAAGGTATCCCCCTCTTGACCCCCTAGGAATGTTGTTGGGGTTATTAAAGGGTCCCGTGGGGAAAAGAAAAAAAAATGATTTTTCACGGTAGAAGCGCTTCACGGGCCGCGAACTGGGCCGCAAACTGGTAGCGAAACGGGAATTCGCCATTTTGTGCTTCGTTAATTAAATTACTAGGTATAAGGGGGTGCGGGAGACGTATCCTAATCCCCTAAACATTTTTTTTTCCCAAACGATGAAAGCCCCACCTTGTTTCTGGATCATTCAGACTGAAGCTGGCGTCAGCATGAGACCACTACCATCTCGTAGCTCCGTCGTGGCCATTCCACGAGCAATCATGGCAGCCGCTCCCCACCAGAAGCCTGCGGGAGTCGGAGGCCCCCAAGACTTTTGTAGAATCTTCACGGCTGAGGGGACGCTTTTCGAGAATGGGACCCAAGCCCTATCAGGGAAGCGTCCAAGTTCAAAGGTGTCCCAGGGCCATTTTAGTGGACCAGGCCCAAAACCGAAGAGCCGGCCGCCATTTTGAGAGTCCTGTGGCAGCCGCCTATCGCTGCACCGCAAGAGCGGGAGCAACTCAACTACATGATGAGCGAGACGCTGTAGTCGCAAGAGCGGGCGGTAAACAGCTGAATGGCGGAAGAGGCACAGTGTAGCAAAAGCGGGCGGAATGGCAACTGAAACGGTAAAGGGGCGCCCCACTACAGCGTGTCTTCAGGTCAAACGGATTGTGGGACACGGTTCAGAATTGAAGAGTCATCAAAAGGCAAAAAGTTCCGCCGGACCCCGGGAGCCGGCCGCCTATGTCGGGGGCGATCTCAGGCTACACCAGTGCTATAAGACTTGGGGAGGGTGTCGGAGCCAAGCGTCTTCTCCGAGTCCATGGCCATCACACCGCCCCTCAGGGGCCTCCGTCAAGCTGTTTAGGAAGGTAACATATCACATTGTTTTCTAATGCAGTCAGGTCCACAAACGACACTCACTTACTTTGAGAATAGTGAAGCTGCAGTAGGTGGAAATAAGCTTCAGACAGTGTTACAAGCACTGCTCAGAACTCTTAACTATGGCACCCAACATCCAGAACTTATGCCATTTGAGAATGGCAGTGACATCGAAGCAACTCAGGGACCAAAACCATTAACGTACTTTCACGTATGAAAATCTTACTTGGGGAGGGGGCAGGAGCGAAGCGCCCCCTCCCAGTCAGCGCCACCACACTGTATGTTGAAAATTTGAAGCCATCGTTCTACAAAGTCAACCAAACTTGGATTGAAAAATCTAGAAAAATGTACAAACTGAAAACCAGTTTTGGTCTGCATAGCATCAGTAGCAACGCTTGAGTCAGCTTTGTGTCAAGCCGCCATTTTGATTCAACAAAGCACAGGCATTGAAAAAGGCTCAAACTCAGAACTCTGAACTATGGCACCCAACATCCAGGAGCTTGCCATCCGGATCTTGGAGCCTTGTGCTGCTTTCGACCTATTCACACATCGGTCCACTACTGACATCATCTTATAAACCAACGTTATGTAAATAGTTTTTTAATAAAATGTTTTACCCTGTTTCTTTGCTGGTGTGTTGTCTATATTTTTAATATTTGCATAGGGTTTGTCGTTATTTTGTGCGGGATGGGTGATGGAGCCGAGCTGTCTTGCAGCCCTCATGGTGTGGAGCTCAGTTCATCTCACTATTTTCGTATTTCTCATGAAGGGTTGTTCCTAATATTTCTATTTTAGCGAGGTCAAAAAGAGATCCAATTAGTGGCCTACTGATTTTGCTCGATTACTTTTATTTTTTTACACGATTTTTCACTATCTGCAAAGACTAAACAGAGTATTGCGACTTTGTGCTTGTTTGTAAATAGAGAATGATCCAAAGAGAACCAATTCTAAAACAGTAAATGCTTGGACAACAATCAATCAAATGGAGAGACAAGCAGGCACGACGGATTACAACGGGGGCAAAGGCTTGCGTTAACTACTGTTCACTATCTGCAAAGAGAGAGTACTACTAAGACAAAAGAGGGGAGGGGGGGGGGGGTGCAGCGTTCAAAGCACATCAGCGTGCATAAATACGAAAATGTTTTTATCTATCACGTACTTGACATTTTAAAGCTTTTCATATTTGCTATTAAAAAACCAATGAAATTCACAGAAAAAACCATAGGTTATAGTGGATATATAGTTAGGAATTTGCATTTACAAAACCTTGAAAATTCAATGAAAAAACCATTGGTTTTAGGCCATATATAGTTAGGGATTTGCATTTACAAAACCTTATTTTACTCGAATAAAACCATTGAAATTCCATATATAGTTATAAGCGCTAACTATATATCGCGCACCCGCAATCCACTGCTGATGATGTCACATATTACATCATTCATGACATGGTTAGTGACATCACTGATGACATCACTGATGACATCTCAAATGACATCACTGATGACATCACTGACATCTCATTTGACATTACTGATTACACCACTGATGATATCATTTATGTGATGATACATCTTCAGACTCTAATATAACCTTAGATACACTCAGTGTAAACAGGCACTCACAGACTGTCACACATCCATGGAGTTACTCACACACCTAGTCAGTCATGCAAAGAATCAATCACAACTCCATTTCCTCAACTATATAGTTATACACACTTTACTTATTCAAACATATAGTAACACATATTTACTCTCTTATACAATCCCTGATACAAGCTCACAGTGATTCATACAGCCACTCACACATTCACTGGCTCTTATCCACAGTTATTTATATATGTCAACTCTCACATGTATTGTGTTTTACATACATACTTACTTGCACATGTAGCACTGAGATATCCATTCACTCACCAACACACCCATGCACAGTCAACCGCCCATATAGCTGTTTCCACATGCACTCTTGAACTCATACACCTAGTGAATCAACTGCTTACACATCTATGCACAGAGTCACACACCTCCCAGCCACCCACACACACACTCAGCCTCCCATTCAAATACTTGGGCAACCAATCAATAACCCATATAGCCACTCTTATAGCTACTGATCAACACATGCAGCAGCTTACACAACAACAGACATACTGATGCACAAATTAAGACAGTTTAGTCACTAACCCATGCACTCAGTGAGACACATTTAATCACTCACTCATACAGTCAGTCATGCACCTACTAAATCCTTCATCCAGACACTTATACATCCACTCATTCTTCAATATGTAAGACATATTTTAACTTTACAGAAACATACAGTCACTGGATGTTGTCATCAGTGATGTCATCAGTGATGTCATTTGAGATGTCATCAGTGATGTCATCAGTGATGTCACTAACCATGTCATGAATGATGTAATATGTGACATCATCAGCAGTGGATTGCGGGTGGGCGATATATAGTTAGCGCTTATAACTATATATGGAATTTCAATGGTTTTATGCGAGTAAAATAAGGTTTTGTAAATGCAAATCCCTAACTATATATGGCCTAAAACCAATGGTTTTTTCATTGAATTTTCAAGGTTTTGTAAATGCAAATTCCTAACTATATATCCACTATAACCTATGGTTTTTTCTGTGAATATATATATATATACATATATCTGTGTTTATGTGTATATGTATATGCATATATATGTTTACATATATATTTATATATCTCTCTATATATGGAGGAGCGTTCTGGACATATATATATATATATATATATATATATATATATATATATATATATATATATATATATAATGTACACATGTAGAGGGGCTTTTGGTTAGCAGGCTTCAACGTGTGATTTTTTTCTGTTAACTTTAAAAACTGGTTATTTATTTTTCTGGAAAGTCATGTGCCCATATTGATTGGAACTTCGTTTATTTTTTATTGTTGGTGTTACAAAGTGTTTAAAAGACATTGTAACATTGTAGCTGCCTGCAATTGGAGTGCTTGGTTAGGTGGTGATTTATTCTTGTCTCCTTCATAAATAATAATAATAAAATGCATAATGAAGCTAAGAAACTCGACAACGGGAAGGCACGACTAGAGGGCTCACTTAGAGACTACCACATACGGGGAGACACATGTAGAGTAGGTGTGGAGACACTACGGTCTCGGACAACATTGTCCCCCCATGACGCTCGCCAGACCAAGGCGCTGGCGACACAGTGCCTGCAGATCAGAAGAAGCTTGGACCTTCCCTGCCACATTGAATAACGATTGTAACAAACTTCTGACACGCTAGCCATGGGTCCAGGCACCCGCCCATGCGACGATCCAACAGTACATGACACAACACAACTATTTCCTGGTTCTTCTCACAACCTCACTCCCCCATATACACTCTTCGCCCCCCTGCTCTTCCGCATAACAACCCCCCCATTTATTTCCTTGTTTCCTTTCTCTTATATATAGGTATTTCTTCCATAATCGTTTCACTCGGGACGCACATGAAAGCGCCTGACACATCCGTAATGTTACTTCATGGATGATTACCTCTTGGGTTCTTTGTTCCCTGATTGGAGCTGGTGTAGGACATGGCTATGGCAGGTTAAAACTGCCATACAAGCTACGATGTTGAATGTAATATACTAGGGGTCTAGACACACACCCTGCTCGACACCCCGGACTATACGGCATATAAAACGATACCACGCTATGTCAGCTAGTCATGAGGTGGACACACGTAAGGGACAAACTAACATGCCACCTCCCATAGGATGCCAAAACACAATCTCCTGAGAACACATAAACCTACAAACTGGGGTACAAAAGACCAGCACAATGCTGCATTACCACGGAGCAAAACTGCTCAAGCCTCATTGCTACAAATCCTGATGTAAGTCGAATCTCCTCGTTATGCAATTAGGCTATACTATTTATCTATGTTACAATTTACCTACTGCATTGATAATCGGTAGAAGTTCACTGTTCTATGTAGGCGATATACATCACTGTATGGATAGAAAGAACATGTGTATCAACAAATTCTATCCACATGACACACTTACAGGGTCTGCCCATGACAACCATGAATATCAGTACAACAGATACCGGAAAGTTACCCCGACGATACAGCGAACTTTCTGAGACAAACGGATAAGAACTGTTGAGTTTACAGAGTTAACTTCTTTAGTTATAAAATGATAAAACAAGACGTCATTTGAATGTAAAATCGAAATGTGAACATGCATGATGCATACAACGCGATCTATGCCAATTAATCTGATGTTATGGTAAGAAGAGCTATATACACTCACTAATTTTTTCTTTTTCCCTTTTCTTAGTTCTTTTCTTTTCGTCTATGCATTGAAGTGTTGCAGCCGGCCCCCGGGGTTGTAGGCTCCGCATTGTGTACTGCTCTATGCTACTAATAAACGTCTTACAGCTATATACACTCACTCATTTTTAGGTCTCGCCTGTCGATGCGCATGCGCATCGAGCTTGCGAGACTATGAGGGCTTAACCACTCTTTAACTAACTTGCAAGGAATCGTGGCGATTCCTTGCAGTGCCCGTGACTTTTAAGCTCAATGCGCATGCGCATTGAGCTTAAAAGCGCGTGCACATGCCCCTAGCCGCCTGCCTTGCATGTCTTTCCCCTCAGGCGCATCCCTCCCACACCCCCGCTCCGCCCCCTCCCCTGCCTGCCGTGTAGCATTTCTTCTACAGCCTTCGACATCTGTTCCCCCAACCCACAAACGCCAGCACCTCCCCTCTCTCTTCCCGGACACAGCTAGGCTCGCAATTCCACTCCCCCTCACGACGCCCTTCCCGATCCGCCCCCTCCCCACTCTCTCTCCTACCACTCTAGCACTGCTTGTCTTCCGTGAAACTGTCTGCCACACGAAAGTCTTACCAATAACAAGACCTATTGCCCAGCACAAATCATTTTCGTCTTAAAGTCTAACCTGCACAAATCTTTGAAAGTCTTACCAATAACAAGACCTATTGCCCAGCAGAAATCATTTTCGTCTTAAAGTCTAACCTGCACAAATCTTTTTTGGGACAATGAAACATACTTATTTGTTAACAAACTTTTCTACAGCCTTCGACATCTGTTCCCCAACCCACAAACGCCAGCACCTCCCCTCTCTCTTCCCGGACACAGCCAGGCTCGTAATTCCACTCCCCCTCACGACGCCCCTCCCGATCCGCCCCCTCCCCACTCTCTCTCCCACCACTCTAGCACTGCTTGTCTTCCGGGAAACTGTCTGCCACACGAAAGTCTTACCAATAACAAGACCTATTGCCCAGCAGAAATCATTTTCGTCTTAAAGTCTAACCTGCACAAATCTTTTTTGGGACAATGAAACATACTTATTTGTTAACAAACTTTTCTACAGCCTTCGACATCTGTTCCCCAACCCACAAACACCAGCACCTCCCCTCTCTCTTCCCGGACACAGCCAGGCTCGCAATTCCACTCCCCCTCACGACGCCCCTCCCGATCCGCCCCCTCCCCACTCTCTCTCCCACCACTCTAGCACTGCTTGTCTTCCGTGAAACTGTCTGCCACACGAAAGTCTTACCAATAACAAGACCTATTGCCCAGCAGAAATCATTTTCGTCTTGAAGTCTAACCTGCACAAATCTTTTTTGGGACAATGAAACATACTTATTTGTTAACAAACTTTTCTACAGCCTTCGACATCTGTTCCCCAACCCACAAACGCCAGCACATCCCCTCTCTCTTCCCGGACACAGCCAGGCTCGCAATTCCACTCCCCCTCCCCAGACGCCAGCACCTCCCCTCTCTGTCCCTGCACACAGCCAGGCTCTCACAACACAATAAACGAAAGACTTGAAACTGAAATCGTCGACAAAAACGAATAATCACAGACGAATTACAAGCTACATCGCCGTGTACATTCCCCAATCAGCAGGCCTACTATTCCCCCCCCTCCCTCTACAGCGTGCTACGCAAAAATTAGCGATTGTATCTATAGCATTGCACCTAAAAAACATTTAATATTTTGACATGATTATAAACGAAATAAAAGACACAGACTCACTCCCATTCAGCGGGCCTACTATTTCCCTCCCCCTCCCTCTACACAGCGTGACATCACAGAGCCTCTATCACATCCACATGACTAAACAGTCCTCGCAACCCGCCCTAACCCCCAACAATACGTCGGACCTGCTGGGACCACTCTTCAATTCCATTTACATAAACACACAGGCCACAGACTCCAAGGCTTTCGTCAACAAAACTACAGGATGCTAGAGTACTTTAAGCGCCGTCGTCAAGATTGTAATCACTTGTCAAGTTGCTTTTGGGATATGCTAATTTTGAACAGCAGGATGCGAGCCGGGTGTTAGCCCGAGAACCACAACAAACCAAAAAAAAAAAAACTCCCACTGAAAGAAAATGCTAACACTGGAAACGTGATGCTTTTTTAACAAAACTCCTATAGTTTACATACCATGCCTACTATTTCACAGCCTCCCTCTAGAGCGTGGTATGTAAAATTGGGGGATTGTACGTCTACGCTTGCACAGACTAAAGATTTCCTATGTTGCCTTCATTGAAAGATTTCCTATGTTGCCTTCATTGGGATAACCACCATCTTTCTCATTCTACAACACGTACACACACACCAAGAACAACGATTACAGGATTTAAAAGTAGCCACACACACATTAAGGGACGCATCCGCAGCAAAGTTCTGTATTTTCCTAATAAACATAACGTCACAACTTTGAGCATGAATATTACAAGAGTTGTACTTTTAAAAGGCCAACTTTTTATACTTTGACAGCTTTATATATGCCATTTGTAAGGGTAACTTGGAGCACACAGTTCAAGTCGAATTACAGTAACACAGAGCCTGCTGGTTCACACACAGCATCACTACAACAAACAAACATAACACATGCAGTTTATGCACAATTTTACACACGACACACACAACTGCTGCTCTTACTGCATGCCTCAACAACGCACATACAAACAACTGTTAATGCATACTTACAACACGAACACACACAGCAACAACAATTCCAGTATTTAAAACTACCCACAGACACATTCAAGGGCCGCATCCGCAGCAATGCTCACGATTTTCCTAATAAAAATAACGACACCACTTTAAGGGCAAATATTGCATCCAGCCTCTGTCCCATTCAGCACCATACATAAGCTCATACCATTTCGCCACATCTGTCTCTACATTTATGTATTGCCAGACAAATCAGCCACCATATTTCTCATTCTACAACCCGTATACACACACCAATAACAACGATTACAGGATTTCAAAGTAGCCACACACACATTAAGGGACGCATCCGCAGTAAAGTTCTGTATTTTCCTAATAAACATAACGTCACAAGTTTGAGCATGAATATTACAAGAGTTGTACTTTTAAAAGGCCAACTTTTTATAATTTGACAGCTTTATATATGCCATTTTTAAGGGTAACTTGGAGCAGACAGTTGAAGTTGAATTACAGTAAGGGAAAAAATGGCGTTTGCTTTGTCAGTTGAGAGCGAACTCTCATGTGCGATTAAGGGAGTTGCCCAGGGAAGTCTACTGTCGCGCCAATGTCGAAACTTCATCTGCATACACATTCAAACATTCACACTTCCAAGTCGCGCACATCAGCTAGTGTGACTTTTCCTTGGGGCAAGGGAAGGATTAAAACCTTTGATCCTACAAACGCAACAAAAACACAGAGCCTGCTCGTTGTGCACATTTACCCGTTAGGCACACACAACGGCTCTTTTGACTACATGCTTGTACCGAAACATACACTAATTATTGTAAATGCCAGCAACACGTACACACACAACAGCATTACCTAACATAAGCTCATACTACTGCGCACAAACACAAACACAAAAGTGAAAGAAAGTGCAAGTCACAAGAGGGATGGATAGTTTTAATTAAAACATACTTGTGTACTACATTCATAAAAGCCACAGGCTCACCCCCATTCACCTTGACTCCTATTTTATAGCCTCCCTCTAGAGTGCCCTATGGAAAAATGGGGAATTTTACGTCTAGGCTTGCACATACTAAAAATTTAATCCGTTGTCTTCATTGGGATAAACTTATTACAACTATTCCAATGCTTGCAAACAATAGATCCATGCGGAAAAATACCGTCTGTATTTGGGAACATAATGGACATTGCTTTTTCCAAACGGAACTGAAACACAGAGCTTGCTAGTTGTGCACATTTACCCCTTAGGCACACACAACACCTATGGTGAGTACATCCTTCTACCAAAACATACACAAATTATTTTACATGCCACACAGCTCCGCCGAGGCACACACCACACAGCTCCGCCCAGGCACCCACCACACAGCTCCGCCGAGGCAACCACCACACAGCTACAACGATGCACCCACCACACAGATCCAACAATGCACCCACCACACAGCTCCACCGACACAGCTCCACTGATGCACCCACCACCCAGCTCCACTGATGCGCCCACCACACAGCTCCACCAATGCACCCACCACACAGCTCCACCAATGCACCCACCACACAGCTCCACCGATGCACCCACCACCACCGATGCACCCACCACACAGCTCCACCGACACAGCTCCAACAATGCACCCACCACACAGCTCCACCTACACAGCTCCACCAATGCACCCACCACACAGCTCCACCGATGCACCCACCACCACACAGCTCCACCGACACAGCTCCAACAATGCACCCACCACACAGCTCCACCGATGCACCCACCACCGAGCTCCACCGATGCACCCACCACACAGCTCCACCCACACAGCTCCACCGAAGCACCCACCACACAGCTCCACCAAGGCACTCACCACACAGCTCCACCGAGGCACTCACCACAGAGCTCCACCACACAGCTCCACCGAGGCATTCACCACACAGCTCCACAGAGGCACTCACCACACAGCTCCACCGATGCACCCACCACACAGCTCCACCGACACAGCTCCACTGATGCACCCACCACCCAGCTCCACTAATGCACCCACCACACAGCTCCACCGATGCACCCACCACCCAGCTCCACCGATGCATCCACCACACAGCAACACACTATCACACTACAACCACACACAAACACTTACCACCACAACACCACTCATCACCACTACAGCATTACTCAGCAGACAAACGTCATACAATCAAAACATGTACGCTTTTAACAGGCACACACACCAACAGCTATCAATGGACGCTTTCACCAGGCGTACACACACAACAGTCATCAGTACTGCAGTAGTATGTATGAATGAGACTGTTTGTGTGCGAAATACGGATGTGGTGGTGCAGAGTGATGCTGTGTTGTTGCTCAATGGTACTGTGGGGGTGCAGAATGATAAAGTGGTATTGCTGCGTGTTGCATTGGTGGACATCAGTGATGACGTTGTTGGGAGAAGTGCAACTGTTGTGGTGCTGAGTTATGCTGTGGTGGTAATCATTGAACACCAACACAGCACCACTCATCACCAGCACAGAACAACACATCACAACAACAGCATTACTAAGCACCACACTAACATCACTCAGCAACACACCAACATCACTCTACACCACCACAACAGCATCATTCAACAACAACACACTATCACACTACAACCACACACAAACACTTACCACCACAGCACCACTCATCACCACTACAGCATTACTCAGCAGACAAACGTCATACAATCAAAACATGTACGCTTTTAACAGGCACACACACCAACAGCTATCAGTGGACGCTTTCACCAGGCGTACATACACAACAGTCATCAGTACTGCAGTAGTATGTATGAATGAGACTGTTGGTGTGCTAAATACGGATGTGGTGGTGCAAAGTGATGCTGTGTTGTTGCTCAATGGTACTGTGGGGGTGCAGAATGATAAAGTGGTATTGCTGCGTGTTGCATTGGTGGACATCTGTGATGACGTTGTTGGGAGAAGTGCAACTGTTGTGGTGGTGAGTTATGCTGTGGTGGTAATCATTGAACACCAACAAAGCACCACTCATCACCAGCACAGAACAACACATCACAACAACAGCATTACTAAGCACCACACTAACATCACTCAGCAACACACCAACATCACTCTACACCACCACAACAGCATCATTCAACAACAACACACTATCACACTACAACCACACACAAACACTTACCACCACAGCACCACTCATCACCACTACAGCATTACTAGGCAGACAAATGTCATACAATCAAAACATGTACGCTTTTAACAGGCACACACACCAACAGCTATCAATGGACGCTTTCACCAGGCGTACACACACAACAGTCATCAGTACTGCAGTAGTATGTATGAATGAGACTGTTGGTGTGCGAAATACGGATGTGGTGGTGCAGAGTGATGCTGTGTTGTTGCTCAATGGTACTGTGGGGGTGCAGAATGATAAGGTGGTATTGCTGCGTGTTGCATTGGTGGACATCAGTGATGCCGTTGTTGGGAGAAATGCAACTGTTGTGGTGCTGAGTTATGCTGTGGTGGTAATTATTGAACACCAACACAGCACCACTCATCACTAGCACAGAACAACACATCACAACAACAGCATTACTAAGCACCACACTAACATCACTCAGCAACACACCAACATCACTCTACACCACCACAACAGCATCATTCCACAACAACACACTATCACACTACAACCACACACAAACACTTACCACCACAACACCACTCATCACCACTACAACATTACTCAGCAGACAAACGTCATACAATCAAAACATGTACGCTTTTAACAGGCACACACACCAACAGCTATCAATGGACGCTTTCACCAGGCGTACACACACAACAGTCATCAGTGCATCCTTTCACCAGGCATACACCCACACAAACAGGCATCAGTCCACGCTTTCAACAGTCACACACACCACCGGCCGTAAGTGCACGCTTTCTACACATTTTTTAACGTAGCACACACAATTACAGCTATACAAGCATGCTTTGGTGCTGTACAGTACTGCAGTAGTATGTATAAATGAGACTGTGGGTGTGCTAAATACGGCTCTAGTGGTGCAGAGTGATGATCTGATGTTGCTCAATGGTACAGTGGGGGTGCAGAATGATAATGTGCTATTGCTGCGTGTTGCATTAATGGACCTCAGTGATGCCGTTGTTAGGATCAGTGCTACTGTTGTGGTGCAGAGTTATACTGTGGTGGTAATCATTGGACTCTAAGAAAAAACAGGGTGCCTTTTCCTGATTGTTATACCTTGTAGGTATGCCACTCCTGCTGGAGGTGGCAACCTATGTGTGAACAGGAATCGTGCAGTCTTATTTAGGTTACCAAATTTACAACCTGAATTAACAACCTTTCAGTGTCATACGGGACCAAATATAAAGCATAGAATTGTTTAAAATTTGTAGTGCATTTATTCAAAAAAAAAATTTGTTTAAAAAGTCATAGTATTACAAAACTGTTGCATTAAAAAAATGTTACACGGTATATATTCAATGTATATGAACAATATTAATAACACATTTCTTAAAAGACAATATCAATTATTTTAAAAAAAAATTTCCTTTATACAGCATTATTTCCAAAAAACATATTTGTACAAAGATAATAAAACACAAATGTTAGGAACAAAAATGTCGACGCGGCGTTTCGGTGCCCCTGATGTTCTTGCACCTTCTTCAGGACTTGTTCCCTGATTGGTCACATCTACAAAGACATATATCATAATATGTTTCATTAGGTCCCATCTACTAGTTACAGTTACATATACTCAATACATCATTTGATAAACCTAACATTTGGTAACCTCTAAAGTCTCTTATGCACATCCCAACTTAAGATTTGTTACAATTCTATTGTTATACTTTCTACATTTATCTATAAATTGATTAACTTCTAGGCTTGGTGGTGGTATGGTGATATTATTTTGCACCAGTAGTGGATGACTAACTCAATTTCATATTTCCTCTGCTGGACAGTCCCTTATCCCACTCTTTTCTGAGATCTTTACATTTGTATCTTACTGTCGGTCATTTAAATATAACCCTGAGGTCTGGAATAGGATTCATTTCCATTTTGCTCTGTGGTGATCTTTCAATTGTATCCCACTGTCGGTCATTTAAATGTAACCATGAGGTCTGGAATAAGATTCCTTTCCCTTTTACTCTATGGGTCCCAAATTGTTTAGTTATTCAACTTACCCAGGTGGTATTCCCTGGACCCTTTTGCTCATATGAGTCTGTTTAACATCTGCTCATATTTTCGTTCCCTTTAACTATATGGGATTTCTTCTCAATCAATGTTCTTGGTTTTTCCTTGGAGATTTTGGAAATTAACCACTTCAGTACTATAAAGTCAAGAGAAAACATTTATATATCTTCACTTTTTCTTTTTATGACTAACTCCTGTTCAGTCTAAAAGTTAAGTATATGCTTCTCACCGGTTTTTATTTCCAATTCTTACTTTAGTTGTAAGGAGGATGCCTCTGGGAGCTCCCTTTCTTATGGGTTGGGTACTTCACGCCCCTGCTCCGTCTAAGGATGGGATAATCTTTGTTAATGTATCTCTATTACTCCTTAATTTCATCTGAATTATCACCTTCCTATACTTTTCCTTACCTTATTAAATATTTTGGAGTTACCATTAGTTTACTTCACTCATAGGGATGTTGATCTTTAGGTAGATGCCTTTTGACTTGGCTTGTATTTCTAGGAAGGGATAAATATTAAGGCTGAGTTAGAACAGTCTGTTTCTTTTAAAGAACCATTCTTCTCCTGGCAGCGCTAGCATAACCCTGTTTTTACTTACTTGGTGAAGGGAGCTGAGCTGCGTGGCGTCCTCCTTGCCTCTTGAGTCTTCTCGATCTAATGAGACTACCTTGTGTCTGGTATTGGACAACACTCTACAACGACACTGCACCACTCATCCCCAACACTCATCAGCACTACAACATTACTCACCAGACAAACGTCACAGAAACAGAAAATAAACAGTGCATACATACTACCAATAAAAATACTTAAATGTGAACAACAAAAGGACAATGCAAAGCGGCGAAACAAAACACGTACGGCGAAACGCAAAACAAAAATAGCCAACAGCAACATAAAAATATTTTTTTACAGGAGGCGAGTTCAGACGGAAGTACACTACAGGACCCGCATACCAAAACGACACGCGCAAACATAACTCAATGCATGGCAAAAAAACGAACTAAATAGCAGCCATTGATAACATGAAAAAACACACTCTAAAGAAAGGAGCCGGACAGAAACCAAGTGCGAGCAAAGCAAGACCCCAAACAATAATTAGATTCATATCACAAAAAGCAAATTCATAGACAAAAGTGTAACAACTCACAAAGGCACTCTTTAATAATATGAAAATAAAATAGTAATTACCTGTCGATCGTAGCAGCTCATTCACTGAAATGTAGAGAATAAAAAAACAACACACAAAGAGAACATAAACAGTGCATACATAATACGTTTAACTAAAACAATAAAAAAACAAAAAGGCCAAAGCATAGCAGCGAAACAAGTCACATACGGGTCAAAACCACACAAAAACAAGCCAAGTCGGAGAAAAAATAAACATCAGAGTGCGAGCTCAGGCGAAACGAAACTACAGGAACTGCATACCAGGAAGACACTAGCAAACATTAGTCAATGCATGGCGAACAATCAACTTAAAGACGAGCCAGTAATAGCATAAATAACAAGAAAAATGCCAGACACAAGGCAAGTGCGACCAAAAAACACGTACGGCGAAACGGAACTCAATGCATGGCAAAAAAAAGAACTAAATAGCAGCCATTGATAACATAAAAAACACACTCTAAAGAAAGGAGCCAGACAGAAACCAAGTGCGAGCAAAGCAATAATTAGATTCACATCACAAAAAGCAAATTCATAGACAAAAGTGTAACAACTCACAAAGGCACTCTTTAATAATATGAAAATAAAATAGTAATTACCTGTCGATCGTAGCAGCTCATTCACTGAAATGTAGAGAATAAAAAAACAACACACAAAGAGAACATAAACAGTGCATACATAATACGTTTAACTAAAACAATAAAAAAACAAAAAGGCCAAAGCATAGCGGCGAAACAAGTCACATACGGGTCAAAACCACACAAAAACAAGCCAAGTCGGAGAAAAAATAAACATCAGAGTGCGAGCTCAGGCGAAACGAAACTACAGGAACTACATACCAGGAAGACACTAGCAAACATTAGTCAATGCATGGCGAACAATCAACTCAAAGACGAGCCAGTAATAGCATAAATAACAAGAAAAATGCCAGACACAAGGCAAGTGCGACCGAAATAATTGGAAAATCCAAAATTACATTACATTCACAGAAATAAAAACTTATACAATTTTAAGGACCAAATAACAAAGTCACTCTTTATATATATTTTTACTAAAAAGGCAATTAGCTGTCGCGCGTAGCACATCAGTGACTAAAGTATAGAAATCAGACAAACTACACACAAACAGCCACAGTGCATACATAATACGTTGAACACAAAACGTAGCACTGCAATTTGGCTACATAGTAAACGCGAGACAACACTTTCAGAAAAAAAATTTAAAACATATATATATATAATAATTACAATTCACACATAAAACATTACATAAACAAACAATAATTGGTCTTACCTGCAAATACACACGGAAGATATACGTAACTGACGTTAGCGTCAAAAACGTGCCACAAGAATGACGTATTACATTCAAATATTCGACGATAACAATTTGTGTAAGCACTTTCGACAAATAATATATTTAATAAATTCATTACAAATGGATATTAATAAAAAAACATAAATAAAGGAAAATACCAATAAAAATACAATACACTCAACAGCTTTATAGAAAGGGATTTTAGCCAATAAAAGCAGTATGTTGCACCAACTTGCACATATGCAAAACATCGAAAAGCAATACATACAAAAAATACATAATAAAAGGAATACACATACAAATATACTACTTATATACATAATCAAAACTTTCCCATTCAAAAACTTCTAGTATTGCCAAATATAATAAACAAGTACATACCAAAAATATTACAACGTTCGCAATTTAAAACACATAACACATACAAAAATATACATTGCTATATGTAACATTTATAAACATTTCAATTATTACAGCATCTATCTTTTACAACAGTACAAAAGTATATTCTAAGTAAACGGTAGAAAATACACAAGTCGCAATACAAAAAAAACAATAATACATCGTAATAAAACACTACTACTAATAAGTATATACACACAAGTAATAATACATTCAAATTCATGTACTAAATGTTAAAAAATTTAGATCTTACCTGTCAAACGACGCGCAAACAACAACGGAGGAAGAACACGCCTTTACCGCACGAACATTCACACCAATCTGGAAAACGCCCCGTTGACGCACGTCAAACGCAACGCTACGTCACACAACGTAGCGCTGCGATTGGCTAAAAATTACGTCACGCTAAACATTACATCACCATCAAACAAAAACTAGAACGCTAACCTCCCTTACGTAACAAACGTAAAGGGAATACATAGCGTACGACAGTTTAACATAACACAAATAAAACACAGTTTAAAAACATTCACTAAACACTTATAATACCAATACACATACAAAAACACAAACACACATTACATTAAAATAAACATTAACACATGCAAAAGACTCACATATGCCAATCACACATGCAACTACACTCACACATGCAACGCCACTCACACATGCAATGCCACTCACACATGCTACGCCACTCACACATGCTACGCCAATCAAAAATGCAACGCCACTCACACATGCAAACACACTCACATCTGCAACTCCAATCAACAATGCAACGCCACTCACACATGCAACGTCACTCAACAGAGCAACGCCACTCAACAACGCTACGCCATTCGCACATGCAACGCCACTCACACATACAACGCCACTCACACATGCAACGCCACTCACACATGCAACGCCACTCACACATGCAACGCCACTCACACACGCAACGCCACTCACACATGCAATGCCACTCAACCACGCAACGCCACACACACATACAACGCCACTCAACAACTCAACACCACTCAACAAAGCAACGCCACTCAACAACGCAACGCCACTCACACATGCAACGGAACTCAACAACGCAACGCCACTCAACAACGCAACGCCACTCAACAACGCAACGCCACTCACACATACAACGCAACTCAACAACGCAACGCCACTCAACAACGCAACGCCACTCAACCACGCAACGCCACTCAATCACGCAACACCACTCAACAACACAACGAAAGTCAACTACGCAACACCACTCAACAACGCAACGCCACTCACACATGCAACGCCACTCACAAATGCAACGCCATTCAACAAGACAACGCAACTCAACGACACAACGCCACTCAACAACGCTACGCCATTCGCACATGCAACGCCACTCACACATACAATGCCACTCACACATGCAACGCCACTCTACTAAGCAACGCCACTCAACAACGCAACGCCACTCACACATGCAACGCCACTCAACCACGCAACGCACACACACATACTACGCCACTCAACAACTCAACACCACTCAACAAAGCAACGCCACTCAACAACGCAACGCCACTCACACATGCAACGCAACTCAACAACGCAACGCCACTCAACAACGCAACGCCACTCAACCACGCAATGCCACTCAATCAAGCAACACCACTCAACAACACAACGAAAGTCAACTACGCAACACCACTCAACAACGCAACGCCACTCACACATGCAGCGCCACTCACAAATGCAACGCCATTTAACAAGGCAATCCAACTCAACGACACAACGCCACTCAACAACGCTACGCCATATGCACATGCAACGCCACTCACACATACAACGCCACTCACACATGCAACGCCACTCACACATGCAACGCCACTCACACATACAACGCCACTCACACATGCAACGACACTCACACATGCAACGACACTCACACATGCAACTACACTCACACATGCTACGCCACTAACACATGCAACGCCACTCACACATGCAACGACACTCACACATGCAACGCCACTCACACATGCAAAGCCATTCAAAAAGGCAACGCAAGTCAACCACGCAACGCCATTCAACAACACAACCCCACTCACACATGCTACGCCACTCACCCATGCAACGCCAATCACACATGCAACGCCACTCACACATCCAATGCAAATCACACATGCTGTGCCACTCACACATGCTACGCCACTCACACATGCAACGCCACTCACACATGCAACGCAACTCACACACTCAACGCCACTCACACATCCAACGCCAATAACACATGCTGTGCCACTCACACATGCTACGCCACTCAAACATGCAACACCACTCACACCAATGCAGTACCAGTTTTACCCACACAGAACAACTTTCACACACACAACGCCACTCACACCCACGCAAGCCCACTCTCACACCCACAACGCCACACTCACCCATGCAATGCCAATCACACACGCAACGCAACTCACACACGCAACACCACTCACACACGCAACGTCAATCACCCATACAACAACACTCACACCTTCACACACCCGCAATCACACTCACACAACATCACCCTCACACACCATCACACACCTTCAGCCTCACACACACTCACTCACACTCACCAGGGAGAACACTCAGCTTGCAGGGTTCTGCTTCTATCCCCCGCTGCACTCTCCTGCTCTCTAGAAAGGTGGCATAACAAACAAAAATGTCATCAAAATCACGTCTATACAAATCATGTGGCATTCCAAATGCAATAGGTAACACATTCACAAAAATTTGAACTATTGGCATTGGAAATAAAAAATCTATCACTGTAGCTATTTCTACAAAATACACACAAAAAAAATTAAAAAAAAATTCACAACACCAATAGCTCCTACTTTTCTAATGCGAGACCTATTGCATTTCCAATGCTTGTTTCTTTTTCCCTTTTCTTAGTTCTTTTCTTTTCTTCTATGCATTGAAGTGTTGCAGCCGGCCCCCGGGATTGTAGGCTCCGCATTGTGTACTGCTCTATGCTACTAATAAACGTCTTACAAAAAAAAATTAAGCTAAGAAACTCGATATTTTAAAAACATCACTTATAAAACAGCTGTTTTGCTGATTTATTTTTTTTATTTAACATTTTATTGCAAGCATATGGCGACCAAGTTGGTGGCATATTTTCTTTCTTTTTCTTTTTTAGATTTGGCCTACTAGACAACATAAGCTGTCTGGTTTGCGGAAAACCTAATGTGGGCTTACTAAATAAAAGTTGGCTAATAGCCTACCCATTGCTTACCTTTGGCTTTATTATCACTCTCATTTGCTTGCTACTTATTGGATGGCTTGCGTTCCTCTTCTCGTGTCTGTCTCTTCACTGAAGCATAGCCTCTTCAACATTCTTTTTATTGGCTGACTTGATCCTTCCACTGCTATTTTTAGGAAACTATGTTTCCCTTTTGGTTAAGCACTCAATGAGTGTGCAAGTGTTTTCCAGCTCTCACACTTGTGTGCTTTTCCCTTATCAAATACCCATCTCACACTCCGTGTTGCTCTTTTCCCTCCTTTCTTCCACCACCTCCATGTTGCTTTATTCCTCATGTCCTGCATGTCCACTCCTTCCACTACCAGCTCCCCCAGCCACTTAGAGCCCCTGTGCCACTCGACCTGTCACACTATCGATGGCTCTGTCCCTGGATATTTAGCAGCAGAGCTAGAACCTAACGAGACAACATCCAAGCATCTCTACTGAGTCGAGACCGGAAACACGAGGACTGGCAGCCCTGGGCGAAGGTCGCCACCTTCCTGTGAAAAATACTCGTCATTTGTTCAAGTTTAAAGATTTCAAAATGGCTTACTTCCTGTACTTTTATTAGGAATTTGTGTAAAATCCCCTGAATTCTTGTTTAACCTGTCATTGAGTCATCTGCTTGCTTTAATAATACATTTAGGAATGGTTTAGACCTCTCTAAAGTACCTTCAAATTACTTCTTTCTGTATTTGCTGTTTGAGTTTTAACTTCGAAGGGGAAAATACCTATTTTTACTGATTTTTCACAATTTCTAGATATGTTTGTAAAAATAGAATATACACTGCAGGTGACTTTATGTCCAAGCGAGGTGTGGGATTTGGGTCTGCCTCTTTAAACCACTGCATTTTCGGTGTTTGCCTGCGCATCGCTTGCACTGTGCTTGAATAATCTGTTGTAAAGAACAAATCTTAAAAGGGCTTAGAGCTCACCCATTACTTACCTTTACTTATCATTGGTTGTTTGCCACGTTCATTTTTGTTTCCTTGCTTCCTATTGGTCTGCACCTCCTCCTTGCCTCTGGTTTCCTTCTGGGCTAAAGTCTTCGTCCTTGCTGTGGAGCATGAACCAAGTACAGCTTCCTGTGGCCAGTGTCCTTCCACTGGCCACAGGCTCCTACAGGTACTCTTTTTTTTTACTTTTCAGCATGCACTCTTAGAGCGTGTAACCCTCTACAGTCTCTTTCCTTCACAACCACTGCCAGCTTTGTTAGCCCTCCTCCCTATCCCCATTGGGTCACCCTCCCCCACCATATCATGTCAATCCTCTCCTCGTCCTCTTGCCGTCTGATCTTTTTAACCCGCCTTCCTCCAGCCGTCCATTATTTTTAAAATACAAGCTGCCCTTGTACTCTTTAACCCACTGCGCTGCTTCCTGCTACACATTCTTTGTTTCCCACTCGCCTCCCTCTTGTTACTTGTGCTCCCCAAACTTCCCATGCTCAGGCCCGGACTGGCCGTTGCGGGCACCGGGCAATCCCCCGGTGGGCCGCATGTTTGGGGGCCGGTTTTGGGCCCCTGGGGGCCGTTTTTGTTACAGGGCCGTTTTTGCAGCAAAAACGGCCCTGTAACAAAAACAGCCGAAAACCGGCCCTGGCACAGAGCGCTGTCGCGCACCCCCTTCCCCCTCCTCCTCCCGGAGGGGGGTGGGGGGGCCGGCCGAGCACTTTGCCAGGGCCGGTTATGGTTCCCAGTCCGGCCCTGCCCATGCTGTTTTACGGTATATTGCACAGCAGCACAGGCTGCTGTGCAACATGGCTTAAAAACAAAGTGCTATGGCACGGTTAACACTAGCTGCAACATAAAACTGTATATTTATTTACTTAAAGCTATTTTCCACAGTAGCTCAGGCTGCTGTGCAACATCTTGAAAAAACATTAACAAAGTCAAATAGCTTGGCAGAGCTATTTGGCTATCTTACTGTTTTGTAAAGATGTTGCACAGCAGCATGGGCTGCTGTGCAACATTAGTTAAAGTAAACAAAAAAAGTGCTATGACGCAGTTAACTTTGGCCATGCCATAGTGTTTTGTTTTTTATGACTTTGAGCTATGTTGCTCAGCAGCCTGTGATGCGGTGCAACATCTTTAACTCCTTCCATGCTCAGCCACGGCGCTCCGGTGCTCATGACTAGCTCAGCTCGTCATGAGCCGTGGAACGCCGCATTCGGGGATAATTCCCCTGCTGTGCTGAGCGTTCCACGGTAACGGGTGTGGCCATGAGGAGCTGAGCTCGTCATGAGCACAGGAGCGCCGTGCCTCATGACGAGCTGAGCTCGTCATGAGCACAGGAGCGCCGTGAGAGCCCCCCTCCCCCCCCAGCACAGCGGGAAAATAACCCCCACAGCGAAGGGGTTAAAAAACATTGATAATGCCAATAGGTCTCGCATAGGCAAATATTATTGGCTTTGTCAGTGCTTGTTGTCATTTGTTTTCTGGTCCTTTTTTTCATTATTAATACGATACTACATGTCCTACCTAGAGTGCATAGGCAATTGGGAACGTCTGCTTGGAGCAGGCGTAAGGAGTGACGCAGCAAAATGAGGATAGGTCTCCACATGCATTGCTGGAGTTGCGTCATGCTTGCGACTCGACTACAGCAATGCGCACTTTTATGCCAACAGATCCTTTTTTCATTATAAATCCTATAATGTCCTAGAGTGCATAGGAAATTGGGCTGCATGTATTGGTCATGTGTAATATTAGACACCCTAAAACTCAGTTTCTTTCCTTTGACTCACCAATATTTTTTTCAATGGAAAGACGTTTACTGCCTCTGAAATATTTGTTGACTTTTTGTAATGTATTTGTATTGATTTGTCAGATTTAACAGTGTAGTCCTTCTTCCATAGGGGTGGGTGATATATTGTAGCCCTTCAGTGTGCCAGTGATTAGTATTACTTATAGGTCTTTGGTCATCCTGGTATTTGATAGACATAGATCATGTTTGTAAGTATTGCTGAGTTCTTCCCGGATGACTCACTTTAAGTTGAGTTGTACCAGTACTTCTCAGTATTGCTGGTATTGATGATAAATCCAGAAAGCGGAATAGGTATTAAACAGAATGTGCATTGGGTCATCTTTGATTATATGGCCCAAACTGCACTTTCAAAGTGGCGGCATCGGCTCTTCTCAGCTGGGCAGCTGTCAGTGGACCAGTGTCTCTGTAGGACTGAGCTGAAACAAGTTTGCATAGACAAAACCGGCAGTTCTTAACTGGAAACAAATACTGTGAAATACTTAGTACCTCCCAGTAGTGCCTGCACTTCTCTTTTTCCATTTCTAGCTGTGTGTGAAATGAAGCCACCAAGGGACCTAAAAGAAAGTGTGGAGAAAGTGGGAAACTACAAAATTTCAGTTCACTCTGTAAGATGCAGACGCTATTGAAGTGAACTACTGGACACAAGGCCAGTAGCAGATCTTTCAAGTTTGGAAAAACACAGCTTTGGAGGGACAAAAATAATCATGATAGTTTGGAGCAGCAGCTAAACTTACACCTGGAAAATGTTTTAACATAAAGCTTGTACTGCTCAGAGTGAGCAAGCACTGATATGATCCTCTTCAGGAGGTGTTTTCCCAACAAAAGATTGTTGTAAGAAATTGTGTTATTATTTTGGGTGAGTGACCCCCCAACTCAAGGAATAATAGAAACCCTTGTTAGGATGAACCCTCAAAATCAATAAATTAACCGGAGCCCAACTCCTGGTAGCTATGGCACAAAGCAGACATGTTTAAGTTATGGGAATATGTAGTATGTATGCAGTATCAAAACAGTAATAAAAGCAAAATGCAAAACAATAAAAATCCCAACGCAAAATAGGAAAAACAGAGCGAAATTAATTTGCACAAAATATGCAAAGTTAAATGAGGGGAACAGGAGATAAGAATTTTGAAACTTTTAAGTAGAAATAGTGCCAAAAAGCACAAAGCACCAATGATATAGTCAATGGTCATGGTAGACTAGGACAATTTGAGGGTGCCCACGATGGAGCGCAGGTTGGATAAACCAGAGGCCAACATCAGGGTCCAACCATATCCAATTGCCAATGGTCGAGTAGGACCTCCCAGGTAAAGGCCTCTTTTAGATTGTTCTATCCATGTAGCTTGAAGAGGATTTCAGCCTTATGAACCTTGGAGTCCTATTCTTTGTCTGGGGTATGAGAGAGAGCAGGTCCAGTCCTTCAGGGCTCCCTGCAGATTCCTTTTCCTCTTCTGTTCATCTTCAGGTCCAGGAAGTGTTCTAAAGGGGAGGGCTGGATAGGCCACATTTCGGCCTGGCAATGGGTAGTGGGTGGAAATGACTCCTGGCACGCCCTAACCAATGGGGGAAAAGATCCCAGGGCCAACTTTACCCCCTCTGGACTGGATTCTCAAGATGCAATGTTAGTATTTGATGCTCTACCGACTGAGGTATCCTGGATCTTATGCAGTATTAGCATTTAACTCCTTCACTGTGGCGCTAAGGGGGCGGGGGGGCGCGGTGCTCACACGCTGGTGATGGAACTGCTCCGTCACCAGCCTCGGGTGAGCTGTGCTGATGACGGAGCGGTTCCGTCATGGCCCCGCCCGCTCAATAGAACGCGCCGCGCAGGCACGAAATCAGCACCGCGCAGGCGCGTCGGGTGGGCCATGACGGAACCGCTCCATCATCAGCACAGCGCCACCGTGGCTGATGACGGAGCGGTTCCGTCATCAGCATCGATGTAGTTAATATAGCTTGACATTGTTTCTCGATGGGCTAACCAGCCAGCTGTTCTACAGTGAAAATAGCTATCAGTGACAAGTTTACATTACATATCTAAATGTCCTACTTTTAAATAGCAAGCACCTGCCTTATGGGCTACACTGCCCACAATTCTTAAAGGGAGATTTTTACCTGTCAAAAGATTTTATTTTGACAGATTGTATTGCAGTTTTTACACTGCTACAGTCAGGTTAGAATGGTAGGCCTGAAGTGGGTGGCAAAATAGGTGCCGCAGTCCATGAGTGGTATTTAACTTTTAGGCACTGGGTACATTTTTTAACATATACTGGGTACTTATAACTATAAACAAGTAAAATACACCAATTAGGAGTATGCTAATTCAGCCATGCTAAAAGGGAGAGCACAGACACGTTGCTACTGGTTATGAGGTGTAAAGTGCACATAGTTCTTCAGTCAGCAAAAACAAATAGAGCAAAAATCTGGGGGTACCCCATGCAAAAGATGGTAATTTACTACCATTTTCACTACAGTTGTTTTCATGGGCCAAACAATTGATTTCATAGTAGTTTTCCACATATATTGTCTTTTCAGCAGTTGTAAAAGAACATCATGTCATTATACAATACTTCGGGAACTGCCACCATGAACAGGGGACCTTTGTTTTCTGCAGAAGTAAATATTGACAAAAAGCAGGCATTTATGGATGTCTGCTTTAATAAATTGTACATTGGTGACTAGGATGTGTTGATTAGAAGGAGATAGAATGGACTCAGAGTAATGGAATTACCTGTAAGTGAAACATTAACCTTGTGCTCAGGACCAGGCAGATTACAGTATGCTGAGATGCTCACCTACATGCTGTAAAATGACTCCCACACAGGGGGGCAGATTTACAAGCCCCATGCTCCATTTTTGCGCCGCTGTTGCGTCACTTTTTGTGACGCAGTGGCGTAAAAATGCGGCCCATTTACTATGTGACGCATCTAGAGTGATGCATCAAGTTGTAAAGCCCTGTGCCACATTATAACTGCACACCCAACAGGGTTTCCTTATTGCATGGTTAACATTGTTTTGTATGACACTTGTTGGGCAAGCACCAACACGCATGATAGTCCCTATCCTAATTCACTCGTGTTTTAATGACACTTGCGCCGTGTATGACTGGTACTGACCATTGGCACTCACCTACACGTATAACAGGTACCACCTTAAAGCATGGCGTGTAAATCGAAACTGCTCTATGCTACTGGTAGAGGCCAGATGGTTAATCTATGTTTCCTATATGTTTTTGTCTCCCCCTTGTAATTACAGGCCTTTTATCCAGGCAATACACTGGTTGTCCTGATGATGATCCTTGATTTAGAGAGGATCGAAACGCCGTCGGCAGTAAATGTAGTCTAAACATTATTTCACTATTATGCCCCATAATTGCGTTTTTACTACATGAGTCAAGCTAAACTGATTCCATCAATTTTCTAGCTGCTCACAAATTGCTAAATTGCCTGAGAAACTCCCTATCCCTTGTATATTGTATTGTATATTGTTTGTCTAGCCTTGTCGGATACAGGATTGTGTCCCACTGTATATATGTTTGTTTGATATAATTTTCATTACCTTATCGATTAAATTTGAGGTCCGGCTGGCCTTCCTTTTTATTATAGCGCAGATTGTGGCCTATAATCATTTAACATTGTACCTCCCTTTTGTAAGGACCTTTGTTGTTCATTAACATTATAACTGCATCAGGTATAATGTATGCAGGGTGGGCGTTTTCCACACAAAAAAGCCTCATAGAAGTGATGCAGTGAAATCTACAAGATTTCACTTCGTCACTTCTAGGACGCCACTGCGTCAAAACCTTACGTCTGCTTGGAGCAGGCGTAAGGAGTGACGCAGCAAAATGAGGATAGGCCTCCACATGCAATGCTGGAGTTGCGACATGCTTGCGACACGACTACAGTAATGCTTGACTTTTGTCAGAATTTCTGACGCATCTGTCAATCCTTGTGCCATGGTGCACTGTATTGTAAATACCGCACATCTATGGTGGCTCAAGGGTTTCTCAGGGTGGCGCAGGGAAAATGACGCAGCTCTACAGATGCGCCACTTTCTTGTAAATCTGCCCCAGGATGAGCACAGAGGTGATTGTACTGGTCTGTTCGAATTCGTGAATTGTGAGTTTGCTTATATGCCTTATGTAAGGCAATGTTTCCCGTTTTCCTTGCCCTCTTGTCATTCGCTTTTCTTGCCCTCTGAGTCTGTTCTCCGTTTTCCTTGTCCTCTGTTCTCCCGATTTCCTTGACCTCTGTTCTCTCGATTTCCTTGACCTCTGTTCTTCCGTTTTTCTTGCCCTCTTTTCGTCCGTTTTTCTTGCCCTCTTTTCATCCGTTTTTCTTGCCCTCTTTTCATTCGTTTTTCTTGCCCTCTTTTCTTCTGTCTTCCTTGCTGTCTGTTCTTCCGTTGCGGCTTGCCCTCTGTTCTCCCGATTTCCTTGCCATCTGTTCCGTGTGTGTGTGGGGGGGGGGGCTCTGTGTGTGTGTGGGGGGGGGGGGCTCTGTGTGTGTGTGTGGGGGGCTCTGCGGTTATACAAAACCTCTCAGTTCATTCGGTTTATTATGTCAGATTACACATCTCCTTCCGGGAAAACACTCAGTTTCTACTCCCTCTTATTGCAAACTTTGAGAAGCTCTGTGGAAACCATTTTGCACACCGTTCTTAAATGTAACTTTTGTGACTGCTTGTGCTGCGAGTATCCTCAATTAACGCAAGGCAACGGGTCTCCACAGACACACTTCACAACAAACAGTCAGGCCCTCTTAAAGAATTGCAATAATCCCCATTTGGCAGTAAATGAAAAAGCATAATTTCAAACCTTGCTTGTATTTATATAGCGCTTGCTTCCCCTGATGAGGCATTAAAGCGCTTTGCAGCAAGTAGCACGCTACTCCGGAACCCAAGATTAGAGTTAATAGTAGTTTAGTAATACGTTTTTTTCCCCCGCAATCTCGAATTGTTTTCCGTGTGTGTATTTTCCTAAGAAAATCCTGGTGAAATGTGTGTGGTAAAATGTGCACATGCAGAAAGGTGTGTGTCTCAGTGGTGTTGCCCATTCCTCACTAGTAAGTGGGGATACTGTTGTTAAACTGCACCATGGAATGGCAATAAACTCCAGGGTCAGTAATCCCAGGATGGTATTGCGGATATAATATAACCCCAATAGAAAGTGCTCCAAACGTGCAGAGAAAAATTCTGGCTACATGTTCCAACCTGGTATAAGTTACAAATATGCAAGTTGCGTCTTTGATACAGATTGCATTTTGCTTGGCTAGACGCTGTTATAGTGAAAAAGATTTCGCTGTGAGAAAAAACTGTACCCGGGTGAGAGTAAGTGATTAAGTGAAGGTCCACAAACTTTGCTACCTTTGAAAAGTGCGCTCAGCCAGGCTCACAGCGGGACTAAAACCTTAGGGTCCAATCACTCCCATGTTGTATCAGCTGCCCTGGTTGCAGGTACTTACAGCATTTAATACACTCTGTGACTAATGGATCAAGCATTAATGCTCAGGTACAAAGCTATCTAAGGCATTTAATAACAGGATACCACTAGGGCCGCTGCACCCGTTCAGATTCGTACTAGTTACGTTTAACCTCCCGAGCTGTGTGGGGAGAACATTCGCTGTGAAGTGCACTGTCTAATGGGACACCCCACGGCCAGAACTCCAGCGCACATAAAGCATCCCTTATTCACAGCGATTTTAAGGCTCTTGGAATTCCTGCATAAAATAGACACATTGAAACTTACCGGCAGGGACGAACTGCTGGTACTGAAGTATTCAGCAGCAGGCACTCTGAAGATGTATGAGTAGCACTGAGTGAGTTAGAAACGACCATAACTACACTAACCATAACATCAGCAACGAGTACTGAATGTTTCCCACCCCCCATAAGGTGGTTCGGGCACGCTCGCTGCGGTGCAATAAGCAAATTAGTTTACGCCCTACCACTTTCAAATGTCACCAGCCGCCCCTGTATGTAGAGAGATGCTTGATAGCCGTTTCGAATAGTTTTATTGTAAGAATCAACAGAACACCATCCGACTACACATATCATGCAAAATACATAGATTAGTGGATGAAATGCTCTTCATTCTGCCTATTAAAATCTTGTGCCAACATGCCCCGTTGGTGAGAGTCAAAATGTCGGCCCGTTCCTCTGACTCATGGCTGCTGGCGGCGGATACAAAGCCGCCTCTCTCCACTGCTCCTGGGAACCGAATACAACAACTCAGTCATGACGCCCTGAATGCCGGCCGCGCGGGCTTCGGCGACTGCCCCAGTTTCCAGGGCCTTGAAGACACTCGCCGGAGATGCCTGGTGCCCGATTCACACAAAGACACAACCGCATAACTGCGCCCCCCGCTCGTTTTGTTGTCTAAATTGCAATGCGCAGCAGGTCGCGCAGCCGCAAGATTAGGTACAAAGAAGACTGACGCGACGAGGATCTAAAGGGCAGGCGGAGTGTGACACCTTTGTCCTCAGTGCTTCGTTACTTTTATTCTTGCTTATATTTTATTGTGATCAGTTCCAGCTGAAGTAGCTAGGTATGTACGTAGGCCGTGAAAAATACTAAGATTATATCAGGAGCTGGCATACTCAGTAAACAGGGTTTGTACTGAAATCATTGTGTTGTATTAATATTATCTTATTTATTGTTCAAATTGCAGGCCCCTTATAGAGAAAATGGATTTGAGGGTGTGCAAAAATATCACGAATTAGGATTAAAACTGAATATCTCATTTACATTTTTAACCTACACGGACTGAACTTTTAAAATAGTAATACAGTCTCCGACCAGAAGAATAAACTCAGTTCAAGTTCGGTGCTAAGGCGATACCGCTCGTATAGTAAATAGGCACTTCCACTGTCTGCCGAATGCACTGGAATAAATGAGATATGGACACAGAAGGCTTCATGTCACCCAGCCCACCAGTAACTAACCCCCTTGTCTGGTTCGTTCCATATGCCCTACACAGGCACTTTTGTGGTGGACACATGGAGTGTGGTTAGGTAGAATGTTGCCCACTCAACATTGTACTTTCCAAACTTAGAGAAGCGAAGACATTTAAATAGGGTTCTCATAGTTCTTTCCTCTTCACTGTTCACTTGCAGCCCTTGCTGTGTGTAGCATTGAAGGAGGTGGAACAACCTAATGGGCCTGAACCCGAGGGCCATTGTTCATGCGAGTTTGTTGTGGCACGTCATGTGTTGTAATATCTTCTCGAATTAAGGTATGACTTCCTTAGCTGATATTGACAAGATGATTTTCCTTTCAGGACTCTTGCTGCAATCATCGATCACGATTTGCAGTAGCACTTTCTGGTAGTTTATCTAGGAATGCATTCTGCCCTTTACTTGCCATTGCCTTTAGGGGTTGTAACTCATGTTTTGTTGCTTTCCATTTGCTACTTTATTTGTTTTAGGCTGTCCAGCTTGAGTTCGTACCTTCCCTTATCCAAATTTTATTTACAGTATCCTTCCGAGTGCCCCCTTACTGTAAACAGGCCTGTAAAATGTGTTCTTATATCGTCATATTTAATGAATGAGGTCAAATGTCTGGTGCTGTCTTCAGAGGGCACTTTTTAGGTCGAGGCTACCGTCGCACTGCGAAGCAGTGGGGGGGAGCCGAAGATTTATAACTTCAACAGTGGGGCTTTAACCCGCCTCTCTCTTCCATTGGCTAGCTTCGTAAATGGAGGTTAGCCATTGGAAGAGATGTGTGTTACTCGGGTCTGGAGCAGATTCGTGGGCGTTTCTGGCTTTTTAAGCCCCGCCCCCTTTGTTTCGTCATTCGGAGGTGGGCCATTGTGGGCATTTACTTATTTATTTTTTTACACTGATATTTTTCGTCATTGCTAACCTCGTCCCGGTCCTGCGAGGTTGTATCCTGCCCCCCTCCCGCTGTCCGTCCCCCCTCCCGCTGTCCGTGTGTTTGTTCCTGCCCCCCCTCCCACTGTCCGTGTCTCCGTGACTTGGAGGGAGGAAACCTGCATGCTCCTTGCACACAATCTGTTCCCGTCCCCCCTCCCGCTGTCCGTGTCTTTGTTCCCGCCCCCCCTCGCGCTGTCTGTGTCTCCATCGCAAGCAACATCTGTGCAGAGAGATCGGATTGCACCACTGTGGACGGGCGCTAAGCATGAAGGGGTGCGCACACATCTCCTGAGGCTGACCCCAAAGACTCTGGCTGTGCAAGCAGCATGGGAAGTTTGGGGAAAGGATAGAGTAGTCGCCCCTGGCAGCTGCTTTAAAGTGAGTTCAAAGCATGGTTCGTACATGGCTCATTAAGAACCCCCTCTCACAACACCAGGTTGTGACTTCCAGAGATCTTCTCAAAGATGGCGGTTCTCACCTGAACAAGCACTCCCGCGGGAAGGGCTCAGGTTGAACGAGTGGTGCACTGTTTACATTTTCAGGGCGTTCTACTTCCTTCGTTCACAGGCTCCTGCTCCGCCGTGAATTTCTAAGCTGTTAAGCTTGACAAGTAGACTTAAGGTGATCGTTTTTCAGAGCAATACATTGCCGGAACAGCATTGAGGTGGAATAAGCTAATAGCGGGGCTTCTGGAACTCAGAGTGAAAACAACTCTTGTAGACTCAAGACCGAAAACAAAAAGGTAAACAAGCAAAGTCTGTTCCGTTTTTGGGAACGGGGAAACTAATTGTCTTACGGGTCCTTTAGCAATTGCACCACCTCTAAAACAACGAATGTGAATATTATAATGTAAAATATTATTCGTTTGTGGAGACATTGCTTCTGGTCTTGAAGGGAGGGCCCGCCTCACCTGTTTACACACGTGCAGATGTGCCGTGCTTTCTGACCAGATGTGCATTGCCTTCTCCCAAGCTACCTATTTTCAAACTTTTCAGTTATAAATGGGAACACGTATAATTTGCAAGAACTGTCCCCACCCATCGCACGTTATCCAAAGTGTAACTGGTGCATTTGAAGTACTTGACAACGTAGACTGCTCTCCCGCCGCCTGGGGTGCAGCACCTGTGTAATTGGGGTCACTCTGAGGTCAGCCATTGATAACAATTACCAGGGCTCAAGCTGACAGTCTAAAAGATGACGGTGAGTGGAGGAGCCTGCTAAAAGTTAACATTTTCCCTTTTTCTCTCGATCCCTCTATGCAGTAATCGCGAGGGCTGTGGTGCGTATGCGTGCAGACTGCAGACTCATCCTCTGGTGCACATGTACACTTGGCGGTGCTTCCTTACATTGTTTACAATTGACCATGCATTCAGTCCCCCACATACAGATCTGTGATGCTATTCACAACAACTGATCTCACAGCAAGATGCTCAAGAGGTCAGGCATAAATAGGTTGCCATGTTACCTCACAACAGTAGTGCTAAAAGTTACACATCCTACTGAAATGCTGAGTTCAGACACACATTCAGCTTTTCGTTGCAAAAACGTCAGTTTCCTGTTTTTCTCCACACACATGAGCATGTCTCCCATTGACATGCTTTCACGTTCTCACTTCTACAGTGCTGCGCCTGCTTTGTATTGCCCTACCCCTGGACTTTGTACATGACAGACAGCGTGAGGGGCACAGTGGATTCCAAACTAGTCTGCAGCGAGCGGGTGTGCTGCAGAACTTGAGTCTTCTTGTTTTACTGGGCTTGGCTACCAATATGCAGCAGGCGCAGTGGCACCGGGAACCTGAGGTACGAGGCTGGCCTCAAATCATGACTGCCTTTTTCTACCAAACTGTCTGCAAACAGTCACAGTTTCTTTCCTTGCATAAAGGCCAATGACTCCCTTGGTACGTCACTGTTAGTTTTAAGATGTTGTTGGGGTGCACTACTGTTAGTGCACTTCAGCGAGGACTGAGGAATCATTTGTGGTATTGCCTTCATGTTGATATTCCCGCCAATTCTACCTTTCGCTGCACACAAGCTCTGTGAATATGGAAACAGGACAACCACAGTTCACCACTGAGAGGAAGTTGCGCCGTGTGCAGCCGGCTCCACAGCACACATTAAAGGAACTACACACATACCAACTGACGCAGGTTGGGTGATGTTTAATATTAATGTCTGTACATATTTTTGCAGATGTTATTTAGAGTGTATATCTCACCGTACATCCGGAATACTTTTTGTTTTCTAACATACAGGGATGATTTCAAACGAAGGACAAAGCATGCAGTTTGAAAATTAAATAGACTTCAGCACGGTAACTTTTGTAGAAGGCAAGCAACGTGTGTAAGGGTATAGACGCCTGTTCCTAAATATGTTATGCTTCATGCATTTGTATAGCCAATTACAACCATCTGTATAGTGTTGAAGCGCTTTTGGAATCTGGGCACATTTAACGGTTCTGAGGTGCACACTGTTCTGTGCATTTTGCATTTCCCCGTTCTCTGTTTCAATGATGATTCTATTGGATATTGCCCGGCCTGGTTAGAATGGAGTGTGCATTGTTTACTGAAAGGACGGTCTTGCATTGGGACGGCTAGATCCTGTTATGTATTTCGGCAGGGTACTGTGTGTGTGTGTGGGTGCATGTGGGTGGCTCTGTGTGTGTGTGGGTGGCTCTGTGTGAATGACTGTGTGGGTGGCTCTGTATGTGTGTGTATGGGTGGCTTTGTGTGTGTGGCTCTGTGTGGGTGCAAATGCAATAGGTCTCGCATTTGCTAGCGATTAAGCTATTGGCATTGTAAATGACAATGCCATTTATTTATGTTTTAAAAACAAAAACATATAAAATTGTCATGAGCAATGCCAATAGCTCTAACTTTAACAATGCCGAGACCATTGCATTGTAAATGCTTGTTTACTTTTCTTTCTCTGACTTCAAAGTAAGAGGATTTATGTGACAATCTTGCTGGATACTGGGGGTAGGAAATAATTTTTTCTAGCACATAACAACATTCAAATGAACAGTGGAGGCATTTCAGAATATATCAAAATTAGGAATGCAAATGAAGCACATTTTGTTGTTATTTCTGAAGTGTGTTGGAATGAAATACTTTAATAGTATCAAAACAAATCATTACACTAGGTGATGCAATTTCCACACATTTTCTTCTGTGCGCTGTATCATTTTATTAATAAAACTGTATGTCTGTGCAAATGTAATGATCATGTTGCTTGATGATGATTATACCTTGAAAAATCAAAGACAGTTGGTTTAACTAAACACTTCGGCCGAGTGTACAAACCACAGAACTAAGTCAGAGGACTGTCTTGAAGTACAATTTATGCTGGCTTATATACAGTTTTGGGTACCATCAAAGCACATCCGGCAAACATTGTTTGGTAAAGGAATGTGGGCCTTGCCTGAGGAGTCATAAATGAAGGGTCTTTGATAACAAATGCAGGTGGCTCGGCCTGGCCTGGGCACAATGTGGGTAAGTGATGTCCAGCATGAGGGGCGCGTGATTGCTGTGTGTACGGTGTCCTTATTGGGTGTGTGTTCCTAACTCTATGTGCCATCTAACTTTATGGTGTTTGAGAATGCGCACACTCCTCTGGCCATGTGTGCTTTACTGGGGCCAATTTCCCTGGACCATTGTGGTGACGCTGCGCTATCTGAGAGATGGACCGGACATTCCTGTTTGCGTGTTTGTCTGGTGACTACGTACCATCCCACTAGTGACCTGTCAATCAGTTACGTCGGGCATGGAATTTGACAATAGCGATACAATATCATTCGTATATGCAAGCATTAGCATCGTGTTTATCCATAGCAACATTCATTTCAATTAAAAATGTGTTGTCTGTAATGGCAGTGTACTATCACTCCATGAATACTCCACTCTATGCCACTTCACTTTACTCTGCACCACACCACTCCACACCACTGCACTCTACTCTGCACCACTTCACTTTACACCACTCAATGCCACCGTACTCTGCACCACTCCACTCTACACTACTGCACTCAATGCCTCTCTACTCTATCATCTACCACTCTACTCTATGCCAGTGCCTCTTCGCCACCCTACTGCACACCACTGCACTCTTTGCCACTGCACTCTACACCACTCCACTCTAGGCCACACCAAACTACCCTGCACCATTCCACTCTATGCCACTTCACTCTACTCTGAAGCAATCTATTGTATGCGAATGCATTCTATGCCACAGTACTCCACTCTGCACCACTCCACTCTATACCACTTCACTGTACACCACTAACTCTTAACCACTCTACGCCAAAGCACTATACACAGCTGTACTCTATGTCACTGCACTCTACTCTGCATCACTGTACTCCACACCACTGCTCTCTTCGCCACTCTACTCCACTCCACACCAATGAACTCTGAGACTCTATTCTGCAACACTGCACTCTCCACCACCACACTCTATGCCACTCTACTCTGCACTACTCCACGCTATGCTACTCCACTCTATACCTCTGTACTTTATGCCACTGCACTCTACAGCACTATACTCTACTTTGCACCACTTTATGCTACTCTACTCTGCACAACTCTAGACCACTTGACTCTACTCAGCACCACTCAACTCTACGCCACTCCACTCTGCACCACTCTTGGCCACTCCACTCTCTATCATTGCACTCTACGCCACTCCACTCTACTCTACTCTGCTCCACTCCTCTCTGCGGCGCTCCACTATGCGCCACATAACTCCACTCCGTGCCACTCCACGCTGCACCACTCTACTCTGCACCACTGCACTGTGCACCACTGCACTTTATTATGCACCACTCTAATCTATGCCACTGCATTCTACGATGCTGAATTGTACACCACTGAATTCCGTGTAACTGCACTCTACGCCACTATACTCTGCAACACTTACACCAATGCACTCTACGCAAATCCACTCTGTACCACTCCAATACACGACACACTCTGCCGCTCCACTGTACAAAACTCTACTCTGTTCCTTACCATTCCACTCTAAGACACTTTCCTCTATGCCACTAACTTTTAGCAATGCTGAACAGCAGCCAGACAAGTTTACAACATGGCTAAAACACATTGGGAAAGCCAATAGCTCTTGTACAGGCGAGACTGATTGGCACTGCCAATGCTTCTTTTGAATATGTGGTTATCATTTTTCTGTGCTAGTCAGTGGACAACTTGCATATACTACCAGGGCACATTATTTGCATTCTTATTGCTAAAAGTGGAAGGTGCCTCACTCTATGGGGCAAACATCAACCAACAGCTCTGTCAGTTTGTAGCCTTCATAAAATGTCATAGTAGTCTCAGCTGATACTTCTTAATTTTTCATTTGGAAGACAGTTTCTTTGTTTATCAGACACAAGTGGCATCAGATTTCTGACAGTCTTGCAGTGGCTTTGTTAACTCTAACTTTTTAAATGATTCGCCTACAAGAAAACTATGGATTTATGAGATGTTTTGCGGTGATGATGCTCGCTTTATTATTCATTACTTCTCGGAATCTGGGCCAACACCATCAGATGGGTACTTTTACCCAAGGAATTTTATCTCCAATTTGAGGAAATCACTTTTGCTACAGTGTAGGCAGTGGTACTCAAAGTACGGCCTGCGGGCCGCTAGCGACCCGGCATACCTTTCCTTGTGGCCCACCGATCTTCTGAGACCAATGGCTGCTCCTCCGCTAAGGGGGAGGAGTGTGCCCCACTGCCTCATGTTATTATCATTTTATGTTTCCTTCTGCTGCAGATTTGCGTTTGGTCTGGGCCTGCTCTGACAACAGAGGAGCAGGGGAGGAATGGTTTGCCCACTCCTAAGTGCACATGACTCTCGGGTCGGCCAAACATTCATGCGCACTTTGCATCTTTTCCATGCAGGCTGCATGACAACCTACATGGAGATCATGCCCAGGTCCCTATTCCCTGGCTGAGCGTCAATCCACAGCGCTCAGACCAATCACAACACTGCAATGCAGCGTTGTGATTCACAATCGGGAGGCTGGGAGCCGGGCGCTTCCTGCTGCTTCCTGCATCCTGCTGCGGGACCGGAGTCAAGAAGAAGAGGACGGAGGAGAGGTGGCGGCTGGCTAGCTGTCGCAGGTAAGTGTTTGTATTTTTTTAAAAACTTTTTTCATCTCCCCCACCCAACTGCCGTAACTCCACCACCGGGGTCTGGTAGCAGCTGCTACTGTCTGGTACCCCTGGTAAACCGAGAAAGAAAACTGCTCTTGATCCTTTGTTGGCTTTTTCTGGTAGCACCATCAGCATCGTTATGTCGTCTTGGGCTTTGTTTATATTATCAGTTCAGTGTGTTTCATGAGCAGGGCTAGAACAAGCAAAAATGACTATATAAACAAGGCCTAGAATCAAACAACGATGTTGCAAAGGCAAGTTGTTTGTGCACATTTGGTTGTGGGCATTGTTTTTACAACAATTGTAGCTTGTGCATTCAACAAGGCAGTCCAGCTCGTTGGTGCAAGCTTAGAAACTGTGTAAGTGCTTAAAGAAAATTATGGGATATGTGACAGAGAGTACAAAGGCAGTGTGAGAGGGGGTAGGGTAGGAGTGGCAGAGAGGTTGTTAAAAAGGATAAAATATTCTTTAACTGTTTTGTTGGTCTTTAACCAACAGGTACCTGAATATAAAATATAATGCAAACACCTGAAATTAAAAAATGAGTGCAAGTAAAACTGATCCATGGAAAAGCATAGTTTTGGTAGGAGAACTAAGGGGCCGATTAGGATGGCGGTGAATCCGCATCCTCCGGGCCAGCGGAAGCCACTGCCGGCCTGGAGGATGCGGATTCACCGCCGCGGCCACAGAAAACACCCACCGCCAGGTTAGGATGGCGGTGAGATTGCGGTGGGACCAGCGGCAGACAGCAGGTCCGTCCGCCGCTGATCCACGGGGTGTGGAGGGCTATTTGGTGGCGGTGTCTGCAAGACACCGTCAGCCAAATTACGATGTGCATTTAAACATGCTTTGCCACGGCGGCTTTTCCACCGTGGAAAAGCATGTGGTCTTTGGTGTTTGGGTGCCCGTTGTGGGCCCCCAGGGTGTTGGGTGGTGGGTGGTGCATATGGGGGGTACCTATGGTACCCCCCAGCATTTACTTGCACAAAGCGGCAAGCACCGCTCGGTGCCAGCCGCTTTGTGCATGTAAATGTAAAACATGCATTTTTAACCTTGCGGCGGGTACTGCTTCAAGCAGCACCCGCTGCAAGGTTAAAGATACAGGATGTGACCGCCAGGGTGGCGGTCACATCCTAATTGCACCGGAGGGACCGCCGCTGCTCCTGCGGACGGTCCCTCCACCTCGGGGGTGGCGGACGGACGCAGGTCCGTCCGCCATCCTAATAGGCCCCTACGTTAGTGCCCTCCCTACAGAACTCATTTGACTAGGTGTATAAGTACAGGGTCACTGAGATGCTTCGTGGTTGGTGCACTGTAGAAAAGTGATATAATGCTCGGAGGTCCCTTCCTGTGGCAGTAAGCACTGTGAATATGCAAGTCATTAGTTTAAAAATGTATTGCAAACAGTATAAAATAGTCATGTTCATTGGCTGAATTGAGATGTTTACCTCATCGGTGATGAACACCTCTTCTGGTACTCGAGATCCCAAAGTAAAGACGTTTGCATCTTCTGAACTCAGTGTGGGTGAAAATAGCAGTAATGTATATGGAAGGTTTGAGTTATCTCGGCTGATGATATTCAGCCATCTGATCCTTTTTTTAGGCAACCACTTGGCTTGGTTTACCTGTTATGAGATCGTAGGAGCATATGTACATAGAAGTAGCAAATAGTCATTATTAAATGATTGTTTATGTGCAGGAACGGACTGTTACCTGCACATAAACAATCATTCATGGTGTTTTGCTCTTTCTATGTGTGCTGCAGAACGCAGCACACATAGAAAAGGCAAAAATGCAGAGAAATGTAAGGAGTTCTCCTCATATCACCGTTCTAATGCCTTCTGTTGCATGAAATGTTTGGTGCTGCCTCAAATTTACACATCCTTATAAATCGGGGACAGCATCAAAAAGCAATAGGTGTTGTGGTGGAACGCCCACAGCAACACCCATTGATCCATTGCACTCCACTTTCACGCAAACACCTGCATGAAAGGTACTATACTTACAAAGCGGTATTAAGCCACAAAAAGTTGCTTAACGCCACTTTGTAAATATGGAGCAGGGCATTGTGCCAAAGGAATGTCTTTAAAAGTGATGCTCCTGTGGTGCAATGCCCTTGTACATAAGCCCCATAGTCTGCTGGGGTTCTGTGATGTTCCCTTTTTTATTCCCCTTTATGGTGGCATCCTCATGCTTATTCGGATTTCAATTTCATAGAGCTGCTTTGGCTTGTGTGCAGTTAAGTCAAGAACAACTTTATTCGGTACCAGAACCATAAAAGTTTGACGAACAGACATAACATGTATTTGTAAAGCGCACGTTCACCACTACGGGTATCTTGGCGCTGAATAACAGATGTTTGTTGTTACCCAACTCAATGGTACTCATTTTATCGACCTCAAGTGGATGAAAGGCTGAGTGGACCCGCCGGGATTTGAAACCTGTGACCATGAGGTCGAACACAGGCCCCTGCAGTAGATGCATTAGTCCACTGAGCCAACAGACACAACATATTAAAATTTACATATCCTTATAGATAAAATCACATTTAAAAAAGAAGCCTCGTCAACCATAACATGTCATAATATTTAAAATTACGCAATAAAAGAGATTTTCCTTCCTATTTGTTTACTATAATTCATAACGCTTTCTAATAGCTATTGGAACTTTTTTCAAATTTGACACCGCAATACAAATAGGCGAACTGGTCAGTGATTGAAGATATCTTAACCCTTCAACATATGTACATGGTCGAATATCCTTTAATAATGGTGCCAAAAATCTTCCCCTTGGTTCCTTGTAAAGTGAGCAAAATAGAATAAAGTGCAGCGTGCTCTGGGTTTCTGTATTGTCACAAGGACAAGGAATAAGATTGTCGGTCCACCCAGATTGTCTTGGAAATGCCAGTAGAAAATGCAAAGTGCCTAAACGAAATCTGGCTAAAAAGAATTGCGTCTGAATGTTAATAATGAAGGTTAAATAAAATTACTGTTTAGTCATGACGAAGCAACTGGGGCCTGCCGTCTCAGATTGCGTGTGACGCACAGTTGCCCAGATGTTATGCCCTATATTATAATAGCCTTAGCGTCTGTGTGGATACTCGTCGGAGTGTCAAAATACTCTCCCAGACCAATATCAAATAGCCTTTCCTTCGCAAAACGAAGTCAGGGAATCGTCAATGACTTGTCCAAATTTATACAGTGTTCAATCATCTCCATAGAGAACAATAACTCTCAGACACCCATATTTTGGCCCATAAAAGAAGGGGGCAATGTCAATACGATATTCTGTGTATTCAATCCCCAGTTTTTGATGGAAAAAACTTGCAGCTATGCTATTTGGAGTCATCAATAGTCTTTTTTCAAACTTATTTTCCACAACTTGTATCTGGCGACTATTGTGATAGCCCCACACTCCAGCCCCATAAGATGCAACCAACAAACATTTTGCTTTGTATAAGGTAACTAACTCAGACACCGGCTTGTGGCCAAACTTACAGGCAAACCTGAACATCCCCTACACAAACCTGCTTGTCTGCTGAGCTCTTGCCGTGGCCAGTGGTTCCCACTTCATCTCATTACTAAACAAATGTACCAAATATGTAAAACTTTTCACCTTTTCTATATTCTTGCCCCTTACACAAACATTTCAAGTTTTGGTCTTTTTAGGGCCACATACCATTACATAAGATTTTATAAAAATGTACTTTTAGATCAAGGGCCGACATAAAGTCTGTAAAGGCATCCAGTGATTTTTGTAGGCTGCTGGCCGTCAGGGCCAAAGGTACTGTATCATCCGCATACAAAACTAGCGGGACTGCTTTCCCTCTAATATGGGGGTGATCAATTTTCTTTCCCAATATGAAAGCCTCCAATCCATTGGTATGAATCAAGAAAAGAAAAGGAGCTAAAATGCACCCCTGCCGAACTCCTTCTGTGGAGACAATGGGCTTAGTCCTTTCTACCTGTGGGCCATATCTTATGGCCACGGTGGTATTTGCGTGGCATCGTATTAGAAGCAAGATCAATGCTTCCTCTATGCCCATTTCTCCCAATTGCACCCACAATTTCTCACTGTTAAGGGTATCAAAGGCACTGGACAAGTCCATGAAGGCAATGTGGATAGAACCCCTCCTTGCCTTCGTGTACTTTCCCATGATCAGGAATAGATTAAGGCACTTCTCTGTGATGCCCAACCCCCTGCGGAAGCCATATTGGGATTTTGAAATTACCCCCTTACTGCTTCCCCGGGCCTCAAGTGGTGCGAGAACTACCCTACCCAGCGCCTTAACGGTAGCGTTGATAAGGGAAATTGGCCTGTAACAGGAGGGGTCATTTCTATTCCCCTTTTTAAACACAGGGACAACAATGGCCTCCTTCCATGATGCTGAGATTGGACCGATCACAACTGATTTAAAAACATTAGTCAGCAGGGTGCCCAGAGGTTAATATTTATTTTAAACAGCTCTAGTGGGACCCCATCTGTTCCAGGGGCCTTCATACAGATTCCTTTTGCCAAGGCTTCCTCAACCTCTGCCATGGTAAGTGAGGCACTGAGGTGAGAGGCCAGTGTTAAATCTACGGGGAGATCCTCATTACTCGCTGTTAGCTCCAAACTGCTTGGATTGAATGTAGCCGCAAAGTGAGATTCCCATGTGTCACCCAGAAACAATGAAGCCATCTTTTTCATCCCCTCTGTAAATTGTGGTCGATTCATAATAGCCCAGACATTTTTACTATCTTTGAGAGCACTAGCTCTCTCCAGGTCCTACCAGGCAATCCCTTAACTCCTCTTTCCTTTTATTGATAGTGCTTTTATATAATCGTCTAGCACATTTGATTTGTGTTCTATTACGAGGAGTGGCCTGGAGGGCAATTTTTAAATTCTTGTGGGCTCTAGAGCATTCAGCATTAAACCATCATGCCTCTTGAGGCTCTTCCAGTCTAATTGGGTGTGTTAATCTGTTAGCTACATTTGTGCAGATTCTTTCAACATTTTGAACAATCAAGGCTGAGGGGGAATCCTGCTGGAAGCACTCCATTATGAGATCATAGTTTTTTTTTTACTGTTTCTGACTCAAATTGAGAAGGATTTATCTTACCCCAATTCAATCTTACCCCTTTATTGGGGTTATAGCGGATTCAGCGACCATCACCTGTCCTTGTCTGAGCTATTTCGTTAATGAAGACAGTGAGTGGGTTGTGGTCGCTCGAAGGGGCTGGGTTCTATGTTAAAATTTCGGCCAAATGATGCAAATTCCCTAGAAATAAACATAAACTCAATAAAAACTTTCCCTACCCCACCAACAAATGTGGGACAATGTGGTAAGAATCTGCTACTCAAGCTATCTAGGTCATTCGCAACAATAATGGAATTTAGTGCCTCAACCTGCGGGGTATGGAGAAAATGTGCCAGCGGCTGTCACTCTGTATCCAAGAGGCCACAAACTCGTTCAGTACTATACTCGTATGAGGTACAATTGAAGTCCCCCACCCACAAGACACATAAAGGTTGCCATTTGCGAGACTCATTCTGAACCTTCTACCTAGGTTCTCTTCAGCCCCCAACCTCAGGTCCCTCCACTGGCTCCCGGTAAAAAAAAGAGGCCATTTGAAAATCTTATGTCTCACTCACAAGACCATGCATGGCACTGGACCCGGTTACCTAATGAAAAAGCTCAGTAGGTACCAGCTGGGCAGACTGTTAAGATCCAGCACTAAATCTGTCCTTACTCCACTCCGCATCCGAACCGTACGAAGTGGAGGACGTTCCTTTTCCTTTCTCGCCCCCTACCTCTGGAAAAAGCTTCCGTCCCAGCTTGCCTCCATAACTGAAAATTAGCGCTTCCGGAAGGATTTAAAAACATGGCTTTTCGACCAAAATTAACAAGGTTCAGGCTTAGGCCATTCTCCCTCTGGAGTTCGCAAGCGCCATGAGAATTTACGATGATTTGTGTGCTCAATACGTTTCTGTGTGACTTTGACACTTCCCAGCAGCATTATTAATTTCCGTTTGTAAGGCTTCTATAACATTACAACTCTTTAAGTCAAAAATATTGAAGTACCAGTTTACCAGTAAATCATTGACCTGCATCAGGTTCGAAATCACAACCAGTTGGAACCATGGCGATGAACTTACATAGTGGGCTTTTATAGAACCATATTTAACTGACCTTAAGGTTACCAACCCTGCTTTTGCCCTCCCAGCTGGTGAAGGGGTAGCAGAAACATTAAAAGCACAATAGCCATCCAGTGTAGTGTTCTCTTTAAACCATGTTTCCTGCAGACAAATAATGTCAAATCCCATGATATATTCCAACCATACCTCATCTGATAATTTAGGGCGGATGCCTCCAATATTCCAGGAGACTAGTTTAAATGAGGGGGTGAAATGACCATGGTTTGTGTCCATTGTGTGACAATGATCACAGATGTGCTAACTGGAGATATCAGGCCCGCCCCCTCACCCTCACTGTTGACCCTAATGACTAAATTCATGAGGTGGGAACAGGTTATAGACTTTTTCGTATTCTCCTTTGCAGTAGGATCAGTGAGATTTAATCCAGGGGATTCTAGGGGTTCTATATTACCAAATGCATCTGTATCAGAGGCTTTCCCCTGGATCAGCATATAGGAGACCCCTACTTCTATCATCAGCCGGACGACCAGGTTGTATGGTCAGTTAATCGATCTCTGTCAGACCTGAGAGGGCCTCAAAATGGTTCGGATGAAGAAAGGAGGGCCAAGAAGGGACATGTATGTTTCGTCTTAGCTGGTTAGGCCGCTGACTAATAGTAGACACCTGGTGGGGGTAAAAAAAAACAATGGTCGGGCCTTTATCTGTTCGCCTGGTGAGTCCCTAGGATGACCTTGCGTCACTAAAATTCAGCACAACACAATCTCCTTGAATGCTTTTGAGGGTGCAGCCCACCCAACTCACCCGCCTGCACATGATAATATAATCAATCCATTTTAAACGGGGGGAGTTTTCTTGGAGCACCATTGTGCTGAATAATTTATGAGGCTCGGGCAGCTTTTTTGTTGACCGGGGAATAATAGCGGAACCCCTATCAGGATCAAAGTGTAGGGTGTACTTTCTGGGGGCAGGTTTAATGTGTCATAAACCGCCCACTTAATACGCCATCTGGTCGATTGTATAGCAATGTGGGCAGTCACTGTGGGTAACAACCATAGACTATGTTCTTCAGCTTTGTCAATGATCCTAGCTGCTTCAAGTTTGTTTTGTTCGTTATCTGCGAAGCTCCTTAAGTGGACAGTGATCCATCTATGTCGTAACCCTATGGGTTATTTTGAGACGTATATATGTATGCCACTTTTTCTCTTTTAGGCAGTCTATGCAGTCAATAACATCACCTTATTTCTCTAGGTTGTGCTTCATCTTGCATTCTTGCACCCCAAATGTGAAAGCGATTAAGTGCAATGACTCTCCCTCCAACAAATCATATGTTTGTTGCTGTTAGTGGGTGACAAAGAATCGACCTGTGATTGACTGGTTCAGGTGCGAAATGACTGTCATAAAAACACCAGCAATGTTGAGTGATGATATTCTGTCAAAGGCATACACTTTTCTTAGGGTGGACACCAGTATTGGGTGAGGTCAATGATACCTGGAGCCTCTCCAGGCCATTACATACACTGTGGTGTCTGTGTTAATAAAGCAGATGAATTTGATTGACTCCATGGACATTCAGCTCACATTGTGATTGTGTCTTGGACCCTTGGTCTTTTGGTTCCCAGAGTGTAGAAATCAGATGAAAATGTTCATCACCATTGGCCAATTCAATAGCAGAGTTGTCTCTTTGAGATGGTTCAGGGTTGGTTCCCAGTTGTTTGATGTTTTCCTCCAAGTTGGTACGTGTTTGTGCAGCATCAGCATTTTCTTTAATTGAGTACCAACAATGGCAGCCTTCACTAATAAAGGGGGGTGGGGAGAGTGGGGGGCGCAGGGGGGGGGAGAGTGAGCATAGGATGGCAGGTTTGGGGGGACAATGGGTTATTAATCATTTTAAAAGCATACCTAACGCCACCGGCCACCTCTTGCGTTGCGTCACTCCTGCTGGCCTCTTCTTCCTTTGGTCCCAGCAGCCCCTGGGACAGACTCCCAGACAATCCCTGTGCTGCAGAGCAGCGCTGGGATTGGTCTGAGCAGGCAGGAAAGATGCCTTGCTCAGACCAGGGAGTCTGTGGGGGTTTCTCCAGCCCTGCTGCTCAATGCAGCCGGGCTGGAGAAACCTAAGTGCGCATGTGTGTTTTGGTCGGCCTTAGACGGCCAGCCAAACACACATGAACACTTAGGGAGGTCACACGCACTCCTCCTCCACCCTCCCATGCCATGCCCCTCCATGCACAAGCTGGCAAAACGAAAAAGAAAGCGCTGCTAGAGCATCGCTTTATTTTTCATTTGTTGGCAAAGCAGTGGGGCAACGCTCCTCCATCACTGCAGAGGGGACACCACTGAGTACCAGCACACTTTCTCAAAGGGTTTCGTCTGTCCGCATGCAGAGCACATCTTTCCTTTTGCAGGGCAGGTGGACTCCTGGGACACTGGGCTGCTGCATTGTCCGCATGTCCTGCTAGGTCTCTTAACAGACGCCGACACTGAACTTATTGACTCAAAGTGTACCACTTTAATCAGGCATGCTGCTAAGGAGGCTTCCATGCATCAAAGCCTGTGAGAGCGCCCCAGAGTCAACATCATTAGCAGGGTAATTTTTAATTTGTTGTGTGCTTGGCTCGTCAAAGGATGAACCTTTCATTGTCAGCGTACAATTGAGTACTCACCTATCCGTTGAGAGCAGCTGTGACTGCAATCTAATCATATTCTGGTCCCTCGATCGCTAGAGTTAAGTACAATTTGGGTACCTCTTCAGCAGCAAGGTGAGGTAGGATTGGTAGTTGTGTCACTGGGTCTAGCTCTTCAGCAGACTCCTGCATCTAGAATAGTTTCTTACTGTAGTTCTCGTTGCGGGGGACGCTAAAGGGATCCACAACACACTATATTGTGTGGCATTGTGAAGATAGAGAATAAGGAGTCACTAGGTTATGTGAATGCACAGTGCTACCACAGAGTCATGGCTACAGTCTTTTTGCTGAATTTCTGAAGATCTCCTGTAACAGTTTAAAATGCCGACAATTGGGCTGCAAATCTCTGCTGGTGGCTTTACCATTCCTGGTCTGCGGGGTGTGCAAGCATACAGGACAGATTCCGCGTCACTATCCACGCACTGCTGGCCTCTTCTGGACTATTAATCCATAGACAATCCTTCTCTCCGTGAGACGTAGCCGCGTTGGACATTGGAAGGTGCATGTGGTACATTACGGCCAGAAGAGAGGCAGGTCTGGCTGTGGGGAGCAGTTCAGATGCCAGCAGCGTCCTGGAAGCATGAGGCAGTGTTCAGGCTTTGTACATGGTGGGTAGCAGGCCTCCCAGGGTTTTGCCACCACATGCAATGGTGCAACCTGAAACCAGCGCAACACAGAAGGCTCTGTATCAGCCAGCATGTGTGTCACTAACTCTAGTTCCAGGACCATTTATTATATATGCCTCATGTCATCACATGAACAAACCGCTTTGTTCATAGGTCCAAGGGGTGCAGTGCCAAGACTTGTGACATCCGCACCACTTCAGATCCAAGGATATAACATGTATGGTTCCACATGTTGTGTTTTGGTCTCTGACTGGATCTTGATGCCCAAAAGACACAATATATTTTGGTTCTCCAGATGTGTAGTCAACCACTGCCCACTTCTTGCAGGATGTATGCAATCATGTATGCAAATAACTTTCATAGTACAAACCTGACACATAGCAATGGGGCACTCTAAAGAACATAGGGGATTCATGCAGGGGGAGTGTCAGAGAAGGCTTGGAAGAACAGGAGGGGGATGAGGCGGACCAGTCGCCATCACAAATACCAAGGAAATAGGGCTCATAATAAGGAGCAATTGGGCAATATTGGGAGGCGGTTGTAAGGAGAAGGGCATATTAGGAGGTGCTAGGCTACAGACAGAGGGTGAAGGCGACCCCTAGATTACCAGGGAGGTCAAGAGGTTACCGTGCACTGAGCTGTAGCTTGAAATGCAAGGTTTTGAGTTGTGGAATGAATAGGGGAAGGAAAGGCGCTTGCCGTTCGTTAATAAGGTTGGAATTTCACATGGCCTACCTGGAGGACTTCCTTTTTCTGCACTTTGAGATATCTTGCCTGTGGATACCTTGGCTGTGAGTTTAGTGTAGCCTTTTGGGCATAGTGGCATTTTCCAGTAAGGTGACATGCCACTGTTGACTGTTGCAAAGGTGAGTCAGCAGAATTTAAGAGTGATACTGAGGAGCAGAGTTAGTCCTTAGTAGGCTGTCCTGCTTTCGGTGTTTATTTTTGGGGTTGTCAGCAGTGTTTTCTAAGTGTTTTTCAAATCTTTTGAAATCAGTGCGTATTTATTCACCTGCATAACCCACAAAATAGACGACTGTGTTTTCCAGTGTTTACAAAACACTGTTTTATGCAGTGATTGTTATACAGCACATATTTATTTAAAGGAGAAGTCATGCAGAGTATGTAGGTTCTTTCCATTGGCAATGTGTCCAATGGACTAATCTTTGATTGCTTTGAGCATAGGAAGTCAGTGTATTGCATACTCGCATCTCATTACCCTCTTGCGTCTCCTTACCTCTCATTCTCACTCTGTCAGGAATCTGTCTGGTTTGCAGGATTTATAATGGATTAAAAATTAAGAGTGCTATATTCAAATGTTTTAATAAACAAATTCCTGAGCACAGTTGAGGGTCATTTACTTACCCCTTACTAAATAATATGACTTTGGAGGGATGGTCAACCCTTCCAACAAACAAAGTACATTGTGAAGCCTTTAACATTTTGAATTACACCAGATTTAATTTGTAGCCCTGCATTCTAAGGTTCCTGAAATGTAATGCTTTAGGCATGCTCAAAACTACTTTTTTGCACTGTTTGCCTTACTTGCTTAAGGTGATGCTGCTGTTGTGTTGTTATTCATAGCTACGAAATGTCTTGATGGCAAATACCGCACTTTAAGTCATTCCTGACCTTTTAGCAGAATTCACATTGTATTTTGGCCTTGAAATTTTGCTGTTAACAGTGTCACTGTGGATTCAAAAACCCCAGCAGTAAAGTACAGTTGGGTTAAAAGCCAGGATTAGCTGAAGGTATCACACATAACAATAGGACAACTTGCAGCTATAAACATTGTTGTTATGTTGAAAGTGTTTTCACCACTGTCCCATGTGCATGGCAACAGCACTCTTTCCACAGGTACCTAAAACTGTACATTGTATTGATTGTTTAAAGCTGGGGATGTTTGGTAGTTGACCTGCTATCAATACTGACATTAAAAAGGGAGCTGATGTATCAAAGGATTTTACCAGTTCCGTGTCTGTGGGAAACTTTGATACTACGGGCCAGATTTATCAGCATCTCACACAGCGTAGTGCAGCAGCCGCAAATACAGCTCTGTACTGTGGGAGAAGGAGAAAGCAGGAGAGCATCATATTAACAGAATTATAGCACTCTCCTCTCCTTTCCCTAGCGCTGAAATCTACAGCCGGGAGCCACAGAGACACCTTTGTGCCAGCCACAGCCCTTGCAAGTAAGAGCGGTGGGGCCCAGTGGAGGGGGGGATTTCGACAGACGATGATGAGGGGCAATTAAATAAGTAATTAATTTTTCCTTGTCATCATCCATAGAAATTCCCACCCCCTGGTCACACTGCCCCCCTGCTCCTACCTGCACAGGCCGCTGCTGCTTTCCGCCATAGCGCAAGGGTGTCTCAATGAGCACGTATAGGTTTTGTACTGGAAGGATACTCTTCCAGTACAAAATACTATGATTAGACTAATTTTAAACATTTTCCCACTTTTTTATGTGTGCTGTACAGTGCAGCACACATTCGAACTTGGAAAACAAAGGAGAAAGAAAGCCTTTCTCTTTCATAGCGCCTGGTTCAAGTGTGCACTATTTTCTGCCGCTAAACCCTGTCTACTTTTTTAAGTAAATTGAGTTTAGCATCAGAAACCTTGGGTGGTTGCATGGGAACGCCCCCTGGCGCTAAGTAATGCAAAGCAGGGCTATGCACTGCTTTGCGTTACTATCATGTTATTTCCAGCGCTAAACAAGTTAAGCGCTGGAAAGTAAATCAGAAAAGGAGATTTTGCACCGATTTGCGTCACTTTAGTGACGCAAACATGTCGTTAAATCTTAGTAAATCTGCCCCATCATTTTGGCCAAGATACAAATGAACTATTGCACTGATCAGTGTAAAAATAAAACACTGCCAAAAATCAAATATCATGCCCAGATTCTCCACAGTAATTAAAATGAGATCAGACATAAACATGCTTCTAAATCCTGCACCTTTAATATAAGTGCACCACATCTGAGAAAACAAAAGGCAGAAGAAAGAATATTTGACTGACCTCCCTAAACAACAACACTTAAGTAGAATAATCTTAGACTAGTCTTTCTTGATGCTACCTAGTATAACAAAGTTACATTGTGTTGGCTCCTCAAGAATTAATAAAAATTACATCATTCTCTCCCACTTTCCACTCTTTAAATCACATTTTAGTTTGAGGTTGTGCAAGTGAATGTCAGTGTAGATAGGTTTACACTGATGAGGGCTGCTTCCTTTCAGTGGAGCTTCAGGCATAAACAAAAAACAGGAAAGCCTAGTCATTAGGAATCTTTGAGTGCGTGGGGTAATTTTGTACAAGTTTTTCCTTGTCAACTCTGTGAAAACAAAGCTCCATATCTTCTGCAAAGGCTTCAGTTTTTTGCAGAACATGATAATGCCATGGATGCTTCATCACTGTGCTCACATGCTTTAAAGTGATTTTACTTCACTGTATAAATCCCTGCCAAAATCCTATCTGATGTCCATTTATTCTTTCAATGAATAAAGGAGCGCCTATATGGATCTCACTTTATAAAATTCAGAAAACTTGCTTATAGGTTCTTGTGCATGTTAACCTGGGGCTTAAAACTGGTGCTTTCCTTTTAAACATCTCAACTTCAAAAAGGTCTCACCATCTTGGAACTGATATATGACCTTTCCATTTCCAAACAATTCATCCCTTTATTGATTATTTTTTTCCCCAGGACACTCGCTGCAAAAAAGCTGCTTCAAAGTGCTGAGAGGGTCATAGGGAAAATGGAATACAAATTGAAAAAAAATGCGGAGATAGTGCAAACAAGTTCTTTAGTTTATCTTTGGTAATCAGAGAAGAGATGGGTCTTTTTCTCTCTTCTGTCATTTATGCAACTAAGGGGCATATTTTCAAACCCCTATTGCCACCACAACATTACATTTAGTGATTTTATGGTGGCTATAGGGGCTTCGCCTTACTTACAAAGCAGCGTTAAGCCACTAAACATAGCTTAACGCTGCCTTGTAAATAAGGCACCCTTTCACGCTGTACTTAGCGTGAAAAGGGAGGGCAATGGGTGATGTGGTGGGCGTTCCACCACAACACCTATTGATTTTGACACTGCTCCCTATTTACAAGGGTGGCGTAAATAGGAGGCAGCTCCAAAATTAAGACCAAGGAAAACCTGATCTTAAACAGGCGAGAGGAGAAATGCTTTATCTCTCCTCGTTTTTGCTGTTTCCATGTGTGCTGTGTTGTGCAGCACACATAGTAACAGCAAATTACCATTGATGGTTTATGTGCAGGAAGGTGACTCTTTCTGCACATAAACAATCAAAAACAAAAATGACGTTTTGCAAATTCTATGTGTGCTGCACTAAGCAGCACACATAAAAGTTACAAAATGTCATTTAAAGATTGCTTATGTGCAGGAAGGAAGACCTTCCCTCACATAAACAAACTTCCCCTCAACGCAGACACATTTGCACTATGGTGCAAAGGTGCCTGCGTTGGCACTAGGGTGCTAAGTTTTGCGCCAGCGCAGGTGGAAACACAGGGCTGCACCACATTGTTGTAAATATGGTGCAGCCCTGCGTTTCTGAAGTGGCATAGTGTGCCTTAAGCCAAGAAGGGTAACGCTGCACTCCGTCACTTCATTGTAAATATGCTCCTAAGTTTGATTCAATTGAGAGTTCCAGTGGCAGGAGTTCCAGTGGCAGTACCATTCATCTGCTCCAAAATATATGTGATTAAGCATCTAATAGTCATTGGTTACACATAATAAACACAATGTTCAATCACAGCTATTACTTTAAAAAAATGAGTTGCCTTTTATTTACAAACTGTAAGCAGGGTAGTGAGAAAGACCACAAAAAACACATAAGGTCCAAGCACACTATGTATAATATTACAGCACTTCTGTAGGACTTTCCTGCCATTCACAAACTCACTTTACAGCTGTTTAAAATAGTAACTGCTTGGTTTGTTCTGCATAGTTGGGCAAAGGTGTTGGATAACCAGACATCTAGGGCGCTCATTATGAATTAGATGGAATTCCATGCAGAGATTCCCAGCTGCCAAATTACTGTTCCTGGCCAGTATCTCCCCAAGGAATTCCACCTATTTCGAGTTAAACCCCTCAGAATAGGGAATATCTGTGCAGACGGAATTACTGTTCGATTTTCTGTGCAAAATGTCCAATTCTGAGGGGTTTAATGTACACATTTACTGGTGGTAAACGAGTGCAGGGAGTTACCTGCCGGTAAATCCACGTCCAGTGTTCCTGCGCCTGAAACAACCAAGTCTAGGAACCCCAGGCCAGTCGTGATCTAGCAGAGTGAAATTCCATATGTTAATTCCTCACTGGCTGATTCGTATTCAGGGGCTAAGAGTGACATCTTTTAATGTCATATGTGAGACTCAGAAATATGATGGAGACCTCTAGCAGCATAATATAACAGTGCTTCATACATGAAGCAGTTGTAAAAGGAGTGTAAAAGACAGTTTTGTGCACTGCACATCCAGGCCAGAGTGTCTTGCAATCTGTGAGGTTCTTGAATCAAGACATTTGGAACAGCTAGGTCTTTATTTGTTTCTGAATTGTATATGGCTATTGATAATCCTTATTCTCTCTGGGAGCTTGTTCCAGAACTTCCATGTTTGTACAGAGAAGTTGTGCCTCTGATTCATGATTCATGATTTTTTAAAGGGACAATGATCAGGATTCGAGCCACATTGTATCTGCAGTTTCTCCTTTGGCAGTATGGTTTGAGTTTTTACTGTAATGGATCCCCATATTTGATTCATAAGTAGGAAACAAGAGTAGGTCTTGGAGAGAAGGGTTGATGGATTCAATTTAGTTATCCTATTAGTTTTTTTAAGTCTCATGTAGAGGCAATTTGCATAGTCAAGGCATGACAACACTAAGAATACCAGAAAAATATTACTTACCCCCACCCCCATACAAATGGATTGGTCTGGCTATTTTTAATACCTTTCCTAATTTTGTTCATCCACCTGGCAATAACCAACAACTGATAACCTGGTCATACCTGCTGAAAAACTGACCCCCTCCTTCTTTACATGGATCACTTCTTACATATCTGGCGATATTAAACTCAAAAATAGGCATTAACCCTAGCACGGAAGAGTGTGCCAACATCTTACTATAAGTCGTACAATCAGTAGCTGCACTTCACTAGAAAAGGAAATGCAGAAAAAGGGGTAATCTCTAGTCCTTCAAATGGTGAATTTTTAGGATTAGCTATTTGGTAATCGCAAACAGCAATGTACAAATGTATGGTTAACACATTTTGTGATTTGCAGTGGGTGGCAAATAGACCTACCTCATTAATATTCATGAGGTCGTTTCGGTTTGCGACCTATTGGGAACCGCAAAGACCAAAGGGACGGTGGCATGCTGGGGTCAGCAGACCACATGTCTGAAGTTGCTTTTCAATAAAGCAATCTTTTCATTTTTTAAATGCAGCCCGTGTTCCTTAGAAGAAAACAGGATGCATTTGAAAAAGAAACATTTTAAAGTATTCTTTTCATCTTTTAATAGTAGGCATTGGTCCGTGGGACCACTGCCTCCTCTTAGAAAGTGTTTTACCTACATTCACAAAGGGGAATGGGTCCTTTGAGGATCCCTTCCCGTTTGTGAATGGGTTACTACCTACTACACGTAGGTGGTAAAAAGCAAATATTTGATGACCGCATTTCAGTTGCATTTCAGTCACAAAACATTTACACATACCACTGTGGTTTACATCGGATCCCAAGTGTCTACTGTGCGCACAAAGCATTTGATAATAAGCATTGGAAAAGCCAAAAGGTCTTGCCTTTGAGAAATACTGGCTTTCCTGTGCTTTTAGCTGATGTTACTCAGAATTGGTAAAAAACAAAATGGTTTGCTGTGACGTGAGCACTTTGTTTACTGATCCAAGACAGTAGGGACTATTTTGGAATGGTAAATTTAAACAATAGTGATATTTAAAAACAATGTAATTTTAGAAGGTTGAATAGTTTTTTTGTGTGACTACAGCCAGCCTGCCTTCAGACTGGACGCTTCAAGCTGCTGGAGGGAGAGCTCGCTGTCAAGCCGGCCTTGCCAACACAGACTTCATTGTGTTCACAATCAGACACAGCTGGCACACTGGCCTCCCTGATTGCACATCATGCACTTCAAACGCATTCATAACAAAAGGGTAGAGGATTTGGCTCAAGGGCCAAAGCTGGTGACTCTGGAACTGGGCGCTGGGTTCAAATCTTGGTTTCGCTTCAACATGCCTGTGATTCTGGGCACATCACTTAATCTCCCCGTGCCTATGAAACGAAAATGAATGTGCCCTTGTGTGATGCAAGTGGTGCCCGTGTACAGGGTAGGAAAGTAGGATCTGCTTTTATGGTTACCCCCACTTTTTGCCTGGTGCTATGCTGTTCCTGACTAGTCTGACTAGGATCCTGCTAATCAGGACCCCAGTCTATCTGCTTTCTCCCCTAAATTGTTATGTTCAGTACTTAGGTATATCCCAGATTGGATACTGAGGTACCCTTAGCAGTCCCTAGTATATGGTACTAGGGTACCCAGGACATAGGCACCCCAGAGGTCCCCCATGGGCTGAAGCATGCATGATACCATCCATGGGAGACCATTTAAACTGTAACTAGAGGCCTGCCATTGCATCCTGTGTAAGCTGGTGCTAGCACCACTTACAAAAGATATAGGGGCCATATTATCAAGAAAGGGCGATACATTATTGCCTCTTTTATCGGCAGGAAACTGCAGCTAAAGCGGCGATAATGGGCTTGATAATATCCTCTTGTGAATTCCCATAGAAGCCCAGGTTAACACCAGAACCTGGGCTTCTATGGGAATTCACAAGGGCATATTATCAAGCCTATTATCGCCACTTTAGCGGCAGTTTGCTGTCGATAAAAGTGGCGATAATGTATCGCCCTTTCTTGATATATGGCCCTTGGTTTCCTATATCTAGGGTCACTGCACTTAAAACCTATAGGTCACTTCTATAGCAAGCCTTTGCAATCCTGAAGTCAGAGTGCTTGTTCTAAGAGTGAGGATACCCCTGCATGAGCAGGAAACCCCTACAGCCTACGAAGTTCATTTTCCCGGGTTGTAAGTGAGACAGCATATACCATATAGAGGGGCACCGCATCATTACGCTGTGACAATCTCAACGTTGGCTCTCAGTGCTCCCGGTGACAGTCTTCTAGACCCGTGCAGCACAACATGGCTGCTGCCGACCAGAGACACGATTCTGCCCTCCTGCTTCTGAGCCAAGCTTGAGCAGGGGAAGGAAGAACAAAAGGCATACTGCCAAAGGGAAGTGTGACCACCTCCCAGACAGGATTTAGGTTATAGGGGCCTGGTGGGTGCGCTTGCCAGCCTGAGTGGCACATTTGGTGCCTCCTTGCATAGTTCAGTTCAAACCAGCTCTGGGAGCTGTTGGCTCCCGCTCTGGCCTTAATCTGGACAAAGGATATGGGAGTATCCTCCTCTCTGTCCAAACCCTCCCCTGGGAGGGTCCCCTGAATCGTCCCAACTCTTTCCTTTGCGGACTTAGGGCTTACATGGGTGTAGTTTCCCTAGATTCATTGTGAGGCACGATTCAATTCAGACACCACTTCAACTACTACCATCTGGGCACTCTGGACTTCGCTGGAAGTCGTTTGGCAAGACTTCATCTCCCTTCAAGTCTGCTACATCGTCTGTGCCTGTGCACCATACAGGAACGTTCCAAGTCCTGTGGGCATCCAAGACACTTGAAGGAATCTCCCTTGGTGTGAAGGAGTCTGCTGCTGATCCTGAGCTCCAATAGACTCTTAAAGGCTCAGCAACACAGGTGGTGGTTCTCCACAACTCTTGAGGCCTGCCGTACCCTCTCATCAAGTTTGAGGGTAGTATCCCTCGTAGGAGCTGCAGGAACCGAAACCTTGTGCACCTCATCGACTTGCCATTGCAAAGGCTTGTTGGCTTTCTTCCACCAAGATCTTCAGGGTCCAAGTAGCCCAACCTCAAGCATCTCCAGTGTGCAAAATATTTGTTCACATTGCATCGTTTGCACCGTGGCCTGCATCATTTGGTGAGCTGCTTGGGATCTTCTTGCGACTCTAGTGCCTCCGGTTGTGGGTCATATTGAGGGTCATCTTTATTTCTTTTGGGCTCCACTGATTGCGTAAGGCCTGCCCTGACTCCCCTGCTTGTGGTGAGTCCCTTGGACCTTGCTGGTCTCGACATTGCACCTTCTTCGACTTCCACATTGTTTGCAGTTGCCAAGGCTTGTTGGTGCTCCCAACGGACACCGACCATTCAACTCTCGACATCAGGTGTGGGACAGCTCATGCACAGCTCCTGGTGCTCCTCAGCACCCGTCGCCTGGTTCTCACAGCTGCAGAGTCAAGGTCACCGTCAACTCTCCTGCAATTCCCGACATCGGTGGGCATTCGTCTTCTAGGTCTCCGGGTCACTCCTGAGTGACATAGACTCTGTCCTCTCTGCTTGTGGGTACTCCTCCACTTGAAGCCACCTTCGGATTCCACTGAACACTTTCTCCTTCTCAAGCAGCAGCATTTTCCTGAAGTTCTCCTTTGGGTTCGACGGCGGTTTCCGACACCACTTCACACCTGTGCACCTGGTTTCCCTGGTGTAGGTAATGTGGGTACTAGGGTATCCATGGGTGGGGTGGCTCTCCAACCTTCTGTCTTCCACAGGGTTTCTTCGGGGTTCACTGGGAAGGGTCCTTAATCTTTAAAATTATAACTGCGACATACATGTTGATTTGTACGGAGATCGCAGTAGTGTTCCCACACTGCACACGATCTCAGTGGGGTTCCTAGTCACTCACCTTGGGTGGTTCCGTGGCTCCCCAGCACTTTTACGTCCTCTGGGCATTGTCTTGACAAGAGTCGTGGTTCTTATACCTCTTTCTCAGTATATGGTTCAGTCCACCCCTGGGGTCCACTGTGTATTCTGTGCAATTTACGTGATTTCTGTGCAAAGTATTATGTGCATTGTGCATATCTCCGGGTAGGAGATATCTGTATTTGTTAGTGAGTATTATATAATAAATTAATATTTTTATAAATAAATTGTGTGTTTTTTTCACTTAATCTCTACCTATAAGATTGCATTCTGGTAAAACACGCTGCTTTACATTCCTTCTGGACTAAGCCTGAGGGCTGCTCTCCACAGCTATCACCGCTTTCTAAGGTTGTCTAAGAACTCCTAAATCACCATAAGTGTTGTCTGGACTGGTGCAGGGTGTCCACTTACATAAGTTTACATCATCTACCAGGCCAGCTTCTCACATACAGTGTTCTAATACCTTTGAATCGAGTTACCATTCAATAATATAAAAAACAAATTATCAATTTTTAATGTGCTCCCAGTTGAGGCATCATTTTACACGCTGTCAGCAAAGGAAGTAATTTTGCCTCCTTCTCCTGTGGAAGCTGTATTGTGGTGGGTGCTGTGTAGAGGGAGAGATTTGTAAACTGCATGACTGATAGTGCTTGTACCACTTCACTATTATTGGAATTTCTAGCCGCAAATGCAATGGAGGGAACAGCGGGCAGGAGGAGGGGTGGGGGGAGAAATAGTACCTCCCTCACGTCAGGAGCTGCGGACAGGCTCTGATAAACTGGTTGGTCCCTGCCCCACAGAAATGACAAGAACGTACATATCGCCTTCACTGGCCAATTAAGGAGGCTGTATAGAAGACTGGTGTGAAGCCAACAAATGGTAAGCAATGAGTGGGATCCAAGTCCTGTGTGTGTATATAATAGTGTCTCGTAAGCGAGACGCATGCCCTAGCGCATGCTGATGCATCCTCGACCCTCAAAAGAGGTCGCAATTTTTGAACCAAGTATTTCTGAATGCATTGTTTCTTTTGTGAATACATGTTGGCTCACAAGATTACGATTCATATTAACTTATCTCATTAATATGCATGAGATAGATTGTAAATTGTGACCCCCTGCGAATCGCTGTCATCAATGGATTGTACCCTGCTGGGGTCCGCAAACCATGGTGACCGTGATTCCTTTTAAATAAAGCAATCTTTTTTTAACACAGCTGGTTTTCTTTAAGGAAAATGGGATGCTTGCATTTACAAAAAATGAAAAATTAAAAGTTTCAAGATCTTTTTTTACTAGTAAGCAGTGGTCACATACACCACTGTCTCCTCCTAAAAAATATTTGTTTACAACACTGACAAAGGAGGAGAGGTCTATAATGGACTCCTTCTTGTTTGTGAGGGGGTTGCCATCTCCTTTGAGGTGTTGTTAACCAGGGCAGGAGTGGGAACCTCAAGCAGCCCTGGCAACTTTTGTCCGACCAGCCCCCATATGGTGCATAGCGGGTGAGCCCAGAAAATGAGTCCGACCACTACAAGGTGGTTTGGGGGGGTTCTCCCCCCAAGTTAATTTGGGAAAACATTTCTAAAATGGGTCATTCTACAACATATTTTCCATTATATATTCAATTGTATTTGTTTTCAAAGCACAGTAAATGATGACCTTACAGTGCACCAGGACACGGCAATCTTTATTGGGGCTCTTCAATGATTCTCTCACTATCACACTCCAACAGTGCCTCTCATCTCATCCAAAGCCCCTCTTTCACACGTATTTCATGTGTTTTATGGCGACTTTCTTACCATTGTAGACTGTCGGAGCATTTTAAACTACACCCTTCTTGATGCACCCTACCTGAGGTACATGCAGTTTCCCATCTTGGGATACTTCAGTGTCCTTACTCGAGCTCATGTCCAATTTTGTTTTTTCTCAGCAGGTAAAATCCCCTACACACTCTGCTGGTCACACCTTCGATGGAATTTTTACCAACTATGAGGTTCCGTGATTCTGAACCCGTTCAATAAAGGTCGTCGTATTGTGACGATTTTGGTATCAGCGGACCGCAAACAACGAGTGCGGTATGTACGAGTGTTTTCGTCATGTTCGATTGATGGATACACTACGCATTAAGGGATTTCGTCTGAACCTTCGGGTTCCATTTTGTGTACGGCAGCCATTTTGTGTGTGGTTGCCCTCACATAGGCTGATGATTGTGGCCAAATGAGTCTCTAGGACACGTACACCTTAGCTTGAGTTTTTGCTGACTTCTGTTTGACCTGAGTGAACTGACCCTGTTGCCCAAGGCTACACTTGCTGAGCCAGTTCCTTGTTAGGCAGCTGGTCAGATAGAGTTCAAAGAGCAGGACATTGCTGAGTTTATGGTACACGCACACACCCCTCTATCTTACTTCTCATCTGTTTCTGTTCCTTCTTTATGGCCTATTTTATGACATGGGTTGAGGACAGAGGTGGGCGAATTTTGCGGATCTCGCGTTCGCGAATTTTGCGGATTTGCGAACTCGCAATCCGCAAAATCCGCGAATTCCCGCGAATTTGCAGATTTTTTTTTTTTTGTGTTCGCCCGTGTTTCTGCCAGTTCGCGAGGGTTTTTACAATTTCGCAATTTGCGAACTTACCTGTCGGGTCGCAAGTTTTGCGAACTTGTTGTTTCTACGTGTCCAGCCTGTTTGGGACACTCTTCTTCATCACTGCCACTCTCTGTCACCACTGCCACTCTCTGACTACTCATGCCACCCTCTGGCCCACCCATGCCACCCTCTGTTTCATCACCACACCCTCTGGTTGTCCAGTGTACATTATTTTCGGCAAAGCAAAGCACACCTTCCCTGCCTCAAGTGACCTGAATTAATTTGGGGCTGATTAATGTGTCACAGAATATTTTTTTAGCTGGCACCTGCTTCCTTAGTGCGCCCTGATTAGTGATCTTTTGCACTTGCTAAGTGCTTTCATTGTTGCAAAATTAGTTACAACACCTGCCCTGCCCCAACTGACAATAATGAATTAGGGGCTGATTAATGGATTTTAACTTCCAGCCTGGCTCCTGCTTGTCTCCCTTAGCTGTAATTCAGGACCTTTGTGGCATATGTGTAACTATTCTGAGGTTCAGAGCAGGGTCACATAATAGTTGCAACTGGCAACTGAACTCTGGAGGGGCCCCTCAGGAAGCACTACAGGAAATGGCTACTAATGATGAGCCTGAACTTTTGAACCTGGCAAGTAGTTTCAGTTTTGCTAAAATCGTATTTCTGCAATTTAGCACTTATTCGCGGGGCGCGAAGTTGTACTGAGAAGCCGCGAACTCACGCGAACAGTGCGAGCAGTGCGAGCAAAATCCGCTGCTCGCGGATTCGCGGATTTTGCGGGAGATTCGCGAATCTCGCGGATTGCGAATTTCCCGAAAATCCGCAAAATCCGCGAGCGAAACGGATTTTCCGCCCATACCTAGTTGAGGACCTTTTATTATGGGTTCGTTTGACCTGTCCGAGCAAGAATGTTGGTTTTTGCCTTGTCATTTCTGGTGGGCTGGACAACGGAAAGTGGGCTTGTCGTCATGCGATATGTTTGAAATGTCATTGTGTGATTGGTCAGTTTGTAAGTAATTGATGCTAGCCAGGAAGGTGATTTTTGGCATAAAAGACGATGTTTCCCTCTATGAATTTGAGCAGTCTCCTGAGAACATACACCGTGTTGTACTTCTAGGATCTCTGTTACTGGCGTTACTGGCTGCAGCCAATAAATTTGGTCTTTGACGTCACCAAGAAGTGTCCCGTGTCTCTGTTTGCCAAGACAGGTGAATCCGAAGACTTTGGGCGTTTCCCCTGGCGCCGCTGGGTTCTAAAAACCCGGTTCTTCAACTATGGGGACCTGACTATTGAGGCCGTTGACCCCCTCAGTTGGGTAGATCATCAGGTGAGTCTGTTTAAAGTTCTTCCCTCAAAACCCATACCTGGTGTGGTTTGGGCCCCCCAACATATATCTTGCAGGAGGTGGAGCAAGATTACCTCTGAAGGCCTTGAACAGACACTTAACATCTCCATAACCAGACCTAGCAGCTCTTTTACTTATAAGGTGGAAGGCTTTTTAACCCCATAACCGCGGTCGTTATTTCACCGCAGTGCAGTGGTTCCGCGGAGTGGGCGGGGCCGTGTCGGCCGTTGGACGTTCGCAGCACCAGTGAGGTAGTGCTTGCGACGACGGCAGTACGAAAGGGGTTAAAATCTTGATAAATGCTGCTCTGGACAAAGTCAACATTGCTACCAGATGCAAACCATCAGCGCCTCGGTTGTCAGATGAACTCAAGGCATTTAGGCAAAAATGCTGCAGACAAGAGCTGAAATGGTTGGCTAATTTTGTCTTGTCAAAAGGGAGAAGCATAAGGCCCTCTTACTTGACTATAAAGAGGCGATAGTGTTGCCTACAGCTTCCTTCTTTGCGGAGAAAATCAAGTCTGCTAATAACTCCAACAAGCAGTTGTTTAAAGTTGGTAAGGAACTGTCATATTTTCAGGACAAAATCCTCAATATCTATTCTAAGTTTAACCTTCCGTCGGCAAACATGCTTGTAATGTTGTATGCAGTCTAGTAGTTGGGATGGGAGGAGTTTCGGGGTTGAGGGAAGAGGAGGGGCAACGACAGGAAAGGGGCAGTTAGAGTAGGGACAGGGTCAAGACAAGAAGCAGAAATAAAGCTCTTATATATATATACTTTGTCTGTCGTTATTGCTGCCACGACATGACAACTGGCGACGAGGATGGGATACAAGCAACCTGCCAGTCCTGCTGAAGAACAGGAACAAGAACTGCCCTGTCCCAGGCACCAGCAAGACGGGATCGCTGTCGCGACGTCTGTGCCTTGAAGTTGCCGCCGCTGCAGTCCGAGGCCAGCGGTGGAGGAGTTGTCCCACGACCAGGAGATTGTGTGGAATTACTGTCGAGCAGCAAATGTCGGAAAGCGCTGCCCCTCCGGCATCCGACGCGGTTTTCGTGCCAAAATCGGGAGCGCGTCCTGAAGACTGAGGCCAGAAGGAAGGAACTGGGAGCTCACCCCAGCCTTCCTGAAGTGACCTGCCCGAGTGAGGAGCACAATGGGAAGCAAGTGAGAGCTGCGGAGGCGCCAGGATAAAGCGCCAGATTCGCCGGCAACGGGTCTCACCCCCGATGCGCGAGGAACGGCACGCTGCAAGCGCGAGACGCTGGAGCTTGCCCCTGGCCTACCTAAATGGTGGAAAGTGGCCTAGAAGTGGAAAACGAAGCTGCCACATCCTTGCTGCTGGAAGAAGAGACCCTTGGTGAGTGCCCAGGAGATTGAATGTGATCGATGCTGTTTAGAAACCCAAGCCTCGTGGGTGACTGGGGGCGGCCATTTTGAAGTCAGGCGATTGCAAGGGACATCCCTGTGAATTGAATGGGCGGCCATTTTGGAGTCAGGCACCCCAGAAAAGACAAAAAACAAGCATTGGCGAGTGCAAATGCAAAAGCAAAACAAGCATTAAAAAGACAAAAACTGGAGGCAAGATGGCCGCTGACAGACTGTGGTGAGAGGACGTGTTCTCCCCTCTCTCCCTGAAGCCGTTTTTTCCGTGAAAAAGGTGATGCGTGCAAGATATTTGGAGGACAGAGCTTTTTGATGCACTGGATGCATGGGAGAGGAAAGAAGATATGGTATATAGTCCGAAGAGCACGGAGGATTCTATTTCAATTGTAACTGTAACTGCAACGGAACATTGGCTGAACGGAAAGGCTCTAACCTCCCAAACGGTGAGATCAGTTCTGGTGTGGACATTGGCTCACACAAGTCAGCTGATAGCTAAGGTTTCGGTTTGGAGACAACGGCGTTACCAGAGAGTGGTAGACGCAGCGTCCAGCTTGTGGGGAATGATGGCTCCGAAAATTGCTAAGAGCGTGAGGGAGGAGAAAGAGAAAGCTGCCTGGAGCGAGTCGGATGCGCCGGCAGCTAACCTTCGTGCGAAGAAGCTTCAGCGGACTCAGGAAGAACGGGAAGATTTGCGCGCTGCTGAGCAGGGAAAGAACGCCGGCAGAAACAATGAAGCTGATAATACGATGGGGGAAAAAAAGAAGAAGAAGGAGAGGAACAAGGCGGTATCCACTAAAAAAGGAAAAACTTCAGAGCAGGCAAACATGAGACAGCCCTCAGTGTATGAGGCGTTCCTACCCGTTACCGCTACACGTGGGACATCAGCTGCCGAGTCGTCTTCCGTAGACCCTGCTGTGAGTTTATTAAGCATCACTGTTCCTGCAGCTCAGCATTTAGCTCAAGACGGGTTTGCAGCAGCGGATCTAGAAACAGGAGGATTCGAGGCAAATGTGGAGGTAACTGGCGCTGTGAACGAGCAAGGGGCGGGTCATGTGGCTGCAGAGCTGGCAGGAGGGGTAACGCTACAGGAGCAGGAGCAGGAGCAGGCGGAGGAGGCAGAGCAAGGGAAGACCAGAAGAGAGACTGACGCTCGGGTAGAGCAAAAGAATAGTATAACTTATGTTGAAGAGGTGTTGGCTCTACAGGAAAAGGAAAAGAAAGCGGCGGATAATGTTGGCAACAATAGATGTCAGGATGAGGAGAGTACCATGTCTGCAAGCGTTGATAAGATTTCTGCACTAACAGAAGTATTGACAGAGACACTAGCAGAGAGACATAGAACTGATAACCCGGACGAAGTGATGGCTCGAAATCTGGTAGCTAGTACGGGGGAGACGAACTATGGTCTGTATACGAATACTTTGGTGACACCAGTGAATAATATGGCTACCTCATTTAATACCAAGCTCTCCAACTGATGAATGTTTTTTTTCGGTAAATGAGGGTGAGGGTGAGGAGGATGAGGATGGGGTGGTTGAAGAAGGGGAGGGGGAATCAGAGGCCTCCTCTAGCGTTGAGGAGACGGAGAGTGATCAAACAATGTCGGGGGTAGTAACAGAAACAGTAGCCACATCAGAGTCTGGGGAGGCTTCAGCTCAAGAGATATCTGTAAAGCGTAAGTCTAAAATTTTGACCAAAAAACGAAGAAAATCAAAAGGCATTGTGAGTCCTATAAATACTGATGTTGCAAAGAGACTTGATTGGGATTATTCGGCTACGTCACAGATGTACCAAGAGACCGCTGGGGGTCAGCAGATAAAGAAATGGGCACCTTAGGGATACTTGAGCAAAGTATGGAACAAAGATCTAGGCAGAGTCAAAGCCAGAACCAGAGTCAAAGTCAGTCTCAAGGGCAAACATCGCCAAAAGGGTTTGAAATGATGTTTTCAATGCTGAAGCAAATACAAACCGAGGCGAGAGTAGAAAGCCGCAGAGCTAGACAGGAAAGCAAAAAGATACAAGGGTCTCTCCGTAAAGTAAATAAATTATACGCTGGTCTGGCAGGGAGAGTCACAGAGGTAGAAGAAAGAACTGGGGTGTTGGAAGACGAGATGAAGGGGTGGAAGGAATTCAGGCAAGAGCAAGAGAAGACTACAAATGATGTGTTATGGAAGTTGGAAGATTTTGAGAACAGGCAACGCAGAAACAACATTAGACTTTTGGGTATTGCGGAGGTAGAGAGGGGGACGATGTGAGATCCTATGTTATAGAGCTTTTGAAGGGAGCACTCCCCGATATAAAAGGTTGGGATTGGGAGTCAGAGATTCAGCGTGCGCATAGATTCCCATTTATACAGAGAAAGGGGGGTGTCTTAAATAAGCCTAGAGCAATACTTATATATGTCGGAAATTACTTGCTGAGAGAGGAGATAATGGCGAAGGCGAAACCACAGACTAAGTGCAGATATAAAGATGTCGAGTTCTTTGCTAGACCTGACTTTTGCCATACAACGGTAGAACAGAGGTTGAGACTGCGGGAATTGATTGCACCATTTCAAAAAATGGGATGCGAAGCATATTTGATGTTTCCTAGCAGGCTGAAAGTGGTAAGGGATGGTCAGTTTAAAATGTTTTACTCTGAGATTAAAGCATATGAGTTCTTGACATGGCTAAAAGAGAATAACCCACAGTCTCAGACACAGACTGATAGAGAACGAGCAGTAGCTTTGGTTGCTAAAGGAAAATAGACTAGAGTTGCAAAAGAATAGAGCAAAGTAATGTATGAAATTTGTATATATATATATATAGTATGCTATAGGATGGTATCACCTTGTTTGTACAGGCTGCTATTAAGAAAGGGGGAGGGGGGGGCTCGGGACCCCACACAGTCACAGCTGTCACATATAGGTCTTATGGACCTATTTGCCTGTAGGGGGGGTGGGATAGTCAGGGTGGGGACTCAGGAGGGGTAAAAGGGGGGGGGGGAGGGGTGAGGAACAACAAGAAAATTGATATTACTGTAGAGGGAAAAAGGAAGTAATCTGGCAGAGAAGGATCAGTAAAATAAGGAGAACCTATGAGTTTTACATGGCTGCTAGTCCATTATGTATAAGTAATGAGAAGTGCGTTTGTATAATAAATGTTAAATTACCTTAAAATCCAGGATGAATACTCGAATAATGACGTGGAATGTCTGTGGTCTAAATGATAAATTAAAGAGGCAAAAGGTGGCTATTTTGATTAAGAGTCTTAGACTAGATTTTCTAATACTGCAAGAGACACACATCCAGGCGTCTGAAATTCAATTACTTGAACAAATAGATCTCACTGTAATAGCGTATTCTAGACAGGGGGTTAGGAATAGGGGGGTGGCTGTAATGGCAAGACAAAGAGATATTACTACCAGGAAAAGATGGGAGGATGCCTGGGGGAGATGGGCTTTGATAGAATGTCTGGTAGGAGAACAATGGGTGACCCTTGGCTCTATATATGGGTCTACAGGAGATGATGCGGAAATTTTCGAACAGATAGATATTGAGCTGGCGACATGGGCTCCATACGTAGTAATAGGAGGGGATTTTAACATTAATGGTGCAGGTGGATTAGGTTTGGGGTTAGGACCTCCAATTAACTATAAAGGAAGGAAGAAAAGAGTGTTTCAAGCAGTATGTTCCTTAGCTAGGAACAATGGGCTATTGGACGTCTGGGATACTCTTAAGACAGGAGAAGATGGGTATACGTATTACTCCGCACCACACAAAGTAAGTGTAAGATTAGACTATTTTCTGATCAGTAGTCAGGGCATTGATGGTGCATCTATTGATAGATTACCAAGACTATTGGCGGATCATAATCCTTTAATTGTTACCTTCAAGGGATTGGCAGTGGCAAGGGGGGTGTCGGCTTGGACCTTTGAAAGAGCACTGTTGGAAGATGAGGCATATATCCAACATATGAAGAGCTGGATAATAGATTTCTTGACAATAAATAGAGATACAGCATCTGTAGGGACAGTATGGGACTGTTTTAAGGCAGGGGTGAGGGGAGAGACTATTAGCTTTGGGGCTAAGAGAAGGAAGCAGGAGAAAGAGAGAAGTGATGTCCTAAAGAGGGAGTTATTGTTAGCAGAGGAAGACGTAAGTAATAGCTCAGATCCTTCCAATAGTAATGGAGGTGCATTAGATTCTGCCTTTATGAAGCTAGTAAAACTACGAATGGAAGCAGAAGAACATATAGCAGCGAAGGCAGCCAAACAGTATGTGGTTAATAGGGAAAATTGTTATGAGATGAGTGAACGAGTTGGTAAAATGCTAGCAACCAGAGCAAGGCAAAAAGTATCGCTTGGAGAGATAAAAGCAATAAAAGATAGCTCAGGAAATGTTGTAACAAGTGTACAACAAATTAGAGAAGTCTTTAGGAAATTTTATACGAATTTATATCAAGAAAACGATGTTAAAGATCCTGAAGAGATAGCAGCCTATTTGAATCACTATGAAGGGGTCGAGCTGGATGAATCAGAGAAAAAGAGGTTAGATAACCCATTAGATCAACAGGAGATAAGAGGTGCCTTGAAGAATCTTCCATCTGGGAAAGCGGCTGGGCCAGATAAGATTCCGTTAGAATTTTATAAAGTGTTCTGGGAGGAGCTAGGGGAGGATATGGTACGCACTATGAAGAAGGCACAGCTGGGATCGTCAATACCAAACTCATGGTCCGGGGCATAAATAGTTGTTATTTTAAAGAAAGGAAAGATACCCATAGATCCGGGTTCGTATAGACCAATTACGCTTATGAACACTGACACAAAGATCTACTCAAAAGCGCTGGCAATAAGATTCGCCAGCGTAATAACACCATTAGTCACTATTAGTCAGCACGGATTTATACCTGGACGAGGAACTACGCATCACACACGAAAATTAATAACCCTTATGGATAAAATGGAGGTCACTGGGGAACCATTTTCGGTCTTATTGCTGGATGCTGAGAAAGCATTCGACCGTGTATCTTGGGTATATTTATGGAGTGTCCTAGAAAGGATGGGGTTTGGAAATGGCTTTCTTACGGCAATAAAGACTTTGTATAGAGACCCAGTAGCTACGATTAGAATAAATGCGGGAGTAACTGACCAAGTGAAAATCAATAGGGGTACTAGGCAGGGATGTCCGTGTTCCCCGCTACTTTTCGCAATATATTTAGATCCACTAATACGCAGAATGGAAGTAAATGGGAGTATACCTCCAGTTGTCACACCTAGGGGGGATTGTAAGGTACTTGCTTATGCCGATGACGTGACTGTCGTAACACCAATACCCACAGAGGCTATTAGGCATGTGGAGCGGGAGGCCGAAAAATTTGGAAAAGTGTCAGGATATTCCTTAAATACTGGGAAAACACAAATTATAAAAAATAGTAAGGTAGTATGTCAAGATCCACGAGTGGTACAAACAGGAACTTATTTGGGCATAACTATCACTGCAGAATTGGAAAAACTAGTAGAGTTAAATATAGACCCTATTATAAGAAAGGTGCGGAAAGATTTAGATAGACTTAATAATTTACATCTTACAATAGTCGGCAGAGTAAACATCATAAAAATGCTAATATTACCGAAATTTTTATATCTGTTCAGGACAATCCCGTCATGGTTTGACAACTTTTGGTTTAAAAAGATCGAAGGAATAATTAATAGATTTATCTGGTCTAAAGGTAAAACTAGGAGAGCAGCAAGATATATGGTACTGCCAAGAGAGAGAGGAGGATGGGCATTACCGGATCTGAAATCTTACTACTGGGCTGCAGCTTTACAATATATGGTCGGATTAATAGGTGGAGCAGAAGCGGAAGGAGAAGATGATTTAGGTTCATTAGCGATATATGGTTTATTGATGGGAGAAGAAGTTAAAAATATTTTTTTGAAACACTTTGACACAGCTTACTTTAAAAGAACACGATTTAAGACTATTTGGGGTGCACACAATATTTGGAAAGCCTTTACTAAGAAACACGGACTGGGGAAAATTAATAGATATACGAGAATAAAAGATAATGCAGCATTTCCGGAAGAAATATTTTCTGATGCAGTGTATACAGAATGGTATCGGAAGGGGATAATAAAAGTGGGGGATTTGATGGCTCCACAGGGGATGAAACAATTTGTGAAATTACAGGAGAAATATGATTTGGCAACAAGGCACTTTTTCAAATATTTACAAGTAAGAAGCTTTTTGCAAAATAAAAGGGGGGGACAGAGAGGATTTGAGAAAAATCATATACTAGAGGCAATACATAAAGGAGTACACTGTACTATTAGAAGGTTTTATGCAGAGCTAATTGAATCAAAACCGGATGACATGGTTAAGTGGGGGGAAAGCTGGTCGGCAAAGCTGGATATAGAACAAGAATGCTTTACTACATCAGTAGAACTAGGAAATAATATTTTGTGCTCTGCATCTTTGCAGGCTCAGCATTATAAAACAATATACCGGTTATACTATACTCCAGCAAAACTTGCACAATGGGGGGCGACTACCGGCATAAATTGCCCTAGATGTAGATCTAGAGGCAGATGTGATCCATATTTTTGCAACATGCCCATGTCTATCGACAATATTGAACGAAATAGAAATGTTTCTTCAAAGGGCATTGAAATTAACTATCAATCTAACACCCACGACTATATTACTGGGTGTAGATTCGGGCAATGAGTATGGTGAGGGTAGATATTTTATCTTTGTCGCTATGGCAGTCTTCAGATTATGTATTTCCTCAGCTTGGCTTGAACAGTCTGCACCAGTATTTCAGCAATGGTTAGCTAAGGTGTTAAGTATATATAATCTGGAAAAAGAAATATATTCAAGAAAAGGAAGGAATGGGAGGAATCTAGGATTAAAAATATGGGAGCCAATAATGAAATGGAAGGAAGAAATATAATGTATCTAATGTATATAAAGGCTGTAAAGACTATTGGGTTCTAAGGGAGGGTTACAAGGGTTAATAAGAAATAATGTGATGTATAATTTGTTGATATGTAAATAGAAGAAGTATAATGTATATATTGTATATATGATAATGTGGTGTGTAAAAATATTAAGATAGGTGGGAGGAGGTTCAGGTGTTTCATAAGTAACAATGTGTCATATGATGTTTATACTTTAAAGATTATATATTGTCTATACATTTCCTGGCTGGAAATATGATTGAATTGATTTAGTAAATTGTTCCTCACCCCCTTCCGGTGTAGGGGGGGGGAAATAAAATGCAAAAAGCTGTTAATAAAAAGAAAAGACAAAAACAAGCATTGGCAAGTGCAAGTGCAAGAAACAAAACAAGCATTGAAAAGACAAAACAAGCATTGAAAGGCGAAAACAAGCATCGAACATTACAAGAACACACTCCAGTCAAAATAAAAGTGCGACATTGACACACCAATTCAGCCATGGCACCGTCACCCGTCAGGAATGGAGGTGATGCAGCAGCGGCTGCGGCTACCCCGGTCGTACTTATCGTCTCACATCTACGTCCCCCGGAACCACTAACTCTGGTGGCGGGTGGAAGCATGGGCCCCCGGTGGCAGGAATGGCTAGAGTACTTTGAAGACTACCTAGAGGGGTCGAAAGTTACAGGAGACAGAGACAAGCTAATTGCAATCCGCAATCTGGTCGGCAAAGAGATCGGGAAAGTCATTAAAGAACTACCGACGGACGACAAAGGGACCTATGATAAGGTGGCGATGCGCTCAACAGAAATTTTGTGCATAAAAGAAATGTGGACTATGAAAGGTACGTGTTTCATCAAGCGAGTCAGGACAAAGACGAAATGATGAGCACGTTCATCGCACATCTGCGCCGCCTGTCACAATACTGAAACATTGACTCTTTCTCAACAGAAGATGCCATTCGACTGAGAGTCATTGAGGGCTGCCATTCAGAGACCCTTCGCAGGCGCCTATTGCGGAAGAGTCATAATCTTGACGAGATTGAGGAGATGACAAGAGTATATGATCAGGCGGAGGAACACACCAAGAACATGGAGACAGGCCGGGGCGATCGGAAGGAACAGGCGTACTGGACGCAAAGCTCCAGCAGTCGGAGAATACCAGGTGACCACCAGAGAAAGTCTCGTCCAGCGTCCCGACGTGGTCATCAAAGTCACCGACGACACGAATCCAGAAGAAGAGAAAGGAAAACGGACTACAACAAAAAGCCTGAACGTCCACGGAAATGTTATAGATGTGGGTATGATTTCCCGCACACAGACTCCTATCCCGCGATGGGCCAACAGTGTCGAAAATGCGGGCGCATGAATCATTTTGAAGTAATGTGCGGAGTCTTCAACAAGGAAAGAAGGAGTGAAACAACCAGATCCCAACCGGAAGGAAAGCGACACTACGCGAAAGCCGTGCAAGACCGAGCACCATCGTCGTCCGGGTCGTCACACTCCAGCAAAGAATCACACAGATCCCAATGGACCAGAAGGTCATCATCGAGGGAGTCGAGGTCAAACTCGAGAGAAACGACATACACAGATGAATACATATGCATGGTAGCTGACCCAGACCAACTAAAGAAGTACCCTCCGTTAGACATTAAGGTGGGGACTCATGCCACCAAATTTGTGCTTGACAGTGGGGCATCACTAAACTACATGCCCATGACTGAATACAGGAAGATGAAGCCGCCACCGGCCTTGAGCCCCGCATATGTCCGGGTGTTCACCTGGATGGCGCTGAAAACCACTCCCCTGTCTGGGCAAGTTTGCAACAACACTCAAACATGAATCCACGGCAGTACCGGCATACATTCATGTCATTGAAGGACCAGAGGCTGCCGCCTCCTCAGCCTGCCCACAGTGGAGAGACTTAGACTAGTAGAGATACTATATCGAGTGCATGACAACCCAGACATTGTCCGAAAATTCCCAAAACTGTTCAGCGGGCTTGGCAAGATGAATAAGTGTCTGATTCGATTACACATAAATGATCAGGTGCGCCCTGTTGCTCAACACCCAAGGAGAGTACCTTTCCACCTTTAGCAAGCAGTGGAGGACGAGATTCAGGAACTGCTCCAGGCAGACATCATTGAGAAGACGGATGGCCCCACACCATGGGTATCACCAGTCGTGATCGTTCCCAAGAAAGGCACCCCTGAGAAAGTAAGGCTGTGCGTGGACATGAGGCTTCCCAACACAGCGATAGAACGAGAAAGACATCCAGGGCCACACCTGAGCGACATGATAGCGGCACTAAATGGGGCCCGAGTATTCTCGAAACTGGACCTCAACAAGGGTTACCATCAGCTCGAGTTGCACGAGAAATCAAAGTACATCACAATGTTTGCAACCCACCTGGGCCTCTTCCGCTACAAAAGACTAAACTTCGGAATTTCCTCAGCAGCCGAAATATTCCAGGAGGTCATACGCCAAACCATCAGGCACATCCCGAACTCACTAAATTACAGTGATGACATACTGGTTTATGGTTCTAACACCCAAGAACATGACCAAGTCCTAGACCGAGTGTGCCATGCTCTCCTGGAGGCGAACTTAACGTTGAACAAAGACAAGTGTGAATTTCACCAATCCACTCTCAAGTTCTTTGGTCATATCTTTTCAGGGGCAGGAATGAAGCCCGACCCCGAGAAAGTCACCGCTCTCAATACCACCAAGAGCCCTCAAGATGTCAGTGACATTCGATCATTTTTAGGAATGGCCAGCTACTGCTCCAGGTACATCAAGGACTACGCAACCATTAGCCATCCACTTCGTGCCCTCACAAAACAAGGACAACCGTTCGAGTGGAGCCCTCAGTGTGAGAGAGCCTTCCAAGAGATCAAACAAGCAGTAGAATCAGCGGACAATTTGGCCTATTTCAACACCAAGCGGAAAACAGAAATAACAGTAGATGCAAGTCCCGTGGGCCTGGGAGCCATTCTAGCCCAATATGATGCTGACACAGAACAGCGCCACATCGTGGCTTATGCCAGCTGAAGCCTGTCCGACACCGAAAAGGCTTACTCCCAGCCCGAGAAGGAAAGCCTGGCGGTAGTGTGGGCCTGTGAACACTTTCATGTGTTTATCTTCGGCAAGCACTTCACCATGATCACCGACCACCAGGCCCTGGTCACCATTTTTGGCAACCCCAAAGCCAAGATGCCACCCCGCATTGAAAGATGGGGTCTGAGACTGCAAGAGTACACGTTCACCATCATTCACAAACCCGGGAAGGGTGAGAATCCAGCGGACTATATGTCCAGACACCCACAGGCATCTCATGAGTCACGTCCCTCGATAGCTGAGGAGTATATCCACTTCGTGGTAGACGTAGCCCGACCACCGGCAGTCCCCATAGACGCCATCAAAGATGCAACGGTGCAAGACAATATCCTGCAAAAGGTGATGCGCCGGTTGCGCACGCACTGTTGGAGACATGAGAGTGGGGATGAAGCAAGCGATCCTCAAATGCGCCAAGAAATGCAAGCCTTCCGACACGTCAGTGATGAGTTGTCAACCACCTCAGAGGGGCTCCTACTGAGGGACCATCGGATCGTAATTCCGAGACAGCTACGGCAAGGGGTAATCAACCTCGCACACGAGGGCCACCGTGGAGTGGTTGCCACCAAGAGAGCTTTGAGAGAGAGAGTGTGGTTCCCGCAACTCGATCAAATGGTTGAGCTCACCTTGAAAGACTGTCCTCAATGTCAGCTGGTAAGACCCGGAGAACCTCCAGCTCCTCTCCAAATGACTCCATTACCAGAAGGAGTATGGCAGGAACTGGCCATGGACTTCTATGGACCTCTCCAATCAGGCCGGTACGTGGTAGCCATCATCAATGAGTATTCAAGATTCCCGAAAGCCCGGTTTGTACCCTCCACAAACGCGTCCAGCACAATTGCCATGCTGGATGAGGTGTTCGCTGCGTGGGGTGTCCCCAAAGAACTCAAAACAGACAATGGTCCGCCGTTCAGCAGTCATGAGTTCCATGAGTTTGCGAAGCATCTAAACTTTCGACACCGAAAGGTTACGCCGTTGTGGCCGCAGGCCAATGGCACCATCGAAAGATTTATGGCCACACTCAAGAAGACCTTCCAGCAGGCCACGCTCCAGAAAAAGGACTTGCAGACAGCGCTAAACGAAGTGCTAAGGGCATACAGGACCACCCCACATGCCACAACTGGGAAGTGTCCTGCCACCCTCATGCTTGGGTGACCCATCAGGACAAGGATCCCGACGTGGGAAGGAGCTCTAGCACCGGTGTCCCCGACTCGCACCCATCAAGAGACCGCGAGAACTGATCAAGCGGAGAAAAGCAGAATGAAGACATATGCAGACGTGAAACAGCACGCAAACTCCCCCTCTCTCCAGACCGGGGATTGGGTACTAGTGAAACAGGAGCAGTCCAAGAAGACAGCCTGTCGATTCAAAAATGAGCCCCTGTCTATCACTCAGCAGAAAGGCACCATGATCACTGCCGAGTCCGGGCAAAGAAGGATTACTCGAAACGTGTCTCATTTTCAGAAGTGCACACCAGGCTTGAAAGAAGCACTTGAAAAGGACACGGCACCACGTGCCAGTAGCGGACTAAGTCAACCCAGTCCCATTCCAAGATGTGAAGGGCCACCGGAGAGTGCGCCTATGGATCTGGACCAATTTTCAGACCACGACGAGACATATTCAAGCCAAAAAGACTAATTGAGGAAATGGACTAGGAATAACTCCAATTTCGTTGTTTCTTTGTTAACAAGGGGGGAGATGTAATGTTGTATGCAGTCTAGTAGTTGGGATGGGAGGAGTTTCGGGGTTGAGGGAAGAGGAGGGGCAACGACAGGAAAGGAGCAGTTAGAGTAGGGACAGGGTCAAGACAAGAAGCAGAAATAAAGCTCTTATATATATATACTTTGTCTGTCACGACATGACAATGCTTGCCCTGGAAACTCTCACTAACTGCCCTCACTTAAATCAACTCTCTGAATTCCCCGAATTCCCACCTATTTCCTTCCATCAAACTAAAGACTTATTGCTGAGCATAAGGTCTGAATCTCCTTCTGATCCTTGCTTACTCCAAACATTACAACTGGCTCCTGACTCACCGGGACCTTCCTGCAGAACATATTTAAACAAATGCTTCAATCAGTAACCTTCCCTGCTGTCCGGTAGAAAGCAATTGTCATTCCACTTCGTAAGAAGTCAAATGCAGATCTCGATAAAATGGAAAATCTCAGCCCATCTCCCTGTTGCCGGCCCCTGCTAAGATCTTAGAAGTTTTTTCCAATCAGTAACTGGTCAAATGTATTGATACCTACGGAATACTCAACCCATCTTAAAATGGGTTTAGGAGCGGCCATAACACTGAGCCAGCTCTAATCGTGGCGACTGACCACATCTGCCACCAGGTTGATCAGGTTGGCGCGGCTAGCTTGATAATGCTGGACTTGTCAACAGCCTTCGATACCGTCTTGCCCATCTGGATCATTTACCATTTGCAGAAAGCTGGTCAGTGGTGGTGCCCTGAAAGTTCTCCACTCATTTCTATCTAACAGAGTACAAATTGTCAGCTGCTGTGGTTTCAAAGCAAAGGTGTTCTGTCTTCCCTGCGGGGTGCCTCAGGGCTTGTCCTTAAGCACAACCCTTTTTAACCTGTACGTAGCTCCTCTGGCCGAACTAGTGTGACTGTTTGTGTTTCAAGTACTATTATATGTCGATGACACTACAAATTACTGTGTCCATCTCCATCTACCTGACCTTTGTGGCAAAGAAGTTTAACAAATGTTTGTCCAGCATTAGTAGCTGGATGAGAGACAACTTAATGCAGAAAAGACGGAGGTGTTATTGTTTGGTACCTAGGATTCTATGTGGTCCAACATCTGGTGGCCGGATGCTTGCTGACCACTACCTGTTCAGTTAAGTCTGCCAAAATCTAGGACTTATTTTTGATAACACCCTGAGTTTTGACTCACAGGTCAGTCCCATCGCCAGCACCTTTTTCCCTATAACACAGACTGTGAAAAAGATTTTCTCGTATATTCCCTTGGAACTGCGCCAATCAGTCATAACTACTCTGGTCACCTCCTGTTTGAACTATTACAACGCGCTGTAGCTCAGCATCTGCAGCTCTTCCTTGAATAAACTTCAGGCTGGTCAGAATGCGGCCGCCCACCTCATCCTTAATGTTCCGAAACGCCTTTCGATCAGAGAAGGGATCCGTTCTCTGCACTGGCTTCATGTTGAACGGCAGATCACCTTTAAGGCTCTTTGTCTGGACTTTTTAGCCCTGTACCGGAGAGGTCCTAGCCAACTGAGTGTGCTCTTCTATTTGTACACTCCCAGCAGACCTCTCAGATCCTCTTGTAAGAAGGTGATGATTGCCAGATATTGGATAGCCAGATGTGGAGGTTGCTCCATGTTGGTTGCCGCTGCAACTGTGGAAAACTTTGTCTACTCAGATTTCTGAACTAGAATTCTTTTTGGCATTTATAAAGTACTTGCAAACGTTTTCATCATAGTCCCATACATCTACAACTGCGCTGACCCTGCCAGCTGGAGTTTTGCCTGTTCTAGCACTCTGACACCTACGGGTTTAGTGCTCTCTATAAATTGTGCTTCATTTCACAAGCATACAGAGACAATGAATCATACATGAGTAAACCAGTGTATAGAAAATGTTACATCAGGCAAAGGGGATTGCAAGGTGTTGGATTCACATGACATCCATACAGCTACGATTTTTTAAGAGTGCTTGATCCGGGGAAGCACAAACTCAGGATTCAAAATGTAACATAGTGGTTAGGGTTGACTTTACTAATACGAATTTATTTCTACTCAAACAAGCCCTTTTTTTAGGAAAATTAGGATAATGAAAAACTGGGAAAATACATAACTTTCTAACCTAGATTATGACTGTAATTTATGAACAGCACAGTAACAAAAGGATCTCTGTGACAAAAGCAGTAACTCACTGAGGTTTGCACATAAATTACTGTTCTGTGATCTGCATAGTACACACTCTTTTCGCTAGGCATTTTAAGCCTCTGTGTTACCTTAGCTGAGTCAAAACTGCCACTGGCAGGTACAGTTATCACCAGAGTTATCTTGTCAATTTAATTCTAGCTTGAAAACTATTGGATACACAAGGAACTCCGCAGTGCTTTTAAAGCTGCTGCACTGCTACACACCCGGCCCCCAGGAACAAAAGTGGCCCCCACCCTTCCAGTCTTCTAGGGAAACACCTGATGCTTGGTCGGGCCAGTCCGGCCTTGTCAGTAACCTAGCAATGATTTGCAACCGCGATTGCGGTCGCAAACCATTGGCACACACCATCAAAAAGTGTAGATCGAGGCGAGAGGGACGCCCTGAACACACTGCTTTCAATTTGCGATAAGAAGTTACTGAATCACAATTTGGGTTTTGAACATCCCCCAAAAACTATTTTGTGGTGCCAAAGCCTTTGATTTTGCCAATCGGAGCGTTTGCGGCTGCACCTAGCTATGAACACGAGCCCCAATGTAAGTCAGAGAACGCATGGAGAAATGCAGTCACCCCTGCTACACAGCTTGTCATTTTAAGGGTGGTGGATCCCACCCCGGGCCGTCTGCTCTCCGTGGGCCTCTGTCTTACAACCGTGTGAGCCGGCAGCTTGTACTCAGTCAGTTGGCCGGTTTGCTCTTTGCAGGCCACAGTGAATGAGTTGTCTGCATACACTTCACACGGGGGCCAGCATGCACTGGGCATTCCCCTCGGATCGGGTCCAGCTCCCAGAGCCAGCTGAGGGAGGCCTGGGCTTTGACAGCTGTGCCACTCCGCGTCTCACTTAGCAAACAGATGGCCCGAGACATAATGCACTTCTAAAATGCTTTATGACCCTGCAGGACAAGCAACAGTTCTCCCGAGACAGCGCAGATGGCTGCCAGTAGCTCTAAACACAGATCTGATATCCGCGAGGAGTGTGCAGACCGACGTGCCCTGTGCTGTCAGAGGAAGATGTTCACAGACAGAGCACGGGTTGTCTGAGGACTTTTAAGGAAAAATCATGTTCGATTCAGCACAAGGCTGATAGAAATAAAATGAATTGAGACTTTTGTGCATATCGAGAAACTGACCCTTCATAGGTATTAGAATCTGGGCCTCTATGCATCCCATGCAGAGGCGCAATGCAGGCACCTGCGGCCCCTGCAGTGCGGGGGAAGGCGGGGCAACCAATCCCCCGCCCCCAATGAAGGGGGCGGGGGGTTCAAGCCCAAGACCAATGTATATCTGTTAGATGTCGGAGACTCAGGGCTCCTCGTCACATTCTGCAGACGAGCCTCGTCATTCTACGTTTCACCGCTGGTACAGCTGGAGTTTGGGCTTCTCCATAGACGAGGAAGCTCAACATGTATAGGTGGTACATAGCAGGAGGCTGGGTCTTTATGCCTTTTCACGAGCTGGGGCTTGATAAAGAGCTGGGACCCCGACATTCTTACATGTTAGAACAGCAAAGCATTGGTCCTCTATACACAGGTGGCTACTTGGCCTTTATACAGGCCTGCATTATTGTGTTCATATATATTTCAGGAAGTACGGGACTCTTTATACAGTAGATGGTTGAGCGTCTGCACGTAAGTGGAATCAGGACTCTATATGTAACAAAATTGCCTCTGTACACAGAGAGCTGGGCATCTACACGAAACAGGAACATGTGCCACTAGACAGGCAGGAAGCTTGACCTCGACGAGTAGATGGAAGATGGCCCTTTATTTGTCTATTCCATTATTGCCCCCCACCCTGGTTCCCAAAGTAGAATGAGGTCCATTATGCATTGCATATTTCCCTCTCCGTTCAGGTGGGAGGGAAGTTTGGGTTACCTGCAATCAAGATCACAAGTAGGCCTCCCATGCCTAAGAGTGAACAGTGGCACTGTTGAGTGGCCAACAAAGAGTGTCCCCACAAACCAACCACTCATGTTGTGCCTCCACCTAGTGTTTTCCCAATCAAGAGACTGCATAGTTTCCCCTTAATATGCACAGACACTAGTAAATACTGAGTGGCAGCCTGCTGTAATAGGGATATTCAGAAAGGATTTGCCTCTACGCATATTAAAGGTCATCTTCTCGACCATGTTTTTAGTAACTTGCATGAGTTTGTTGTAGGCACCCCAAATCCACTCCCTTGGACGGATCATTTCTTGATTCCCCTAACTTGGGAAATTCGTGGACCTACCTTCTCTTCCAGAGCAATGCCAGTGCTGGAACAAAATTGGTCCATGCTTTCTACCGACCAATGGACATCAGTTCTTGAAGCCACAAGCCATCCAGCGATCCCAACCCTAACCCCAATCTGGCTAATGGTAAATTCAATCACTGGATCCGAAGCTCCTTTGATTCAGTCCTTCCCAAGAGATCTACCCACAAGAAATGTAGACTAACGACGACTCCCTGGTTCTCCCCGAAATTGAGAGAATTGAAACAAGCATGCAGAAGACTACAAAGAAGGTGGAGACAGAATTATTCAGAACCCAGGAAATCAGATTATAGAGAGGCAATCAGGCTATATAAGTCAGGAATTAAAGCTGCCCAAATCACCTATTACGAGGAGAAAATTAACCTAGCTGCAAACTCACCCAAAGAGATCTTCCGAATTGCTAAATCTCTCTCCACCCTGCCCCAGAAACCACCAATATTAGAGGGGGCACTTACTCGGTGTAACAACCTAGCAGAGTTTTTCCACCCAAAAATTTTAAAGATTTATATGTCCTTCCCAGCCTCTCGGAATGATCCCTCTGCCTCTCATATTGCAGAACTGCAATTTGAATCCCAGTTGTCATTAGGGCAATTCCTTCTCCTGGATTCTGACTCACTAGACCTGATTATGCCCAAGGTAACCTCAGTCTCTCCTTCTAATTCGGCTCCCCAACAGTCCCTCACCTTAGTCATTAATTCCATTCGCCCCGCAATCCTTGACATCCTAAACTCATCTATCTCCTCCGATATGGTTCCCCCTGTATGGAAATGTGCACTGGTGAAGGCACTTTTAAAGAAACCCAACCTTGACCAGTCCAACTTAACCAACTATCGTTCCATCTCCCTCCTTCCCTGGCAGAGTTAACTACTTGAGAAACGTATAAATACCACGCTGGTAGAGTATTTGGAATCTAACAATCTTCTCCACTACTCCCAAACAGGCTTTCGCCCTCAGCTAGGGACTGAGACTGCCCTTCTGGCAGTAATGGAGGAGGCGATGAGGGTACTGTACCAGGGAGGTGCTGCAGCAATCATCCTCCTAGATCTCAGTGCCGCATTCAACACTGTCAATCATAACATCTTGACCTGTCGGCCCAAAAATCTTGGAGTTACCGGCACTGCATTAATCTGGTTCCAGTCCTTCCTCAGTGACCGTTTCTTCCAGGTGTTTAAAGGAGATGCTGTGTCTAACCGGTTGCCTCTCAGCTGTGGGGTCCCCCAGGGTTCCTCCCTGATCCCCACGCTAATTAATATCTATATGAGACCCTTGGCGGAGATCGTCCATCCATTCGGCATAAAGATCATCACCAGAGCAGATGACATGCAGCTCATGGTGGCTTTAAACCACCCTGGGAGGCCATCTAGCACCATAGGTCCTTGCCTAGAGGCGGTGGCCGAGTGGATGGAACTCTCCTGCCTTAAGCTCAACGGGGATAAAACCGAGCTCATGCTTCTTGGCAACTCACCCTCCTTCAACCCTGCTATCCTCTGGCCGGACTGCCTCGGCCCTGTCCCAGATCCAAAAGCCCAGCTCAAGAGTCTTGTGGCTTTACTGTTCTCGCAACTTCAACCACCAGGCCACCAAGCTCTCAGACACTTGTTTCTGCCTGATGAGGATGCTGCGCAAGATTCTCTCCTTCCTTCCCTTCCAGGCGAGAAGGATAATGGTCCAAGCTCTCATTATTTCACGTCTGGACTATGGAAACGCTCTCTACTTGGGAGCTCCCCAATTCACTATTCATAACCTCCAGATGATCCAGAATTGTGCTGCTCACCTGCTCCTCCAGATTCCTCCAGGCAATCTGCGAAACCAGCACTAAGAAGCCTTCACTGGCTCCCTATCACGGCAAGGATACAGTTCAAGGCCATGTGCCTGGCTCACACAGCATTCTTCAAGAACGGCCTGGTCACTACTCACTCCTTCATCACCCCCTACCACCCTCCCAGAAATCTTCGCTCCAGCTTTTCCTTTCTTGCCACCCCGGAGAAAATAAGAAAAACTGGATTGGGCGGGCGCTTCTTTTCTTTCAGCGCACTAACCTCTAGAACACACTCCCTCCCAGTCTGCGGAAGGAGCCTAACAAGCTGGTGTTTCAAAAACTCCTGAAAAACTGCCTCTTCAAGGATTCTCTTTAAGTCTTTGCCTTGTCTATCTGCGTCTGTCATCAGCTCTGGGAGGCCTCAGGGTAGCCATGCGCTATTCAAATATAAATTCATTCATTCATTCATATAATGTGGATGTTAATGGCATTTCTTGGGTAAAGGTGGGATCTTTGACAGAGGAGTTGCATCCAAACATAAAAGCTCCAGACGTGCATGTGACATCGACCAAGTCAATCTTGAACTAGTCTAGAATCACATGGCAAAACATCTGTATAAGGTCAAAAACTACCTTCTCTAAAGGAATTTATCCCAATGCTGGCGTTACAATAGTTACAGCAGGCAGGGCTGGACTGGGAATGCAAACCAGCCCTGCAATTACTTCAGATTGGCCCATTTGGGGGTGGGGGGGGTGGGGGGGTGTGCTGGTGGGAAACACTGCTGCTGCACTTTTATTAAATGGGGCTCGATATTGCAGCACTGCTGCAAAACCGCCTACCAGTAACAAAACCGGCCCAAAGGTCAAAAACCAGCCACCACCCTTCCAGCCTACCGGGAAAACGCGTGTTGCCCGCGATGGCCAGTCCGGCCCTGGAAGCAAGTCTACACCTGACATCCATGGCTGCTTCCTTGCAGCTACCCTGTCTTTAGGTTTCTGATGCCTCTGTAGACAGGAGCTCCTCACCAATTGAAGCACATTATAGGCAATTAATGAGCGGGGGAATGATTTGGGACTGCTTGTACACACAGTTTAGCGGTCAGTAATGTAATTTTTTGTAAAAATATAAACATTAGACAATCTTTCCCCCCTGAGCAGCCACGTCCCCACACCACCAGGTGCAGTTCCTCATAGATGTAAACTCGATCCTCATTATACACAGTAGTCCAATGCCTGCATCCTAAATCCCTTCTTGTCATATAGGTTATAGGTCCAGCCCACCCCTCTCATCCTCCTTTTCACTGTGCAGGATGTGATGTGGAAATACTCAATTGAGACTCCTAAATCAGGATCGGTTTACGCCTAGAGCTGGCCCTACTGTCACAAATGGTGGCCAGCACTCACCCAGGCATGCCTGGTGCCTAGACCCACTCACAGTATTTTTGGCTATATTGTGGTGACCCAGCACAGCTGCCCACTGATAGTCCACCTGTGTGAGGTACTGTGCCACTGATGTGTCTGGACTTCTCTATCCTCTGGAGCAGCAAGGAAAAATACTCCTTCAGGGTATCACCAAACAGTGGCTCAGAATATGTCTGATACATACCTGGTCTTTACTTTGGCTACCCCTGGCAGTAGGCCTAAGTATTTTGCCCAATGTTGCAGGTCATTAGGATGTAATGAGACACACCATTTTGCCTTTACATTGACAAGGGCAGTGATCCGATAATTTGACAACCCATTTTTTGGCCGTTTTCTCTAGATCATAAATAATGGAGCCTCCCCAAAAAGTAGGAGTTCAGGCGGTTCTATGGAAATCAATGTACCTCTAGATTTCAAGCCCGCAATTGAGTATTTGCTTTAAATAACGCTGGCACTGACGACTTAATGGCTATGAATAGCTTGAAGGACAGTCTTTATTGAGTAGAATTTCCACAATCCAAATTAGTCTTTAAAGGCATAGACCTGATTGGATATTTCTGGGGAATGCCCAAGTTATTTTAGATGTCCTGGGTCCACTAATGGCAAGGCCTGCAGTTTTAATTGATGAACTTTCAATGATAGATTACAGGGTAAGAGATTTCAATACATGAAGCCTGTTGCCTCCATTTAAGGGGTCTTGTGGCTCGTTTAAGGCATGCTGTGTGGTCAATACTAAGATACTGACATACTCGTGAGTGCTCATTGTCACTCTGAGGGAGGTGCAGAGTTGGTGGCTATGAGATACTGAGTTTGTGTTGGGGTTCCTTGCTTCACCTAATGTCACAATCTTGAGTGTGAAAGGAGGTTCGGATTCATTCTTTGCATAGTCCCTCGGTAGGGCATATGTTGTGTGCCCACCTTAACTGAGTGACCTCCTCTGGGTGAGTTTTAATTAACTTGAAGGTGAGGTAGAGCCTGTTCAGACTGATCCCTCTCTTGAGAGATCCTTGAGCCAAAAAGGTCTCTCCCCTACAATCTCCACCTGATCTGTGGTTTCCAAGTTGTTTCAGGAAGAGGTATGTAAACAGTATGGTACCGAACAACCAGAAGGGAGAACAGGTTGGAAGTAGTGCTGTCGCCGCAGGGTTCTGGCTTTCACCAGAGGCAAGACTACGCGCTCTGAGAGACTTCAGCTAGAGTTCTCCAACACATTTAAAGGTCTGCGGACCTGTAGGAGAAGCAGAGGCACAAGAGGGCTCCCAACCTCTCGTAAGCTCTCAGTCCATAGATAGTGGTGAGATGAGGGAGTCTTGCAGCTCATCATCACTTTCTGTAGTGGGGGGCCTATAATTTTACATCACACTGTGCTTATCCTATGGCTTGTGAATCTTTTAAATTGAGCCCGAACAGAAGGTAGAATGCCGCAATTATACAAGTCACGGTGATCCCCAGGCAGGATCATGATCCCCTACAAAAGACCTCTTACCCCCCTCTCCATGCTGAACTTGGCCCAAAAGATACTTGGGAAGTCTTTGGCGTCCAGAGTGAAGAGAGGGTTGCCATTGCTGTACACTCAGACCAATGTGACTTTGTTCCTGGTTGCGGCACTTTCCCGAACCTAAAATGCTTAATTCATTTGATGATGAATGTGCCTAATGCCATCGGTTACCTCACTACACATTGAAAATGCCTCGACTAGCTATTTCTGCCATTCTCCAAAGTAATTACCAGTGGCTGAGATTAATTCAAGCATTTGAACCATTTGTTTCGTTTTCCTCACGGGGAATGCCTGTTTCTCATACTATGGCCAATGATTTTTGTGTCTGAACGAATTTACTGGATATTCTTTTTTTGTGCACAAACCCAGTGGTGCGGGTTCATTCACAGAGGGTAATCTCACATCAGTTGGAAGTCGAGAGATGAGCTGGTTAGGCTTGTGTCCTGCCGCTCCTGCTTTTCGGCCTGTTGATTGGAACCATTAGACTATCAACTTTCCGAAAGAGGGGTTTGGCAGAGGACTCATTGTGGTGAGAGACCATCTCATTCTAAACAGATGATTTACTACTTTATATTCAAACCTCGACAGATGACCTTTTCGCATCTACATAGACAGTAGATAACTGTGCTCTCAGGGCAACTGCTGCATGTATCATCATTTCCTCTAAAAAGCAGTGATGGCTAGCTACACAGACGTAGTACCACATACACCACTAACGCTGGTACCATTTAAATACCTGGAGATGCTGATATAAGTGGATGAGGACATAAATATCTGAGAATGTATTTTGGTAATTTTTGGCTCCACATCAATTTCTGTTTTTTTTGCGGCAACTCCCATGTGAACTCGGGGATGCTAGGTTCTGTCCAAAATGGTGATGCTTCCATGCCTTTTGCACAACTTTATGAATATGCATGTGATTCTTTCAGATCGACTAAGGGGAATTACAATCCAATGGACTTGATGAGGAATAATTGTCATAGGAGAGGTCACCCTTGACATACTCCAACTACCTTTGGTAAAGGCAGGACTCTGTATACCAGACTTTAAACTTTACTACCTGTCTGTACAACGTCAGTGGGTGGCCTATGGTTAGAGGATAAAATAAATCTGACTAAACTAGGTTTCTGGAGCAAGACCTGTGGCTTGTCCCAATGATTGAGGCATTCCAGGGTGAGACCCAACACAGTCCTCTCCCAGGATTTGTGCCTATAGCATTCCATTGTCGGAAGCAGTGTGTAGAACGGGCACCTGGTGTGGTCCTGGTGGGCTGGCAGGGTGAGGGCCAGTTTCACTGCTGGTGGGATCCTGTTTGTTGCTGGGTATGGGTGGGCCGCATTTTGTTGATTGAGATTTAATGCTTTAAAAAAAAGCAAAGCAAATGATGTTAAAATGTGCTTTATAACCATTTGTTTTTGCACTTGGGTGGTTTCTGCCTTGTGCAGCATTGGCTGGAGTATCGCTGACCTTTAGGGTTTGGAGGGAAGGGTGGCAAAAGGGGCGATGGGTGTGTCTTGGAGAGTCCAGCACATATACGATAAAGACTCTTCAAAATTCAAAACAGTCCATTTCTTTAGGATGTGATCTTTGCAACCTATTTCAGCTTAGGGCATTACATCGTACCATTGCTTTGTGTTGTATACTGTATATTATCTCTGACATGAGATGGCACGTGGCTTTACCCGTGACATCTCATGTCAGTCGCTTTCTGTTGTGCACATGCACATGCTACTGCATCTTTCAAATATGTATGCTTTGCGTGAGTTTAGAATGATGTGGCATTAACTGTTTAGACTGGACTTACTCCAGACGTGTTTCTAATAAACTCTCACTTCATCAAGCTTCCTGAGTCCTCCAGTCTTTCCTACACTGGCGACGAGGGAAAAAGACTTTATCTTTTGTTTCTAAGAAGATTTCATCAATGATTTTTTAAAGAAAAAAATTATTTTGACTTCAAATTTATTTCTGACCTACTGGAACCAGCAGATTTCCACAGCGACTCAGGCGGATTCCCACAGCGACTCCAGCGACACTCGCTCCCGTTTTCTGAGGTATTTAAATCAATTTTCAATTACCTCGAAGATTTCGAAGGGTTTGTCTTCAGCGCGAGTCCCTGCCTGCTCGAGCTTCAGCCTGCACGCGCGCACGCGCGAGCTACGTGGAATTGAACACTACGTCATACGCTTTCAAAACAAGGCCATCTCCTCTAAAAAGAAAGCAATTTCCATGGCGGCCATCTTAGATTGGTAAACTTCAATCGATTTGTGTTTCTTTTCATCGTTTTTTTTCTTTTGAAGTCCGTTTTTCTTCCTGAAATCTATTCTACACGATGGTTTCTCAACTCGACCTCATTTAAAGGTATTATTTTGGATTCTACATGATTGTTCTTCAATCCAATTCTATTTAAAGGTATTGTTTTGGATATTTATTTTCTTACATCAAATTAATCTTTTAACATTAAACATTTTGACATGAGTGGAATTGTTCCTCCTCCTTCGTTTTTGGCCAATAAAGGTGACCCTCCCATGGAATGGGAAATATGGGAACCTGTTTTCTTAGCTTATGTTGAGGTCATGGAAGGCACTGAATGCGAACCTGAGAGGAAATTATCCCTTTTAAAACATTGTCTTGGGGGGATTGGATTAAAATAATTCGTCACTCTTCCAGCTTTAACCAATCCTGGTGAAAAAGATGTGTATGAATGTGCAGCAGAACAATTAAAAATTAGATTCGGAAAGAAAAAGAACATTGTCATGGAGAGATTTATTTTCTATTCCCGCAAACAATCTGCAGATGAACCAATTGATGATTTTGTATCGTCTCTCAGATCTCTTGCCGTAACTTGTGATTTTGAACATATAACCTATGAACAGGTATTAAGAGATCAAATACTCATGAGAACAAATAACAAAAAGGTCCAGGAAAGACTTTGGACAACTTCGGATATGTCTCTAAATGCAGCCATTGACATTGCAAGGTCAATTGAACATTCCGAGAAGTTTGTAAAGGAAATAAGAGGAAGTGAAAAAGGAGATGTCTTTAGCGTTTCCAAAGAAGGAGAGAAATTTAAGAAACCGTTTACCTTTAAAAATGAGTTTGCTAACAATAAGAATGACTCAAAATTTAAGTACACTAAAAGTGATAAGAAGAGCAATACTCAGTGGATTTGTTTCAGATGCGGAAGTTCAAATCATTTAGCAAACTCTAAAGTTTGTCCTGCCCTTGATAAAATGTGTTTGAAATGCAATAAGAAAGGGCATCTAACAAGGTTTTGCAAATCCACTACCAAGAAAGTTAATATTGTCCAAGATTTTGATGACTATGATTCAAATGAAAATGATATCAATACTGTTATCAATATTTGTGGTAGTGAAGGTGTAAGTAAATTTCCATCTTGCGATGTGATTATAGATGGAAAGACAATTAACATTTTTGTTGACACCTGTGCATGGTATACATTATTGGGTTTAGATGTTGTAAAAAAAAATTGGCCAAACAAAATTTTACTTGAATCTGACATCTCTCCAGGGGGTTATACTGGACATAGGATTGAATTAGTAGGTTACTTTTGGGGGGAAATCACTTTTGCCAGTGAATCCACATATGGTAAGATCTATGTCGCTAAGTCTGGGCAACCTTTGTTAGGATGGCCACACCAAGATCAATTGGGCATTAAGATAGATCCAAGAGCCAATCCTCCAGTTTACTCCGTTGCTAACACCAATGATCCTGATCGTAATCTCATGCTTGATAAATTGAAATCTGAATTTTCAAATGTTTTTAGTGGGAAACTTGGTCAGTATTTAGGTTTTAAACACACTATTAAACTCAATGATGGTGTTATTCCTGTTCGGCACAGAGTCAGGAACGTCCCTCTTACCTACAGGGATAAACTTAAAGTCCTACTCAAAGACTTGTCTGACAAAGACATTATTGAGCCCATTGAGTCCTCGCCGTGGGTTTCCCCGATCGTGATTTCGGTTAAATCCAACGGCGAATTGAGGCTCTGTGTAGATCTTCGCAGTTTAAATAATTCAATTTGGGTGGATGCTCATCCCTTGCCAAATCTTCATGAGATGGTTTCAACATTAGGAGGTGCTGAGATTTTCTCGTGCATAGATTTGGCAAGTGCCTATCATCAAGTTGTTTTGGATGATGATTCCAAAAATCTGACAGCCTTTATTACGCCAGAAGGTCTCTTCAGATATAAACGCATGCCTTTTGGATTGGCTAGTGCCGCTTCCGTCTTTCAAAGGCTAATGAAAGAGACACTTGAAGGGTTGACAGGGGCAATCGCCTTTCAGGATGATATTCTTGTATTTGGAAAAAATGTTGAGGAGCACGATGATAATTTAAGGAAAGTTATATCCGCATTATCCTCTAAAGGTCTTACTCTTTGTCTTGATAAATGTAAAATTAGAGAAAAAGAAGTGGAATACCTGGGACATTCCATAAGTGGTGCTGGAATTAGACCTAAGCAAAAACACATTGAGAGCATTATTAAAGCCCCGGTTCCAGTTTCAAAAGAACAATTGGTAGCCTTCTTAGGATTAATGGAATTCTATGCCAAATTTATTCCAAATTTCTCTTCTAAAGTTGATTCTTTTAGGCCACTCTTAAAGAAAAATGCAAGGTTTTTATGGTCTGATGTAATGACGGAGGCATTTCAGAATCTGAAAGCTTTTGTTGTGAATGCACCTTGTCTAAGATCTTTTGTTGTTGGGAAAAAATGTACCATCATGGTTGACGCAAGTAGCACAGGGTTAGGAGCTGTGCTCATGCAAAATGACTGCGGAAAAGAGTGGATAATTGCCTATGCTTCAAGGGCGTTGAGGGATGCTGAAAAACATAATTCTGTTATTGAAAGAGAGTTATTAGCGTCAGTTTGGGCGGCTGAACATTTTAAAACCTTCCTGTGGGGAACAAAATTCACTATTAAGACTGACCATAAGCCTCTTATTTACATGATGGCACCAGGTGGAGGTCGAACCTTATCGGCTCGCCTTGCCAGATTGGCATCTAGACTACAATCTTTTCATTTTGAGATGGTGTATGTAAAAGGGAAAACTAACATTCATGCTGATTGCATGTCCAGATTGCACACTTCTTGTGATGTCCCTTGTGATGATGATGAGTGTGAAGTAGCTTTCACTTCGCAAGACATTATGTTAGTGTATGGGGAGAAGTTTGATTTGAGTAAGGAGTCCTGGGTAAGAGAAATGGAGAAGAGTATTGAATTAACTCAAGTTAAATATTACATTTTACAAGGATGGCCAGAACAAAGGAAGTTTTCAGGCGAGATGATGAATTATGCCAAAGTTCAGGATGAGTTAGCAATCAAAAATGGGGTTCTCATGAGAGGTGATAAATTTATTCCTCCCTTTTCCTTGAGAGATACTATCATTGGTATTGCCCACGAGGGGCATTTAGGAATCTCGTTTACTAGGAGACGTATAAAAGATTTCTTTTGGTGGCCAGGAGTGGACGGTTGTGTGGAACACTATGTCCAAAAATGTTCAGAATGCGCCAACAGTGATAAGTCTGCTGTCCCTTTGCGTCCTGAACCTTGTCCTGTGGAATGTCCTTTCGGCCCTTGGCGGAAGTTAGGTCTTGATTTTATTGGTCCATTTTCTGTCTTACCTGAACATGAGAAATGTGGCATGGTTTTGATAGATTATTTCTCAAAATGGCCAGAGGTAAAAATGGTTAGGGAGATAACAACTAGAAATGTAGTAGAGTTCTTAGATGAAGTTTTTTGTAGAGAAGGAATCCCAGAAGAATTAGTGACTGACAATGGACCACAATTTACCAGCAAGGATTTTCAATGTTTTATCACCAAATGTGGGATTACGCACAACAAAATTGCTGTGTTCCATCATGAAGCCAATGGCCAGGTTAAAAGATTCAACAGAGTTGTGAAGGAGGCTATCCAACTTTCTGTTAAAGGTCATTTGAACTGGCGTAATGCCCTTCAGTCTATGTTATTGTCTTATAGAACATCTCCCAACTCTGTCACTTTGGTGAGTCCGTTTGAACTTTTAAGGGGTCGGAAACCCAGTACTCGTTTAACTCCATGGTGGCTAAAAAGAAGTTTGAGTGACCATTGTGGTTTTTCAAAGGTAGATTATGATTTGGTTCGAACCAGAGTTAGCGCATATAAGGATAAGATGAAGGAAAGGATGGAGGCAAAGCAGGGATCAGTGAGTAAACATGTCATTTCTGTTGGTGATTTTGTTCGTATTAAAAGAAAGGAAGGTGTTTTGAAAGGGGGTCAAATTTGGTCACGTCCCAAGGAAGTTATTGAGGTTTTCAAGCATGCTGTCAGAATTGAGGATGGGAGTGTTTGGAATTTGAACAGAGTTTCCATATTTAAAGGCAAAGATACGTTTGTGTCAAAGGATGGCAGCAGTGCTTTATTTAAAGGCAAGGATGCTGTTGTGTCAAGCGATGATAGCAATGTTTTCCTTGACTTTGAATCTGACAGTGGGGTTCCTGGAAATGTAGAAATCACTTCTGGGAGTCTTTTGAGTGAGAATGCCAAACCTAGGGTTGTAAGGACCACTCCGTTTATGGTACCCTCAAAAAATTGTCCTAGGTCTCACCGCCTTCCTGAAAGATACAAGGATTTTGTCATGAATTAATATATATATATTTTTTTTTAGAATTGTATAGGATTGTTCTTCAAAATTTTATTATTATGTTGTTTTTTTTTTTTTTTTTTTTTTTTTTTCATGTACAGGAAGGGAGGTGTGTTGTATACTGTATATTATCTCTGACACGAGATGGCACGTGGCTTTACCCGTAACATCTCGTGTCAGTCACTTTCTGTTGTGCACATGCACATGCTACTGCATCTTTCAAATATGTATGCTTTGCGTGAGTTTAGAATGATGTGGCATTAACTGTTTAGACTGGACTTACTCCAGACGTGTTTCTAATAAAACTCTCACTTCATCAAGCTTCCTGAGTCCTCCAGTCTTTCCTACACTTTGAGTTGCAATTATTAGAAGTGACTGATTCTAATGATGAACTTAGAAATATTCCTGCCTCCACCACCATCCGAACAACAATGCTATAAGTAAACCAAGAGGAAGCTGTCTATTGTCCCCTATACATGACCTACGGTGTTACTAAAGATTTAACTATATATTATTTTGATTCTGTGCAGTGCACACCTCAAACTAATCTATTTCAAGTAGCTCTCTTGTGATGATGAAGGAAAAAGAGGCACTCTGGAATAAGTAATTACGTAGGATCACACAATGTCGTCAAGTGGAAGCGAGACTTGTGCAGGGTTTTGTGTAACTCAGCAACTAAATGCTTATGTTATTCTCTCTCCCATTTTTAATCAAAGCTTAATGCTTAGTGGTTAATTCTTGGATGTGCTGAATCAGTGCACTGTGTTAAGTACCTCCAGGCTATGCATGCTTAATAAGGATTGGTGCTAATGGTGTTTGGGGAGGGTGATGTTTTAATGTGGAATATAAACTGAAAACCAGAGCACCCAGCCCTGATCGGTGCACTGAGACCATTTGCTCCGCGTCGCTAAAAGATGTTTTTCATTGCCATCCATTCTTGAATCAATTTATCCACCGGCTCCTCGCCATACAACTATTCATTTATTGAGCCATGCAGCCCTGTCTGCAGTCTCCATTCATCAATGGTTGGACAAGGTTGGATAATGGAAAATGAGTTGTAATCATTTATCATTTTTTTCAAAAATTTCTTGGGGTGACTTCCTTAATTCAAACTCATCCGTAGCCAGGCTCGCACAATGTGTTCACTCGCCACATGCATTATGAAGGCTGGTCTGCAGGGCTGCTTTTGGTTCCTACTCCAGTCCTGTTGGTAGATCTGCAACATACGTGTCATAGGGCCATATGTATCAAAAAAGAGTTTTGCGATTCTCGAATTGCGATTTTTAGCAAATCGCAATTAGAGAATTGCAAAATGCAATGTATGTAGAATTTGCTAAAAATGTTGCGAATCCTACATATTCCTTATTTGCGAATCGCAAATTGAGATTTACAATTAAGGAATACTTTCCCATTTATTCCTATGGGCTAGGAGGCCCAAAGGAATGAATGGGAAGACATTCTCAATTTGCGATTACTAATAAGAGAATCGCAAATTAAGAATGCAATTTGAAGGTTGCAAGGGTGCCAAAAGGACACCCTGTTGCACCCCTTAAATATGCATGTGTGCACATTTTGCGCACATACTTGCCCTGAGGGCTTGTATGTGAGACATATGGCACTTTTAAAAAATCAAAAAAGTGCTTTTTTTTTTAAAAATCGCAAATTACCACCAACTTGAAGTTGGTGGTAATTTGAAATTCCTTAAGGCCAAATAGCAAATTTCTGGTGCTTCCAGAATTGCATTTAAGGAATCGCAATTTGCAATTCCTTAATTGCATTTGCAAAATAGAGAATCGCAAATTTTGCAATTCTCTATTTTGCGATGGCCTTTTGGGATGATACATCCCAAAAAGCTTTTTCCAATTCGCAAACGGGCCGATTCTGAGAATCTGCCCATTTGCAAACAGGGAAAAGGCTTGATACATGTGGCCCATGATCCCTCTTTATAGCTTTTCCTGATTCCACACGTTTGCCCTCAGTATTATTAGAGGTGTTTGGTGTGCTGGAGTGGCCTACTGGGTGTGCGATGAATTAATGACTCTGGAATCTATACACTTTTCAGGAAGGCTTAAGGCAATGAAGTTGGGACAATTCTAGTCATATGTACCCTTGACATGAACTGCATGCTTGGCATGGACTGTGGCACGTCAGAACCAGAGGAACATGGAGTGTTGCAAATAATACTAAGCCTGTCCCCCAAATGTGTAGGAAGATGCTGGCACTGCCTCTCTGGGGATGACTATGTACAGTTAGCGTGCTGCATGGGGTGAGGACATGGGAACTGAACTCATGGAAGAAGCCTAGGTCAGGGCTATTCATTCAACAGCAGTGGTGTCAAGAGAGGTCAGAATTGAATTATTTCAGTTTTGTTACCTTCACCGCACATTGGGGCCCATCGGAAGACGGGGAGGGGAAAGACCGACCGGAGACAATATTAAGGTGTAATAAAGGCTGCTTTATTGGGAAACAGGTGCATCCTGAAAATATACCACATCCTTGGCCTTTGCCGTACAAAACTAGGCCTAACTAAATATGCACATACCTGACCAAACCCCCACCCCCACCCCTAAACAGTTCCCCTGCCAACAACATCAACATAATTACCAAGTACCCAAACGCCTGCCTCAACTGTTTAAACACCTGCCATATGTACACTCCCTTCCCCTCTGTCCAAGGCAAATCATTCCTCTTATCCTACCCCCCCTTTAACTAGGAAAAAGCGCCACACCATGAACAACTTTCCAGCACCTGCTCCCAGCGACAACATATCCCCACCACCTAAACCAGAGAAAGCACCTGCTCCCAACAAAACCCCCATAACCACCGGGCAGAAAAAAACCCTGAAAACCCCCAGTACCTCCCCCCTTTCCGTACCAAACCCAGAGCCTGCTTTAAAGGGTGGGAGGGCGGGACAACAATTTCCCCTGCTACTCGGCTGCTGGGTCACTGTCCCACAAAATGGTGTACAGTGACCCAAGATGGCCGTACTTATAGCCCCCAGCCAAAAAGTAGCCCAAGGCAGCCCAAATCCCCCTGAACAGCCCAACCAGCCCAAAACCACTTCCTGTCCCCCAGTCTAATCCTTCTCCCCACCCTTCCTCTCGGGGTCCCAAAATCCCCAGGGGGGAGAGCCTCCCTCCGGTCGGCCACCCCCCGCAAAGCCCCATTGGGGACCATCGGGAGACCGGGAAGGGAAAGACCGACCGGAGACAATATTAAGGTGTGATAAAGGCCGCTTTATTGGGAAACAGGTGCATCCTGAAAATATACCACATCCTTGGCCTTTGCCGTACAAAACTAGGCCTAACTAAATATGCACATACCTGACCAAACCCCCACCCCCACCCCTAAACAGTTCCACTGCCAACAACATCAACTTAATTACCAAGTACCCAAACGCCTGCCTCAACTGTTTAAACACCTGCCATATGTACACTCCCTTCCCCTCTGTCCAAGGCAAATCATTCCTCTTATCCTACCCCCCCTTTAACTAGGAAAAAGCGCCACACCATGAACAACTTTCCAGCACCTGCTCCCAGCGACAACATATCCCCACCACCTAAACCAGAGAAAGCACCTGCTCCCAACAAAACCCCCATAACCACCGGGCAGAAAAAAACCCTGAAAACCCCCAGTACCTCCCCCCTTTCCGTACCAAACCCAGAGCCTGCTTTAAAGGGTGGGAGGGCGGGACAACAATTTCCCCTGCTACTCGGCTGCTGGGTCACTGTCCCACAAAATGGTGTACAGTGACCCAAGATGGCCGTACTTATAGCCCCCAGCCAAAAAGTAGCCCAAGGCAGCCCAAATCCCCCTGAACAGCCCAACCAGCCCAAAACCACTTCCTGTCCCCCAGTCTAATCCTTCTCCCCACCCTTCCTCTCGGGGTCCCAAAATCCCCAGGGGGGAGAGCCTCCCTCCGGTCGGCCACCCCCCGCAAAGCCCCATTGGGGACCATCGGGAGACCGGGAAGGGAAAGACCGACCGGAGACAATATTAAGGTGTGATAAAGGCCGCTTTATTGGGAAACAGGTGCATCCTGAAAATATACCACATCCTTGGCCTTTGCCGTACAAAACTAGGCCTAACTAAATATGCACATACCTGACCAAACCCCCACCCCCACCCCTAAACAGTTCCACTGCCAACAACATCAACTTAATTACCAAGTACCCAAACGCCTGCCTCAACTGTTTAAACACATGCCATATGTACACTCCCTTCCCCTCTGTCCAGGGCAAATCATTCCTCCTATCCTATCCCCCCCCTTTAACTAGGAAAAAGTGCCACTCGAAAGCCCCTTATGGCTTTTGACCCCCCCCTAGGGCCTCTGCACCTTTGGGTACCTCCTCACCCCCACCGCCCTATCTACTGCCTCCTTCAGCTTCACAATATAGAGCTCCATCCCATATCTTGATAAATGCACTCCTACCTCCAGGAAAAAATATATCGCCCCATACCTGAGCTCCGGGTGCTCCATTCTACCCAAACCTTCCTTTTCACAAAAACCCCGCATCTCCCTATTTATTTTCCTCCGTGTCCTGTCAATCGCCCCCGGCCTCTTCGCCCCTCTCCAGCACCTCCTGGGAATGAATTCGGACCAAATCACATAACACCCCGCCCACTGTCTCTTAATTTCCAGCAAATCCTGCTTCATTTGTTTCACCAATGCCAGCCCTTTGCACTGCACCAAGTCGTTTTCCCGCAAATGGATGACTACCACATCCGGACAAACTCCCCCCGCACAACATTGTTCAAAACCGGCACCAACTCGTGCCAATGCATTCCCCCTTTGCCCCTCCAATGACACCTAAACAATTGTTCGTCCAATTCCAAATTGAGGTTCCTGCGTTTCTCCCATTCGGCCCGCTCCGCTCTTTTTACAAATGAATGGCCCACCACGTAAATGCTGATCGCTGTCCCAGAAGGCCCCGCCACCGCACCTGCAAAGATAAAAATGTAAGCCATGGGCCCAACATGGTAGTCTACTCCCCACCTACCCGCCGCATCCTGACGTATGTCTTATAGCAATCGGACCTCCAGCGTCCCAGCCTCTTAATCTCCTCCTTCCCCCAACCCCGTCGCGCCGCCTTCATCGCCGCCCCAATGCGAAAGGAATGTGTCCCAAATTCCCCCAGGTCCTCACCCATAGCCCATAGGGCGTGCCGCAGGACCCACAGCAGCTGAGCCGCCGTTACCCGATCGCCGTCTCTCCATCCAAAAACCTCCGTACCAACCTGCACCTGCCCATTCGCCAACCTCCTGCCCCACTCCGCTGGGCACACCGCTTCCAATCCCCCGGGGACCCAACACAACCCAAGACCCTCCCCCCGCTGATCTGTCTTGGACCGTCGCATCCGAACCGCCACCTCCCGGCCAAGCAACTCCACCTCCCTCCATGTCAAGCCCGGACGTCCTTTCAACCACCTGCACCACTGACATGTTGTCCACCTTGAACAAAACACGCTTGTGCGCCAAATCCCGTGCCCACACAGTCACCGCCACCACCAATGGGAACAGCTCCAAAAACGCAATGCTCCTGCCCTCGCCTGCCAATGATCCGGCCATTGCTCCGCGCACCACCTGCCAGCCCAGTACAGGCCGAAACCTCCGACTCCCGCCGCGTCCGACGACATCGTAACGTCCCACTCCCAGTCCTCCGGAGGTGCCATGGGCACACCCCAGAAACGCCAGCCACATGCTCAGATCCTCTTTCGCACCCGCCGATAGGCGCACGTGGTGATGCGGCAGCGTCATCCCAGCCAGAGCCAACCCCAGTCGATGACAAAAAGTCTGCCCCGCCCGCACCACCCGGCATGCAAAATTCAAATGTCCCAGCAAAACCTGGACCTCCCGCACCAGCACCTTCCGCTTGGCCAACATGCCCCTCACCAGGTCCATCATCACCCCCCGCTTCTCCTCCGGTAGGCGTGCTTCCATGGCCGCTGAGTCGAGCTCTATCCCGAGGAATGACTGCACCGTCCTGGGACCCTGAGTCTTCTCTGGCGCCAAAGGAACCCCCAGGTAACCCATCAAGTCTGTAAAACTGTCCAGCCGCTGCTGGCAGTCCATTGAACTGTGCCGACCCACCAGGAGGAAGTCATCCAGGTAATGCGTCATCGCCTCAGAGCCTGTGCGCCAGGAAAAAGCCCACTGCAAAAAGGAGCTGAATCTCTCGAACAATGCACATGACACGGAGCACCCCATAGGCAGCACTCTATCTACGAAAAAGGAGCCTTCAAACTGGATCCCCAGCAACTGATGGTCCGCCGGGTGCACCGGCAGCAACCGAAACACCGATTTCACGTCACATTTTGCCATGAGTGCACCCGCGCCCCGCCGTCGTCACCAACCTCCTCGCTATGTCCACCGACGAGTACGACACCAACGCCAACTCTGCTGAGATATAGTCATTCACTGATGCACCCTCTGCATCAGTGAATGAGTGGATTTCAGGTTCTCTGCCCACCGAGCGATCCGCGGACCCTTGTACCCCAACCGAAAACCCTCCCTGAAACCCCGATGCAGCACGGCCGCATCGTCCGCCCGAGGGTAAGCCGCCAAAAGAGGTTCCAATCTGTCCAGCCTAACCGGTGTACGAGCCTTTCCCCAGGGCACTTCCCCCCCTCTGCTGCCCCCCTTCCCCCACTGGGCACCGCTGCCGGCTGCTGGCCCTGTGCGGGGCCTCCCCCAAGCCCCCAGCAGCGCACCACCGGGTGTCGCCTCCCGCACTTGGAGCATTCATGCCTAAAACGGCACACTTGTCTGAGACAGGAACCCCTGTTGAAATCCCAGCAGGCCCCAACGCTGTGTGTGTTCCCGGCATTCCCTGACCCCCACCCCCCCACGGGTGGGGCTAGCTGAAAAGGGGGTCGTTGTCAGTGGCAGACCACTGGCCGTGAATATGGTGCGGCCAAACTTAACCCCTCTCATCGTCTGCTGATACAAGTCAGCATCCAACTCTCCCCACTTGGCCTCCGGATCCGACGCCATGCGCACCCGGAACTCCTCGTCATAATGCGACCACGCATAACCCCCGTATGTCACCTGTGCCCGCCGCACCACATCCATGCACTTGAACAGAGCGACCGACCTGTCGGGATACTTCTCGCAATAGACACTGGCGTAAATCAGGAAGACGGCCGAACAATTCTCAATAGTAACCGGCAAATTGTAACAAGAGGGGGAGAGAGAGAGTCAGTGGATTCAGTCTCCCGGGTCATATGAATAAACAAAGTGGAATCCACTCAGAGTGATAGTGATCCCTAGAGTGATGGGGAACACACAGTGTTGTTTAAATGCCCCTCACACACCAACAGGCCCCTTGGTGTCATGCTTCATCATCGGGGCCTTCGCACCCCTCTACGGGATGCGGCGTGCTACGACTCGCGGATACACAGGAGCACTTGAAGTGGACTATGTGTGGGGGTGTGTGTTAGTTACAAAAGTGTGAGTGAGGTGAGGTGAACAAAAATGTGAATGGTTAAAAAACACCTGGCACCTGGGAGGAAAAAATACTTTATTTAAATCCCCGGCTGGTATTATTAAAACAAAAGTGCAGGGCGTGGTTTAAATAGATACATATTAGGGTATCCAAACCACTGTATCAAGATGTCAACATGTTTCGGAGGTCACAGCCCCCTTCTTCAGGACAAGGGTTAATGCACTTACCCTCCCCTTACTCACATGCAAAATGTAAAAGTGTTTTAAAAAAATTACCACAATGTGTAATGTTCCTAACAATGTTTTTATGTTAGTGAATGTCGTTGCGCCCAATTGGCGTAAGAACTTAAAGTACCCAACTACAGGACTTCATGAGCCTAAGCGTATATTGGGGAATCCTTCCTTTCTAATCAGAAACAACGGTTACTGCAACAGCTAATCGCCTGCCTTCCCTCAACGCGGCTCCGATGAAGTGGAGCCGCGTTGAGGGAAGGCAGGCGATTAGCTGTTGCAGTAACCGTTGTTTCTGATTAGAAAGGAAGGATTCCCCAATATACGCTTAGGCTCATGAAGTCCTGTAGTTGGGAACTTAAAGTTCTTACGCCAATTGGGCGCAACGACATTCACTAACATAAAAACATTGTTAGGAACATTACACATTGTGGTAATTTTTTTAAAACACTTTTACATTTTGCATGTGAGTAAGGGGAGGGTAAGTGCATTAACCCTTGTCCTGAAGAAGGGGGCTGTGACCTCCGAAACATGTTGACATCTTGATAGAGTGGTCTGGATACCCTAATATGTATCTATTTAAACCACGCCCTGCACTTTTGTTTTAATAATACCAGCCGGGGATTTAAATAAAGTATTTTTTCCTCCCACGTGCCAGGTATTTTTTAACCATTCACATTTTTGTTCACCTCACCTCACTCACACTTTTGTAACTAACACACACCCCCACACATAGTCCACTTCAAGTGCTCCTGCGTATCCGCGAGTCGTAGCACGCCGCATCCCGTAGAGGGGTGCGAAGGCCCCGATGATGAAGCATGACACCAAGGGGCCTGTTGGTGTGTGAGGGGCATTTAAACAACACTGTGTGTTCCCCATCACTCTAGGGATCACTATCACTCTGAGTGGATTCCACTTTGTTTATTCAATAGTAACCGGCACCTTTGGTCGCCTGGCCAACTCCTGTTCCTCCTCCTTCGAACCCTCTTTGGCCATCAATTCCCTGTGAAGCAACTTCAAAATCTCCACATATTCCCCTTTCCGAATCTTATCTTTTGTCGCCAGCGACAAGTGCGCCCCCAGTGGCTTCGCTACCCCCATATAAGGCAGCTTCCTGACCGGCACCTCACAACTCTCTTTCGCCCCGACGCCGGACGCCGCCGACCCCCCAGACTTCGCTTCCTCCCCCTTTCCTGCGCTCCCCGGCGCTGCGTCGTCCGCCGCCTCCGTACACACCCCGGCATCCATCACGTACCTGCCCTTCACCAACCGCACAACATCACCCTCGACAGCATTTGTTCCCACAGACACCCGGCCTCCACCATCCGCACCCCCGATGCCTGGCCCGCCCAAGCCACTCCCCAACCGTGCACCGGCCTTACCTGGCGTCAAGGCTGGCGTCCACACCGGATCCCGCCGCCTAACCAGTTCCGCTGGGGGGGGCCGTTACTGGTGAATAGTATGGTGCCCCGTTTGGTGAGTACTGCTGACTAGGACAGATGTGAACCGTCTAAGACACTGACCCCCAGTTCAGTCTAAGCTGCCAGACAGTCCAGCAGAATTTTGTAATTAATGGCATCTCATGCTGCTGGGAGCTTCAGTGATGTGAATGTGTTTTGCTGCCTATTGCCCCAAGCGCTGAGAATCTGATTCCCAATGTTCAGGACAGTAGTCTGAGCTCTGTGATCGGGATGAAACACAGACAATAATGGCTCACAGAGGGTTGTTTAATAAAAGTGCCGAAAGCTGTACATTGGATACCATTTCCAATACCCCTGAGATGTAAGGAAGGCTCGAGATGAGTCTATAATTGGAAGGATTATCGCAGGTCAGTATCAGGTCTTTTGAAAGAAAGGTGACGAGTGTTTGTGGAACTTCAGATGAAAGCAAAGCATTAGGAGGTTAGTCAATGTGATGACTTTATGAGGCTGGTTTACTTTCTGCTGGTTCCATTCATCTGTACTAACAGAGGCTATTGAGAGGCTAGTGGTGGGGCAAGAGGGCAACGCTATGATGTCATAGGACTCACAGGATATATGATGTCACTGCACCATCCCAGAATTATTGATACTCACTGCCAATGAAAGGTGAGCCCTCTTTGCATGGGTTTGAACTGACATTTTGCTATATGTGTGAACCCTGTACATTATCCGGTCAGTTAGCGGTTGTGCCTCGCTCTACGATTGCTCTAGAGCGCTACGCCTACATTTTATTATATGTAGTTAGTTGTTGAGCTAGTCTGTGTTGCATCTTATTTGGGGTTTTTGCTCTTGTTCGGCAATAGCTGGTTAAGGGATTTTGACAATTAGTGTAACATTTTCTCATTTGTATCTGTAGAGTGAAAGGAGGCCTATTCATGCCACACATTCTACTTTGCCACATGCTACCGGCCCCACAATCCTGTGAAATAAATGTTGGCTCTTAGACGCCTCTTGCCAGCCTGCTCTGATGAACACAGTGTTGTGTTTGCATTCTTAATATTCTTTCTTCTTCCTATGTTCATTTGCTAGTTAGTGCTTCTGGAATATGGAATGTTATGTATGTCATATTTCTGTGCATCATTTGTAAAGGACAGTTGTTCCTGGATGCAGAGCTTACTGGATGATTATATTTGAGCTCTTCGTGTATTAAAGATTACTTAATATCTATTCCTGGATTTACTCTTCATTTCACACAGTTGTTTGCGAAACTCCTTTTTTTTTAGTTTAGCAAGAGGAAATAAACAGATAATATAGATAGCAAAGGTGATGTTAGAAATAGCAAAAACGGACCACAAGTTGCTTCCTTCCTGCAAATTCACGCTTATCACTTGTTGGCTTCAGAATGTCGCTTCCAGTAAAGCCTGAAGGTTTTTTAAATTTCTCTATCGCCCTGACTACGCCCTTTTTTCTCAACAATGCAGTCTGGTCCAGACTAAAACAAAATAATCTCATCATGGGGGCCCCATGCATCACTGAAAAGTCAGAAATGGGATCTGTATCTCAGGGATTTGCAGATAATCTCTCATGGGCTATGTACATAAAAAACGATTTTAGGAAAGAACTGCCTGGTCCAGGGAACCTGCCTATCTGCAGTTGAAAGAGTGAGAGCACCTCTTACAAGTGGAGCCTTATTGACAATTCAGCTGTGGAGGGAATTCCTGACCCATATTGGGACTTATAAGTCATGCAGGAACACAGCCATGCCTTTTTCCACTTTCACCAAAAGCAGGCAAAAATGTGCCAGCCAAAGAGGCCTGTGAATGAGAAACAACATGGTGAGTAAACACTGATTTGTGCTGTCATTCCACATTTCTTAATTGAAAACGCATTTTGGGCTGTTATTTTCAAGTCGCAGAACTACTGACCCCCAAGTTTTCAGTACTTCCAGATTTACAAATGTTGATACAGAACTGGGCCCTTAGTCTCCAGCGGTATCCCAGCAATCAGTACCTCTTGTTGCTGACCAATCGTATGACGTCTGTTCCAGTGCAGCACAATACATGTACATCTACTACCACATTCACACATTTTATGTTTCGAATCTCTTGTCCCTTTCACTAAGGCCTCTGACGGTAACTCCAAACCTCAGGTATCGTCAAGCCCACGAATGTGGCTGATGGCCTTTCCCACCCTAGCAGTCATGACTTGATTTTTATGAATTAATTTAATCTCTGTAGCCTCTTATCTCCTCGTGTAAATTTGTGTATTGCCAGTTTTGTTCCCTCCACATCTCACTATTCCATTGGCCTGTCACCGACTTCCCCATCCCACCTCTACCCGCTGCAACTCACCTCTCCTCCAGATTTCATCATCTCTCTATCTTTGCTAACATCTCCTTTATCATCCCTTTCCTCTCCTCTTATGTCTCCTGGTTGAACTCCCCTTTGTCCTTCTTATCCTTCCCTCTTTCCCAGCTCTTCTCTTTCAGTTCCCAATTCCCCTGCACACTGACTCATCTCTGCCCTTCTGTAGTATTCTATACTGTGTCTTTAATTCATTAGTTCTTTCCCTTCCTCATTCTATCAGAATGTTTGGTATTCTCTGTTCTAACCCTGCCTAGTCAGACGGCTGTTGGTGATTGCTGCACTTGCATCCTCTGTCTTGGGCTCCCTTTAAGGATACTTATAATACAAAGAATAAATACGGAAGCTTATTAATCTACGCTGTTTCCTGGACTCGTTCTTCGTCGTTTCACTCCCACTACAATTTGGTACCAGGAGTGGGGTAAACGAACTTTTCCTATTTACTTGAAGTTTCCTTCATCTCTACTTAAAGATTCGTCTTCCTATTATTTTGGAGCCTACAGACACATCCGTCTCGACTCATCCATCGATACTATACTCAATTTTCAAAAGTGGGTCAGACTTATTCAACTATCAAAATATCAAAACTTTTTATTCAGTTGGTCGCTCGATTCCTTCGGCGACATTCAAACTGCACGCACGCGAGCAGCGTGACCTGTATTCATACGGGCGCATTCTACTCACTGCGGCGTGTTCCATCGGTGACATTCTTCTTCCCTTCTTGCCGAATGGATTTCTGGGATTGCTTTCGTCACTCGATTCGCAAGGCACCCTGGGAGTAACGCGCTGACGTCACACGTTCAAAAGCCATCTTGGGAATTTCACGATCTGCGAGATTTTCGTTTCACGCTGACTTTTAGTCAGTTTAAACTTTATTTCACCACAGTTTGTTTTTATTTTCACATTTTCACAGCGCAATATCGACGGATCTATTCATCTACTACTGCCATTCGTAAGTTTTTTAAATTTTATTTTATTTATTTATTTATTCAATTTTATACATGGCTACTTTTCAAGGTGTTATACAGCCTTCACCATTTGTACAAAAACCTGGCAAACCTGAACTGAAATGGTCCGAATGGATAAAGGATTTGGAAAATTACTTAACTGCTATTGATGCAGATGAATATTCTAGTACAAGGAAATTAGCATTACTAATCAACCATCTTGGATCTGCTGGTCGCAGAGTATTTCAAAACCTTCCTCATTATCCTCCACCTGTTTCAGAAGATGCCGTCTGGAATGTATATCTTGAAGCTAAATTACGAATAGAAAGCAATATCCTGACGCTACAAGTGTCATTCTAGAAAGGTTTAATTTCGCAATGTGCAAGCAGTCGTCAGAAGAATCTGTTGAAGATTATATTGCGAATTTGAGAGTTCTTGCTGAAAAATGTGACTTTGGAACTAATGCTGATATTTATATTAGGGACCAATTCATTTTTCATTGCTATTCAAAAAAAGTTCAGGAACGCTTACTTACCTCTATTAATCCTTCATTGACAGAAACAATCGATATAGCAAAAAGCATTGAAAGGTCAATTGTCACATCAAAAGTTCTAGCCACTAATCAGCAATTTGCAACTTCTTCTCAACCTGATTTATCTCAAACCATGAACTTGGTCTCTGATGACACTTCTGTGTATACTATCACACAGAAACAAAGTTCTGATAAAAGACCTTTCAAGAATCAACCAACTAGACCTCAATTAATTTGTTTTCGTTGTGGATCTAATAATCATATTGGTAACAACCCTTTATGCCCAGCCCTAGGGAAAAGATGTACTAAATGTCAAATAATTGGACATTTCTATAATGTCTGCAATAAAAGAACTCCAACTTCTAGTAATAGGAATTTTAGACCTAGAAGTAGTACTGTTACAATAGATCCACCAGAAATTCCAGATTGTACTTCACAGTTTGTTAATATGATTGTTGCTATTGATGTTCCTGAATATACTGACAAACCTATCAAAGGCCCATTTGTTGACATCACTGTTGATAACAAGATCATTCCTACCATGGCTGATTCAGGTGCGCCTGTCACTATAATTGCTGATGTTACTTTTTATCATTTATGGCCTGATAAGTTTCCTCTCATTGCTCCTGATATTAATCCTAAAGCGTTTGGTGAACAAAAGATCGACTTAATAGGATATTTTTGGGACATACTTACTTGTTTGGGTAGGTCTATCAAAACAAAGATTCACATAGCAATTAAAGAAAAAAATATAGTTGGATGGAAAGATCTTGCCCTGTTGGGAATTATTTTATGGCCTGGACAAGATCCTCCCATAATTCTAGGTGAATTGCCTTCAAACATTTTATCTGTTAATAATGAAATTTCCACTGTTGACAAACTTATAGCAGATTTTCCTGATGTATTCAAAAGTACTGTTGGTAAAGTAACAGGGTTTGAACATACTATTTGTATTGAAAGATAACGCAAACCCTATTGTACATAAAGTTCGACCTATTCCCATTAGTATTAGGGAAGATCTCAAAAAACTGCTTTCCAATCTTCAAGATGAAGGTATTATAGCACCTATAAATGCTTCAGAGTGGATTTCTCCTGTAGTTTTGCGAAAGAACCCTAATGGTGATTTAAGATCTTTTGCACAAGTTCGTGAAGAACTTGCATTTGAAAACGGGATTTGTGTCAGGAACGGCTTGTTTGTTCCTCCTTCCTCGTTAAGAGATGAAATTATTAATATAGCTCACGAGGGACATTCGGGCACTTCTGCTACTTGTAAAAAGATTAAGTCAATTTATTGGTGGCCTAACATAGACAAACATGTGAATTCCTTTATTGATAAATGTCCTACATGCATTGTTTCTGATAAGCACTGGAAAGTCAACAAAAAACCTTTGCATCCAGTACCTTTTCCTGATCAAGCTTGGGATAAGATTGCGGTAGACTTTTCAGGTCCTTTCATACTTCTTCCACCAGAAAAAGGTTTTGTATTGTTGCTGTTGACTACCACTCCAAGTGGATTTACTATTCTTTTGTACAGAATGCCAATTCTGATTCTGTTGTTAATTTTCTTCAAAATATTTTTAAAATTGAAGGCACTCCTAATTATTTTGTCACTGACAATGGTCAACATTTCATTTCTAGTCAAATGGTGGATTTCTTTAACTCCAATGAGATTCATCACCTTAAGGTTGCTTTGTATAGTCCATCCTCAAATGGTCTCGTTGAAAGAGCTAACCGGTTTATTAAAGAAGGTGTCCAAACCGCTCTTTCATCCAAAGTTGATATAGCTGAGTTTATGCTTAACTAAATTTGGGCATATCTAAACACTCCACATTCCACAACCAATGTTACACCTTTTAAGGCTCTTCGTGGTAGAGAGGCTAAGTCCAAAATTCTACCCAAATGGTTTTTTGACTTCTCTGTTGGTCAAAAATTAAATAAAAAAAGAAATTTGATCACAGATTTGCAAGCTACTAAAAGATTTGTTGCCAACAAACAAGTTGTTCAGAAAAAGTTTTATGATCAGAAAAGTAAATGTTCTAACTTTGATTTTAAAATAAATGACTGGGTTCTTATCAAGAAACCCTTCAGAGTTTGTAAAGGTCAATCTAAGTTCACTCTACCTGCTTGTATTATTAAAGTCACTAATTCCTCTGTGTTACTTGATAGTAGGGGTTGGTGGAGCAAAAACAATGTTGTTAAGATTTCTAAATTCCATGTTGATATATTTACCAAAACATGTGTAGTATATGCCTATTCCCCTCGTGCTGTACCCAGCACGAGGGAATACTTCATGTTTTGTTTTGTATCACTGTTCCAATGGCTCCGTTCGATTCTAGCACTCTGAGCAACGTTAGTCAGTTGCCTGGAGTCCTGGAGTCGAGCGGCAGCACATACCTGTGGGTGTTGCTTCTTTCAGAATAAAGAAGACTGGTAACTACAACCTTGTTTCCTGAAATCTTCTTTACCACATTTGGCGAAGAGCGGGTCCTGAAACTTCTCAACACCCACCAGGAAGAATCTCGGCTAACCTTCAAAACCTGCCGACTCAGCTCCCATTTTTCAACTCACCTTTAAACTTCATCCTGAACCGCCTGATTTTACGATCCTCGACTCTACACTTCACCTGCCTCCAGAGGATTTCTCTCTAATTTTGCCAAGTTTCAGACGGTTCGTCTCGAGCCTCCGATCTCGAGCCTTCGACCCCGTGAGTACCACGCACGTCATCATCGATCTCCGTGTTTCACACACGTCATCCCTGATACTGACGCGCATTTGACGCTGCTCAATCTGACGTTCCCCACGTCATTTTCGTCATCACGCTCACGCACGCACGGCGGCCATTTTAAGTGGTTGCCTAGTTACAGCTTCGCGCTCATTGCTATGCGCTAACACGGAGCCGGCTTTTCGGATTCGCCTCAGCGAAATTGACTTCTTCCAACGCTGCAGATTTCTGTGCTTCCTTCATCGTTTGAAAACTGGATTACCGGTATTTCATTGTGTTTTTGTTACTTTCATGTGAATTTCTTCATTCTGAAGTTGAGTTCCTTCGGTGACAGGCACACCACTGCCTGCACCACAGTTGTACTTAAGATTTTAATACCTTTTCATTTCTTGGGCATATGTTATTATTTTAAACCAGTTTTCTAACATCATTTTGTCCAATTTGACTGTAACTTACAAATAACTTATTTCTAATGGCTTCTTCTCAACAATTTGCTCAACCTCCACCTTTTTTGCAACTTCCTGGCAAACCAACTATTCCCTGGCGTCAGTGGGTCAGAGCTTTTGCTAATCATATTGTGGCAATTGACGCAGTTAAGTTTACTCCTGAAAGGAAAGTTGCTATTTTGTATGGTTGCTTAGGAGTTGCTGCACAAAATGTATTTGAAAACCTTCCCAGATCCCCTGCTCCCTCTGGTGATGCGGGTGATCATTGGCATGAATATAAGGAAGCTTTATCTCGCCTAGCTAGGCATTATGGTGAAGAACCTAATGAGATGCTCGAGAGACATAACTTCTTTAAAAGAAGACAACGTGAAGATGAATCTATTGAAGAGTACATTGCCCAGTTGAGAATCTTAGCTTCCACTTGCGAGTTTGAATCTAATCCTGACATTTACATCCGGGATCAATTCGTTTTCGCTTGTTATTCCAAAAAGATTCAACAACGTCTGTTGAGTTGCAAGAAGCCTACACTTCAAGAGACCATTGACATTGCTAAAAGCATTGAAAGGTCTATTACAACATCTAATGCTCTTCAGAAAGACCAACCTCATACTCCTGTTCATTCTTCTTCATTTGATAATTCTAATTCTGTTAATTTGGTTAATACGAATAAGTCTTTTAGACAATTGCAAAAAAAACCTAACCCTTATTGTTACAGGTGCGGCTCTAAGTCTCATATTGGCAACAATCCTTCTTGCCCTGCTATTGGCAAAAGGTGTGTTTTATGTAAAAAGATAGGACATTTTCAAGGTCTATGCAGATCTGTCAAGAAGACGACTAGACCTTCCGTTAATAACATTGTATGTCCTGATATGGATGATTGTATTGATGAATTTCAAGATATGGTTGTGTCTATCCAATGCAATTACATTGACGCTCCTAAATTAGTTAAAGGTCCATTCTGCTCTGCACTGTTTGGGGACATTGAAATTTTTAGTAATGGCAGATTCTGGATCTCCCATAACCATTTTAAATGATGTATTGTTTCGTGAAAAATGTAATAACTCCATTTCTTTGATTGAATCTGACCTCAGTCTCAAAGCATTCGGTGAATTTGACATTATTATGCTTGGCTATTTTAACTATAGACTAGAATGCTTTGGCAGATCTATTATTACAAAGATTTATGTTGCGATTAATGGTCGCAATATTGTTGGTTGGCAAGATCTCGCCAAAATGGGTCTCTTCTTAGTTCCTGGTTCGGATGATCCTATTAGGGTAGGTGATCCCCCTGAGGGCTACTCTCCTGCTCCACCTTTTGTTTCTGATTGTCTCCTTATTAACGATCATGAGTCTGACATTAAACAAATTTTGGACAAATTCCCTAAAGTTTTTTCTAACCAACCAGGTACTGTCAAAGGCTTTCGACATGAATTTAAATTGAAAGCTTCTGCCCAACCCATTGTTCATAAAGTTCGCCCAGTCCCTATTAGTGCGAGGCATGAGCTTAAATCTGTGCTCACTTCTCTTAAAAACGATGGTATCATTGCACCATCAGACTCTTCCGAATGGGTTTCGCCCATTGTTATTGTACGCAAGAAGAATGGTGAGGTCAGGCTATGCGCTGATTTACGCACATTAAACAAAAATATTTTGGTTGATTGCCATCCCCTCCCCAAGATTCATGATCTCCTGGCCAATCTGGGTGGTGCAAAATATTTTTCTTTAATTGATTTACGTTCAGCATACCATCAGGTTCCCCTCACTGAGGCCTCCCAAGATCTTACCACGTTTGTGACCCCATTTGGTGTTTACAAATATTTGAAACTTCCCTTTGGACTTGCTAGTGCAGCTAGTGTTTTCCAAAGAATAATGGATCACCTCTTTGAGTCTATTCCTGGTGTGCAGGCCTACCAGGATGACATTTTGGTTTTTTCTCCTGATTGGAATTCCCATTTGTCACATCTGTCTTCTGTTTTAAGCAAGCTTAATGAAGCTGGCATGACTGTCAGAGCCGACAAATGTAAATTTGGCTCTCAATCTTTGGATGACTTAGGTCACACCTTAACTCCTGAAGGTATAAAACCCAAGTCTTCTCTTATTGAGGCTATCACTCATGCTTCCCCTCCCAAGGACAAGGATGCCCTTCGCTCCTTTCTGGGTTTAGCAGAGTATTATGCCCGTTTTGTCAAAGGCTATGCACAAATTGTTGAACCTCTTCGTTCTTTGCTTCGCAAAGGTTCAAAGTTTGTTTGGTCTGAAGAAATTGATGCCTCTTTTTCTCACATCAAGAACATGATTGTGGGTGCTCCTGCGTTGCATCCCTTTCAAGATTCTGCCAAATATTTAATTATGGTTGACGCCAGTTTGACTGGTTTAGGTGCCGTCTTAGGACAGTGGGTCTCAGGTAAAGAGCACACAGTTGCTTTTTCTTCTAGGAGACTCAAGGATTCCGAAACACACTATAGCACTATTGAGCGAGAGTCCTTGGCTTGCGTATGGGCCATTGAGAAGTTCAAAAATTATATATGGGGACGCGAATTTGATTTATTTACTGATCACAAGCCACTCACTCAACTTCTCAATGGGGATGGCCTAGGGAAAGCCTCCTCAAGACTTGTCAGACTCTTGTCCAAGTTACATGAGTTTCACTTCAATATTAAGCACATATCTGGTGGTAAGAATTTTCGTGCTGACTGCTTATCTCGCATGTCACTTAGTGATTCATCTGATTTGCAGTAAATTGGTGACATCGAGTGTGTAGTCGCCACTCTTGATGCCACAAAATTATGTCCTTGCATCACGGAAGAATCTTGGTCCAAAGCATTTGAGAATGATCACAATTTAAAGTTGGTTGCACAATATATTTCTAAAGGCTGGCCTGAGAATAGGAAACTGTCTAATGAGCTGAAAGCCTTCTCCATGATTTCTTCTGAACTTTCCCTAGTCAACAATTTAATAATGAGGCATGATGTTTTTGTTCCTCCTTCAGATATCAGACCTGATATCATTAAATTCGCACATCAAGGCCATCTTGTCATCACAAAAACATCTCAACTCATCAAATCCCATTACTGGTGGCCTTCTATTGAGGCTCAGGTAAAATTTTACATTGATTCTTGTAATGAATGCTTACTCTCGGATAAGAAATGGAAACTTATTAGTACACCCCTTCATCCTGTTCCTTTTCCGGATAAACCTTGGGAAAAGGTCGGCTTGGATTTTTCTGGCCCATTTGATGTTCTTTCCCATGAAATGAAGTATGCCATTGTCCTAATTGACTATCCTTCAAAGTGGTTGTATCACATGTTTTGTGACTCTCACTCCTCTGCCAACGCCATCAGAATCTTGCGGAAACTGTTCATCATTGAAGGCTGTCCCTCTGTTGTAGTTACTGATAATGGTTCCCATTTCATATCCGAAAAATTTACCTCATTTTTACTGGAACATGATGTGGTTCATTTTAAAGTCGCCCTTTACTCACCCACTTCAAACGGTTTGGTTGAACGGGCTAATAGACTTCTTAAAGATGCTATTCAAACTGCTACTTCCTCCCACAATGATGTCAGGAATTTTCTTGAAGAAAAATTTTGGTCGTATAACATTTCTCCTCATTGTACAACTGGCTTGTCTCCTTTTTCTTTATTAAGGAATAGGAATGTTCACACTAAATTGTGCCCTAAATGGTTGTCTGAGAAGAATGTCGTGACCCATGAACCTTCTGATGTTACTTTATCTGAAAAAGTATTACAAAAGCAGACTGTCATGAAGAACAAACATGATTTAGGTAAATGTTTCAGTTCTGTTGACTTAAAAATCGGTGATTGGGTTCTTATAAAAAACCCAAGAAAGGTTTCTAAAGGTCTCTCAAAATTTTCTACCCCAGTCCAAGTAACTTCTGTTAGTAAAGCTTCTGCTTTACTTGGCTGTAGAGGATGGTGGAATAAGAGAGCTTTAGTTCACTTGACCAATTCGCAAGCACGCTCTTTATTGAACTTAACCAAAGAACAATTTGATCAGTGTGACTGGTCTTTTTGGTTAGATGTGCCTATCTCTGCTGTTCCCTCCTCATCGAGTTCTTTTTCTGATGCATCAGAGTCTCTGACAAGTTCCTCTCCCTCCTCCGTTGATTCTGAAGATGTCGGGGAGGTTTTACATCAAGCTTCTGCTTCATCTGTTCGATGTAGGAAGTTACCTGTCAGGTTTAATGATTACGTTTTAGGTTGAAATTCATTTTTATGTTTTAGGTTGAAATGTTTTTGTTTTCTTTTCAATTTTTGTTCTCTTTCTTTTGCTTTCTTCTTTGAAATGCTGTGAAGAGGGAGCAGTTGTAGTATATGCCTATTCCCCTCGTGCTGTACCCAGCACGAGGGTGTGGTAAATAATAAATTACCCTGTCATAATTTCTATACATTAATAAGGATTGCTCATAAAATGAGAGGCAGAGTCCGTGGTGTCCGGTTCAAAAGGGCTTTAATACAATAGCTCGAGCTAATGGAGAATCGGGTTCCATCACCACTAAGGTTCAGGAACGGTCGTCATCTAAATCTTTATTCACATAACACATTATATATAGTGAAACCATACAATTGCATTGAATAGAGAAGGCGGAGCGCTCCAGGCGGAGCAAGTGAAAGAGAGAGATAAGAACACATAGGCGTGAAAGAAGGCGTGTAAGGAGGCGTACACGTGGGTGTTCACTTGACGAGTCATAGGTGTGTTATAGGTGGGTGGATGCATAGAGGAGGTCTGCAGGGTCAGCAGGAACTTTTACCCTACTTGTGCGCGCAAAATTAGTCATGACGTGGAATTGACGTGTAACTGCGGAAAGCTGGGGGGTGCTGACTTTAGCACTAGTAGAGGAGTCTGGGATGTCAGAACGACCTGCACCTTTGGCATATCTGATATCTGGTTTTTGGAGGACGTATTGTCTGAAGTAAAGGTCTCTCGAGCAAAAGCTGTTCATCACTAAATGCTAGTGTGTGCATATATTTCTTCGTGCATTACGTGGGGGCCATGGGTCTTCTATGGAAACGGGTCCTGTAAATCACTTGAATGGAGACAGAAAGGCTAGGCCCTATTTTCCGCAGGCGGAATATGTTTACCCCTTTCACTGGTCTGGAATGTGTTTTTGCGGAGCTGAGCAGATAACTGTAGGCAAAATACCGTCTTGGCAGGCCAGGCAGGGCACCTCTTGGCTGAGCAGGAAGTAAGGGAGAGGTCAGGGATACATAACTAAACTGCAGCTTTCAGAGTCAGAGGAGGCTTGGAGCCTGAATTCAGATCCTGGCTCGGCTGTGTCACAAAAACGTGTGCATCTCGCATTTTAAAACGTGCACCATGTAAATGCGTTGGGAACATAGGCCTCAATGCAGAATTAACGTTTCATTCATGGAAGGCCTAATAACTGACATACTAACATTGGACGGAAATGCAAAGGCATTATTTTTTCAGGCATGAGGAAGGAATTACATGATAACAAGGACATACATGGGGCATAAGTACATGGATAGGGTGCGAGTGGGGGACACACTGACCACGTAAAATTTCTATTTCCTCATTCCCTCCTTGTCCCCTACTGTGCCCTTCAGGACACATCTGAGACCATCTATTTGTTCATATAGCATCATTTGCTCGTCTTTTTTCATTTGGGCACGGGAACGAGAACGTGGACGGAGAATACAGGCAGTGGCACACAAGCCGCAAATCGCTGGGCCACATTGCAGACAGAGACAGCAACTGAATACTACGAGCAGTATTATTCCTAGGAATTACAATACTTTCCATCCCCAGGCTGATATCACACTCCAGAGCCAACCGGACCAAGTCCAGGTGCCTGGATTCTGGTGTATCTCGTGAGCTATCTTATGGAGCCTCGTTATTGCGGCATTATTATTATTATTATTATTATTGCATTTATTGAGCGCACAGCTACCCGGAGGTTTCCCGGTGCTTGCCTTGGGAACCCGTCCTGGCTTTTCCCTGTGAGATAGCCCCTACAGGGCATCCCCAAGGTGAAAGCCAGGCATCCCGCCGCAGGGGGCCGTTGTGGAGATTAAGCAAGCTTAATGCCCAGAGTTGCAGAGTGAGAACCCATGATTAGAGCAGGCACCAAAGCGAGAATTATCGAGTCCGTGGACATTTGAGCTCAAGACCCTGATGGCGCGTTATTAGGAATAAACACACAACAACTGGAGCCGATCACTCTACAAGCCCCGCCCCTATCTGCCAAGATGACGTCAAGAACAAGGCGGTTCTGAAGAACAACAAGTCTCATAGCAGACTGCTCCTCTGTCAAGTTACCTAAAGCAAAAGTAGTCTCATTCACTACTGCTTCTAATGTTCTTGTTAATCTACGTATTAATTTACTGTTTTGGATAGATCCTATGAAGAAAAAGAATCCTTTATTGAAATCTGTATATTGTTCCAACGCCGTCTCAGTCTGATCGACAACCGGGGAATCGGTCTCCCTCTTGTGTCTTACATGTACTAATCGTGAGTCTCGATGATAATGGGATGGGGCTAGAAAAACAGGTGGTAATAGGAACGCTATATAACACGTCCCACCCCAATCTAAGGGCAGACGTACATAGGCTGTCTGACCACAAATGAAATAAGAATGGTGGGAAGCTCTAAAAGTAGACTTTCCTTTATCATTGAATTCGACCACAGTATTACAATCACTGTGTCCCAAGTGCACTGAACCATTCTTTCTAACACATAATTCACCTCTTACTGGTAAAACTGTTATGAACGGTGTACCTATATTTGTCTCGGACTGGACGTTTAGAATCATAAGACTAAGGGAAACGTTTCCTAATTCGTACACTTCATTTTCTAGATCTGTTCCTTTTCTTTGGGGAAAACCATCTTTGTCGGGAAAACATGCCTTATTCATTACTATATTCAGGTCCCCCCAAATCCATTCACTCTGGGAATCTGTGAACTTTCTGTCTTGTGTTGATGACATTAAAGCAAACCATGCTCCGCACGAACCATTGTGCAAAAACGGATAAGGAAAGAGGGGCAGAACTCCCTTCGTTTTCTGATAAGGTGGGAGTCGGCCACATACCCAGCAGTTTGTTACATTGCTGGTCTGGTGAGAGTGGTGTAACATACGAATAAAAGTATTGTTGCGCAATGCTAGTCGGTATGACAATTCATGGGGTGGCAGATCACTGAATGTGTGCTCTACAGTGTCATTGAAGGAAGAATGTATGTGTGAACCAAGAGAAGGAAAGAAAACATGTAGCGTCAAGCTTATACATATAATTGATATACTTAGAAAAAACATAATGATCAGAGTTACTATGCATCTGCTGCGTAAGTTTTTGCAGTATTTATCTTTCATCTCTCTCTGTCTATCTCTCTGTCTATTTGGGTCTACGATCTTATACATGTCAGGAACCTGTCTAACCGCTTCACCCGAGGGGGACTTAAACAATTAAACGCTGTCTGACTTACTAGACCGTAGTTTCAGTTTATACTCCTGTTGCGGAGTCTTTTCTAGTAAAGGGAGTTTAAAGTCACTGATATCAGGGCAGCCCTTAGAGTCTTTTACCGAACCAAGTCCATGGAAGCGTTTCACGTGGTGGGCATGGAGCCAGCCCTTCCTCCCCTCGACCTTGACGGCGGTCCTCGTCGTTAGTAGAACCAGTTTTGGTGCGCGCCAGCGGGGCTCGAGAGGACTTGAACGATCAAAATTTCGGATAAATACAAGGTCTCCCGGGACAATCGAGTGATTTTTCACCTGGGTGTTGTCGGGGAAGGCAGCTGTAACCTGTGAACGACAAGAAAGGAGTGCAGACATCAAGGAAGCCAGGTAATCTGTCAGCATATTACTGTCGACATCAGTGATCTTCTTGGGCATAGGCGTACCCCACACATTCGGCGGTCTACCAAAAACCACCTCGTACGGGGATAGTCCGGTTCTGGAATGAGCTACCATACGCATGTAAAAGAGGGCAACCGGCAAGGCTACCATCCAATCCACGCCTTTTTCTGCACAGACTTTCGCTAGCTTGGTTTTGAGTGTCTGATTGTGCCTCTCTACGAGACCTGCTGCCTCTGGGTGTCGTACGCAATGGAATCTCCACTGGTACCCTAACAGAAGAGATACTTGTTTCATCAGTTCAGAAGATAATGGGTGACCGTTATCTGAGTACACAACACGGGGCAAGCCGTGTCGCGGAAAGAATTCTCGGACCAACTGCTTAGCATTGGTCACAGCAGTGTAATCTGGGACTGGGTACGCTTCTGTCCATCTAGATAGTGCACATACAACTACAAGGACGTATTTGTATCCTCGACATCTGTCCATCTGAATATAATCCATCTGGAGGACTTCAAAAGGGTGGTCAGGAGGATGGAATCCACCTTGTTCCACAGGAATGCCTTTGCCTGGATTGAACTGACAACAGATCATGCAGGTACGCACTTTCTGTTTTGCTGCTGCACGCAGGTGCTTGTTGAACCAGAGGTTCTGTAAACTATCTAACATGGCCTTTTCTCCTAAGTGTGCTGGACTATGTGCTGTATTTATGATAGCTTGAATTATGGAGTCAGGGAGAAACCATGTGGCTTTGCCTTTTGTCATCCAACCCTGGTTTGTTTGGACCCCTCCTTGTTCAGTCCATTTCTTGATTTCGTTTGGAGTGGCATGTGTCTGAATGTCGAGTACATCCTGTGAGGGATCCCGGACTGTCATACAGTTTGTCAGTAATGGTGCTTCTGTCTTTGTCGTGTCAGTTGGAATGCCTGTTGGAGTCTGGGCTGTAAGTTTAGCTGTTCGATCTGCCAGGTCATTACCCTGGGAAATGGTGTCAGTGACTTTCGTATGTGCTTTGCACTTCATGATAGCTATGGCTGTAGGCAAGTGTATTGCATCCAACAGAGCCTGAATGAGGGGACCATGCTGAATTTTGGCCCCATGAGAGGTCAAGAAACCTCTCTCCTGCCAGAGGACTCCAAAGTCGTGAACGACTCCGAAGGCATACTGTGAATCTGTGTATATGTTTACTTTCATGTTCTTGGCTCGTATACAGGCTTGGGTCAGAGCGATGAGTTCTGCTGCTTGGGCAGACAGGGTGTCAATTCGATGTGTTTCTATGACTTCAGTATCAGTGGTCACTGCATATGCGACCACTAACTCTCCTGTGCTTGTTCTCATACATGAACCATCTACATAAAGCGTCAGGTCTGGGTCGGGCAGTGCAATATCTGTCAAGTCTTGTCTTGGCTTCGTCACTGTATTAATTACTTCCACACAGTCATGCGGTGCAGTGTCTGTTGTGCTTGAGGGCAAGAGTGTAGCAGGGTTCAGGGTGTTGCATCGTCTGATCTCTATGTGTGGCTGGAACAATGTCAGTTCATATCCTGTCAGTATTGCTATAGTCAGGTGTTGTGTCTGAGTCCTATTCAAGAGAACTTCCACTGAGTGTGGAACCTGTACTGTCAGGGGATGTCCTAACACGATGGAATCGCTTTGTCTGATTGCTAGGGCTGTTGCTGCAACTGATTTCAGGCACGCAGGCAGAGCCTGGGCCACTGGATCCAATGTACTAGAAAAGTAAGCACAAGGCTTGTGTCTTCCTGCTTGATCTTGTGTAAGGACAGATAATGCTGTGCCTTCGCGTTCAGTGACAAAAAGTGTAAAATTGCTGTAACATGGAGTAGCTAAAACTGGTGCTTGACATAGAGCTTTTTTCAATTCCTCAAATGCGAGTGTATGTTCCTGTGTCCAAGGGAGGCCAGTCGAAGACGCTGCCTCTTGTGTAGTCAACTGTATGAGTGGTTTGGCTAGATATGCGTACTGGGGAATCCATTGTCTGCAGTAAGAGGTGAGGCCAATGAAGGCCCGTACTTCCTTTTGTGTCTTGGGCTGTGGAAGATGTGCGATTAACTGAATGCGGTCTGGTGTCAGCTGTCTACCCCTCTTGGACAGCAAGTGTCCAAGGTACACCACTTGCTGTGCACAGAATTGTAACTTTGAAGGGGACACTTTGTGCCCCTTGTCTGCCAGGAAGTATAAGACTGTCAGTGATGCATGTTCACAGTCTCGTTCTGTTCGTGCTGTGATCAAAAGATCGTCAACATATTGGAACAGCGCAGTGTCAGTAGGCAAGTGAATACTGTCTAGTTGTCTTTTCAATGCTTGACTGTAATTACTAGGACTTTCAGTGAATCCTTGAGGAGCCCTCGTAAATTTGAAGCTGCGTCCATTTAAACAGAATCCGAAGAGGTACTGGCTCTCTGGATGTATTGGGACACTAAAGAAGGCGTTCTTGAGATCGATTACAGTAAAGAACGTCGCTTCAGAATCAATTGCAGTCAACAATGAAGAAATGTCCGGGACCACTGGGTACTGCGGTATAATGCATTTGTTCAGTTCTCGGAGGTCAATCACTAGTCTGTAGACTGATGGTGCATTTGGGTCGGTTCGTTTAAGAATCGGAATGATAGGAGAATTACATACATTGGAGTCAGTCTCTACAACCACTCCCTGTGCAATGAGTTCGTCAACAATTTTCAGTAATGCTGCTACAGCATCAGGTGGTAACTTGTATTGTCGGATTCGTGGCAGTACAACTCCCTGCGTGAGAGTGACACGGTGTGGTGTAATGTGCATGTATAAAACACACAATAGAGCAGACCAGGTCTGGAAAGAGTGTGTAGCTGTGCTGGCCGAGGTGCAATGATGGATGCATGCATGAATATCCGGTGCTTGTAAAACACTGGCTAGATAAATCCCATCAGGCCACCCTTTATGGTGGAGTTTGCGTCATGTGGGATGTTACTGATCAATCCAAATCACAAACGACCTTATAGTGTCGATATTGAAATGGATGTCAAGAATCTAGCCGTGATGTCCATTGTTGAAGTGATATTTGCTGAAGTGCAGTGCTTAAGTGAGATAAAATTGACTACAAGGGCATTGTAAAGTATTCAAAGTGCACTACATGTGTCAAGAGTTAAAAATACGCCGAGTAGTAAGACTACCCCATGGCGTTTTGTGCAAATCGGTCGACATGTTTCAGCCCATGGGGCATTGCCCCGGCTTTCTTCAGGACCATAAAAAGGAAGGCTACTGCAATAAACCATGTATTAAATCAAAAACAAAGAATGTACTGACAAAGGTACATATCTACCAGGAACCTTCATATTAGACTGCCCACTGGAAGGAGAGAAGACCATCTTCTTCCTAGAAGACAAAAATTGTTTCACAAACAAGCACCATATTGCACACATGCATTCACAAAAGTGCACAAAGACCACACAGACACAACACACCTGCATGAATGATTTGCATTCAGCATTATATGAAAAGCTTAATAGCTTAAAACAACACGAGGCATTTCCTCATGGTGTTACTCACCCAGCTTTGTGTGGGTGAAGACCTCACCTCACCCGGCGACCGCTCGGGAGAATGAGACCCCGCTCTATAGTGTAGAAAAAGGAAACCATGAGTACATGACTCTATAGTATCCTAGCCAATTGCTCTACACACAAAACCAAACAGACGTGTGATAGTACCCCAACTGTTCAACCTTGAGTAAACCTACATTAATGCATATGAGACGCTTGGAGAGCACGTATACTGTAGTGCTCTTCTAAACATGGAGCACAGAACAAGTACTCAGGGTAACCTCAGAGTGTGTTATAGGTAGCTCCTAAAGATCTTACCTGAAATCACAGTGTCTAATTAATTGTGACAGGTCCACATGAATGCCCCAGAATTAGTAACGGGGACTGTGCATAGTTAAGGGTTAATAAAATGCCCAGCGACAGAGATCTTGCCTGTAGTCACAGTGCATAATTACTTGTGGCAGGTCCTCTTGAATGCCCCCGAAATAGTAATGGGGACTGTGCATAGTAGAGGGTTTATAGAATGCCCAGCGACAGAGAGCTACAAACTCCTCGGTGTCTGGGGGGCATAGGGGGCCGTTCTAAGCTCATCTCGACGAGTACACCCGACTAAACCATTCAGTAAGGGCTAACTAATCGCGAGAGAGAACTCACCTATCCGTCGGTGCCTCGGATAGTAAACCGAGCGGAAGTGGAGGTGTTGAAACACACCGCCCTTCGTCTTTTAGTAGCCGCCGGTAAAGGACCCAACTGTGGTCGCCAGCGTGAAAATCGAGACACTGCTCTTGCGCGCATGCGCGCATACCTAAAGTTAATTCAAGGCAACAGCGTGAGAAAGGAGACACTGCTCTTCTGCACCTGCTTTATAACCCTGGTCCTCGGGAATCACCAATATAGAGCGTATTTCTTCTGTTTACCGAGCATACAAGGAGATGTATAAACGCTTGCATCCTAATGGTTGTAAAACGATCTGGAACCAAAGGGAAAAACAGCTCAAATTAAAGAGTGTATTTTATGGTCTAAGAGCAACCCTGGAAATATGTGCATGTCCGGTTAGAAAACTCTGTATTCATATCAGGAGCTCATTGCGTGTTTGCGCAGGAACGGTTTTCGCTAAGGTATCTCGTCTTGAGTGTTCATTGTATGAAAGTGCTTTGTCCCAATGCCCAAGAAATATAATCAATACAGAGTCATTCTAAGGTAGAGTGTAGCATCCACTACATACTACTTATTATAAGGGAGGATTAAGCCTCAGAGTGGAAAGGAGCACAATGTGGCCCTTATGAAAGATCATTATGTTTGTAATTTCACGAAGTTATTGTTATCTCAAGTGTTAAAGAAAATAGGAATCAGGCTGGATGAACAGAAGGGAAGCACACACAATTATGTTCGGTGAGCTTGGCCGATGCAACCAAAAAATGCGTTGCATCCGTACAAAAAGACCCGCAACTGAAAAGTTGCTCTTAATTATAACAAAACAAATATATGGAGGGTCAAGGGGAATATTTATAGACCTGTCTGCTCATTCCCCTACTTTAAGATATAAAACACACAATAGAGCAGACCAGGTCTGGAAAGAGTGTGTAGCTGTGCTGGCCGAGGTGCAATGATGGATGCATGCATGAATATCCGGTGCTTGTAAAACACTGGCTAGATAAATCCCATCAGGCCACCCTTTATGGTGGAGTTTGCGTCATGTGGGATGTTACTGATCAATCCAAATCACAAACGACCTTATAGTGTCGATATTGAAATGGATGTCAAGAATCTAGCCGTGATGTCCATTGTTGAAGTGATATTTGCTGAAGTGCAGTGCTTAAGTGAGATAAAATTGACTACAAGGGCATTGTAAAGTATTCAAAGTGCACTACATGTGTCAAGAGTTAAAAATACGCCGAGTAGTAAGACTACCCCATGGCGTTTTGTGCAAATCGGTCGACATGTTTCAGCCCATGGGGCATTGCCCCGGCTTTCTTCAGGACCATAAAAAGGAAGGCTACTGCAATAAACCATGTATTAAATCAAAAACAAAGAATGTACTGACAAAGGTACATATCTACCAGGAACCTTCATATTAGACTGCCCACTGGAAGGAGAGAAGACCATCTTCTTCCTAGAAGACAAAAATTGTTTCACAAACAAGCACCATATTGCACACATGCATTCACAAAAGTGCACAAAGACCACACAGACACAACACACCTGCATGAATGATTTGCATTCAGCATTATATGAAAAGCTTAATAGCTTAAAACAACACGAGGCATTTCCTCATGGTGTTACTCACCCAGCTTTGTGTGGGTGAAGACCTCACCTCACCCGGCGACCGCTCGGGAGAATGAGACCCCGCTCTATAGTGTAGAAAAAGGAAACCATGAGTACATGACTCTATAGTATCCTAGCCAATTGCTCTACACACAAAACCAAACAGACGTGTGATAGTACCCCAAATGTTCAACCTTGAGTAAACCTACATTAATGCATATGAGACGCTTGGAGAACACGTATACTGTAGTGCTCTTCTAAACATGGAGCACAGAACAAGTACTCAGGGTAACCTCAGAGTGTGTTATAGGTAGCTCCTAAAGATCTTACCTGAAATCACAGTGTCTAATTAATTGTGACAGGTCCACATGAATGCCCCAGAATTAGTAACGGGGACTGTGCATAGTTAAGGGTTAATAAAATGCCCAGCGACAGAGATCTTGCCTGTAGTCACAGTGCATAATTACTTGTGGCAGGTCCTGCCGCTCGGGAGAATGAGACCCCGCTCTATAGTGTAGAAAAAGGAAACCATGAGTACATGACTCTATAGTATCCTAGCCAATTGCTCTACACACAAAACCAAACAGACGTGTGATAGTACCGCAACTGTTCAACCTTGAGTAAACCTACATTAATGCATATGAGACGCTTGGAGAACACGTATACTGTAGTGCTCTTCTAAACATGGAGCACAGAACAAGTACTCAGGGTAACCTCAGAGTGTGTTATAGGTAGCTCCTAAAGATCTTACCTGAAATCACAGTGTCTAATTAATTGTGACAGGTCCACATGAATGCCCCAGAATTAGTAACGGGGACTGTGCATAGTTAAGGGTTAATAAAATGCCCAGCGACAGAGATCTTGCCTGTAGTCACAGTGCATAATTACTTGTGGCAGGTCCTGCCACAAGTAATTATGCACTGTGACTACAGGCAAGATCTCTGTCGCTGGGCATTTTATTAACCCTTAACTATGCACAGTCCCCGTTACTAATTCTGGGGCATTCATGTGGACCTGTCACAATTAATTAGACACTGTGATTTCAGGTAAGATCTTTAGGAGCTACCTATAACACACTCTGAGGTTACCCTGAGTACTTGTTCTGTGCTCCATGTTTAGAAGAGCACTACAGTATACGTGTTCTCCAAGCGTCTCATATGCATTAATGTAGGTTTACTCAAGGTTGAACAGTTGGGGTACTATCACACGTCTGTTTGGTTTTGTGTGTAGAGCAATTGGCTAGGATACTATAGAGTCATGTACTCATGGTTTCCTTTTTCTACACTATAGAGCGGGGTCTCATTCTCCCGAGCGGTCGCCGGGTGAGGTGAGGTCTTCACCCACACAAAGCTGGGTGAGTAACACCATGAGGAAATGCCTCGTGTTGTTTTAAGCTATTAAGCTTTTCATATAATGCTGAATGCAAATCATTCATGCAGGTGTGTTGTGTCTGTGTGGTCTTTGTGCACTTTTGTGAATGCATGTTTGCAATATGGTGCTTGTTTGTGAAACAATTTTTGTCTTCTAGGAAGAAGATGGTCTTCTCTCCTTCCAGTGGGCAGTCTAATATGAAGGTTCCTGGTAGATATGTACCTTTGTCAGTACATTCTTTGTTTTTGATTTAATACATGGTTTATTGCAGTAGCCTTCCTGCCACAAGTAATTATGCACTGTGACTACAGGCAAGATCTCTGTCGCTGGGCATTTTATTTACCCTTAACTATGCACAGTCCCCGTTACTAATTCTGGGGCATTCATGTGGACCTGTCACAATTAATTAGACACTGTGATTTCAGGTAAGATCTTTAGGAGCTACCTATAACACACTCTGAGGTTACCCTGAGTACTTGGTCTGTGCTCCATGTTTAGAAGAGCACTACAGTATACGTGTTCTCCAAGCGTCTCATATGCATTAATGTAGGTTTACTCAAGGTTGAACAGTTGGGGTACTATCACACGTCTGTTTGGTTTTGTGTGTAGAGCAATTGGCTAGGATACTATAGAGTCATGTACTCATGGTTTCCTTTTTCTACACTATAGAGCGGGGTCTCATTCTCCCGAGCGGTCGCCGGGTGAGGTGAGGTCTTCACCCACACAAAGCTGGGTGAGTAACACCATGAGGAAATGCCTCGTGTTGTTTTAAGCTATTAAGCTTTTCATATAATGCTGAATGCAAATCATTCATGCAGGTGTGTTGTGTCTGTGTGGTCTTTGTGCACTTTTGTGAATGCATGTGTGCAATATGGTGCTTGTTTGTGAAACAATTTTTGTCTTCTAGGAAGAAGATGGTCTTCTCTCCTTCCAGTGGGCAGTCTAATATGAAGGTTCCTGGTAGATATGTACCTTTGTCAGTACATTCTTTGTTTTTGATTTAATACATGGTTTATTGCAGTAGCCTTCCTTTTTATGGTCCTGAAGAAAGCCGGGGCAATGCCCCATGGGCTGAAACATGTCGACCGATTTGCACAAAACGCCATGGGGTAGTCTTACTACTCGGCGTATTTTTAACTCTTGACACATGTAGTGCACTTTGAATACTTTACAATGCCCTTGTAGTCAATTTTATCTCACTTAAGCACTGCACTTCAGCAAATATCACTTCAACAATGGACATCACGGCTAGATTCTTGACATCCATTTCAATATCGACACTATAAGGTCGTTTGTGATTTGGATTGATCAGTAACATCCCACATGACGCAAACTCCACCATAAAGGGTGGCCTGATGGGATTTATCTAGCCAGTGTTTTACAAGCACCGGATATTCATGCATGCATCCATCATTGCACCTCGGCCAGCACAGCTACACACTCTTTCCAGACCTGGTCTGCTCTATTGTGTGTTTTATATCTTAAAGTAGGGGAATGAGCAGACAGGTCTATAAATATTCCCCTTGACCCTCCATATATTTGTTTTGTTATAATTAAGAGCAACTTTTCAGTTGCGGGTCTTTTTGTACGGATGCAACGCATTTTTTGGTTGCATCGGCCAAGCTCACCGAACATAATTGTGTGTGCTTCCCTTCTGTTCATCCAGCCTGATTCCTATTTTCTTTAACACTTGAGATAACAATAACTTCGTGAAATTACAAACATAATGATCTTTCATAAGGGCCACATTGTGCTCCTTTCCACTCTGAGGCTTAATCCTCCCTTATAATAAGTAGTATGTAGTGGATGCCACACTCTACCTTAGAATGACTCTGTATTGATTATATTTCTTGGGCATTGGGACAAAGCACTTTCATACAATGAACACTCAAGACGAGATACCTTAGCGAAAACCGTTCCTGCGCAAACACGCAATGAGCTCCTGATATGAATACAGAGTTTTCTAACCGGACATGCACATATTTCCAGGGTTGCTCTTAGACCATAAAATACACTCTTTAATTTGAGCTGTTTTTCCCTTTGGTTCCAGATCGTTTTACAACCATTAGGATGCAAGCGTTTATACATCTCCTTGTATGCTCGGTAAACAGAAGAAATACGCTCTATATTGGTGATTCCCGAGGACCAGGGTTATAACGCAGGTGCAGAAGAGCAGTGTCTCCTTTCTCACGCTGTTGCCTTGAATTAACTTTAGGTATGCGCGCATGCGCGCAAGAGCAGTGTCTCGATTTTCACGCTGGCGACCACAGTTGGGTCCTTTACCGGCGGCTACTAAAAGACGAAGGGCGGTGTGTTTCAACACCTCCACTTCCGCTCGGTTTACTATCCGAGGCACCGACGGATAGGTGAGTTCTCTCTCGCGTTTAGTTAGCCCTTACTGAATGGTTTAGTCGGGTGTACTCGTCGAGATGAGCTTAGAACGGCCCCCTATGCCCCCCAGACACCGAGGAGTTTGTAGCTCTCTGTCGCTGGGCATTCTATAAACCCTCTACTATGCACAGTCCCCATTACTATTTCGGGGGCATTCAAGAGGACCTGCCACAAGTAATTATGCACTGTGACTACAGGCAAGATCTCTGTCGCTGGGCATTTTATTAACCCTTAACTATGCACAGTCCCCGTTACTAATTCTGGGGCATTCATGTGGACCTGTCACAATTAATTAGACACTGTGATTTCAGGTAAGATCTTTAGGAGCTACCTATAACACACTCTGAGGTTACCCTGAGTACTTGTTCTGTGCTCCATGTTTAGAAGAGCACTACAGTATACGTGTTCTCCAAGCGTCTCATATGCATTAATGTAGGTTTACTCAAGGTTGAACAGTTGGGGTACTATCACACGTCTGTTTGGTTTTGTGTGTAGAGCAATTGGCTAGGATACTATAGAGTCATGTACTCATGGTTTCCTTTTTCTACACTATAGAGCGGGGTCTCATTCTCCCGAGCGGTCGCCGGGTGAGGTGAGGTCTTCACCCACACAAAGCTGGGTGAGTAACACCATGAGGAAATGCCTTGTGTTGTTTTAAGCTATTAAGCTTTTCATATAATGCTGAATGCAAATCATTCATGCAGGTGTGTTGTGTCTGTGTGGTCTTTGTGCACTTTTGTGAATGCATGTGTGCAATATGGTGCTTGTTTGTGAAACAATTTTTGTCTTCTAGGAAGAAGATGGTCTTCTCTCCTTCCAGTGGGCAGTCTAATATGAAGGTTCCTGGTAGATATGTACCTTTGTCAGTACATTCTTTGTTTTTGATTTAATACATGGTTTATTGCAGTAGCCTTCCTTTTTATGGTCCTGAAGAAAGCCGGGGCAATGCCCCATGGGCTGAAACATGTCGACCGATTTGCACAAAACGCCATGGGGTAGTCTTACTACTCGGCGTATTTTTAACTCTTGACACATGTAGTGCACTTTGAATACTTTACAATGCCCTTGTAGTCAATTTTATCTCACTTAAGCACTGCACTTCAGCAAATATCACTTCAACAATGGACATCACGGCTAGATTCTTGACATCCATTTCAATATCGACACTATAAGGTCGTTTGTGATTTGGATTGATCAGTAACATCCCACATGACGCAAACTCCACCATAAAGGGTGGCCTGATGGGATTTATCTAGCCAGTGTTTTACAAGCACCGGATATTCATGCATGCATCCATCATTGCACCTCGGCCAGCACAGCTACACACTCTTTCCAGACCTGGTCTGCTCTATTGTGTGTTTTATATCTTAAAGTAGGGGAATGAGCAGACAGGTCTATAAATATTCCCCTTGACCCTCCATATATTTGTTTTGTTGTAATGTGCATGTAACCTACATCAGTCGGACCTTGCGCCCATAAATGCTGTGGTACATTCTGGAGTCTGGGACCAAAATCTTTCAATACATAATGTCCTTTAAAATCACGTAAAAACAATCTCACTCCTTCCGGAGAACAACAAATCACTGCTCCTAGTTCTTTCAATGTTTTTATACCAAGCAAGTTTTCAGGACATGACTTAGTAAGCAACAGGTCTGTAGTACGGGACAATGGACCGACTCCTAGGGAAACTGGCTTTGACACTTCGTTAACAATAGGCTTTCCTGAAAATCCCAGGGCAATATTCTGTGAGCCTGAGAGGGGTGCCTCTGGAACCTCGTCATGACTGATGGTAGTTCTGCTCGCCCCTGTGTCAATTAAAAACTTTCTGTCTTTTCCGAATACACGACTATGTACATAGGGACCCTCTTGATCTACAGGAACCTCAATAAGGGGCAAGCCAACCTCCCTCTCTAGGCTGTTTCATGAGTACTGTTGATAGTCGGGGTAGTCTGACTGTGCATACTGGTACATTTGTTGCGTGACATGTTGTGTGGCAGCAATGGGCTGGGGTACAGCTACTGTCTGTTGCGTGTTCTGTGGCGTTTGTGTGTTCTGCGGGACGTTATCCTGTCTAGGAGGACGCGGTCTTTCTTTCATCTTGCCTGTAGCTATATTGTGTTTCAGGACAGCGCATTCATTTACATAGTGACCTGGTTGTTTGCAGTAATTACAGTTCCTTTTGACAGGTGTCGCGCCCTTTTTATGGCCATCAGCTGGAACTGATTGTGCAACTAGTACTTTCATTTTTGTATCTTTCATGCGTCTCTTTTCGTGTTCCTGTTCCTGTCTAATTCGGTTCTGGTGGTACTGTAACATTTGCAACATTTGGGAAGGGCTATTTGCTTGCCAGGTACTCTCGACCTTCAGTACTCTATTTTTGATCGGGGGTAAGGAATTCTCTACTAATTTGCTCACAAAAAGATGTGGGTATGATTCACTATTTGTCTTCAGGCCACTATTAATAATAAAACATTTTTCGAATCTCGAATAAAAATCACTAGTGTCTTCGTCTGGTTTCTGTTTACAGGCTGAAATAGCATCCCAATCTTCCTTTTTAGTGATCAATAATCTCGGCAAAACCTGTATCAATAGTTCAGGTAGTGCTTTAGCTTTTTCCCCAAGACCAACACCAGGGCCTCGGAGTTTATCCTCATCTTCCAATTCTGCCCAATTGATCTTTTTCTCTCCCACCTCCCAGTCTTTTTCTTTTCATTTTTCATAAATGCCTGCTGGTAACAGTACTTTCAATAATTTAATGATGTCAGCGTATGTGTAATCCCCTATGTGGAGAATGTCTTTTAATTCACGGTGGAACCCCCCCGGGTCTTTATCATGACAGGGCAGTAATTTTTTCATTTCCAATATCTCTATTTTCGTCAGGGGTGTGTAAACGTATACTCGTTGAAGCTCATTGGTTGCATTTCTAACGGGATGTACCTCTCGTAGGGGGTTCTGTCTGTCTATGTGGAAGGTCTTTCTGACACGGTGTGGGGCAGGAATCAAGTGCGTGGTTAGGAAAGTCAGGTACTTATGTCGTTGGTCTAGAATGACATTAATTAATTCGGTACCTAGGCCTCTCCATCTCGCTAGGAGTAAATCGTCCAGTAATTTATACAAGGGACCTGGATCAGAATGCTGGCTTTCGTACAATGTGATTAGATGTTGAACCATGTAAATACCAGCTAAACGCTGTTCTTCCGGAGGAAGGCTTAAAAATGTTTGCGCCACTATGTCATCATTATATATGTTAGAATTACAGGCCCATTGAACTGCTGACCGGGCTAGTTCTTGTTCATGCATAGTACAAAGTTCACTGCCCCCTACTCGTTTTTTCAGTGCATTTTCAGTAGCTTGGAACAGGCGTTCAAGGGAATATCTTTCTGGTATGGGAGGGAGGGAATGTTTACTGTAATCTAGGCCTGTAGGCCTGTCGAACTGTCTTGCTCTACCTACGTAATTCATTTCATCCACTTCCTCTGTTTCTGGCTCATTCTCATCTGTGGCTAGGTCGTCCTCTTTCTCGTCTGACTCTTTCCTGTGTAAGTTCAGAATTTCTTTACAAATTTTCCTGTACATGCATTCTATCCTTGACAATGTATCATGTTTACCGACAGCTATATTGTCACTCCAATTGATCATACCTTTAGTTACTTCTTTGTCTGGCTGATCTTGTTCCCGGATCAAACAATTAATCAAAAATCGTAAAAGCATGCCTTGAATCTCCACCTTTCTATGTGCCATGGCCTCATGTATACTTTCTGGTCCCTCCCCCGTTCTAATGAAGTGGTATATTCTGTCTAAATGTTCCTTCATGTCTGGTAAAGTGATCAAATAGTCTGCAACGCGTCTTAAACGTACTGAGTATATGAGCATTGAGCCCACTCCTGGTACTGGATCATATATACAATTGGAAATCGTTACAGTTTGTCAAAGAGATGTTGTTGTCGTTTTTGGCGTTCGTTGTAGTGCTAATTCTCGTAGTGATCGTGATGGTGGTGGTGTGTGCCATATGTCTCTAGTGGGCCCTCCTCCCGATGCCCCTTGACTGGAGTCGCCTTGGCTTGAATCGTCTTTCACTGTCAGTGTCACTACTGATGCGGGTTGATCTTGTGCTACGGGCGATTGGCGAAAAGGATTGTTAGGATTGCTGACAGGAAGAGAAGAATCTGCATTGACATAATCTGGAGCAGTGTCTTCTAAATAGGAGGACAGAAAAATGTCCGCTGATGTCTGTTTATGACTATGGGCTTTTGTCGGGATCAGTGGTGGCGGCAAGTTACTGGGTACTTCCGGGGTCACTTTAGGTAGTCCTTCGGCGAGGACGGGATACATGCCTTTAATAAGGGCATTTCTTTGTCTATCTACTTGTTCTGCCTTAACCCGTTCACCTTCTTCCTTTAACTCTTTTTCTTTGGCTTTTTCTGATGCTTCTCTACTTCTCTCTGCTTTGTGTATTTCTTTCTCTGTTCTCCTATGCGCTTCTTTACGCCACAACTCTATGGCATCTTTCTGGGATTGTCTAGCTTTCTTTTTCCACAGTGCTTCCGCTACTCTCATGATGCAATCAGCATCCCATGTCCCTGAGGCAGGCCATCTATATTTCTCCTCCAGATCCTTCGTGTAATCTACTCATAAGTCTAAAAACAGTATGGCATCTAGCCCGTGCTTCTGGTACATAAAATGGCCAGGAGTGTCCCTAGGCGGGACGGGAACTGCCTCTTCGAGTATCCCTTTCCTGGTCCCTATCTGACGTAACTTCGGAAACAGTGGCATGTTTGAACTAACTTGAACGAAAACACAATAAACACAAGAATAGATTGAAAACAATCACTCATACCACGACATTAAAACATTAAATACAGATACATCCTAACTAGTACATAGAAAAAAAACACAATCCTGGAAAAACTCGTTTACTTTATGCACTGCAAAACAGTACAGCCATACCGGTCTCGTAAAGAGACACGTCTTTACCGCATCCACCTAAATGGACACGTCTTTACCGGATCTGTGTACCCAGACCCGTCTTGACCGGACTCAAATAAATGTACCCGTCTCTATGCGTTCCCAATAACGGTACTCACCGGGAAGCAGAACTGAAGGCCTCGGAAACTTGATACTGGACTGGACTGCTACGGCTTCTGGTACCGCTGCTGCTGCGCATGCGCCTCGGAACAGGTGGGCCTCTGGATACCTCGGACCTTGCTCTCTCAGCTTGGGCTCTGGTCAGGATGGTCCGCAATCCTCACCGCCTCGTGTGGATGCCTGGTCGCAGTCTCCGTCTCCTCCATGGGCCTGAGGGAGTTGGCAGGAAGTCCCGCTGTCGTGTACACTAGAAGTCCGTCACGGCTATAGAAGGGGTCAGGGGGCTGCACCTACATCACCGGCGCGTGGGGAAAGGGACTGGTCCCTGTTCGGGCGCCAGATTAATGTGGTAAATAATAAATTACCCTGTCATAATTTCTATACATTAATAAGGATTGCTCATAAAATGAGAGGCAGAGTCTGTGGTGTCCGGTTCAAAAGGGCTTTAATACAATAGCTCGAGCTAATGGAGAATCGGGTTCCATCACCACTAAGGTTCAGGAAGGGTCGTCATCTAAATCTTTATTCACATAACACATTATATATAGTGAAACCATACAATTGCATTGAATAGAGAAGGCGGAGCGCTCCAGGCGGAGCAAGTGAAAGAGAGAGATAAGAACACATAGGCATGAAAGAAGGCGTGTAAGGAGGCGTACACGTGGGTTTTCACTTGACGAGTCATAGGTGTGTTATAGGTGGGTGGATGCATAGAGGAGGTCTGCAGGGTCAGCAGGAACTTTTACCCTACTTGTGCGCGCAAAATTAGTCATGACGTGGAATTGACGTGTAACTGGGGAAAGCTGGGGGGTGCTGACTTTAGCACTAGTAGAGGAGTCTGGGATGTCAGAACGACCTGCACCTTTGGCATATCTGATATCTGGTGTTTGGAGGACGTATTGTCTGAAGTAAAGGTCTCTCGAGCAAAAGCTGTTCATCACTAAATGCTAGTGTGTGCATATATTTCTTCGTGCATTACGTGGGGGCCATGGGTCTTCTATGGAAACGGGTCCTGTAAATCACTTGAATGGAGACAGAAAGGCTAGGCCCTATTTTCCGCAGGCGGAATATGTTTACCCCTTTCACTGGTCTGGAATGTGTTTTTGCGGAGCTGAGCAGATAACTGTAGGCAAAATACCGTCTTGGCAGGCCAGGCTGGGCACCTCTCGGCTGAGCAGGAAGTAAGGGAGAGGTCAGGGATACATAACTAAACTGCAGCTTTCAGAGTCAGAGGAGGCTCGGAGCCTGAATTCAGGTCCTGGCTCGGCTGTGCCACAAAAACGTGTGCATCTCGCATTTTAAAACGTGCACCATGTAAATGCGTTGGGAACATAGGCCTCAATGCAGAATTAACGTTTCATTCATGGAAGGCCTAATAACTGACATACTAACATTGGACGGAAATGCAAAGGCATTATTATTACAGGCATGAGGAAGGAATTACATGATAACAAGGACATACATGGGGCATAAGTACATGCATAGGGTGCGAGTGGGGGACACACTGACCACGTAAAATTTCTATTTCCTCAAGGGAATACTTCATGTTTTGTTTTGTATCACTGTTCCAATGGCTCCGTTCGATTCTAGCACTCTGAGCAACGTTAGTCAGTTGCCTGGAGTCCTGGAGTCGAGCGGCAGCACATACCTGTGGGTGTTGCTTCTTCCAGAATAAAGAAGACTGCTAACTACAACCTTGTTTCCTGAAATCTTCTTTACCACAACATGCCTTGATGAAGATTCTGTAAACGATGCTGACTTTACTTTCGGTCCGGGATTTGATTGTACCGATCAACAAATTGACAATTCCATTTCTGACAATGTCAATTTTTCTAATGATTCTTCTTTAGTTGTGGATAGTTCTCACTGTGATGCTCCTAATGATGCTGTTGTATCTGTTAATGCTCGTACTCACAGACTTCCTGTCAAGTTCAAGGACTATGTTCTATATTGATTTTTCTTTTGTTTATGGGGAGGATGTGTTTTGTTCTGTTATGGGGAGGGGGTATGTAGTATTCTATACTGTGTCTTTAATTCATTAGTTCTTTCCCTTCCACATTCTATCAGAATGTTTGGTATTCTCTGTTTTAACCCTGCCTAGTCAGACGGCTGTTGGTGATTGCTGCACTTGCATCCTCTGTCTTGGGCTCCCTTTAAGGATACTTATAATACAAAGAATAAATACGGAAGCTTATTAATCTATGCTGTTTCCTGGACTCGTTCTTCGTCGTTTCACTCCCACTACACCTTCCCTGAACTATTTCTCCCCTCCTTTGACTGACCTTGTGTTGTGTCTTTAAGACATGGATTGGAACACTGGGAACCTAATGTTCTATTGTTTGTCTTTATGTGCCTGCTGTTCCACTCGAGTCAGTAGATCTTGTGGCTGGCTCAGGGTGTGCCATGTGAAGATTACTCTCTCCTACTCAAGTCTCTTTTGTCACAACATCTTTCCACGGCCATTGTTCATTGTCACATGTCCCACCTCACCACACCTATCCACTGCCCTAAGGCATCTCTCATTGCCTCAGACCTACCTGATCCCCCCTCTTCACTGATGCATCTCTCCTCTCCACTAACTAACATCTCCTCTCCTCTGACCCTACCTTCTCCACTGGAGCATTTCTTGTCTTCATTGACCCACCTCTCCTCTCTGTAGGCCCTCCTCTCCCTCCACTTCTGACCGCTTCTCTCTATAGGCCCACCTCTTTTCTCCACATGCCCTCCTCTCCCCTCCACTGGCCAGCATGTCCTCTCCACCTCTTCTCTCCACATGCCCACCTCTCCACTCCACTGGCCAGCCTCTCCCCTCCAATTCTTCTCTCCACATGCCCACCTCTCCACTCCACTGGCAAGCCTCTCCCCTCCACCTCTTCTCTCCACATGCCCACCTCTCCACTCCACTTGCCAGCCTCTCCCCTCCACCTCTTCTCTCCACATGCACACCTCTCCACTCCACTGGCCAGCCTCTCCCCTCCACCTCTTCTCTCCACATGTCCACCTCTCCACTCCACTGGCCAGCCTCTCCCCTCCACCTCTTCTCTCCACGTGCCCACCTCTCCCCTCCACTGGCCAGCCTCTTCTCTTTTCAGACCCGCTTCTTGCCTAACCTGGCTCATACCCCTTCTTTCTATTCTGCTTCTGTTTGACCAGGCCCCAGGCCTGGACCACCCTTTTGTCCTCCTGCCCACCTCTCTTCCCTCACCCTATTTTGAACAAACACAAGGGTTCATATGTGAAATCTCAACTTATCTCTGTTGACTGACATTTTAGGCACGCAGAGCCCAGCCCCTGAACCCACTCCCGTAGGACATGATGCTTGTTTAAGAATATTGGGAGCTTTGTTGACCTGGGCTTAAATTGGACACGTGGGGTCCTTTCTGTGTTGGGCTTAGAAAAAGCCTACAAGTGACCTCTCATGGATAGTTTAGGCCTAGAAGAGCAGTTGGAAGAAGGTCTACCAGCTATGCAGGAGTGTGTAGTCTGTAGGCCCATCACCTGCGGCTTGGACCCCCGGCACAATGCTGGCGAATTAAGAAGTGATTATGAGTGGGGGTTACATATTTATTGGATCTCCTAAAATCTGATAACCTGGGGCTTGGTATTTACTGGGCGCGATATTCTGCGGCTAGAACATTAACAAGACTACATGTCCGATAATTCAAAGGAAAAACCTGAGCTAGAGCAGCTAAATATGATTGAACCTGGGACATTGGGCAAGGCTGCCCCTGTCATAGTAGCATGCCTGTGGTTCTTGGGCAATACAGGGTCTCCCCTCCAGTATATCTTTATTTCCCCGAATCCTCACAACTTTCATAGGTACACAGAGCTCTCAAATCTCCTAGTCCCATGTGTGAGTAGCAATTTCAGTTCAGGTTTTTGTTGCATTCTTGGATTTGGAGTCCTGTTGATCATTTAATAAAATCAGGACTGCAACTCCCAGAATACAAAGAACAATTCTGGACTGGGTGGGCTACTCATGCATGGGCCGTGGCAGGCATCGGGATGGGGGCTGGTTTTGGAGCTGTGGGGACAGATTTTTTTTTTTCTAGGGGCCGGTTTTGCAGCAAAGCGGCAATATCAGCCCCCAAAAATAAAAGAAGCAGTGCTTCACACTTTCACCGTCTCCCCCGCTCCACCTCCCCCGTGTGTGGAGGGTTGGGGGGGGGGGTGTGTGAAGGGGGGCTGGTCCTACAAAATTGGCAGGGCTATTTTGGGTTACCAGTCCAGCTCAGGCCTGGTTTCACTTGACCTCGCTCAGTACACGAGGGAGGAAGGTTGGAAACTCCCGTCCTTCCTTGTCGCCCCTGGGAGTGATAATAATATCAATGTTACAGCATTTCCTCATAATGTATCCGCTGAAAATTTTATTTTTTTCTGTGGGTTCCGCGTTGCAATTTCGTATGCCACTTTTAGGACGTTTCTTGATAACTGCATGCAGGATTGTGTCAGGCACATTGAGTAAACTGCATATTTTGTGGTTCTAGTTAACCTTTTTGGATGCATGAGACAACAACTCCTCCCTCACCCAGACAGGCCTGGCACATCCTCCTAGAGTAATCATCCAAATGAAAGCAGGACTCCTGCACTGACGTCAATGGAGCAGAATGCAATGGTACATATAGTGCTGGTGCATGCAAACATAACCATTAGGTACTTCTAGGTCCTGCCTATATTTTTAGGCATTGATCTTCGGTGGAGCCGAAACCAGTGTTCTTCTTTTGTGAAGGAGTTTAAAATCTCATTTTTTCCTGAATGTACTTTCGCTATTTATGTCAATCTGAACAGAGGTAAAATAGATTTAAATGTACTTGTTTATGTACCATTTCGACATGAGAGGATGCAGGATGATAAATTGTGAGAGGTATGTAGAAATAAATTGGAAAGCAGCGTACAATCTACATTTTGGTCGAAATTAGTGGCAGAAGACACAGGCAGGCTGCTCAAAAACAGAAACATTCATGTTGATAGTAGCATGATAGAGAGGAGAGTCCAATTCACAAATGTATTTTTGGCTGAAAACATAAGTCTGTGCCCGGGAATACCTCATCTAGGCCTGCCAGGAATTCACAAAAGGGTTCTTGCAGGCTTATATACATTTACTATTGCTGATGTACAGTGTGGCGAAATCTGCTGTAGGAAATACCAGGTACGGGATGAGAGGTGGGCAATAAAAGATGGAATTAGTCTTGCAAGGTTGTGAACGCCCACAAATATGGAAGTTCGTTGGCATTCTCACTCAGTGGAGTGGTGTGGCTCACTGGTGAGAGGCGGCAGACCCGGGAGCAGAGGACGGCCCAGGACCAGGGTTCAATTCCAGACGCTGCAGAGTCGTGGACCAGGGTCAGTGGACTCGATAATTCTCACCTCGGTGCCTACTCTAACCAGGGATCACACTCGGCAACTCTGGGCATTAGGTTGCCTCATCTCCACAACGGCCCCCCACATTCGCCGGGGATGCCTGGTTTCACCTTGGAGATACCCAGTAGGGACCATCTCACAGGGAAAGCCAGGACGGGTTCCCCAGTGGACTATTGCGCAGAGATACTCCTTCGGGAGTCGATTCCAGCGCGTTAGAAACCCACAGTTAAATTTTAAATTATACTGAAATCTGACCCCTACCCACCCTGGGAATGGTTGTAAAGCAGTAACTCTCCTTCCAGGATGGCTGTAGGGGAACGGCTTACCCCCATATTTACTGTTCTCCATGCAGAAAAATGTTTTCATCACCCACCCAGAGAAAATGTGCGTTTGTACAGAGGGCTCACTTCTTCCTGTGCTGAAATCTGTGCTATGTAGATTCCGACGGAGCAGGAAAAGGGACCTGGGGAAAGTGTCACACGCCATTCCCAAAAGTATGTTGAAACCTGTGTTTGGCACAGTGTTCCAGTCATCCTTTTGGGAATGATTGTGGCTAGGAAAATATGTACAAGTGCTTCCTAGCAATGTTTGTTTTCGTGAATGCAGACTATATTGGCAAACAAACTATGATTAGTGAGAGTCCAGTGGTAAATAAAGGATGGCGTCATAACGCAATGGGAAATAGACAATACATCTATAAAAGAAGAGTGAGCAAGTGGTCTAAAAGAGAAAGAGGAGAGTGTCTGGAAAGTTGTAATACAGAGACCTGCACTTAAAAACTATACATTTGTCAGATTAAATCGCCAGGTGGAGATTCATCCCAAGAAATTTTAGAAGAGAATTAAAATTTAGAATTAAAGAGCATTTTTTATATGAATTTATTCTGGGAGCATTGCAGGAGAGGAGCTAAGAAGTGTGAACTGTTCCTTAAAATGTGGATTGAAGTGAATTCTTCTGCCTTCCTGAGAAGGGCATGAAAGCTTCAATATGTGGGTAGGTTTAGGGAGAGATATTTGGGAGTTTGAAGGTTCAGAACGTTGTGGGCGGTGAAAGCCATTTGCATAGAATTAAGTGCCTTGAGTAGTGGGATGATTTTTCCAGGAAGTCTGTGAGGATGATCGCGCTATAGTCAAGTCACGCGAATACCATGGCTTCAGCCGTTAGCGTCAGACCCTGGGAGGTGGGGAGAGGATATGCTTTAGCCTCTTGAGTTAATGAAAATGTAGTCTGGAAGACTTAGCCTTAGCTTGGATGTGACTTTTGAGTTTTAGATTTGCATCAATAAAGAAACCAAGGAGTTATCAGTGGTAGCCAGTCTGGGAGTGATATTGGCGTATCTTAAGAATTGAAGCCAGGGTAGACTGCCCCATGTCAGAATATGGATAAGGTAAGAACATTCAGTCTTTAAAGAATTATATTTAGATGGCTGAGCTTCTACCATAGGTAAATGGTATGAAATTATGATATTATCCTGGATATGGATTCAGGGGGGTTCAATTTGAAATAAACACGAGTTTCATTTGCCTGTTAACGAAACAAGATTCCAATTTATTTAAGATGTTCACCCAATAGTCTATCCATCTCTTCAATTTGCACCAACTGCATCTTCCCAATCTTTCAAAAGTCTCCCATCACAACTCTATAGGTGTATATACAACAGAACTTTCTGTGCCCTCAACTGACACAAATGTGCATACACAGTCACATTCAAGCAAAATGAGGTTTGGGGTGAGCCAAGGGGGGGATAGATGAGGGAAGAGTCTAGAAAGGGGTATTTTGGGAATCATAGTAGTAGAAAGAGGTTTGGGATGAGCCAGAGAGTGGAAGTAGAGATATATTATGAGAGCTATAGAGTGAGACAGAGTAGTGCATTGGAGAAAGTCAAAGGTATTTTTCCCCCTTGTTCTGCAGTAGGAATAAAGCGATTTGACCCCTCGCTAGGGGTAGTTAGCACTATATAAATACAATTATATGCTTAAACAGTTCTCCCTCACCCCATGTGATAATCCCAAGATTATTGTCGTGTTTGACCGGACACCTTACTCTCATCTAAGAACAAGAGTCCGCTTTTTATTGCCATAAGTGCATAATGTAGCACATGGTATATAAAACCTTACCTGGCACGTTGCTGGCCCCTTTTGTCAGCTGATGTCATTCTTATAAAAGAGCTACTGAGTGAAAGCACACACTGACTAATCAGAACAGCCAACTGTTCAAAGATGGTGATTTCACTCTCATGAACAATGTTAAGCCCTTATGTCACTATTTATTTATTTATTTATTCGACTTATATAGCGCGTTATAACCCAGGGGTCTCTAAGCGCTTTATCAGGGTCAGGGTCCAAACATCAGATACTGTGAAGGGCAACTGTTAATAAAAAAGTTACAGAACACCCCATGCTTGCTATCTGGTCCCAAAGGTGGGATCCTATGAAAAGGATATTATTTAATGACAGACTTCCAGTCCCCATGCCTACAACCAACCCCTTCCAGTTTGTACAGCTGGTCTGGCTGTCACTGTAAAAGACTCAAACTAAGCTATTGTGCATTTTGTACAAAAACCCAGGGGCTAATCCAGGCCCTGTAACATGTGGTGAAGGCACCTGCTCCTTTACCTAGCCAGTCTGTTTCATGGATACACACATGCCTAGGGATGTGGCGTCTGCAGCAGAGAGGACACTGCAAGACACATAGCCATAGCTTGTTTAGCATGTGGGTGCATGACGCGGGGTTATGGTTAGGGACAGATCTCACCAACCCATCCACTTCCGGGTACTTAAAACCATGTGTCAACATGTCCAGTGGGTGTCATCTTCCTTTATGGGGTTACAGCATGCACTGGGGTTCCTTAATTCAGTACTTTCTGAACATTTTGAGGAAAGAAGGCATAGCAGTAGTGTGGGAAATATTGGAGTGTCAGGACCACAATCAGAAACTTCTTTCTCAGGTAGCTATTGCCCTGGTAATACTCGTTAATGGGTCGAACTCGTGCTCCAGCGAACTGTAGGTAAACGCTAAGCTCTCATACACAAATCCTGGCAGGACTAACTTAACCTTCATCATTCCAAAGTAGATCAAATGAGTACCATTAACTTATTGAATAATGACACCGTTTATCAGATTACAGCAGGCAATTGATTGATTGTGTTGGTGAGATTTGTGTAAATGTCTAATGCAATATGTACAGCAGCAACATAAGGCATGAATTACCCTCCTGTAGGTCACTGGGGGGTTAATGCCAGCCGACTATCGCACTAAAGTCGAAGCAAGCTTACATTGCTACTGAAAGCAAGAGTTTATTTTTCAAAGCTCTGACTCAGATGCACACTCCTCGGGAACAACCGCCCCGGACTCCCAGCCCCCTCCCCGGAAAGATCTGAACACATGATGACATTTATGGGCATGGACGACAAACCACAAGCCGCAAGTAATTCTGCTGATGCATTTTTATACTGTGTGGACTCAAGCACTACCAGAGACCGGCTTGCTCGTCTTCCGCTTCTGTCTGTTTTTTTTTTATTTCGACACAAGCACAACTTACAGTATTGAAGGTCTCTTTTCTTTCTTTTTTCAGTTTATGCAGCCCCCCCCACCCCCCTTCCCTTGATCATCTGTATTTGTATATTCGTGTCGCCCTTGTGTTGAGGCTTCAAAGCGCGCGTGCGGAAGCGGTTATGGAAGAGAGAAGCGCCTTTTCCGTGAGCGGGGTGGTTCCCTTTTCTGCGAGGGGGGTGGTTGCTGGGGCCAGTGAGAAGCCTGTGGTTCAGGGGAGGTTCAGCTGATTTTTTTCGTTGCATTTTTATATAGGGAGAACTCGACTCGAAGGCACGTGTGTAACGAAACACTTCACTCACCTTGTGTGAGGCCTCCATTGGTGATACTCCACTCATCTTGTGTGAGGCCTCCATTGGTGACACTTCACTCACTATGTGTGAGGCCTCCATTGGTGACACACTTCACTCACCATGGAGGAGACCTCCATTGGTTGCATTTCACTCACTTATGTGTGAGGGCTCCATTGGTCATTGGTGACACCACTTACTATGTGTGGGGCTTCCATTGGTGACACTTCACTCACCTTGTGTGAGGCCTCCCCTCTCCACAACCCCGCCGCACTTGTTCGGCCACCAGATGCCAGGTCTATGGGGCCAGAGAAGTACCCCTGGCAGGACTGGGTTGGCTCCAGGCCTATCATGAGTCCCTCACCCTGGCACGGCCATCTGACTGGCTTCTACGGGCTCCTAGGATTGGGCAGGCAGCAAGGGACGACACCTTTATTTTCAGAGCCTGCAAAGCCTCGAATGTAATACAAAATAAGACTTTAAACAAAATTATATATATTCATCTGTAACATGATTTTCTGTTTTTGTTTACCTCAATTATTAGCCATGAATGATTAACGCAGCTCTAGAACACATTTTAAAGTGCTTTCTATTTACATTTACTGTTTGAAGTATATACAGATAACAACTAAAAATACCGGATGTAGGTGATTTTGCTCGTTTTTGTACCACCCTGGGCAGGAAAATACCGGTGGTGCTAGTAGAAAACACGCCAGGTGACAACCATACAGACATCTGATAAGGCGGAGTGGGCTCCTGGGCTAGGGCAGGATTCTGATGGACTCACACATCATTGCACTGGTCACCCTGCGAGCTAGGGTGGGCTCCTGCTAGGTTGGGGGAGACCCGGGATGGGCATCCAGGGCTCTCAGTGAGAGTCCATGAAAGGGGGATGAGGTGGGGGTAAGGGTCCTACCAGGACAGAAAATGGGCAAGGGCACCACAATTAAAGTGGCTTCTGGTTGCAAATTGTGTAATAAATAAAGTGGCCCACATTTGTAAATTGAGCAGCTCTGAACATTTTAATACTTTCTCTGGATGGGTGAGCGACTGCATGTGTTTGTGCTATCTGCAATCAATGTTTGTAATATTAGAGAAACAAACGCATCATTGAAATTCATTACTTTCATTCCCTATCAAAAAGATAAAAACATTGTCAGATTCCTGCTGTTCTACCCACAATGTCCAATCGGTCCGTCAATGCTGCTTTCGATGAGACAACATCCACAATGCACCTTTCTCCTTACTTTAATTCTTATCCCCTCCTTCCCTCCCCCTCAGTCACGCTTTTCAAACTTAACGGCGACCTATGACCCTGCTCGCAGGCTGGTCGCTCACCACGCTGCTGCACGGCTCTGCCTGCATTGTTTTTGCTTAATCTTGTATTTTACCCATCTGCCTAACTTGCTTTCTTGCCCAGACTTGTTTTTATTCCCCTGTGCCTGTACTTGCTTTCTTGCCCAGACTTGTTTTTATTACCCTGTGCCTCACTTGCTTTTTTGCCCAGACTTGTTTTTATTCCTCTGTGCCTGTACTTTTTTTCTTGCCTAAACTTGTTTTACCTTCCTGTGCCCAGTTCTCCCGCGGCCCGCCCATTTTTCCCACTGCTGCGTCCCTGTGGCCCCTCCCACCTGCAATCCCATTTGCCGCCCCGCTCCTGCCTCCCAGCTGCTCCTCCCTCCCAGACCCCCTCATATGGAAGCCGCTACGCTGCCGTGCTCAGCGGGCACGCCGCTGGCGCACCTAAGGCAAGCCCGTCTGTGCCCGTCCGTGCCTGGACCGCGCCCAGCGCCAGGACCCCTGGACACCACGAACGCCACGACGCCCGACACCGCTACGATGCCAGAACCCTCCACGCACTCAACACCGGACGATCACACACCTGCTTCCTGGCTGTCCCGAAGCGCACCCACGGAGCTTTCACCTGCCGGAACTGCAGCTTCACAAGCACCCACCCCACCATGCTGCCGACCAGGAAAGAACCCAACCACCTCAGATGCATCCTTCTCAACACCCGCTCCGCCAGAAAACATGCTGTTGAACTCTGGGACCTACTCGACTCAACCTCCCCAGACGTCGCCTTCCTGACGGAGACCTGGCGGAACCCCGCCTCGGCACCCGACATAGCAATAGCCGTCCCGGAAGGCTACAAGATCACCCGCAAAGACCGCACCAACAGAGCGGGAGGAGGAATCGCCATCGTCCACAGGAACACTCTCAGAGTCTCGACCAACACCGACGACACCCTCAGCACCGCCGAACACCTACACTTCCAGATCCACACCGACCCCAACACCACCCTCGGAGGAACCCTCATCTACAGACCGCCCGGACCCTGACCACAGTTCAGCGACTCCATTGCCGACTTCGTCAGCGCACACGCCCTTGCCTCCACGGACTACATCCTCCTCGGGGAGCTGAACTTCCACCTCGTGAACAATGACGACACCAACTCCACCACCCTGATTGACAACCTAGTCAACCTCGGACACAGACAACTCGTCACAACACCCACCCACTCTCCTGGTCATGCGCTTGACCCCATCTTCTCCGCAAGCCCCCACGTCTCCTTCAACCATACCACCGAACTCCACTGGACCGACCACCGCTGCATCCACTTCACCTTCAAGAAACCTACCACGCACCACCGCACCCAACAGATGCCTCACCGCTGCTGGAGAAAAGTCACCGAAGATCAGCTAACCAGTACCCTCGTCCAAAGCCCACCCACCGACTATACCGACCGCGACACCGCTGCCCGCAACCTCAGACAGTGGATCAATGTCTGCGCCAACACCCTCGCCCCGATCAAGAAACTCTCCAACAATCATACCAACAAGAAAGACAGCTGGTTCACTGAAGTCTCCGGTCTTCGAAGCAAACCTGCCGAAAGCTGGAGAAGATCTGGCTCCGTGAGCGAACACCGGACAGCCAAGCAGCCCACAAGAATGCCACCCGCAGACACATTCACCTAATCAGATCCGCCAAAAGGGCCTCCTTCAAAGACCGCCTAGACAACAACGCGCACAACAGCAAAGAGCTCTTCAACGTCATGAAGGAACTCTCCAACCCCAGCTCCAACACCAATGAAGTCCCACCCTTGCAAGACCTGTGCGACTCGCTGGCCACCTTCTTCCACCGCAAGATCACAGACATCCACAACAGTTTCAATGCCAGAGCCGCCCCAACAACCACTGAGACCTCTGCCCCCACGACCACCATCCGCACCAACCGCCTGCTCTACTGGACCAACATCAACGACAATGACACCCTCAAAATCATGAACAACATCCACTCCGGATCAACGTCAGATCCATGCCCACACCACATCTTCAACAGAGCCAGCACATCCATCGCACCCCATCTCCGGAAAGTTATCAACACCTCCTTCGAGACAGCAACCTTCCCGGAGAGCTGGAAGCACGCCGAGATCAATGCCTTACTCAAGAAACCCAAGGCGGACCCCAAGGACCTCAAGTACTTCTGGCCCATCTCCCTGCCCCCTTTCCCGGCAAAGGTCATCGAGAAGACCGTCAACGAACAACTGACCTGCTACCTCGAGGAGAACAACATCCTGGACCCTTCCCAGTCCGGGTTCCGCAGCAACCACAGCACAGTGACTGCCCTCATCGCCGCCACCGATGACATCAAGTCCCTGCTGGACAACGGAGAAACGGCGGCCCTCATCCTCCTGGACCTGTCAGCCGCCTTCGACACGGTCTGTCACCACACACTATGAACACGCCTCCACAACGCTGGGATCCAAGGCCCTGGACTGGACCACCTCCTTCCTCTCCGGCAGAACACAGAGCGTCCGCCTTCCGCTCCGAATCCACCAAGATCATATGCGGCATACCCCAGGGCTCATCCATCAGCCCAACTCTGTTTAACATCTACATGGCACTGCTCCCCCACGTCGCCCATCGGCACGACCTCAACATCCTCTCCTACGCCAATGGCACCCAGCTGATACCAAGGCCCTCACCAAGGACCCCCACACCGCCAAAACCAACCTTCATGAAGGAATGAAGTCCGTTGCTGAATGGATGAGGAACAGCCGACTGAAGCTGAACTCGGACAATACGGAGGTCCTCATCCTCAGAACCAACCCTTCGGCCTGGGACGACTCCTGGTGGCCGACCGCACTGGGAACCGCTCCAACACCCACCGACCACGCACGCAACCTAAGGGTCATCCTCGACTCTACCCTCTTCATGACTAAACAGGTCAACACCGTCTCCTCTTGCTTCAACACCCTCCGCATGCTCCTTAGGATGTACAAGTGGATCCCCACTGAAACGAGAAGAACAGTCACCCAGGCCCTTGTCAGCAGTAGGTTGAACTATGGAAACGCCCTCTACGCAGGAGCCTCGGCCAAACTCATGAGACGGCTCCAACGCCTCCAGAACGCCTCTGCACGCCTGATCCTCGACATCCCTCGCCGCAGCCAAATCACACCCCACCTGAAAGACCTGCATTAGCTCCCGGTCAACAAGAGGATAACCTTCAAGCTCCTCACCCACGCACGCAAGGCACTCCACAACCCCAGACCAACGTACCTCAACAGACGACTCAGCTTCTACACCCACACCCGCCAGCTCTGCTCCGCCGATCTCGCCCTCGCCATCGCTACAGTCCCCTGCTTCCGAAGAGCGACCTCAGGCGGCAGATCGTTCTCCCACCTCGCCGCAAAGACCTGGAACACCCTCACCATCCACCTACGGCAGACCCAAGACCTGCTGACCTTCAGAAAACTCCTGAAGACCTGGCTTTTTGAGCAGTAGTAGCATTCCCCACCCCAGCGCCTTGAGACCCTCACGGGTGAGTAGCGCGCTTTACAAATGATATGATTGATTGATTGATTGAACTGTCTCCCTCAGTACTTTAAGTGACTATATCATCTTAGTCTGGATTTGAAATTGCAATTTACACAGTGTTTTGAATGCATGTTAACCTTCCAAGAAATGTGATGCTGATTCTAACTTGAGAGCATAACATTACACACACATACAAATAATCGCATTCATAACCTGAGCAATATATTGGAAGCATTATACCAAGGGGGCCTGGGTGATCACAGATCATCTCCAAGGCAGGTGCCGTGAACCCCTAAGCCAGTTTACTGTTACCCCAACAGTTATAACTGGTAAATCACATGTTGGTAAGAGTTCCTATGTTGATTAACTGAGGGCAACCAGGAGGTGACAGGTTCAAATCTTATGACAGCAAACTCAGCCTTTCATTCTTCTAATAAAAAGGGGTGATGGAAAGGGCGATGTCAGTTTTAGGTGGGCAGAGCTGAAACTCAAGTGGCATTCCTATTCATGGCAAATTTGACAACATTCTGGATATATTTCTAAGTTTAAGGGGTCTGCAACGTGGCCTTGCAGTCTTAAAAAGTGGGGTGTTTCTATCTCTTGTAATATTAATTGTGGTTGAAGGCCCCCACTTTCAAAGATAGAAAGCAGAGGTACAGCACACAGGTGGATGGCAAAGGTAAGAACTTCTTCCTTCCACCACTCCTAAAAAATAGACTGGCAACCCTCTCTCACATAAGGTATTTTAAAAGAATTCCAACTCAGCAAGAGGGCTGGGGGATTAACAGCGGCATTCTTACCTCGTGTAATTTTGTGAATTATTTCTTTGGATTGACTGCAATCTACCAGCTGCTGATCGTTTGACTAAGGACAGAGTGGAAGAAGTCACTGCTGCCTGTACATGATGCCTCTTGAAAGATGGCAGGCAGATAATGCTGGCTGGGGTGGAAGAACCAAGGACACAGGCTGATCCAAAGGCAGGATGGTGTGGTCTTGGGGTGCTTTGATCACCAGAAAATATTGTGCAGGCTGGAAGGGGATGCAGAAGGAATGAAGAGAGAGGCCTAGGGTCTTCCCATCTTATAAGTTATGTATCCATTTTAGGTATGCAGCCTTCTTAGTGCGATTGCACTGCACTGGTAGCAAAAATAAACCAGTGGCGGCTGGCATCTATGGGTTTGGGATGGGTGGTGGGCGCACGTGTGTACTTGTGTAAAATAATATAAAAAAAAAATAAAACTTTGATGAACTCGGCGATATCCTCGCTCTGGACCTCTCCTTTGGCCGACACAGGAACTGGAAGCTGAAACTTCCTTGGCCAATCCTAGCACTACTCTTACCAGCATGAGAGCAATGCTCAGATTGGTAGGAGTGGCCCCACTCGGCGCTCAACAGAGCTCTGGAGGCTTTGACTTGCCCTAACTCAACTGTCTTCAAATGGCTGGATTAGAGATGTGTAAAGTGCACAAGTGTGGCTGGCCATCAGAAGAACGCTGGCCAAAAAGACATGCACAATTAAAACAGTGCAATACCAGCCCTCCCTCCTTCCTGCTGCTGTCACGTAGCAGTGGCCCCATCCTGACGCTTGGCTCGGGACAGGAGATGAAAAATAAAATGGTAATTAATTACCATTTTATTTTCCATCTCTGGGTCTTTGGTGGGATTTTTAAGTGGGGTGACGCTCTTCCGTTCTAAGGAGTAGCCTCACCTGAAAACAACACAGTAGTATCAGATGGTGAAATGTCAGGGGCCACAGTAAAAAGAAGAAGTTAGGGCTAAGGTAATGTTAGGCACCCCTCTGCCAAAGTACATCTCAGTTACAGTCTGTCAACAAAAAAGTGAAAACAAACACCTCTGTTCCATAGGGAAGCAAGGATAGCAGCAACAAAACACAATGGTGCAATGAGAGGAAAAGGGAGGGAAACAGAAGTGAGAATAGAGATGGAAATGTAACCATGGGACAGACATGGGCGTACAGCGTGCATCAGTGCATGCCATGTGACAAAATGTCTTTAAATCTGCATCCTATGGTTCCCAGAAAATTTAATGTGGCAGTGGGTGAGGGTGTGACTGGGGGCTGGGTGGCACAGGACACAAGCATTGGAAGTATAGCACTGCAGGCAGTGATGTGATTGTTGAATGTATCCCCTTTTCTGACTGTGACTAGCTAACAGGGACATTTGGGAGAGTTGCCAATCTGCCTGCCCGGTGTGTGGCACTCCCCCACTGAAGAGATGAATACTGCAACCAGGATTGTCAGAAAAAGGCAGTAAGCAGTAGAGCATTTCAGCTGTTTTCTCCTTCCTTTCCCTCACTGCAGGCAGCGCAGTTTTGCAATCTATTACAGTGAGTACAGCAGAACACACATGAGACAAAGAAGAGAGCCACAGAAGATGTGTGAGGCAAACCATGCGAGTGTAGGAGTTGCATTGTGGTGTTTGGTGGTTGACTTGTGGGGATGAATTCCTTCCTTTCCCTCGGCCCAATGGAATCCTTGGTGTGCCACCGTGCATTTCACTACCAATGAAGTGCACCCTTCTAGCCTTATGCTGGTACAGTCAGCCCATTTCTGGATATCTGGGCAGATGATTCTTCCAGCTTGTATTGTCATGATGTCACTTGAGAAATAGGCACTCTTGGCGTCTCTCAACTCCCTGATGTTCCAGCTCACTCACAACAAGACATTGTTTCCACCTATTTGTTTGATTTCTGAACTCCGCTTTATCAGCTCCAAACAGTTTCCCTGACCACAGTTTAAATGAATTTTCAAGTGAGAGCAAGTTTTATTTAAAAAAAATCTGTTGCTACAGAACACTGTGATCCACACAAACGTAAACTCTAACCTTCTGATTTCACAGACCTTCTTCTGGACTTATCAGATCCCATTAAGATGTGCCTTAGTAAATTTTAATACATCTTAAAAAAAAATTCTTGCCCCCTTAGCCTCATGCAAACCTAATAACATGTAGACCAATACATGGCTTCCTAATTCCAATTAAAGTATAAAAAAGAGCACTGGAAAGACACTGGAACAAACCAAGCTGCTATCCCATCTTAACACTTTCAGAGTGCACTCTAGGAGCTTTAAAAGAGCTTGCAGGAGACCTAAAAAGAAATACTTTCGTGCACCAAAAGTCTCATAATTAGCCTCCTGGTATCCTCCAATAAGATGAGTGACAAGCTCCTCGCCTTCTACACCAACAAAATTGCTGCTCAGCAAGAGATCCTCTCTCCCTCCACCCCTTGGTCCGATGACAATCAACCCCTCTTCCTGAGTTCGCACCACTCACGGGTGATCAATCACTTTCTTTCAACAGGCAGTTCTTACAAAATTACTTTGCTGCTCTCTGTTGGGGTGCATCTTCTAGCAAGAACAGCCCATTTCTTTATGAAACATACTCACCCTTCCCATTAGGTTTCCTGATGCCTGTTCATTCTTGCATATGGTGAGGTGTCAAGTTACTCAGTGTAAAGCTGTTCTCTGCATATTTTGCTAATGGCCTTGGATCTATTGATTGCAGCCTTCTGGTTTATAAGATAAGCTAGAAGGTTCAGCATGTACAGCTGATATCTGTGCATCATGCAAGACCCACAGGCTCAAATCCTATTGGGGGTCGATAATGTCCAAAATGTAGTTGGATTAAAAATAGTGCTGGTTGTTTTCATCGATGTGAAGGCGTTAGTTCGGAGCAATAATCGCCAGGTAAGTAACCACAGAGAAGTGCTTGAAAATGATGGCGAGAAGTGCAGGTGCTCACTATCCTGGAGTATCTGATCATTACTGAGAAGTGCCAGCTCTCTCCCTCCACAGTTACTGATCCACCCCTGGCGAGAAGTGCTGGGACTCTCCCTAGTGAATACAATAATTGCAGGTGTACTGAACCGGAAGTTACCTGCCAGTTTAAAGCACTGGCAAACATCTTTATCCACGTAATTAAAAGATCTCCTGTTGCCCTGAGTGGTATAGCACAATTTTCAGGATTACAAGAACGAATACGCACATTGCTGTATGATTAAAAGCCAGAAGGGAGCAAACATTTGGCAAGTACTTGGAAAGGCAGCAGCCCAGTTTGAGGCCCTTAAATCCAATATCTGGTACTAGAGATCGAGTAAATCTCTCAGCGAATGCCTGCGTTGTACTGGTACATTTTCGTTTCTCTTCCATGGTCTCAGTGTGCAGTCTCTGCTCTCCATCCCTACTCTGACACCCTGTGATCCTGCTGCATCTGTCACTACCACACCCATTCGTAGTGCTTGCTGCATGACACTAGAATGATGCTGCTGAGAGATGAAGGAGTCTAGGTGTGTGAGGTCCCTCAGCCTTGCTCGCTCCATTCCCTGCGTGCTGAATTGCATCGTGTTGTATAGCACCTATAGGTCCACATGCATCAAACTTAGGAATTGTGATTCCTAAATGGCTATTTTTAAGAAATCGCAATTTAGGAATCGCAATTCCTTATGCATGTAGGCATCGCAAAAAAATTTGCTCTTCCTACAATTTCCTTATTTGCGACTCGCAAATTGCAAATCAATGGGAATTGTATGCGCAATTTGCGAGTACCAAACAGGTACTCGCAAATTGCGCGTGCAATTTCAAGGGTGCCAAAAGGACACCCTGATGCACCACTGAAAGTGCAATTTAAAAACATTTTGTTGCACACATGTTTGTGTGCAACATAAAACTTTTAAAAATGCACTTTCGTGCATTTTTCAAAGTTTTCGCAAATGACCATCAACTTTAAGTTGATGGTAATTTGTGTTTCTTAAAAGTGAAATCGAGATTTTTTTTTCATGCATTGCATTTAGGGAATCGCAAATGCAATCGCAATTTAAGTAATCGCAAATTTTGCGATTACTGAAATAGCGATTTTTGCATTTAGGATGATGCATCCCAAATGCAAAAATTGCAGTGGCAAAGGCGCAGATGCGACCGCAAAAAACAATGCTGCATGTGCCCCTTAGTTCTTATGTGGCATGCCGAGGCGCTTATCCACATGTGTAACGCACTATAGTATGTGTGTTTGGAATTGTGTTATGTTTGCTCTCAGATACATGGGAAGTGTTTACTTTCTTGCATGATGATCACCGGGGTGCAGTTATCATGCTGTAGGACTCAGTGCTTAGTAGTATGATTGATGAAGAAATGTGAGAAATAGATGCCATTTATTGTATAATTTGTGTTAGGCTGACAGCACTGATTAGGTCTGAAGGTGCCTTCATTTTGTTGGTAGTTTTTCTTTTATGCTCCCAGTCCAATTTCCTATGCTGGCTGTGGCAGGAGGCTGTTCACTCTGTGATCTTATGAATCCAAAGAAGGTAACAGGAGTACATAACAAGCATTGGCATAGCCAATAGGTCTTGCCTTTGGGACCTTATAACTGTTTAGCCATGCAGCACACTATCCTGGACCATGTGCTGCTATGGATTGAATACAATTACTGCATACTGGGCCATGCAGTGTGATTCAAGAATACCTGCTTGCTTCTGCTGCAGGCTTCTTCTTCCTGGGTGGCATTTGGAAATTAAAAGCAACAATGGGAGGGTGGAGGTGAATTGAAAGCAATGACAGGAGGCTGGGAGAGAACTGAAAGCAACAGTGGGAGGATAAGAGGAATTAAAAGCAACAATGTGAGGGGAGGGGGATTAAAAACAACGATGGGACAGTAGGAAGTTTTGAAAACATGGTTGCCAAAACGAATGGTTCCAGCCTGTAGTAGATCACACGTGCATCAGGACAATCTCGTGATTCGCAGATACTGCGTTAGCAGTTAGGGTGGGATATATATATCATTAAAGACAGTGCAATCCAACATATACACTTTGCAATATTACTTATGAAACTCCTCACATGAAACTGTGTCTACTAAGTGTTGATATTAATCTACAGCGCCTTGCTTCACACTTGTTAGCGCTCTATAAACCGATTTATACTGCACCCATAAGCGGTTTACTATATGACAGGAGGCTGTTTAACAGAAACACCACCCTTTGGCGAGGCTGCAAAATTCCCAGTGGCCCGGGGATTGTGCGTGATGGTGTAAATAGTGCATTTTCCTGATGCCAATGCAGTGTAGTATAACGTACTTGATGTACTTGGAGGGGGATCATGGCAGCTGTGCTAGGGTTTTCTGGGATGCAAAATGGACCCTGAGGCGGCGGAGGGATGGGGGGCAACGAAGCACAGAACTACAGGACTTCTGGGGTAGCAGGGGGGCTCACTTTGCAGGAGAGATCAACAGCGGGGCTCAGAAAAACCCAGAGGCAACAGAGTGGCTCTGTCCGTGAAGAGCTGAGGCTGGAAGGGCTCAAAATACCACAATGGCTGCATATAGGTGAGAGGAAGACTGAGCCTGGGTGGGTCTGTAGAGTGCTGGGAGGGCGCGGGAGCATCTAAGCAGCAGGGCGTGCGTTATTCTCAACAAAATGGAAAGGATGGTGCTTTGTTCAGAAAGGAGGAATGAAGCAACTACGATTAAAAAAAACCCTGGTGCATTTCCAAAGCTTTGGAGTGCTTCGACTACTTTGGCAGTGAGTGACTCGAGAAGCTTAGCTCAGTCGGGCATTCAAACGGTGATCTGACGCGGCCAATGAGTCGGCAGCCTTCATGGCACTTCAACCCAAGTCGGCCACGGAAATGACGTCTCCTGAAAGCAGCTGTTCGCATTGGCCAGAGCATTATAGCGAGCACTAGTTTCTAATTTGTAAACAAGCGCGGCCCGCTACAGCGTTTACCTTACGGGAGTGAGCAGCGTCGGGCACGATATTGCAAACAGATGGCACCGCTGCTCGCTGCTCGCTCCCGCAAGGTAAATGCCACACATGCACGAGGGCTCATTGGGAACAGTGCAGTACATGCACGAGTTTCCCAAAAAGTCCTGAGCGATTGAAAGAGGTCACTCCAATGCAGTGCTTGAGTGCTGCGTAGGCGAGACCTAAAAAGCAAGGTGGAATTGAAGATATTCTAGGACAGACTGTTTTACAGTCCTCGTTTATAGGTGTGCCATTAAGCGACATCAAGTGAATAGCTGAGAGGCAATGTGTTATCATCATTCTCATGACACTCCAGGCTGTCAACGCTCAGAGTATGGGACCATTTTGGAGCTGTAGCGTGGACTATATCAGAGTCCTCCAGTGACTGGAAATTTGTGACAGATGCCTTTGATCTTGGCAAGTCTGTCTAGTGAGTACTGAGTCAATATTTATTGTGCTTGTAAAGCCTGCATCTGTGCCATCCAGTTGCCAGCAAATGTTTCCACATATTATATGCCTGTCCTGTGGATGAGGATGTATCGGGTACTGACCTGCTGATATGATGACAAGGAATATATCAAACTGAGATTGGAATGACATTCATAAAACTCAAGGTAGTATCCTCTATCCTTGTGGTTAGAGGTAGGAGGTAGGGTAGACATTTTTACTAGGTCTGAGAAGTGTTGTGGTGGGGCTATAGAGTCCTCTTTGTGATTCAGCAGGTTGTGGGTCTTCAGGTGCAGTTGGTTCAGTATGGCAGTGGGTACTTCTAGTAATGATTGGTGAACATATTTTATGGTTGAGATGGTGTAGTTGTTATATTCCATCCATATGTCGAGATGAGTTTATGGTGGATGGAGCTTTCCACTTTAGTTTGGGTGCCTGTGTATGTCATTTTGGTGCGCTGTGCTAGTCAGGACTGTTACATAAGTGTGGGTTGTGCTTATTTTAGTAGGAGGGTTATCATTCTGTGTTCTCTCTGAGTATCAGCAGTTGGTGTAATTATCTTGGAAACAACAATGGGGCATATTTACAAGGGCTTATCGCCACAGGAACAGCACTTTTTTGAAACTCTGCTGGCGATAACCCCTTCACCTTATTTACAAGGCAACATTAAGCCTCTTGCTGCCATGTAAATATTGCCCCTTTCATGCAACACTTAGAATGAAAGGAGCGGCCAATGGGTGTTGCAGTTGGTGTTCTGCTGCAACAGTCTTTGCTTTTTGATGCTGCCCCCCTATTTAGGCAGTGCCAAAAATAGGACCAAGGAAAACCTGTTCTTAAACTGGCGCAACAAGGAGAAATTATTCATTTCTCCTCGTTTTTGCTGTTTCTATGTGTGCTGCAGCTGATCTGCATCCAGGTGGCGACACCTTTCATCCCTTCTTGGAAGTTGTGCCTGGTGACGTTAGGTTCATTGGTGAGGGAAAATATCAGCTGTGTGAGTCCGTGGATCCTGACAATGCTTGCGAGGGGGGCCATGTAGACGTTGAAGAGTGTGGGGCTGAGAGAGGAACCCTGGGGCACTCCGCAGCTGGTCTCTGTTGGTTCTGAGAGGTATGACACAGTGTGTTTTGCTTGAGAGTAAGGATCGGATCCAGTCGATACCGGCGTCCTGGAGTCTAGTGGTTAGAGTGCGGTGGGAGATGGTGTAGAATGCTGTCCTGAGGTCCAGGAGGATGAGGGCAGCGGTTTTGACCTGGTCGAGGAGGGAGCAAATGTCGACGGTGTCGGCGGGGAGAGTGGTCTCGGTGCTGGGATTGCATCGGAAACCGGATTGGGAGATGCATCCAGGATGTTGTTTGTTTCGATAAAGTTGACTAGTTGGTTGTTGATGGCTTTTTCAATTACTTTTGCTGGGAAGGGGAGCAGAGAGATGGGTCTAAAGTTCTTAAGGTGTGTCGGGTCAGCTGAATGTTTCTTCAGGAGTGGGTTCATTTTAGCGCATTTCCAGTCATCGGAGAAGGAGGCGGTCTCGGAGGGAGTAGTTGATGGTTCGGCGTAGCTCAGGTGCAGTGGGGGCGGGGGGGGCGGCGTGAACCAGCTTGCTTTCTTGATGTATTTGCCAGTGGCTTTCTTGTGGGGGGCCATGGTGTCGGTGCAGTTTGCGATCCATAGGTGAAGGTTGCATACTGCGCTGATGGCGTTGGAGGTTGACGGTGGTGAGGTGCTGTTAAGCTGGTCCTTGGTGACCTTGTTCCCACTTCTGTGGGGGAAACGGATGTCGAATTCTCACTTTGCTACGTTTCAGTGCTGAAAGTGTGACCAAATGCAGTTTCTGATAGGTCAATGTGTTGAGATGGTTTTTGCTTAGGGATCTTGTGTTGAAGAGCAAGTAGGTTATCTTCCTGTCTTTGTCCTCCTGTTACACTGGTGCTTTGTGGAGTGATGATGTAGTAGGAGGAGGGAGGGCATTTGTGTAGGGGCCATTGTGGAGGATGGTGTGGCTGTGACATCACATAGGATTAAAGGGTGGGTTTGTATTTTAGAGAAGCCTGGTGTAGAATGAGAAGGAGGGGCATGGGGGTATGTGTTGGGTCAATTTGGGGGGTGCGGTGGGGTGGTCTACTAGGGGTCTGAGGATTGGAGAAAGGGTTTATGGGTTAGATAATGCAAGGGTAAGAGAGTGTGTGTGGTTGGTACAGAGGCTGTTTGTGGGAAGTACTTTGTTGCAACTTCAATCAAGGTATTATAAATCAGGGGATTATAAAGCGTGCTACTCACCCGAGAGAGTCTCAAGGCGCCTGGGAGGGGGGTGCCACTCTGTATCAGTCAAAGAGCCAGGTCTTGAGGTTCTTCCTGAAGGGGTGCAGGGAGGAGGAGCCTCTGATGCTGACCGGGAGCTCGTTCCAGGTCTTTGCTGCTATGTAGGAGAAGGCTCTACCTCCTGCTCTGGTTCTGCTCTGGCTCTGGATGTGTGGGGTCTCTGCAAGGGCGATATCAGCGGAGCTGAGGTTCCTCTTAGGTACATGGAAGGAGACTCTTTCATTGAGGTATTTGGGTCCAATGTTGTGGAGGGATTTGTAATCATGAGTGAGGAGCTTGAATGTTACTCTTTTCTCGATGGGGAGCCAGTGGATGTCTTGTATGTGCTGGGTCATGTGCTCGTGTCGAGGGGTCCCGAGGACGAGTCTGGCTGTGGTGTTCTGGATGGTCTGGAGCTTGTGCAGGGTTTTGTTGATTCCGGCGTAGAGGACGTTGCCGTAGTCCAATCTGCTGGTTATGAGTGGGTGGGTGACGGTCTTTCTGCATTCGGGGGGATCCACTTGAAGGTCTTGTGGAGTATGCAGAGGGAGTTGAAGCAGGTGGAGGCGACGGCTTTGATCTGGCAGGTCAAGGTGAGGGATGAGTCTAGATTGATTTTTTTTTTTTTTTTTTAACATCATTTTTATTGCATCACCAATATAAATGTACAGACAAGATATTCAGCAAAAATTAAAATAGCATGACATTAACCGATTCGATTGAAGACATTCGATCTTCATCCGGAGGGATCACCCCGCTCTTGACGCGGGTGGCTTCATTTCCGTTCTGGTCCCGTACTTCTTACATTGTCTGACCGCTTTATTGTGCACATAACCCTGGAATGCTTTTGTGATTTACGCCCCTCCCCCTCCCCCAATTTCGGTACCCCAACATCCCTCCAAACCAGCTTCCCACCCGCCCTCCCCCGTGGTCGCGCTGCGCTTGAGTAACCATGTATTAGTGCCCGGTGTGTTGTAGGAGGAAGCAAACAATCGCTAAGGTGTGTTCTCCTGTATAGTGTTGGGGTCTGCTCCAGCTAGTTCGCTCTCGCCTTCCTGCCCCTCATCGTCCACTTCCCTGAGCGCCTGCACCATCACCTCCCATGCAGTCGCCCTTTCCAGTGCTTTCTCGTCATTCGACCTCCAAGCCATCTGGTACCGTAGGGTACTATCACATGCTGCCCATCTCAGACACTCCCCATACCATCTTTTATACGTGGGCCCCACTCTGGACTTCCAATTTCGTGTGATCTCCCGCTTGGCCAAGATAAGCCCTAAATCTATAAATTTACTTGACATCGTATTTCTAGGTGTATGTGGGAACCAGTGAAGGATGCCAACTGCTTTAGTATACTGGATATCCCTGTCCGTCGCGCCGTTAAGGGCCCGCCCAACTTCCTGCCAATAGTCGCCTAAAGAGGGGCAATCCCACAGCATATGACATAGATCCGCCCCCGCTGTATTACATCTGGGACAAGCAGCGTCGGTCGCCCCAAAGTACTGTTGGATTTTCCCGGGCGTGAGGTATGCCCTGTGGATAACATAAAAGTGGATCAATTGGAACCTGGCATTCCTCGAGCTCTTCCGCGCCCTCCTCAGCAGTTGGCCCCAGGTCGTGTCTGGTATCTCCACCTGGAGGTCCAGCTCCCACTTGGCCTTCAGGGCTGCCAAAGGTTGCAAGGCCTCCCGCTGCATCCTCGAGTACAGGCACGTGACGGCCTTAAAGGTTCCCGCCGCCATCATGGCGTACTGGCAAGCCATCGAGGTGCCTGGTTCCTGCAGCCCTTCCCCCCAGTGGGCTCGCATGGCGCCCGTGACTGCCGCGTGCAGCAGGTAGTCACCCCTCGGTAGGTCAAATCTCTCCTGCAGGTCCCGAAACGGCAGCAACACCCCATCTTCGTAGAGGTCACCCAGCACGTGCACTCCCGCCTCCTCCCACCCTAGCAAGCGTGACCAATCACCTCCATGTGGGAGGGCAGTGATCATTCCCAGCGGTATTTCGGGGGCATACATAAGGCGGACACCCGCCCGCTTACGGGCCCGGTCCCAACATAGCCGGAAAGTCTGTTCCTCGACCGTCAGGTCTCCCACTCGGAGTTTCTGGTGCAGCGTAATATAAGCCAGAACGTGTCGCGGGGTGCCTTCGGCTCTCGCGTCCTCGGGACCTCTATAAACTCTCGCCACCTCCTGAGTAAAAGTCTGCAGCTGCGCGGCGAGGTAATATCCTTCGAAGTCCGGCACTGCCATACCTCCCTCATCTTTGGGGCGTAACAGCGTGTCGAGCGCTATGCGTCTCCTACCCGTGCCCCACAGGAACGCTATAATCAGTGACCTCAGGCGTTTGAAAACCGAACTCGGGATCCATACCGGCAGTGTCCTAAAATAATACAAAAGCCTGGGCAGAGCTATCATTTTAAGCAGGGAAATTCTACCAGCCAGGGAGAGCGGTAGAGTCGCCCAGAAGTCCATAGATCCACGCAGGGCGTTAATACAGCGAATTATGTTGCCATCCAGCAGGTCGGACGGGGCGTGGTAAACATAAACCCCCAGATAATGTAGGCAGCGCGGCTCCCACCCGAGTTCCTGAGCAGTGAGTGGGCACGGTTCTCCCGGCCTCAGGGGAAACAGACAGGATTTAGGCCAGTTGACCCTCAGGCCCGATAACCTACCGAACTGCTCCAGTAGCCTCCGCGCCCCCTGAAGTTCGGCGCCGGCATCGGCCAAAAACATCAACAAGTCATCCGCATATAGGGAGATGAGGTGTGGCCTCCCCCTAAAAGGCAAGCCTGCGTAGTGGCGGCCCAGTCTGGCTACCGCAGCGAAGGGTTCCATTGCCAACGCAAACAGTAGCGGAGATAGGGAACAACCCTGTCTAGTGCCACGCCTAACCGGGTATTGTCTTGAGATCAGTGCGCCCACCCGGACCCTTGCTACCGCCTCAGTATAGAGGACCTTGGTCCACTGTATATATCCGTCTCCCAACCCGAAGCGACGCATCACCTCATACAGGTATCCCCATTCGAGGCTGTCAAATGCCTTCTCAATGTCGATGGACAGGACAAATGGGGAGACGGTGTCTGGCCAGTCCGCACCCATCAGTCTCGTAAGTCTACGGATGTTATGAGTGGTATTGCGCGTCGGTATGAAACCGCACTGGTCACCATGAACCAGGCCCGTCATGTGCACTAGTAATCTGTTGGCCAGAATTTTACTGAGGATCTTGTAGTCCGTCGTCAACATAGACAACGGGCGATACGAGGACAGCGCCGCACCCTCCCTGCCCGGCTTCAAAAGTGGGATCATAAGGGCCTCGCACATAGAGCCCGGGAGTCGGCCCTTCTCCTGCGCCTCATTGTATACCTCGCGCAGCCGCGGAGCAAGATGTTCTAGGTATTTGCCATAAAATTCGATCGGTAGATCGTCAAGGCCCGGGGTCTTGTTTCTAGCCATCTGTTTTATAGCACAACCTATTTCTCCTAGGGAGATGGGCCGCCCTAACTCTTCTGCCTCCGAGTCCTCCACTCGCGGCAACTCTAGCCCGTCCAAGAACTCCTCAAGCTCCTCCGTCCCTCCCGTGTCACCACTCAGATAGAGCCCTTCATAATAAGCTCGGAACTTGTTCAGGATCCCGGGTTGGGAGTGGCAAGGCTCCTCCCCTGGCTCCTGGATCCTCATAATCGGCCCTCCCCCCCGGATAGGGTTAGCAAGCCAAGCCAACATCGCCCCCGCCTTATCACCTTCCGCATGCGCCCTCGTCACGTACGCCTTGTGGTCAAAGCTACGCAGCCGCTCCAGCTCCACCGCCAGCCCCTCCCGCGCCCCGCTAAGCCCCTCCTGCAGTTCAGGGTGATTCGGGCGCCTCTTCTCAAGATCCCTCAGCCGTGTCTCAGCCTTGTCCAAGTCATCCAACAGTGTCTTCCGCGCCCCTGCCGTGTGCCCAATACAGTGTCCCCGCACCACCACCTTGAAAGCATCCCATTCAACCGCCCTCGTGGAAGCCGAGCCACTGTTCTCCTCAAAATACCTCTCAATACGTTCACTCAGGGCCTCCCTGAACAACAAGTCGTCCAGGGTGTCAGGTTGCAGGCGCCATGTTGGCACGCAGTTAACAGTCACCATCCATTCCAGAGACATCAACAAGGGGTTGTGGTCCGATATCGTCCTGGCCAAGTATTCCGCCCCTCCCACCGCGGGGAGCACACATTCCGAACAAAGAAACGCATCCAGCCTCACATGTAAATCATGCAGGTGCGAGTGAAAGGAGTAGTCCCTAGTGGTGGGGTGCAACGCCCTCCATGCATCCGTGAGGGCCCAGCTCTCCTGCCATTCTGATCTACGCTTGGCGATCCTATGTGCTGGGGACGCGCGCAGCGGGGGATGGGACCTATCTAGTAGCACATCCTCAACTGAGTTGAAGTCCCCTCCCAAGAGGACCGGCCCTGCCAAATAACCCGCCAATTTGCCCGAGATGTTAGACAGGAAAGCGGGCAGATCTACATTAGGAGCATACACATTACAGAGAGAAATCATCCTGCCTCTCAGCCTTCCTTCCACCGCCACATATCTGCCCTCTGGGTCTATCGACGACTTCGAGACCTGGAAGGGGACCCCGCCCGTATCCAAATCAATGTCCCCCTCGCAAATGCTGAAAATGTCGTATAGAATAATTGCCCCCTCCAGCGCCTTTGTAGAGCCGCCCCTTCCTGCTTATTGAGGTGCGTCTCCTGCAAAAACGCTATGTGAACCCCCCTACGCTTGAGGTACGCCTGAACCTTATGTCTGCGCGTCATGGATTGCATACCCCGCACGTTCCAGGTCACACATTTCAACGCTCCAGTACTAGCCATTCCCCCCTACACAACCGGACCCCACAGCAAAGAACAGTGTTCGTATAAGTCCCGCGACCACGGCCCCCCCCCCCACCCTCTCCAAACAGGAAGCCAAACCCCTCCAACAACTACAACCCCCTGAGCAACCCCAACTGCTCGCAACTCCCACCCCCCCAGGACAGGCCCCCCGCAACTGGAAGTACCCCCATCCAAACCAACACTCCCGACCACCCCTCAAGGAAAGGTGGTAATATTCGCAGTCCCCACTGCGATGACCTTAGGGGCCAGTAAGGCGCGGCTCAATGCTATAAGACCTCCAACAAATCAGCCCCGTGCGCTCCACCCCACAATCCCCACATTACAGCTCCCCAAAACCTCAATCAATATCTTTCCACTGCTGCGGGTCCATCGCCCCGGTGTCCAACCAGCGAGTCCATTCCGCCATACCAGTTCATCACGCCTCCAGTATCTCTCCCGAGGTCTGCGGCGTCACAATAGGGCCCCGGGCTCCACCAAATTCCGATTGTCCTGTCTCTGAGCCCGTGCCCGGGGCCTCCGAATCCGTACCCTTTCCAGACTGAGTCCTGGCGGCTCTAGATAAGTCCACCACCGCCTGTAGGGCCGCCTGCCTCTCCGCCTCCATCTGCGACATCGAAGGTTTCCCGGTCCTCTTGCGGTTCCTTCTGATCCGTTGGGACTGCCTGATCGGCTTTTCCACCTTAGCCTCTTCCTCCCTGGCCTTAGCACCGTCCGTTCCTGCCTTATAAGTGTCCCACCAGTCCCATGCGTCCGCGGAAGTCGTGAAGAATAAAGACTTCTCATCCACCACCACTCTTAGCTTGGCAGGAAACAACAGGGAGTACTTGATGCCTTCCTGGCGGAGCTCCCGTTTGAGGGACAGGAAGTTTGCCCGGAGTCGCTGAGTCTCAAACGTGTAGTCCGGGAACATGGTGACTCTGTTGTTTTCCACTTGAAAGGGCCCTGCCTCTCTCGCCCTCTGCAAAAGCCAGTCTCTGTCCCGGTAATGGAGCAACTTGAACACCACCGGGCGAGGAGGAAGGCCCAAGGCTGGCGGACGCGCCGGAACTCTATGTGCCCGCTCCAGGGAGAAGAAGGGGGACAGACCTTCTGGTGCTACCTCCGTCCGCAGCCAGTTATCCAAATAGCCCACCATGTCGTCGCCTTCAATTTTCTCCGGCAGGCCCACTAGGCGTACGTTGTTGCGCCTGTTCCTGTTTTCTGCATCCTCGGCCCTCCTTTCCAGCACCTTCAGACGGTCCATCACGTCGGCCATCTGGGCCTTCACCGTTGCCTGGGCCGGGGCTAAGTCCTTAACCGTGGACTCCACGGATTTCACCCTGTCCTTGAGTTTGTCGTGGTCGGCCTTCAGGAGGCCCAAGCCCGTTGCCACCTGAGCTATATCTCGCTGCAGGGCATCCTTTGTGGTGGCGATGGCTTCCAGGATACGATCCTGCATCCGCTGTAACGCCGCTTGGTCTCTCTCCGCTCCTTCCGCCGCCTCAGTGTCGGTCGCGCCATCTCCCTTCCCCTTCGGCTTCCCCATCTGGGCCGGGGTGGGCGGTGGTCCTCAAGTGTGTACTTGGTCGCCCTCCGAGCGTCGCCGGGCACCGTCCTCCGGCCGGGTTCTCAGGCCCAGAAATGTCACCAAGAAGCAGGAAGCACCGAGTGGTCGTGGCCCGGCCAGCGCCAGTTGCGCCAGAGGTCTGGGGTCCTCGTCTCCGGGTCACTGTCGCGCCGTTGTTGAGACGGTCCTCAACCACCGCCCAAGGGCGCGCCAAAAGTCCATCCGGCACCTGGGGAGAGGCGCGACTCGGCCGCCAACACCTCTAGCGTGTCCGGGAGTGGTCTTCAGTGGGTCTCCGGGCAGATGTCTCCGTCACAAGCTATCCCATGCCCTCGCCGCCATTTTGGGGTCCGCGACTTCTCGGCCGAGTTCAGCTTTCAAAGTTGAGTTACTGCTGTGGGAAGGCTCGGTGTCGTCCTCCGTGGGTCCCGGACCCTCCGCAGTACCGTCCAGTACCGGATAGTGTCCTTTATCTCGGGGTTCAAATGAATTTTCAGGATATTTTCCGGGATCGGGCACGGAGCTCCGAGCTCACGCTGCCTACCTCCTCGGCATCCAAGCCACGCCCCGAGGAGTCTAGATTGATGCCAAGGTTCTTGGCATGGTCTGTTGGGGTGGGAGGGTTTCCGAGGGCTGGGGTCCACCAGGAGCTGTCCCACACAGTGGGGCAGGGTCCAAGGATGGGGACCTCTGTCTTCTCAGAGTTCAGTTTTAGGCAGCTGTCGCTCATCGTAAGATACTATGCTGAGTCCATGCTGTCTGACGATGGTGACGTTGTACATGTTGAAGAGTGTGGGGCTGAGCGAGGATCCTTGGGGTACTCTGCAGTTGATCTCAGTGGGTTAAGAGAGGAAGGGAGGGAGTCTGATCCTTTGGGTTCTGCCGGAGAGAAAGGAGTGGATCCAGTCGAGGGCGGTTCCCCGTATACCGGCTTCGTGGAGTCTGGCTGCAAGAGTGCGATGGGAGACGGTGTCGAAGGCTGCGGAGAGGTCAAGCAGGATGAGGGCCGCAGTGTGGCCCTGGTCGAGTAGCATGCAAATGTAATCGGTGGTTGCTAAGAGGGCAGTCTCTGTGCTGTGGTTACTCCGAAATCCGGACTGGGAGGGGGCGAGGATGGCGTTCTCTTCGATGAAGGTGGTCAGTTGGGCGTTGATGAATCTCTCAGTGATCTTAGCTGCGAAGGGAAGGAGAGAGATGGGCCGGTAGTTTTTCAGGTCCATCGGGCCCCCTTCCAGTCATTAGGGAAGATGCCGAAGTTTGGGTGCTATGGTGGAGATGAGGGAGATGTGTCGAGGGCAGGGGTCTGTGGGGGCTCCTGAGTGGGTGTTCTTCATGGTCGTGGTGGCGTCTTTAGTGGTGGCAGGTTTCCAGGTGGTGATGGTAGGCTGGTTGTGTGTGGTGGAGACAGGCATAGCGTCCGGAGTCTGTTCGTTGAAGTTGTCGTAGAGGGCCTTGATTTTCAGGTGGAAGTAGGAGCTGAGCTTGTTGCAGCGGTGTTGAGAAGGTGTGACATCCATGGCTTCCCTGGGGGGTTTGGTGAACTGCTGGATGACGTTGAAGAGTTATTTTGCGTTCCTTGCGTTGGTGTGGATTTTGTTCTTGATAAAGGTCTGCTTGGTGGCTCTTATGTGCTGTTGGTATTTATTCATGGTGTTCCTGTAGTTGTTCTGGTCTTCGGTGGTTTTCCTGTTTGCCAGAGTTTCTCAAGGCGTCTGCAGGAGCGCCTGGCTTCTTGGAGGTCTGTGGTGAACCAGGCAGCCTTCAGGGGACATTGTTTGACGGGGAGGCGTAGGGGTGCGAGCTTGTCAGCGCAGCCGGCAATCCAGCGGTGTAGTTCTTTGGCTGTGGAGTTGGCGTTGGTCGTGGCGAAGCGGGGGTCATGGAGGAGGGTGGTATTGAGGTGTTCATCTGTGATTTTGCTCCAGTTCCTTCGTGGCGGGCGTGGGTCTCGATGCGGTGGTGGTGGCGGTGTTGAAGGTGAAGTGTATGCAGTGGTGGTCTGTCCAGAGGGGCTGCGTGGTGTGGCTGAAGTGGATGTTTGTCCCTCCTGCCCAGATGGGGTCTATGGTGTGTCCAGCTCTGTGGGTGGCGGTGGTGATGAGCTGCTTCAGTCCGAGGTTGGCGAGGAGGGTGGTGGAGTCAGAGTGGTTGCAGTTTTCGAGGTGGAAATTCAGGTCTTCGATGAGAAGGTAGTCCATGGAGGCGATGGCATGGGGTGCGACGAGGTCGGCAATGGTGGTAGCGGAAGAGGCTTGAGGTCCGGTGGGGTCTGTAGATGAGGTTCCCGCACAGCGTGGTTCTGGGGCCGGTTTGGATATGGAAGTGGAGGTGCTCTATGTTGGAGAGGGGGTTGTTTGTGCTGGAGGTGGAGAGCCGGAGGGAGATCTTGTGTGCGATGGCGAGTCCTCCTCCTGGGCGGTGGAGGCAGTCCTTTCTTTGTATCTCGTAGCTGTCGGAGATGGCGTTGGCGATGTCGGGGGCTGAGGTGGCGTTCGTCCAGGTTTCCGTGAAGAAGACGACGTCTGGCGATAGGGTGTCGAGCAGGTCCCAGATCTCCGTAGCGTGTCTGTGTAGGGAGCGCACGTTGAAGAGGATGCACGTCAGGGCGTTGATGGTGCGGGCGCAAGTCGTGTGGGGCTGTTGATGGTGAAGGATAGTCGGCAGTGTAGGCAGGAGAACTGGCCGTGGGTGGTGTTCGGCGTCAATCTCTGGCAGTGGTTATTTCTCCCGGGGTTGAGTGCAAGGAGGGTGGAGGCGGTGTAACGTTGGGCGTTCATAGATCCAGGGTCCCTGGCGCTGACCATGGACGAGTCACGAACGGGTGCCAATAAAAAGCTTGCCAGTGGGGCACCAGCGGCGCGACTGCACAGCGGCCGCAATTAAGTAGGGGAGGGGGCTGGACGAGAGGTAGGGAAGCAGGAACGTACGCTGTGCAGGGGGAGGGGCTGCGGGGCAGCAGCGTTGGGAAACCTGTGGTGAATGTGAGCAGGAATGAAAATAGAAATCCACAGGAGAAGACACCTAGCGGGGCAACTAGGAGTTAAGAAGAAATTACCAATAAGTTAAATAAAAAGAGGGCGAGAGGGGACAACAGGCAGGCAGAGATGAGAGCTCCTCTGAGGCAGGAATGGGATCGGGCTGCCGGCGCAAACCCCCCCCCCCCCAGGAGGAGGGTTTGGCACTGCAGCGAGACGGCGGTAATGCAGAGCTGCAGGGGAGGGAGTCAAAACCAGTCAAAAATACATAAAGGAAAGAATAGATCTGCCCCGCATTTAATCAAGGATAGGCTCTTATAGAGTCCAGTTTTTTTCAGTAATCACCCATTTCAGCGCTCACCAAATAGTCAAGGCCAGATTAGATTTAAACAAAAGCAATTTTATAGAAAATATATCATTTTTATTGTTATTTTCTTCATATTTTTTATAGCACATATATACATAATCATTTTTTAGAAAATTTCACAATTACAAGGTAAAAAAAATATATATAACCCATCAACCTTCCAGCATTCAAACTTCAACATATTCATACATCACAAACAGTCATCCTCATACAAAATTCATTCATGCATTCAACTCAGATAAGATTTAAGACAAATTGCTCTGAGAACATCCTGAACATTCCTCTCAGCCATAGGCCGGGGATAGATGATTATAGGTTCAGGATAGGTAGTTTCAACGCCGACGCGCGTTTCGGTGCCAGGCCGGAAGATAGGCCGCACCTTCGTCAGGGCAAGGGAAAAGGAAGGAGGGGTTGTACTCGACAGTAGGAAAAATACTTCTGATATCCAGGCACTCTGTAGAAAGAACACATCTTTTAGTATAGTGTTTAGCCCCCATTCAAAAAAACATTTTAAAGAGATATATTCACATAGTAACTAATCACAGTGAAGGATTCACATATACGAGAGGCACTCATTGGTTATCCTCATTTTTTTCCCTTTTTAAACAATTTTCAGTATACCAATATATAATGGTGCTAGTCGCATAGTACGTCAACACAGTGATAATATCATACATTGGGGGCATTGGTGAGCTCGAAAAATGGGTGACACATTGGATCGGGTTTAAAAACAAACAATTAATAGTCAATATTCAAGATATCTTCAAGACCCATGCAGTGGACCCTCACACACACACTCATTCTCCTGTCTCTGTACTTTTATACAATGAGCATTACTCAAATAAGCATTGCTCCATTCATCTGTCTTTTGTGTATAAGTATATACACACTTAAGTAATCCATCACAAAGGCCTAGTTTTTAGGACGCTAGTTCTTTAAGCATGTTTCCAAACCCCATTGCACATCACATTTATTGCGGGCGTTACCTTGCATTCAGGTCCACATCCGCGTATAGCGTTCTGCTGGGGAATGATGGCAAGTCTTTTCCAATTAGAGGCAAGCTTTCAGCGCCTTCCTGATGTCCTACATAAAAGCGATTATAATATTTCAGAATCCTATCTACCACTTATTGAACCGCAATCCTCTTAGATTTATAAACATCACTTCTTACCTAAATATAGGTTCTAATGGACGAATAGCGGGGCGTGGAGACAGGTTCGGACCGAGAATCAAGGTCTGCCTGAAAAGGGGAGAAGGATCAATTAGAGGAACCTCCTTTCCAGTGCTGAGATGAAAGGCGTAGGCGACTGGTGGTCAAGGGTTACCTGCTAGGTCGCGTTTGCAGTTTAAACGGTTAAACAGCTTTCCGTCTTTTACACACCGAGGGGCTCAGGCGGTAAGCAGCTCTCACTACGCATCCGCGTTCAGCTCAAAGGTCAGCCCGAACGGTGATTTCACCGAAGGGTGCCGCCAGGGTCTGCTGGGCGCAAATAATAATTTCAGTTTAAGTTGCACGGTAACACGCGTATGTGTGCAGAGAGATTATTCAGAGAAAAACACAGCGACTTAATAAACTCTGGGGTTGGAGTTGCTCGATAGGTTATATAAATAGATGCAACACCTTCAATGAGCTTCGACTAGACTAGACTTCTAGTGCTTAGCTGAGGAGAGTTTCAGTGCATAGTTCTTACACGGGCGGTGCTCGTGGAGATTCCTCTTCGCTTCACATCCGGCAGCCGGTGGACGACAACTCAGCCCACCGCTTCCGTCTTTTTAAGGAGAGATGCAAACACCAAACGTCTTTCAGGTGTACTCGAGAACTGAGCGGTACAGGTAAGCTGGAAAGTCCGGGTCGGATTCCTGGTTTTACAAAAAACCGAGATGGAATGTGCCGCTTCGTGTTTTTATTTTAATTCTACACAGTACTGTAGATTGCAGACAGGGTTTTAGCAAATCGCATTTTCCCATGGGCATGCCTCATTCAGGCCTGTGTTCGCCGCATCCAATAAAAAGATCCATAAGACCTCCCTCTTTTTCCGAATGGAGGTAGTGTTCTTGCCTGGGATTTCTCGGATCTTTTCTAAAATGGACCACCTTATGTCATCTTCAGTGTGTTTCATTTTAGTCCAATGGGCAACGAGGGGAGCACCCCGCCTTTCATTTCGGATGTTTCCTTTGTGTTCACCCACTCTGGTTCTACACTCCCGACTGGTTTCGCCCACATATGGCAATCCACAGGGGCAGATGATCACATAAATTATGTTGGATGATCGTCAGTTACTCATGGTATTCAGTTTTATCTGGCGATTTCCGATGCTGAGAGATTCGCCCACAATGGCATTGGGGCATGTGGGAGTCGAAACCAGACCGGAGGTTGAATGAAGAGGTTGAGGTCTGAGGGAAGGTGTGAATTGGGAATCTAGTGACCATGTGTACACACCTTCCCCATATCTTTAAACTCCTCCTAGCAGGTGACATTGCGGGTGTCCACTGTATAGAGTGAACCTTTGGTAATAAATTCAAGCCGATCACTAGCTGATGAGCAGGGCGCGTCCACAATATCCATTTGCTGTCATTGGTGGAAGCACAAGGACTGCAATTGTACTTATACTTAGCACTGTCTAAAGTTAATTAGGAGATGCCTGGAGTCTCTCAGTATTAAATAATTTGTGGTGTTTTCATAAAGATTAGCACTTAGGAAAACAGATGTCTGAATCGTTTTTGAGATAATGACAAGCAAACTGAATCTGGAAAGATGCCAAGCAAATGGGACTCTACCAGAAACTACCACAAGAAAAATATGGTTATCTTGGATGCTGAACAGTTGTGAGAATGGCAGGGGGTGCAGGGTTATCTATTAAAAAGGAAAGTTTTAACAAACGAGCCCAGTCCACAAGTACGTACCAACTCAGTGCTGCATCCCTTTACCATCCCACTGAGAGAACTCAGCAAGGCCCTCCCAGAACCATGCCGCAGCAATGGCTCATTACTAAACATGGACTTATACCCAGGGCTTTAAGTGGGCCAGGTTCTGCGGGTGCTCAGCACCAGCAGTTCTAAAAAGCAGGTGCTGAGATGAGTCCCTATTGGGTTCTCCATTTTTGCCCTCACCCTCAAGGTGAGAACAAATAATCTTAACTTGCAGCAGTACCACCCTCCACTGCCTTTGATGCAACTTCAAAGAGACTCGTTATAGTACTTTCATAGTCTCATCATTTCAGAAGTCCAGCATTATCAATATTCTATACAAAGAAGCCATAGTTTTTGCTTATTCATCTCATGCAACTAACAACCATTGGTAAAGCCAATGCACCTGGCTTATAGGTGTAATGTTAATTCTTGCATTATATATCCAGTCGCGCCTGGCATGACTCGCGGGTGGGGGGGTTGCACGGGGAGGCGGGGTTGCGCGGGTTTATTTTAATTAAATATATATATATATATATAATTAAACGTACATTCCAGCCGGCCGGGTCACGCGTCTTCTCCCGTTCTCCTGCTCTCCAGGAATAGGAAGCAGAAGCAGGCAGCCAGGCACTCTCCCCCCCTAAGCCAAAGACTACGCTGCTTGCAGCGTTGGGATTGTTTGGGACGCCGTCCAGCCAGGGGCTTTTGGGGAGCCCATTTTCTCCATGTAGGCTGCGTTGCAGCCTGCATGGAGAGGGGTAGAGTGCGCATGACTGGTTTGGGCGGCCCCAGGGGCCCGACCAAACAGTCTTTGCGCACTCGGAAGTGGGCAGACACACCGCTCCTCCCCTGCCCTGCTCAAAAGAGCCGCCCCGCCCGTAACCAAACATAAAAGAATAATAACTAATAGTTATTACCATTTTATGTTTTTGCTTCTCGCACTTCGATGAAGCAGTGGGGTGACGCTCCTCCGCTCTAGTGGAGGAGCCGCCACAGTATATAACTGGATGGAATGACAGAAGCAGCCAATCACCAGACAGCCGGCACACTATGCTAAGCACCAGCGACGGCTCGTGGAGGGAGTTACGGTGGGGCAGGAGGGTGGGGAGGGGGAGGGGCAGGGCGGAGGTTGCTAAAAACCGGCATATGGATAATTGCAGGTAAGTAAACAATTTAATTAATAAAACGAATTTCGTAGTGCGCCTTGCATCGCAAAATGCAATGCAGTGCGAGCTACGAAATTCGTTTTATTAATTACATTGTTTACTTATCTGCAATTATCCATATGCCGGTTTTTAGCAACCTCCGCCCTGCCCCTCCCCCTCCCCACCCTCCTGCCCCACCGTAACTCCCTCCACGAGCCGTCGCTGCTAAGCACAGATTTTTAGCTAACGTGTTTTATGACACACCCTAATTACATCGGCCACGCCCCTTTGAGAGACCCCCAGTTTTTTCATCCCACTTAAAGCCCTGCATGTACCTCAGCCACAACTTTCCTACAGGCCAATTGACAGGCCACTAAAGTTCCATCTCATCTGATGATATTTGGTTCCGGTTGTAAAAGGCCTTGAGCAACGTCCCATTACTGTTGTGAAATATACACAGAAACGTTAAAAAAGTGCATACGAGAATGCAGTAAACTGAGCCTGCTCATTTTTTCCTTGTACTGAAGTGATGTCATCGACGTTGTTTCTATTTGTCACAGCTCCGTTTAAATCCGAAAGCTGGTCTGTAAAACCTTGTAAAATTGTACATTCGGAATCTCCAAGCTTTCTCAACATTTCACAACAGAACCACTTTGGCGGAAGCCCAAAACACCCACGTGGGCCAGAGTTCATCGATACAAGTAGCGCACTTCAGGCCCAGTGCTGGCAAGAATCGATAGTCTTTAGAGGTCACGTTGACTTGCGACCCTGTGCGTTGTCTCTGTATGAACGTCGCATTAATACATTAAAAAAAATGGCAGCCATCTGTTGCCGGTAATTCGAGCAGGCCTCTGTGCAGCAGCCTGCTCCAGCATCCACGTCTGCCCGGTGGCGAGAGGAGCCGGCTGCATTAATTCTGGTCATTACTCGGCCCCAGAGAGTGCCTTATCATCGCGCTTCACAACAACAACATCCAGGAGACATCCTGTGTGTCATATTTCCGCGCTTTCACAATGAATGAATGATAGCCAGAGCAAAAGGAGCTCCACTTACAGAGCACCATGAAATAGCCAGGGTTGTGCTATGAATCTTCCCATGAAGCAAAAGTGCACCCCTGCTGCGTACCGCGCAGGCTTGGGGGTCCCAGCCACGACACCTGGATTTGAGGCTCCTGGCCACTGGTTAGGCTGTCAGCTAGAATAGGTGGCGACCTGATGTCAAATCACAGCTCCAAATGAGGCGGTTACTTATCGGTAATTTTCATTACCCCGATTAGAGGATCCTCCTCCTCCCAGGGTATGTCCTTCTCTGACAGGTGTAGCACGTAAGCATTTATTTTCCTTTAAAAAAAACAAAAAAACTCCTCCCTCCCTGCCTCCTTGTTGGACTTGGCCTTTTCCCCCAAAATGTTTTCGCTTTTGACCCCCTTATCTAGGATGTCTCCCCCATGGGATTAAACCTGTATAGCCCATGAGTGGTGTGAGACACCTTGTTGAAAATGTAATGACATGTAATAATGTGAGCACTTGTAAATTTCCCAATTTTAAAACTGCACCTGACTAAAATGTACTGTGTTTAAAATGGATGTCATGGCCATGGGTTTTGCCACTGGACTGCCATAGGTCAGCGGTCTAGATAATATTACCCAGCTACCCCTAGCTTTTGGAGGGAAGCCTGGCACCCAGGGTGCTCAACCCCTCCCCTTGAGCCAGTGTGAACCAGTTTTCCCCAACATTCCGGAAGGTTCTGGCACTGTGAGGGAGGAGGGTATAAGTAGGGGGAAGTGCCACCAGAGAGGGTGACAGAGCTGGGACAGGGACGTGAGGGGACCTGCTGCAAGGAGTCACCGCCACATGGGCCTGTGAGCTGGGCCCTGCATCCATTCCACCCCCCCCCCTCCACTGTCCCCCAGGGCCCCTGACAGGAGGAGAGCCCCCCCTAGGTCCCTGACGCTGTGGGACCTTGAACTACGCCAGCGCTGAGGAAAGAGGTGCCCAGAAGAGGAGGAATGCTGTGGGCTTGAACCCCCCAGGAGGTGAGGAGTGTGCCCCTGGGGCTGGCTGTGGAACTGTTCGCCCCCCCCCCTCCGTGAGGTGCGCCTGTCAGACGCTGTTTGGGGAGGTTGGTGCCCCCAGGAAGCTGTGGCCCCCTTTGGAAGTGCTGCTGCTGCATTGCCCTTAAGCGCTGGACTGGGAGGAGCTGCGTGTCCCTAGAAGCCCTGGACTGCCTACCCAGCACTGTGGGAAGAAAAGCGCTTTGTTCTGAGGGCCTGCTGTGCTCCCCCTAGGAAGCGCTATTCTGCCCCAGAACTGCTGTGTGGGCGCAAGGAGCAGTGCGCTGTGAATAGCGCCGTGGTTTGAGGAGCAGTGCGCTGTGAAAAGCGCTGTGTTCTGAGGAGACTGTGACAGCCTGTGAATAGCGCCGTTTGTGGAGGCGCGTTTTTGCCGCTATATAAAGAATGAATTAAAAGGGAGCCTACCCCTTATTGCCGCCGTAAATCACCGCCGCGGCCAGGCGCCGCCTTGAGGGACCCCCCACTGCCGTGGGAATCGTCGCGGCAGTCCCCGGTGCCAGGAGAGGGCCGCCGATGCCAGGAGAGGGCTGCGCTAGGCCCTGAGGCCGTCAGGTCCCCCATCACGTGACGGGGCCAGGCCGCGTCATCGGCCCGCCCCTGCCAACGCCGCGCACAGATTGGTTGTCGGCCGGGAAGGCCGGGAGGAGAGTCGAAGCCCCGGGTCCCCGTGAGGTAGGAGGGGGGACCCGGGTGAAGAGTCGGTGCGGGGCCCCCGTGGTCACAGGGGGAGCCCCGAAGCAAGAGCGACCGGAGCAGAAGCCCACCCCGCCGGCCTGAGCCCCAGAGTGAGGGACCAGTGGAGGAGGCGGGGCCGGGGCACACTGTCGGTGCCAGCCCCGCCGGCACGGAAGAAGCGACCCGAAGGAGGAGGGAGGAAAGCCAAGCAGGCTTCCCCCTCGCGGGCCAAGTCCCCGCGCTTGTCCCCGGTGGCCACGCCGACGCCGTTTGGACACCCCGGGCCCCTGTGAGGAAGAAGGGCCCGGGTAAAGCAAGTCGCCAGGCACCCACACGGCCAGTGAGTGTCCCGGGTCCCCGTAAGGCAGAGGGACCCGGGAGAAGTTGGAAGATACCGCCGGGAGGGGCGCTCGAGGGAGCGCGAACCCCTCCTTCCTTCCGCCCCGACGTGTCAGTGCTGCAGGGGCCTCGAGGCACATTGTCGGTGCCTGGCCCCTACTATAAAGAAGAGTCCTGGGGAAGCCGGTGAGTGAAGCCTCAGCTGTGTAGTGGTTGGGGGGCTGGAGTCGGGGCACAGGGTCGGTGCCCGCCCCAAGGACCGGACTAACTTTCCAGGTGCCCCGTCTGGCAGTGGGCACCTGCAACGTTGGGCCTCAGTAGACTGTGCCAGTTGTAGAGGGCCCTATATCTAGCCCATAGGGTCACCCAAGGAACTTTGGAGGCCTAGAGGGCGACTATTAACTTTTGTGCCTAGGAGACTAGTCAGGTGTGTCCTGCCCCATGATACCTGTGTAGGCCTGTTATTCCCTCTTCATGGGTACGCCCGAGGTTCTTAGGCCTGGAAGTTCATGCCCACGATGGGTGGTGACTTTGCCAAAGGAGTGCTTAGTCCTGGCCTGATAAAGGTCTACGGTTGAGAAAATGTTCTACATCTGATGAAATGCTTTACCTTGACCGAAATGTTATTTCCTCATGTGAGTCACTGCATATTCCTGTTAAAGGAAGCATTTTAACCTGGCATAAGTAGTTTTATTCCGGCCTGGTATTTTCCGGTTACCTGTCCAGGTGCGATGCGCTTCTGCGCCTAGTGTTCCTTGTAGGCGGATTATCCTGCTAAGGTGTGTGCCGAAGGTTAAATGCATTTAGGCTGTTGTGATATACCCACAGGGATGATGGAGTAGACCGGGTGGTCCCCTTTATTGCAGGTGTGCCCAGAGACTTGCCTGACATGCAGTTCCAGGCCCCTAGTCACGTCCGCTGTTAAGGAATAAGCCTAGTTGAATCCTGACAGGTGTTCCTGATCTATGAGGAGGGCCCCTACCTGATATTTATGCTGGGCGATGTATGTTCCGCCTTATGTTGGTCAATAGGTTGGCCTGATGTGTTATTCCAGGCCCTTGTTTATGTACCAGATTAATGGGCCAGACGGGCTGATTTATTACAGGTGTTCCTGTCCATGATGTGCCGTGATGCCCTAATGTTGTCCCTAACAGGGGTTGGGTTGGCGTTATTGTGCATGATGTATTTCTATGCTAATGTAGAATTTTGCAATTACAGCCTTCCCTTAAGGATGAGAGTCTGAGTTGGCCCCGCCAGATTGGCCCCAGATCGAACGTCAATTTTATCCCTTCCTTTTTCTTCCTTTCAGCATGGACTACTTCCGATGTAAATAATTCCCCCCTTTATTCACTTGGCTCTGGCGCCAATTGGCGTCCTGTTGTGACACTACTGTTTTGCATTCTTTTGCCTTGCAGGTTGGAAACACTACTAAACTACGTATCTTTTTCCAACTCAAACTGGTGTCCTGCCTCTTTTGTGGTGTGCCTGGTGTGTTGACTGGGGGTGCTGCGTGAGTGCTTCACATGTCCTCAAAGTTTGGCCTGCCCGCTTGATTCCATGCTACCCCTTTGGAGATTTGGGTAACCCCCATTTCTTACACTCCTGTTTTGTTGCTAAGCTGCAGACTGAAAAAGTGCAACCAAGGAGGTAGGGAGAGAAGAGGCCTGGGACAGACAACATCGCTCCCCATCTTCGCAAGAAACCTCAAAACCTGGCTCTTCGACAGACCCCCTCCTTGATGGAATGGAACCTGCACCCCCCCACCCCTAGCGCCTTGAGACCCTTACGGGTGAGTAGTTGCGCTTTAACAAACTCCTGATTGATTGATTGATCGGACGAAGAGGACTCTGAATCGGGGTAATGAAGATTACCGGTAAGTAACGACTCAGTACCTCCTCATGGGGTCCTCCTCATTCCAGTCCTAACACCTGAGGATGCCTCAAAGCCAAATAAAATAAAGGTTTGCACCACAGAGTATACGTGCAATAACTGTTTATTCAGAAAAGAAACTGAGAACAATTACTTTGATGTTGCAGTCAAAACTTCAGAGCCAAAATAACCCTCCAAATCATCACACACAAAAAGACTATAATGATTAATGAAAGTCTGTTGAGAAGACCACGTGGCTGCCCTACCAATCTCCAACAGAGAACCCCCTCCTGCCTCTGCCCAGGAAATGGAAACTGCTCTTGTTGACCGCCCCTGGACCTCTGTTGGAAGAGGCTTCCCCACCGCAGAATATGCCTGAGCAATTGATGGACCCATCTGTTTAGACTTTAGAGTCTACATAGAAACCTTCCTAACTTTTGAAACGGAACCATGTGTAATAAAAGAGAACCGTTCTGAAATCTAGAGCAGATGGAATTGAATTTGAAGAGAGATCTGAAAAAACAGGCAAAATAACCTCCTGAGCATAATGGAAGGAAGAAGGTACCTTTATAATAACTAAGGATCCAACCTAAGCACTACTCGATCCAAAAAAAAACTCCAGACAGGGAAAAACAGCCATAAGAGCTCCTAATTTACCCAGACGTCTAGCTGAAGTGATGGCCACTATGAACATAACTGTAGCTGATAATCAAACCAAATCCACTTCATCCAAAGGACCAAAGGGAGCCCAGTGACGGTCAAAGAATGAATTGGACAACATTGGGGCAACCATCTCCATATTGGCCAAAAGAGCCGCAGGATCCTCTTTTGTCTGGAGACAATCAAATGGAGCATAAAAGTCTTTAGCAGAGTCTGAGTAGCGTATGCTGCATAGGCGATTACCCTGATACCATAGGTAAATGCAGAGTATGACCTTATTAAAGCATTTTCAACCTTTTTATCCACTGGATCAGCGATAACAGCCTCCTCAGAAGCCAAGGAAGAGAACATTGATGCCAAAATTGTATCAACCTTTGGGGTCTGAGGGAACTGATCCTCAAACCTTCAACAAATAGCGTTTGTTAAGGAAACATGGAATAGTAGCGTTACCAACTTACTTCCACTCCTTTTGCAACATATTCTGGTAACCATCATAAAAGATAACCTTATGTTGGTCAATAGGTTGGCCTGATGTGTTATTCCAGGCCCTTGTTTATGTACCAGATTAATGGGCCAGATGAGCTGATTTATTACAGGTGTTCCTGTCCATGATGTGCCGTGATGCCCTAATGTTTTCCCTAACAGGGGTTGGGTTGGCGTTATTGTGCATGATGTATTTCTATGCTAATGTAGAATTTTGCAATTACAGCCTTCCCTTAAGGATGAGAGTCTGAGTTGGCCCCGCCAGATTGGCCCCAGATCGAACGTCATTTTGATCCCATCCTTTTTCTTCCTTTCAGCATGGACTACTTCCGATGTAAATAATTCCCCCCTTTATTCACTTGGCTCTGGCGCCAATTGGCGTCCTGTTGTGACACTACTGTTTTGCATTCTTTTGCCTTGCAGGTTGGAAACACTACTAAACTACGTATATTTTTCCAACTCAAACTGGTGTCCTGCCTCTTTTATGGTGTGCCTGGTGTGTTGACTGGGGGTGCTGCGTGAGTGCTTCACATGTCCTCGAAGTTTGGCCTGCCCGCTTGATTCCATGCTACCCCTTTGGAGATTTGGGTAACTCCCATTTCTTACACTCCTGTTTTGTTGCTAAGCTGCAGACTGAAAAAGTGCAACCAAGGAGGTAGGGAGAGAAGAGGCCTGGGACAGACAACATCGCTCCCAATCTTCGCAAGAAACCTCAAAACCTGGCTCTTCGACAGACCCCCTCCTTGATGGAATGGAACCTGCACCCCCCCACCCCTAGCGCCTTGAGACCCTTACGGGTGAGTAGTTGCACTTTAACAAACTCCTGATTGATTGATTGATCGGACGAAGAGGACTCTGAATCGGGGTAATGAAGATTACCGGTAAGTAACGACTCGGTACCTCCTCATGGGGTCCTCCTCATTCCAGTCCTAACACCTGAGGATGCCTCAAAGCCAAATAAAATAAAGGTTTGCACCACAGAGTATACGTGCAATAACTGTTTATTCAGAAAAGAAACTGAGAACAATTACTTTGTTGTTGCAGTCAAAACTTCAGAGCCAAAATAACCATCCAAATCATCACACACAAAAAGACTATAATGATTAATGAAAGTCTGTTGAGAAGACCACGTGGCTGCCCTACCAATCTCCAACAGAGAACCCCCTCCTGCCTCTGCTCAGGAAATGGAAACTGCTCTTGTTGACCGCCCCTGGACCTCTGTTGGAAGAGGCTTCCCCACCGCAGAATATGCCTGAGCAATTGATGGACCCATCTGTTTAGACTTTAGAGTCTACATAGAAACCTTCCTAACTTTTGAAACGGAACCATGTGTAATGAAAGAGAACCGTTCTGAAATCTAGAGCAGATGGAATTGAATTTGAAGAGAGATCTGAAAAAACAGGCAAAATAACCTCCTGAGCATAATGGAAGGAAGAAGGTACCTTTATAATAACTAAGGATCCAACCTAAGCACTACTCGATCCAAAAAAAACTCCAGACAGGGAAAAACAGCCATAAGAGCTCCTAATTTACCCAGACGTCTAGCTGAAGTGATGGCCACTATGAACATAACTGTAGCTGATAATCAAACCAAATCCACTTCATCCAAAGGACCAAAGGGAGCCCAGTGACGGTCAAAGAATGAATTGGACAACATTGGGGCAACCATCTCCATATTGGCCAAAAGAGCCGCAGGGTCCTCTTTTGTCTGGAGACAATCAAATGGAGCATAAAAGTCTTTAGCAGAGTCTGAGTAGCGTATGCTGCATAGGCGATTACCCTGATACCATAGGTAAATGCAGAGTATGACCTTATTAAAGCATTTTCAACCTTTTTATCCACTGGATCAGAGATAACAGCCTCCTCAGAAGCCAAGGAAGAGAACATTGATGCCAAAATTGTATCAACCTTTGGGGTCTGAGGGAACTGATCCTCAAACCTTCAACAAATAGCGCTTGTTAAGGAAACATGGAATAGTAGCGTTACCAACTTACTTCCACTCCTTTTGCAACATATTCTGGTAACCATCATAAAAGATAACATGTCCCGATTTACAATGTTATATTGGGCCAATAATTCGTCCTCATCAAAAACTGGGTAGGCAAAAACCAGCAAGTCCCTAATATGCATCAGGACCTCTTTGAAATAATCAGACTGTATGTATCTGTCCCTAGACTCACCAGGCTCCTCTGTATGATCCTCCACTCGGTACACAGTCAAAATATCGACTTGGAAATATCGACCTACCATAATATCGAGTCTGAAATATCGAAGGAGCATAATATCGAAGTCAAGAATATCGTAGGACAGAATATCGACCCAAGGTAATTAATATCAAAATTCTTAATATCGATGTAAGTAATATCGAAGTTAGTAATATCGATAGCATATATATCGATGTTACTAATTTCGATGACACTAATATCGATATTTGTATTATTTTATAGTTTTTTATTATGTATGTGTTATATATTTAATTTAAGTATTTAAAATAATTACTATTATATGTGTATTAATTTTATATAATAATAAATTAATTTATAAGAAAATTGTATGTTTTAGTACCGGAGCGGGTTGTGGGTTTATAGGGGAATAGGGTGGGAAGTAATTTAATTATTGTAAATTGATTATTAATTAGTAGGATTAATTAATAAATTATAATTAATTGGTAATTAATTGAAAATAATAGGAAAATAATTTTATTTAATTTATTAATTGATATATATGTTCTGTAGCAGGTTGTGGGTTTATACGGAAATAGGGTGGGAAGTAATTTAATTATGGTAAGTTGATTAATAATTAGTAGGATTAATTAATTAATTATAATTAATTGCTAATTATTAATAATTAATTGGAAAAAAAATTAATTGATTAATTGATATATATTTTCTGTAGCGGGATGTGGGTTTATAGGGGAATAGGGTGTGGAGTAATTTAATTAAGGGTAATTATTTAATAATTAGTAGGAATTATAAAATAAATTATATTAATTGGTAATTAATTGTAATTAATAGTTAATTAATTATTATTATTTACTAATTATTTTTCATTAAATCATTATTGGATAAATGTGTTATATTATGGGTAGTTGTTTTATAGGGAAATATGGTGGGAAGTAAAGTAAATTTAATTAATTATTAATGTATTAAAACTAATTGTATTGGTAATAATATAATTGATAATTAATTATTAATTGGTAATTACATATTATTAAATGGTATTATTTTATATTAATTTTAGGTAAAATATATTTTGCTAAGCATGTGTTTTATAAATAAGTATAGGTATTGTATATGGTTTATATTTATTTAATAGTTAATGTATTTATAATTACAAAAGTCGTTTATTTATAAGTATGTTATTTTAACCCTTATACTATCCAACACTTTCCCTACTGTTGCACTCTCTGGAGTTGGAATAGTACTTTTTTACCCCTACGCTATCCAAAGCTTTCCCTACTGTTGCACTCTCTGGAGTGGGAATAGTAATTTTTACCCCTACGCTATCCAACGCTTTCCCTACTGTTGTACTCTCTGGAGTGGGAATAGTAATTTTTACCCCTACGCTATCCAACGCTTTCCCTACTGTTGCACTCTCTGGAGTGGGAATAGTAATTTTTACCCCTACGCTATCCAATGCATTCCCTACTGTTGCACTCTCTGGAGTGGGAATAGTAATTTTTACCCCTACGCTATCCAACGCTTTCCCTACTGTTGCACTCTCTGGAGTGGGAATAGTAATTTTTACCCCTACGCTATCCAATGCTTTCCCTACTGTTGCACTCTCTGGAGTGGGAATAGTAATTTTTACCCCAACGCTATCCAACGCTTTCCCTACTGTTGTACTCTCTGGAGTGGGAATAGTAATTTTTACCCCTACGCTATCCAACGCTTTCCCTACAGTTGCACTCTCTGGAATGGGAATAGTAATTTTTACCCCTACGCTATCCAACGCTTTCCCTACTGTTGCACTCTCTGGAGTGGGAATAGTAATTTTTACCTGTACGCTATCCAACGCTTTCCCTACTGTTGCACTCTCTGGAGTGGGAATAGTAATTTGTACCCCTACGCAATCCAACGCTTTCCCTACTGTTGCACTCTCTGGAGTGGGAATAGTAATTTTTACCCCTACGCTATCCAACGCTTTCCCTACTGTTGCACTCTCTGGTGTGGGAATAGTAATTTTTACTCCTACGCTATCCAACGCTTTCCCTACTGTTGCACATTCTGGAGTGGGAATAGTAATTTGTACCCCTACGCAATCCAACGCTTTCCCTACTGTTGCACTCTCTGGAGTGGGAATAGTAATTTTTACCCCGACGCTATCCAACGCTTTCCCTACTGTTGCACTCTCTGGTGTGGGAATAGTAATTTTTACTCCTACGCTATCCAACGCTTTCCCTACTGTTGCACTCTCTGGAGTGGGAATAGTAATTTTACCCCTACGCTATCAAATGCTTTCCCTACTGTTGCACTCTCTGGAGTAGGAATAGTAATTTTTACCCGTACCCTATCCAACGCTTTCCTTACTGTTGCACTCTCTTGAGTGGGAATAGTAATTTGTACCCATACGCAATCCAACGCTTTCCCTACTGTTGCACTCTCTGGAGTGGGAATAGTAATTTTTACCCCTACGCTATCCAACGCTTTCCCTACTGTTGCACTCTCTGGAGTGGGAATAGTAATTTTTACTCCTACGCTATCCAACGCTTTCCCTACTGTTGCACTCTCTGGAGTGGGAATAGTAATTTTACCCCTACGCTATCAAACCTTTTCCCTACTGTTGCACTCTCTGGAGTAGGAATAGTAATTTTTACCCTTACGCTATCCAACGTTTTATATAAATAATTGTAAAATAATTAAATGTATGTTTTATTTTTTATATTACTTACATTTTATTTATGTTATTGTTTTATGTTTGTAAATGTATTAGTAAATTAGAATATATTTTATTAATTTATAAATTAGTAAAATAATTATTAATACTTATTGTTCAGTACATATATATTATATATTTAGTGTATATAGTTAATGAATGTATTATTAATATATATGTATTATTTATTAATTTTTAACATTATTAGATACTTTTAAATATGTATATTTTATTTATTAGTGTTATATACTTAATTTTACATTTATATATTAAAAGAAAAAAAATCGATATTTTTAACATCGATATTTTTTACATCTATATTATTTTTTCGATATTTTTGTACTTACCTTGTTGTAGATAGGATGTCGATATTTTTGCCCTCGATATTATTGACTCGATATTCTTGTAGGTCGATATTTATGAGGTCGAAATTCTGTCAGTGATCCCCTCCACTCCAGTCTTAACCTCTTTGCTGGAATGTCTTTTTCCTTAATGGCAGTATTGACTGCCTCCTTGGTGAGAGACTGCAAATCCCCTCTAGAAATGTGCAAAACGTCTACAGCCTCCTCCTCGTCAGGGGGTTCAAGATTCCTCTGCTTCTCTGTTTGTTTTGTCATTCTGTCCGCTGGAAAAGTACAACACGCGAATACAGCATTTTTTCTTCCTGTTTTTATAGTATTACCAGGTAATCAAATCCAATCTCGCAAGATCTGGTTACCTGATAACCTCATAGCCTTGCCCTCAGGGGCTCAACCAGAGCCGAACTTCGGGTGGGCCAACACTCCTAGCCAGGGCTGTCAGTAGCACTGGTCGCACACGTGCAAAAGTCTTTTTTTGGTGGACCCTCCCCCATTTCCTCCTTGTCCATGAATTCCCTCACTACCACTCCCCAACAATGCACCTCATCTCTCTATAGCACATTTCTGACAAAAATTTCATTTTTTATGGCACAGCTCATAGTTTACACGTATTCGGTTCTGTGATCTGCATGATACACCCACTGCACTGTTTGGGTGATAAGATTGCCCATGTGAGTGAACGGTGAGCGATGCGACAGTGTGAGAGTAGGGTAAGAGGAGTGACTGGAGGGTGAGTGAGTTGACAATATGAATTTGGGTGCTGATGTAAGTGCAGAGTGGGACAAATCAATGCATGGTTAGTGATGGGCTTGTTTGAGAGAGATTGCAGATTGAGCCGTGAGGGGCAGGTGAAGTGTCACATGAGTGCTGGGTGAGTAGTGTGCTCTTGTGACTGCACGGTGAGGTGCAGGGTGAACAGCTCAAGTGCACTGTGAGTGCAGAGTGATCACTGTGAGTACAGGGTGAGCGGGTGAATGGTATGAATGTATGGGGTTCAGTGTGAGTGCATTGTAATCGCTGTGAGTGTGAAAGTGAAGGGCAAGAATGAGGAGTGAGTTGTCGGAATGTAGGGTGCATTCCCAGGCACTTGAAGTAACTCAGCATGTTATTGACGGCGGCCTAGGTTTTCCGATATAAGTTAAACTTTAGATATTATGGCATTCATTAGGGATTGAGGGTGGAGGAAATAAATAATATGCTGATCCTACAACAAACTTCCAGTCTTATGATTAGGGTTGGCAGATCATTATTTTAATGTCCCAGACCATCCAAAAATAAGCAATCACCTACAACTGTATTTTCCGCACTTATCCGTGCATACCTTGTACAGCAAATATAAATAGAAAGCACTTTTAATTGTGTTCTAGGGCTGGCTGAAAGATCCATGACTGATAATTAAAGAGAACAAAGACAGGAAAGTCACAATACAAATGAATACATACTTTTTTATTTATAACTTTATTTAGTGTCAAGATGAGGTATTCGCAGGCTCTTTAAACAACACATGGCTGGCATTTTTCTTTTTGCAACCCTAATTTATATTCCTTTTAATGAAATGCATTCTCACACTGCGGCAGTAAACGTAAAATATAAATGTAAGGAATATGCCGAATAGGGGTCCAGGGTGTACTGGAACCAGAAAAAGACCTAAGCCTCTGTAACAAGTTTACAAAGGTATGTAAATGTGCAAATGGTCTTTAATGACCTGTTAAAAACCTTGAACGTGCTGGAGATTAAGACTCCAGACACAGTCGTTGGCGGGGGATCGCGCAGGGAGGGGCGTGGGGATAAATATAATTACTAATTTTAAAAAACGTACCTGTCCAGGCCGGGTCCTGCGTTTTCACAGCTCTGGCTCGTGTTCTTCCCTCCTGCCTCCGGCAGGAATAGGAAGCAGGCAGTCTCCCACCCTTTCCCTGAGCCAATCGCAATGCTGAAATGGCAGCATTGTGATCGGTGGGGACATCGCCCAGCCAGGCGCCCATGGGATGCCATTTTCTCCATGCAGGCTGCATTGCAGCCTGCATGGAAAAAGGGCAGAGTGCCCATGGCTGGTTTGGGAGGCCCAAGAGGGCCGCCCAAACCAGTCATGCTCACTCAGGAGTGGGCACATCACTCCTGCCAAGCCCAGCCCTGCTCGTAGAGCAGCAACGCCCACCCGCCCACAACCAAACACTTCTGCTTTCTCGCAGTGCGAGAAGCAGAAGCCTAAAATGAGAGTTTTACCATTTTATATTTCTGCTTCTTGCACTGCGAGAAAGCCGTGGGGCGACGCTCCACCGCCCTAGTGGAGAAGCTGCCCCTGTAAAAATTGCCCAGCTAAGCCCACAGCAGCACGAGGGCTGAGACACATGACGTGGGGGTGGGCGGAAGATCTTTTAGCCCTATGGGCATTGAGCGCCTGCTTGCCCTACATTCACGTGTCTGTATCAGACATTAGCAGGGGCTCATGAAATCATACTGCCCAGCTCCTGAATGGCACTAAACCAGAATATAGTCTGAACTTCCCGCCCCAGCTCAGCACATGAGCAGGGAGCCCGTTCCAAGGTCAACATAACTATGGGTGAAAGCTACACACTCTAGTGATGCAACCAAATGCATAACAGCTGATGTTGACAAATGATGTGACCACACGCTCATTGATGTGGCGAAAATTGCACTGACGGAAGGCCTAAGGCGTCTGTAGTAAGTAACAACATCGGTTGACTATGAAACCAATAGTAAATTCAAGTAAATGTAAAAGATATTACTCAAAACATACTTGGTACATGCATGCCTGTCCACGACAGGAACAAAAAGTAGAAGGACGCGACCGGGGAGGAGTTATTTAAAAAAATATGAAAAAATAAATAGAAGAAATGCTTACATACTATGCCCGTCAGAGGAGGACATACCCTCGGATGTTAGGACTGGGACTAGGAGGACCCCATGATAGAGGAGGTACGACCGGACGGCCTATGCAGATAGAGACGTGAACCCTAATACAAACATATGGAAGCCCCGACGGGCTGGGCAAAGCACTGGTCATCTATGTGAAAGGAAAAACTGTAGTGTGAAATAGCCAAGTGACAGACACTAACAAGCAGAAGAGAAGTGCGTGCTGGTACACTCACTGGGACATTGGGCCCTTCAGTTGTGGGTCAGACTACCAGCAGGTACCTTCCGCCATACATTGCAGTCCGATAGACTTGTGGCATCAGAGATTGGTTGATTTAATTTGACCTCTGCAGTCACACTATTCTGCAGGCACAGATGAACTGGTCCTCCCAGAGCCGGCATGTGAGCCCTACTTCATTATAGTAGGATTAGGACACCCTCTTTGACGATACTAGGGGTGGTTGTGCTTCGTTGGACAAAGGCCTTAGAGGAGGACTCTGGACCCTTGCGGCTTATTTTTGGGGGCAGCTCCTGAAGCTATTGACTATTGCAAACAGAGGTATTGGTCGCACAGGGCTGCTTGCAATGGGAAAAGTGGACAAAACGCAGCCCAAGCTGCTGTTCAAACAACGCAAGTCTAGGAACAGGGAAATGGGTGATGCCCGGTCCCCCGAAAGACAGGATGGCACGCCTGAAGAATCCTCAGAAAATATCCGCCACATCCTATCGGCCATGCAAAAAAGCCTGTCAACGATCAACAGGAAAATCGATTCCCTAGCTTATCGCATGGATTGCATGTCAGACCGACAAACATGCTGAAAGACTAGGGGGCATATTATCAAGGGGGTTTATCTCCGCTTATTTGGCTTTAAAAGCCAAGAAAGCAGAGATAAAATTATCTGCCTATTACCTAGCTGTCGCTAACACCAGTTAGCGACAGCTAGTAGGAGATAGCGACCATCTTGGGCCCCACTTTGCATGTCAGAGAAATTTATCACTAATGACATGCAAAGTCGCTAACATCGCTATCTCCTATTACCAACTTTTGGAGATATTCGCGCTAAGCGAAACAGTTTGTTAAGATTCTTACTGCCCTGCAGGATAAAGCGGAGGACTTAGACGCTAGATCCAGGAGCAGTAACATTCAAATAATTGGATTGGCGGAGTCCACAGCCAACCGGCAATATGGAAACCTTAATTGAGAAGTTACTAGTCACTCTACAGGGTGGCAATACTTTTTCTCCGATGTTTGTGGTTGAGGGAGCAAACCGCTTTTGCTGACCTAGGCCTCCGCCGGGGGTACAGCCGTGTCCAGTGATTGCGAAATGTTTGAATTACAGAGATAGGGATGTTGCCCTAAAGCAAGCCAGAGAAAAGGGGGATCCGCAGTTTGAGCGCTCTTTGATTTCTTTATTCACAGACTTCACCACGAAGGTCCAAGAAGTGAGACAACAGTTTATTCCCTTAAAACCTAAATTACGTGACCCCAAGTCTCTATAGAAGGCGCTTTAACAATATCAAAGACCAGATGAGCAGAGCAGAGATTCGGAGAAGCAGCCGGAGGCAACGGGCGAAGATCTGGAGGAGCAAGATTAATTGGACAGTCTGGTAACATGTATGGGGGAGCTCTGAAATGACCCATCTTTGGAATTAGTGCAAAGGTTAAGTAGGGTCACTAGAAGTTAGAAATTCAAGGCAACGCTGTTGTTCGAATGCTGTGACCTGCAATGTGGGGTGGTTTTTTTTTGGGTTAGTGCTAATATAAGGCCATTTGCCCAATAATAAAGTGATAAAGTTGTTGTGCTTTGAAAAAATGCTGGTAGGCTTATCAAGGTATTCAAATCTGATCTCAAATTCACAGAAATGACTTGCTCAATTAGTTCTGCTTGGTGGAGTATAGTATAGTGGAAAGACAACATTCACCCCTTTGTGCAGCCCACCACAAGGCACTATGCCTGCTCATGGTTTATTTGGAGGGGGTGGGGAATTCGTCCATGGCAAATTTGGGGTGCCAAGGCATGGGAGGGGGTGGGAAGTAACAACTGTAAGTTATTGTGAGCACAATGTACCTAATTCTATACTACATGGGTGGAATACATAGCGACAAGGCATTAAGAAATCTGGCAGACAGCTATAACATAGGAACACTTTTGGAAGACAAGGATGGCTCAGTGTAAGGGAAATGTGATGCAGGTCCTGACATGGAATGTTAGGGGCCTCAACGATTTCCGTAAGGTACATAGAATACTGGTCTACCTTACGAGACATGGAATTGATAAAGCCCTTTTACAGGAAACTCATCTCATTTGGACAGCAAAATGTTAACACATAGAAGGTTGCACGGCCCCTTTCATGCGCCTGGCTTCTTCACACACACACTAGGGGGTGTTTACTTGGGTCAATCCAAAATTAGGGCTCAACCTAGAAGAGGTAGAAACAGACGCAGGGGTATACTATTTCCAGATGCAGAGGAGAGGTCTGGACCTTCTAGTAGTCATTATATATGGACAAATTTTGACAACCTGCAATTTTATTGGGATTTTCAGGATCGGCTGAGAGATAGCAGCCCCCTGGCGCAAATATGGGGCGGCCCCTTCAATTGTGTGCTAGACCCGGTGCTTGATCGCTCCCGGGGACCGGCCCGGCATCCAACTGCAGCAACCAAAACTAGAAATGATAGATGTCTGGTGCGCGCGGTCCTTGGATAGGGGGGGCTTTACCCACTACTTGGACCCACACAATCTACACACCAAAATAGACTACTGGGTAACATCTAGAGCCCTTTATTCTCAGATAAGGGAATGCTTGATACATCCCCGCTCTATCTCAGACCACTCGCCCATACTACTGGATATAAAAAATCCGCTAAAAAGACCGGCCCCTTTCACGTGGCGATTTCCGCCATACTCGCTACTAGACAATGCTTTTAAAACTGATATTTCAGAGTTCATTGAATCCTTCTTTCACACAAATATAGGGTCAGTATCCCGGTCTGCTACAGTTTGGGAGACTTTCAACGTTTTTATTCGAGAATTGCCATTTGAAAACATTTAGGAGTTCTTCGATGTCTAAGAGGACGTCTGGAATTGCAGGAGAAGCGACTGGCTGATCTAGAGTAGGCTGCCCTGGGAGGGGGTGATGATTCCACTTCCAAAGAGATTGAAAAGACATTGGAAGAATACCATTAAATAGCAGATACCGAAATCAAACACATGGGGAAATACGCAATTGCTAAAACATATGGGGAGGGGGAGCAACCTGGGGCCACCTTAGCTGCACTGCTGCGCAATAGAAGGGAAAGGGCTGATTTTGCAGAAATACAAGCTGAGTCCGGGGAATATTAAGTAACCCGTCTACTATAGTGGACCCATTCTGTCAGTATTCAGACCAGTCCAGTACCGATCTAGAATGACAGCGGGGGAACCGGAAATTTTAGAATACCAAAAGTACATAAAATTACCTTGGTTAGTGGACAAATATAGGTAATATCTCATGAGACCATTGGAATCCTGGGAGATCCACACTCCTCTAAAATCCATACGATTGGGAAGTGCCCCGGGGCAAGATGGCCTCACTGTTACTTTTTATAAAGAATTTAAAGATCTTTTAGTCCCACATTTAATGACACTATTCGAGGAAATGACTGAGAATGGGGAGATGCCCCATCCATGAGGGAAGCCATGATAGTCACGCTTTTGAAGCCCGATAAACCCCTAGATGAGTGCTTCTCGTTTAGGCCACTATCACTATTAAACGTAGACACTAAAATATTTGCCTAGGAACTCGCTAAACACCTGGCTCTGTTGGTGCCACAGCTAGTCAGCGTGGAGCAGGCAGGGTTTGTTCCGGGGCGCAATCTAACCTACAGCCTTCGCACTATGTTTGGTGCAATACAGCACACTAGCCCAGAGGTCAAGGCTGCTGCGAATTTTCTTGATGCAGCGAAAGCTTTGGATTTAGTGGAGTGGGCGTTCATGATTGATCTCTGTGCTAAGGAGGATGGGTTTGGGCGAGATATTCCTAAAGTTGGTTTCAGTGCTATACAATTCCCCATCTGCTCGGATCAGAGTGGGAAAAGCAGTGACAGCCCGATTAAAATCTCGAGGGGGATGTGACAGGGGTGTCCATTTTCTCCCCTACTATATGCACTTGTGGCGGAGCCACTGGCATGTGCCCTAAGGGAATATCATTGACATAGAGGAATTCGCTTCCCGGGATACCATTTGTTAATATCCGCCTATGAGGATTATATGCTACTATACATCAGACATCCCAAGACCAACTTGTCCCCGGTACTAAGAGAGGTGGTGCGATTTGTGGAATTATCTGGCCTTAAAATTAACTGGTCCAAATCTACAATACTTCCGTTGAACATGGCTACTAAGCTAACAGAGTTTGACTTTCCCCTCACCTGGTCTGAATATCCAGTACGATGCTTGGGAATCAGAGTCCACACGAATGCTGACTTGGTATGTAGCGAAAACTATGGCAGGACTATCACTAGACTGGAGGAAGACGTGGAACGATGGATCAGACTACTGTTGTCTCTTTTGGGCCGCATCTCTCTGATGAAAATGGTGGTAATACCTAGATTTCTATTCCTATTTCTTAATATACCAATGGTTTTGCCTGCAATTTTTTTTTAAAGCTATCAGAACATTGCTGGTGAGACTGGTTTGGGCCGGTAAGCAGCCACATGTCTAATGGAAGATCCTCACCCTCCCTTATTCCCTGGGCTGTCTGGGAGCTCCAGACCTGGAGCTTTACTACAGAGCGGCCCAGTGTTCACACGCTTACTATTGGGAACATCAACAATCAACTACACCACACACATATAGATATAGAGAAGGTAGCGGCGATGCCGTCCCCATTACCAACCCGGATGTTTCAAGCTCCTATTAGGCGTGCTGGAATACTAGATTCCATTGATGCCATGGTACATGGCATGACCTCCTAAAAAGACTGACGAGCTCTATTCTATATTCACCTCTGACACCACTGGATTGGGGCCAGTGGTTGCTGGTAAGCAGAGAAGGGGAGGTGGCGCTGCACTAGAAACTCTCAATATTACTAAAGTTGGAAATTTGTTTCTGGCGGACAGCGTGCGAGAATGGGAAGAGGTCGAAGCTGAGGGACGAACAGTTTCCCCTTTAGTGAGATTTCATTTGTACAGGGTTAGACATGCTCTTCGCGAACAGCTGGGCGATAAAATGATGGAACTCCCTGAGGTCACCCCTTCTCTTTTGCACTGAGACTCCCCAAACAGGATAGTCTCAAGCATCTATAATATGGTGCAAGAGTACTGTAAGAACATTTTTACGAAAGCCAGACTGGAGTGGCATAGTGATCTGGGTAGGGTGTTAGATGACAAAACATGGGGGTACTGCTGCGAAGCGACACATAGTATTTCTTTAAACGGTCGGCATAGACTAATATATTTTAAGTTCATCAATAGAGTTTACTATAAGCCAGCCCAACTGCATAGATATGTATGGCCTTTGTGACTCAGCGGACTGTGATCGCTGTGGTGCGAATACAGGGAATTTCATGCATGTGGCCTGGCTTTGCCCAGAAATAGCAGACTTTTGGAGACTGGTATTTCAAACGTTAAGTGAAATCACAAAACTTACATTACCCCCTAACCCCATGTTAGCACTATTGGGATATTCAGTACACATAAAAGAGGACTTCCGCTGTCTAAATGATATGGGGATGCTGGTTTCGAAGTGCAGGATAGCGATGCGATGGTCCCGTGCTCCGGTGCCCAACATGACAGAATGATCAAAAGATATGAGATATTGTAAAACCCAAACTGAATTATACAGTTAACTGCTCACCCTCAGAATCGCTCAAAAAACTTCTGGGGCCTGTACCAAAACTATTTAACTGGGAGGGAGCCAAATGTAAATGAGAGAAATGTGTTTTCAAGATTGAGATGACATGTAATGATATGCCCAGTGGAGGAGGTATGTGCCACGCAGAATGTCAATTGTGAGAAGGGCCAGATGTGTGTGAAAATGTTTATTTCATTTTTAGGGCTCGCCTGTTGTGCGCAGCACAGCTGGCAAGCTCTATAGGGGCTTATCCAGTCTTTATCCACACCACCACTGGCTGGCGATTCCTTGCAGTGCATGAAGCGCGTGCACAATGCCACCAGCCGCCTGCCTGCCTGCCTCGCATTACCACATCAAAGGCAGCCCTCGCAGCGCATTTGTCACCCCCTAATTATTCACGGCCTGCCGGCCGTACTTTCACTTTAGTCTCCTTTTAACTTGTTTTTTAAAGGTGGAGGGTAGGGGTGACTGTACTCCTCAGCAGGATGCTTCCAATGGGAGCTTTTTAATTAGTGCTCTGTTTTCTTCATTATTTTTCTTTATTTTAATATTTCTCTTTAAATTACCTTTCTTCTCTCTGATCCTCATTGTAACCTCTATTCGCTCTGTGTGTCGTCCCTTTCACAGGCATCCCACCCCCTCCCTCTCCAGCGCCTGCCTTCTCTCTGCCCACGCATCACTCTCTCACGTTCCATTATTCTCCAGCTGCCTCAGTCTGCCTCGTCTTCCTCATCCTCCCTATGACAGTCCTTCTCTCACTTCAGGGCTTACTTCTTCTTTCCCTGTACTCCACAGTTTCCTTCTCTCAATGCGTAATTCTTTTTCTTCCTTCTTTTTTCCCTTTAAATTACCTTTCTTCTCTCCGATCCTCATTGTAACCACTATTCGCTGTCGTCCCTTTCTCCTATCTTTTTCTCTCACTTTTTCTCATCTACCCACAGTTTTCTTTCTTTCCATCTTATGTCCTTCCCTCCCTTGTCACACACCCCGTCCTTCCTCAGCATCTTTTTTCTTACGCGATCACCTCTTTGTGGTTTCTACTGCGCCGGTTTTTACATTCACGGACCATTTTGCCTACCAGTTTTTGTCTTCAATAGCCGACCACCGTGATTTTTGCAGAATTACCACGCTGCACATTGTTTTTTATGTCAGACTCATCTCCCTGATTATATTTGCACAGAGTCATCCTTTGAATCAGTGGCACCCAGTTATTTATATCTGCACATGATTTACTTTCATATCAGGGATTCCTAGCAGTTTTAATTGCTGTTGGACAACGTCATGTTGGATTCACCTGCCACCCATGTTATTTGCTTCACAGTATCACTTGCTGTTTTACACGAAGCGCCCACACTATTTTTGTACTACTGAAGGCTATAATGACATCACGCATTATTATGCCTACCGGACAAGTCTTTTTAGCCGTTTTCTGTGATGTATGTTGTTTAACCACGCGGTATTGCTTTCATATCAGACCTAATTTGCCTGTTTACATTTGCATATGTCTTAAGTATGAACCTCTGACACCCATTAGTGTTTACACGTTAGAAGCGCGGGTGTTTTTGAATCACCTTTTACCCATGTCATTCCCTTCCGAATGTACCTTCTATTTTATGGTACGCTCCCATAGTACGGATGGATATAATTTTATCTATTGCCTCTTTCATTGGATTGTAATCTGTTTTCCGACCTATCTCAGGATTCGTGCTACACTTGCCACGTCCACCCTGTTGCTGAAACGCTACTCACTTGGTACCGTTTAGAATTGATCAATACTGTACTGTATTTGAAGTCCGGCACATGCCATCTCTATCTCTTACTATTTTGTTTTTGTATTACTCTTCAACTTTATTGTAGTATTCATGTCAGTCACTCATGTGTTCACAACAATACACTTCTCACCTTGCTCACGTTCTAATGATTTCCTACTTGTCTTGTGTTTTTGCTTTTGTCTCTTTTTCCTTCTCAGTTTATCTTTCTTGATCACTCTTTTTCTTCTCCACTACTGCGCTCTCTGTACAATAGTCCTTGGCACACTCTCCTTCCCGCCTGTCAGCCCTTTCCACTCTGGCCCCTGTCACACTCTCCTCCGTAACAGTAACACCGCACCTTTCTGCTAGTAACCTGCCTGCCCCCTTCCCTCACCGACATTCCATCTGCCACACTCTCCCATTCTCTGTTCACCCCTCTCTCCAGTGACAGCGCCCCCGCCTCTCCCCCGCAGCCCCCAGCTGCAGCCTTCGCTTCTGTGCGTCCACAGGCAGCACAGCAGCGTCGCGTGTGAAGAGAGGGGAAACAACACCAGCAGAGGCGCTCTTTCAACCTTCTGACTTTGATTTGACTTCAAGCCGCTATCACGTGATCCAGCTTATCATCCAGCAATTAACAACCCCCTTTTTCTCTCACAAGGAGAGGTGCCCCACTGCGCCGCCACCACCTGCATGCCAGTTGGCTCCTCATGCCCATTAGTTTTAGCCCTTCACATAAAGTCAAGAAAGGGAGTTCTTTGAGTTATAACTTGTTTTATAAGAGTTTCCGCCCCTGGCAGCGTATGTGACTAGCATACAACAGGAAGAAAGCTAACAGATTTAATCTTGTCTTGCCAATGGATTTATTCAGCAGGATAGATCGCTGAAGGAGGGGGGTGTTAACAGCAAGAAACTGCAAATGGTAGACAGTTCCGTGAAAGTGCAACCCTTTGGGTTCTGCAGTCCCTGCAGGAGTCCGCAATAACCAGAAACCACCACCTTTTTGCCATTTTGTGAATCACAACATTCCTGAGTAATTTGCCCAATACCCGCTAATTTAACTGATCTGCAGTGAAAAACCATTATGTTGTTGCTTTATTACTGCAGCGCCAGCGACCTTCTGCCCAGGATGAGATCAATAAATCATGGCCGCAGCAGGGCAGGCAGCAGCACAGAGGCACCTTTCCCCAACCCTCCTCCCTATTTGGGGACATGCTGAAAGATTAGGTAGTATTTATTCCTCTCATTGGTTACCATTGGCTTTGTGGTTTATCACTCACATTTGCTTGCTTTATATTTGCTGGGTTAGTATTTGCTACCTTTATTTTAGTCCATAGGCATGTCTTTGTCCCTCCTATGAAGCTTACCCTGTTCACCACCTCTCTGATAGGCTCTTTCTATTCTTAAACTTTTTGGTAAGTCTTTTTATTTTTTTCTTGTAAAACACTGCATGAGTGTGCATATTTTTTTGGGCTGTTTTCCTGAGGTACTTCTCTGCTCCCACCACCCCGTTCTATCCTTAGATGCTCCCCCACCCACTACTCCACATTGTTTTCTCCGAGTCCTCACCCCATCCCTATGCAGCGCCCCACTTTGATCTCTCCACATGGATCTCTCTCACACCCTTCTCTTCTCCCGCCCAGTGCTCCACATTGTCCTCTTTCTTGCCTGTCGTGCCAGCACTCAACGTTGCTTCCCCAGGCACGCGCTTGGCCTCTCAAAGGCTTGAAAGCTTGGGGCAATCTACTTCCCCGCACCCCCCCCCTGGTGTTTATGGCTTTTCTCGCTCGCTAATGTGTTTTTTTCCCCTCCCACCCTTCCTTTGATGTCCCCGTCGCCTCCCTCCTTCACAGCCCCTCTCTGCCGTGGAATCTCAAATGTGGGGACTACGTCTTCAAAACAAGTATGTTCATGTTGACACTTGCAATTAGAATCCTTTCTTTCTTTCCTTTTATCCTTTCTTTTCTTCTTTTATTTCCTTCCTTTCCTTCCTTCCTTTCAATCCTTTCTTGCCTTCCTTTTCTTTCTTTCTTCCATTCCTTCCTTCCTTTCCATCCTTCCTTTATATCCTTTCTTGCCTTCCTTTTCTTTCTTCCATTCCTTCCTTCCATTCCTCCCTCCCTTTCATTCCTTTCTTTCTTTCCTTCCTCCCTTCTTCCTTCTTTCTTTTGTTCTTTCTTCCCTTCCCTTCCACATTATCACTCAGCACCACCCCAGCATCACTCGGCGCCACTCCAGCATCACTCAGCACCACCACATCATCACTCAGCGCTACCCCAGCATCACTCAGTACTACCCTAGCATCACCCAGCACTACCCCAGCATCACTCAGCACTACCACAGCACCACTCAGCACCACCACAGCATCACTCAGCGCCACCCCAGCACCACTCAGCACCACCACAGCATCACCACAGCACCACTCAGCGCCACCCCAGCATCACTCAGCACCACCACAGCACCACTCGGCATCACCACATCATCACTCGGCGCTACTCCAGCATCACTCAGCACCACCACATTATCACTCATCACCACCACATTATCAAACAGCACCACCACAACACCACTCAGCACCACCACAGCATCACTCAGCACCACTCAGCACCACTCAGCACCACCACAGCACCACTCAGCACCACCACATTATCACTCAGCACCACCACATTATCACTCAGCACCACCACAGCACCACTCAGCACCACCACTCAGCACCACCACAGCATCACTCAGCACCACCACAGCACCACCACAGCACCACTCAGCACCACTCAGCACCACCACAGCACCACTCAGCACCACCACAGCATCACTCAGCACCTCCACAGCATCACTCAGCACCTCCACAGCATCACTCAGCACCACCACATTATCACTCAGCACCACCACAGCATCGCTCAGCACCACCACAGCACCACTCGGCATCACCACATCATCACTCAGCGCTACCCCAGCATCACTCAGCGCCACCCCAGCATCATTCAGCGCCACCCCAGCATCACTCAGCACCACTGCATTATCACTCAGCATCACCACAGCACCACTCAGCACCACCACAGCACCACTCAGCACCACCACAGCAGCACCACTCATTACCACCACAGCACCACTCAGCACCACCACAGCATCACTCAGTACCACCACATTATCACTCAGCACCACCACAGCATCACTCAGCGCCACCCCAGCATCACTCAGCACCACCACAGCACCACTCAGCGCCACCCCAGCATCACTCAGCACCACCACAGCACCACTCAGCACCACCACAGCATCACTCAGTGCCACCCCAGCATCACTCAGCACCACTGCATTATCACTCAGCATCACCACAGCACCACTCAGCACCACTCAGCACCACCACAGCACCACCACAGCATCACTCATTACCACCACAGCACCACTCAGCACCACCACAGCATCACTCAGTACCACCACATTATCACTCAGCACCACCACAGCATCACTCAGCGCCACCCCAGCATCACTCAGCACCACCACAGCACCACTCAGCGCCACCCCAGCATCACTCAGCACCACCACAGCACCACTCAGCACCACCACAGCATCACTCAGTGCCACCCCAGCATCACTCAGCACCACTGCATTATCACTCAGCATCACCACAGCACCACTCAGCACCACTCAGCACCACCACAGCACCACCACAGCATCACTCAGCACCACCACATTATCACTCAGCACCACCACATTATCACTCAGCACCACCACAGCATCACTCAGCGCCACCCCAGCATCACTCAGCACCACCACAGCACCACTCAGCACCAACACAGCACCACTCAGCACCACCACAGCATCACTCAGCGCCACCCCAGCATCACTCAGCACCACCACATTATCACTCAGCATCACCACAGCACCACTCAGCACCACCACTCAGCACCACCACAGCATCACTCAGCACCACCACAGCACCACTCAGCACCACCACAGCACCACTCAGCACCACCACAGCATCACTCAGCACCTCCACAGCATCACTCAGCACCACCACATTATCACTCAGCACCACCACAGCATCGCTCAGCACCACCACAGCACCACTCGGCATCACCACATCATCACTCAGCGCTACCCCAGCATCACTCAGCACCACCACATTATCACTCAGCACCACCACATTATCACTCAGCACCACCACAACACCACTCAGCACCACCACAGCCTCACTCAGCACCACCTCAGAAGCAACACAGCACCACTCAGCACCACCACATTATCACTTAGCACCACCACATTATCACTCAGCACCACCACAGCATCAACACAGCACCACTCAGCACCACCACAGCACCACTCAGCACCACCACATTATCACTCAGCACCACCACAGCATCAACACAGCACCACTCAGCACCACCACAGCACCACTCAGCACCACCACATTATCACTTAGCACCACCACATTATCACTCAGCACCACCACAGCATCAACACAGCACCACTCAGCACCACCACAGCACCACTCAGCACCACCACATTATCACTCAGCACCACCACATTATTACTCAGCACCACCACGTTATCACTCAGCACCACCACAGCACCACTCAGCACCACCACAGCATCACTCAGCACCACCACAGCATCACTCAGCACCACCACAGCACCACTCAGCACCACCACAGCATCACTCAGCACCACCACAGCATCACTCAGCACCACCACAGCACCCCTCAGCACCACCACAGCATCACTCAGCACCACTCAGCACCACCCCAGCATCACTCAGTGCCACCCCAGCATCACTCAGCACCACTCCGCACCACCACAGCATCACTCAGTGCCACCCCAGCATCACTCAGCACCACCACATTATCACTCAGCACCACCACAGCATCACTCAGCGCCACCACAGCACCACTCAGTGCCACCATAGCACCACTCAGCGCCACCCCAGCATCACTCGGCATCACCACATCATCACTCAGCGCTACCCCAGCATCACTCAGCACCACCACATTATCACTCAGCACCACCACATTATCACTCAGCACCACCACAACACCACTCAGCACCACCACAGCATCACTCAGCACAACCTCAGAAGCAACACAGCACCACTCAGAACCACCACAGCACCACTCTGCATCACCACATCATCACTCAGCGCTACCCCAGCATCACTCAGCACCACCACATTATCACTTAGCACCACCACATTATCACTTAGCACCACCTCATTATCACTCAGCACCACCACAGCATCAACACAGCACCACTCAGCACCACCACAGCACCACTCAGCACCACCACATTATCACTCAGCACCACCACATTATTACTCAGCACCACCACATTATCACTCAGCACCACCACAGCACCACTCCGCACCACCACAGCATCACTCAGCACCACCACAGCATCACTCAGCACCACCACAGCACCACTCCGCACCACCACAGCATCACTCAGCACCACCACAGCATCACTCAGCACCACCACAGCATCACTCAGCACCACCACAGCACCCCTCAGCACCACCACAGCATCACTCAGCACCACTCATCACCACCCCAGCATCACTCAGTGCCACCCCAGCATCACTCAGCGCCACTCCGCACCACCACAGCATCACTCAGCGCAACCCCAGAATCACTCAGCACCACCACATTATCACTCAGCACCACCACACCATCACTCAGCGCCACCACAGCACCACTCAGCGCCACCCCAGCATCACTCAGCACCACCACAGCACCAAGCAGCACCATCACAGCATCACTCAGCACCACGACAGCACCACCACAGCATCACTCAGCACCTCCACAGCACCACTCAGCACCACCACAGCATCACTCAGCACCACTCAGCACCACCCCAGCATCACTCAGCGCCACCCCAGCATCACTCAGCACCACTCAGCACCACCACAGCATCACTCAGCGCCACCCCAGCATCACTCAGCACCTCCACATTATCACTCAGCACCACCACAGCATCACTTAGCACCACCACAGTACCACTCAGTGCCACCACAGCACCACTCAGCGCCACCCCAGCATCACACAGCACCACCACAGCACCACGCAGCACCATCACAGCATCACTCAGCATCACCACAGCACCACCACAGCATCACTCAGCACCACCACAGCACCACTCAGCACCACCACAGCACCACGCAGCACCACCACAGCATCCACCACAGCATCCCTCGCCCACACTCCATCCCTCGCCCACACTCCATCCCTCGCCCACACTCCATCCCTCGCCCGCACTCCATCCCTCGCCCACACTCCATCCCTCGCACACACTCGATCAATTGCCCACACTCCATCCCTCGTCCTCTTGCCCTGCCTCTATCTCTCACCCTGCCTCTATCTCTCGCCCTCTCTCTCTCTATCTTTCGCCCTCCCTCTATCCATCGCCCTCACTATCCATCGCATCACTACAGCATCACTCAGGGGCACCACAACATCGCTATGCACTACCAGAGCATCACTGAACGCCTCAGCATCACTCGTCACCGCTACAACATCATTCAGAGCCACCACAGCATCAATCTGTGCAACCATTCAAGAACAACTGATTCAAATATGTTCTCTCAATGTTTCAAACTTTATTACAAATGTCACAAAAAAATGTTAATATTTCACTTCTGTTCTTGTATTTTCATCACAATAAAATACACTAAACATAATCTTCCAAAAAGTTATTTGCAAAAGTTTAGGCTATTGACATTATAAATTACAATAACTTTTATTTAAGTATTAAATATTGAAAAAAATACAACCCATTGTTATTTTTGATATTAATACATCTAAGTCATGTAAATACAACACATATTGCATTACAAATGCTATAGGTGTCACGTTTGCAAAAGTTAACACTATTGGCATTGTAAATGTCAAAGTTATTAATTTCGCTATTTTCAAAACAAAAACATAAATAAAAAATGTGTCATTTACAATACTAATACCTCTAACTTTACTAATGCGAGCCCTATTGCATTGCAAATGCTTGTTTAATAATATTATCGAAAATCATAGTTATGGATGATGTGCTGATATATGAAATGCCAGAAACCGGTCCCCGGTAGCTTGTCTCCTTTCTGGTGAAGAATTGGCTTGGTAGTTTAGTCTGCCCTGTTCCCATGATGCACTGGGCCAGGGACAGACTGATTTGCATATAGCCAGTTTCTGAGCTGGGATGGTGCAGTGAGATAAATAACGGTGATGGATCAAGCCCTGATCTTTGGACTGGGTAAGAGTGGTCTGCTTAATTCAGACATTCTGTTCATCACCACCCCCTTTTCTGAATCGTTTTTGGCCACTATAGGTGTGGCAGGGTATACTCAGACATGAGTCCCTTTCTCACTGCACCATCAGGATTCAAGTAAGCCGGGCCGAAGAAGGCTGAAATGCCAGAAACCGGTCCCCGGTAGCTTGTCTCCTTTCTGGTGAAGAATTGGCTTGGTAGTTTAGTCTGCCCTGTTCCCATGATGCACTGGGCCAGGGACAGACTGATTTGCATATAGCCAGGTTCTGAGCTGGGATGATGCAGTGAGATAAATAACGGTGATGGATCAAGCCCTGATCTTTGGACTGGGTAAGAGTGGTCTGCTTAATTCAGACACTCTGTTCATCACCACCCCCTTTTCTGAATCGTTTTTGGCCACTATAGGTGTGGCAGGGTATACTCAGACATGAGTCCCTTTCTCACTGCACCATCAGGATTCAAGCAAGCCGGGCCGAAGAAGGCTGAAATGCCAGAAACCGGTCCCCGGTAGCTTGTCTCCTTTCTGGTGAAGAATTGGCTTGGTAGTTTAGTCTGCCCTGTTCCCATGATGCACTGGGCCAGGGACAGACTGATTTGCATATAGCCAGGTTCTGAGCTGGGATGGTGCAGTGAGATAAATAACGGTGATGGATCAAGCCCTGATCTTTGGACTGGGTAAGAGTGGTCTGCTTAATTCAGACACTCTGTTCATCACCACCCCCTTTTCTGAATCGTTTTTGGCCACTATAGGTGTGGCAGGGTATACTCAGACATGAGTCCCTTTCTAACTGCACCATCAGGATTCAAGCAAGCCGGGCCGAAGAAGGCTGAAATGCCAGAAACCGGTCCCCGGTAGCTTGTCTCCTTTCTGGTGAAGAATTGGCTTGGTAGTTTAGTCTGCCCTGTTCCCATGATGCACTGGGCCAGGGACAGACTGATTTGCATATAGCCAGGTTCTGAGCTGGGATGATGCAGTGAGATAAATAACGGTGATGGATCAAGCCCTGATCTTTGGACTGGGTAAGAGTGGTCTGCTTAATTCAGACACTCTGTTCATCACCACCCCCTTTTCTGAATCGTTTTTGGCCACTATAGGTGTGGCAGGGTATACTCAGACATGAGTCCCTTTCTCACTGCACCATCAGGATTCAAGCAAGCCGGGCCGAAGAAGGCTGAAATGCCAGAAACCGGTCCCCGGTAGCTTGTCTCCTTTCTGGTGAAGAATTGGCTTGGTAGTTTAGTCTGCCCTGTTCCCATGATGCACTGGGCCAGGGACAGACTGATTTGCATATAGCCAGGTTCTGAGCTGGGATGGTGCAGTGAGATAAATAACGGTGATGGATCAAGCCCTGATCTTTGGACTGGGTAAGAGTGGTCTGCTTAATTCAGACACTCTGTTCATCACCACCCCCTTTTCTGAATCGTTTTTGGCCACTATAGGTGTGGCAGGGTATACTCAGACATGAGTCCCTTTCTAACTGCACCATCAGGATTCAAGCAAGCCGGGCCGAAGAAGACTGAAATGCCAGAAACCGGTCCCGGTAGCTTGTCTCCTTTCTGGTGAAGAATTGGCTTGGTAGTTTAGTCTGCCCTGTTCCCATGATGCACTGGGCCAGGGACAGACTGATTTGCATATAGCCAGGTTCTGAGCTGGGATGGTGCAGTGAGATAAATAACGGTGATGGATCAAGCCCTGATCTTTGGACTGGGTAAGAGTGGTCCGCTTAATTCAGACACTCTGTTTATCACCAACCCCTTTTCTGAATCGTTTTTGGCCACTATAGGTGTGGCAGGGTATACTCAGACATGAGTCCCTTTCTCACTGCACCATCAGGATTCAAGCAAGCCGGGCCGAAGAAGGCTGAAATGCCAGAAACCGGTCCCCGGTAGCTTGTCTCCTTTCTGGTGAAGAATTGGCTTGGTAGTTTAGTCTGCCCTGTTCCCATGATGCACTGGGCCAGGGACAGACTGATTTGCATATAGCCAGGTTCTGAGCTGGGATGGTGCAGTGAGATAAATAACGGTGATGGATCAAGCCCTGATCTTTGGACTGGGTAAGAGTGGTCTGCTTAATTCAGACACTCTGTTCATCACCACCCCCTTTTCTGAATCGTTTTTGGCCACTATAGGTGTGGCAGGGTATACTCAGACATGAGTCCCTTTCTCACTGCACCATCAGGATTCAAGCAAGCCGGGCCGAAGAAGGCTGAAATGCCAGAAACCGGTCCCCGGTAGCTTGTCTCCTTTCTGGTGAAGAATTGGCTTGGTAGTTTAGTCTGCCCTGTTCCCATGATGCACTGGGCCAGGGACAGACTGATTTGCATATAGCCAGGTTCTGAGCTGGGATGGTGCAGTGAGATAAAAACGGTGATGGATCAAGCCCTGATCTTTGGACTGGGTAAGAGTGGTCTGCTTAATTCAGACACTCTGTTCATCACCACCCCCTTTTCTGAATCGTTTTTGGCCACTATAGGTGTGGCAGGGTATACTCAGACATGAGTCCCTTTCTCACTGCATCATCAGGATTCAAGCAAGCCGGGCCGAAGAAGGCTGAAATTAAGTATGAGCTTAAAATCCGTTCCGCTCGCGGATTTTGCGAATTTTCGGTAAATTCGCGATCCGCGAACTCCAGCGAATTTACCGAGAATTCGCAAATCCGCGAGCGGCGGATCCGGGGGCAAAAGTTGAAGCCTGGCCTGTTGTAACTATTTTACGATGGCGCCGGCAAGCTGCCAGCGCCATCCTAAAATAGTTACTAAGTTAGCTTCAACAGGAAGCTCTAATAGATAAAATAAAGCAGGTGCTCGATTTTATCTATTAGAGCTTCCTGTTGAAGCTAATTTAGTAACTATTTTAGGATGGCGCTGGCAGCTTGCCGGCGCCATCCTAAAATAGTTACAACAGGCCAGGCTGGTGTGCTTTTTTTCCCAAATGTACCGTGGAAAATCAGATGTGATGCTGGATAGAGGCTTTTGCATCCTTGACTTTCACGAGCGCAATACCCGTGCTGTTCCTGTGACCAGGAGCTTTTTCTCTTCATCTGCTGAACTGATCTTTCTCTGACTTTTTATGCACACAAGAGGCATGTGAACTCGCATGGAAGCCCCGCACGTTTGGCCCCGCGCACACACTCGCGGTTTGCACCGTCTTCCCGCCATTCACCCACTATGATGGACAGCTCACTCAAGGGACCCCTGCGCCCTTCGGGGCGATTGCATAGTAACACACACATGGTCGCTCGAACTAGTTGATGCTCAAATTCAGTGACTCATTCATTAGCCCAAAAACAATCGTGAGCGTCGTCGAGGCTGGACAGGTGTGCCTTTTTTCCCAACTCTACCGTGGAAAATCAGCTGTGATGCTGTATAGAGGCCTTTGCATCCTTGACTTTCACGAGCACAATACCCGTGCTGTTCTTGTGACTAGGGGCGTCTTTCTCTTCATCTGCTGAACTGATCTTTCTCTGACCTTTTATGCACACAAGAGGCATGTGAACTCGCATGGAAGCCCCGCACCGTTGGCCCCGCCCACACACTCGCGGTTTGCACCGTCTTCCCGCCATTCACCCACTATGATGGACAGCTCACTCAAGGGACCCCTGCGCCCTTCGGGGCGATTGCATAGTAACACACACATGGTCGCTCGAACTAGTTGATGCTCAAATTCAGTGACTCATTCATTAGCCCAAAAACAATTGTGAGCATCGTCGAGACTGGACAGGTGTGCCTTTTTTCCCAACTCTACCGTGGAAAATCAGCTGTGATGCTGTATAGAGGCCTTTGCATCCTTGACTTTCACGAGCACAATACCCGTGCTGTTCTTGTGACCAGGGGCGTCTTTCTCTTCATCTGCTGAACTGATCTTTCTCTTACCTTTTATGCACACAAGAGGCATGTGCACTCGCATGGAAGCCCCGCCCCAAATCCGCGGATCCGCAAATCCACAAAATCCGTGGATTTTGCGGATCCACGATCCACGAATCCGCCAAATCCGGGGATCGTGGATCCGCAAAATCCGCCCATGCCTAGCTGAAATGCCAGAAACGGGTCCCCGGTAGCTTGTCTCCTTTCTGGTGAAGAATTGGCTTGGTAGTTTAGTCTGCCCTGTTCCCATGATGCACTGGGCCAGGGACAGACTGATTTGCATATAGCCAGGTTCTGAGCTGGGATGGTGCAGTGAGATAAATAACAGTGATGGATCAAGCCCTGATCTTTGGACTGGGTAAGAGTGGTCTGCTTAATTCAGACACTCTGTTTATCACCAACCCCTTTTCTGAATCGTTTTTGGCCACTATAGGTGTGGCAGGGTATACTCAGACATGAGTCCCTTTCTCACTGCACCATCAGGATTCAAGCAAGCCGGGCCGAAGAAGGCTGAAATGCCAGAAACCGGTCCCCGGTAGCTTGTCTCCTTTCTGGTGAAGAATTGGCTTGGTAGTTTAGTCTGCCCTGTTCCCATGATGCACTGGGCCAGGGACAGACTGATTTGCATATAGCCAGGTTCTGAGCTGGGATGGTGCAGTGAGATAAATAACGGTGATGGATCAAGCCCTGATCTTTGGACTGGGTAAGAGTGGTCTGCTTAATTCAGACACTCTGTTCATCACCACCCCCTTTTCTGAATCGTTTATGGCCACTATAGGTGTGGCAGGGTATACTCAGACATGAGTCCCTTTCTCATTGCACCATCAGGATTCAAGCAAGCCGGGCCGAAGAAGGCTGAAATGCCAGAAACCGGTCCCCGGTAGCTTGTCTCCTTTCTGGTGAAGAATTGGCTTGGTAGTTTAGTCTGCCCTGTTCCCATGATGCACTGGGCCAGGGACAGACTGATTTGCATATAGCCAGGTTCTGAGCTGGGATGGTGCAGTGAGATAAATAACGGTGATGGATCAAGCCCTGATCTTTGGACTGGGTAAGAGTGGTCTGCTTAATTCAGACACTCTGTTCATCACCACCCCCTTTTCTGAATCGTTTTTGGCCACTATAGGTGTGGCAGGGTATACTCAGACATGAGTCCCTTTCTCACTGCACCATCAGGATTCAAGCAAGCCGGGCCGAAGAAGGCTGAAATGCCAGAAACCGGTCCCCGGTAGCTTGTCTCCTTTCTAGTGAAGAATTGGCTTGGTAGTTTAGTCTGCCCTGTTCCCATGATGCACTGGGCCAGGGACAGACTGATTTGCATATAGCCAGGTTCTGAGCTGGGATGGTGCAGTGAGATAAATAACGGTGATGGATCAAGCCCTGATCTTTGGACTGGGTAAGAGTGGTCTGCTTAATTCAGACACTCTGTTCATCACCACCCCCTTTTCTGAATCGTTTTTGGCCACTATAGGTGTGGCAGGGTATACTCAGACATGAGTCCCTTTCTCACTGCACCATCAGGATTCAAGCAAGCCGGGCCGAAGAAGGCTGAAATGCCAGAAACCGGTCCCCGGTAGCTTGTCTCCTTTCTGGTGAAGAATTGGCTTGGTAGTTTAGTCTGCCCTGTTCCCATGATGCACTGGGCCAGGGACAGACTGATTTGCATATAGCCAGGTTCTGAGCTGGGATGATGCAGTGAGATAAATAACGGTGATGGATCAAGCCCTGATCTTTGGACTTGGTAAGAGTGGTCTGCTTAATTCAGACACTCTGTTCATCACCACCCCCTTTTCTGAATCGTTTTTGGCCACTATAGGTGTGGCAGGGTATACTCAGACATGAGTCCCTTTCTCACTGCACCATCAGGATTCAAGCAAGCCGGGCCGAAGAAGGCTGAAATGCCAGAAACCGGTCCCCGGTAGCTTGTCTCCTTTCTGGTGAAGAATTGGCTTGGTAGTTTAGTCTGCCCTGTTCCCATGATGCACTGGGCCAGGGACAGACTGATTTGCATATAGCCAGGTTCTGAGCTGGGATGGTGCAGTGAGATAAATAACGGTGATGGATCAAGCCCTGATCTTTGGACTGGGTAAGAGTGGTCTGCTTAATTCAGACACTCTGTTCATCACCACCCCCTTTTCTGAATCGTTTTTGGCCACTATAGGTGTGGCAGGGTATACTCAGACATGAGTCCCTTTCTCACTGCACCATCAGGATTCAAGCAAGCCGGGCCGAAGAAGGCTGAAATGCCAGAAACCGGTCCCCGGTAGCTTGTCTCCTTTCTGGTGAAGAATTGGCTTGGTAGTTTAGTCTGCCCTGTTCCCATGATGCACTGGGCCAGGGACAGACTGATTTGCATATAGCCAGGTTCTGAGCTGGGATGGTGCAGTGAGATAAATAACGGTGATGGATCAAGCCCTGATCTTTGGACTGGGTAAGAGTGGTCTGCTTGATTCAGACACTCTGTTCATCACCACCCCCTTTTCTGAATCGTTTTTGGCCACTATAGGTGTGGCAGGGTATACTCAGACATGAGTCCCTTTCTCACTGCACCATCAGGATTCAAGCAAGCCGGGCCGAAGAAGGCTGAAATGCCAGAAACCGGCCTGCGGTAGCTTGTCTCCTTTCTGGTGAAGAATTGGCTTGGTAGTTTAGTCTGCCCTGTTCCCATGATGCACTGGGCAAGGGACAGACTGATTTGCATATAGCCAGGTTCTGAGCTGGGATGGTGCAGTGAGATAAATAACGGTGATGGATCAAGCCCTGATCTTTGGACTGGGTAAGAGTGGTCTGCTTAATTCAGACACTCTGTTCATCACCACCCCCTTTTCTGAATCGTTTTTGGCCACTATAGGTGTGGCAGGGTATACTCAGACATGAGTCCCTTTCTCACTGCACCATCAGGATTCAAGCAAGCCGGGCCGAAGAAGGTTGAAATGCCAGAAACCGGTCCCCGGTAGCTTGTCTCCTTTCTGGTGAAGAATTGTCTTGGTAGTTTAGTCTGCCCTGTTCCCATGATGCACTGGGCCAGGGACAGACTGATTTGCATATAGCCAGGTTCTGAGCTGGGATGGTGCAGTGAGATAAATAACGGTGATGGATCAAGCCCTGATCTTTGGACTGGGTAAGAGTGGTCTGCTTAATTCAGACACTCTGTTCATCACCACCCCCTTTTCTGAATCGTTTTTGGCCACTATAGGTGTGGCAGGGTATACTCAGACATGAGTCCCTTTCTCATTGCACCATCAGGATTCAAGCAAGCCGGGCCGAAGAAGGCTGAAATGCCAGAAACCGGTCCCCGGTAGCTTGTCTCCTTTCTGGAGAAGAATTGGCTTGGTAGTTTAGTCTGCCCTGTTCCCATGATGCACTGGGCCAGGGACAGACTGATTTGCATATAGCCAGGTTCTGAGCTGGGATGGTGCAGTGAGATAAATAACGGTGATGGATCAAGCCCTGATCTTTGGACTGGGTAAGAGTGGTCTGCTTAATTCAGACACTCTGTTCATCACCACCCCCTTTTCTGAATCGTTTTTGGCCACTATAGGTGTGGCAGGGTATACTCAGACATGAGTCCCTTTCTCACTGCACCATCAGGATTCAAGCAAGCCGGGCCGAAGAAGGCTGAAATGCCAGAAACCGGTCCCCGGTAGCTTGTCTCCTTTCTGGTGAAGAATTGGCTTGGTAGTTTAGTCTGCCCTGTTCCCATGATGCACTGGGCCAGGGACAGACTGATTTGCATATAGCCAGGTTCTGAGCTGGGATGGTGCAGTGAGATAAATAACGGTGATGGATCAAGCCCTGATCTTTGGACTGGGTAAGAGTGGTCTGCTTAATTCAGACACTCTGTTCATCACCACCCCCTTTTCTGAATCGTTTTTGGCCACTATAGGTGTGGCAGGGTATACTCAGACATGAGTCCCTTTCTCACTGCACTATTAGGATTCAAGCAAGCCGGGCCGAAGAAGGCTGAAATGCCAGAAACCGGTCCCCGGTAGCTTGTCTCCTTTCTGGTGAAGAATTGGCTTGGTAGTTTAGTCTGCCCTGTTCCCATGATGCACTGGGCCAGGGACAGACTGATTTGCATATAGCCAGGTTCTGAGCTGGGATGATGCAGTGAGATAAATAACGGTGATGGATCAAGCCCTGATCTTTGGACTGGGTAAGAGTGGTCTGCTTAATTCAGACACTCTGTTCATCACCACCCCCTTTTCTGAATCGTTTTTGGCCACTATATGTGTGGCAGGGTATACTCAGACATGAGTCCCTTTCTCACTGCACCATCAGGATTCAAGCAAGCCGGGCCGAAGAAGGCTGAAATGCCAGAAACCGGTCCCCGGTAGCTTGTCTCCTTTCTGGTGAAGAATTGGCTTGGTAGTTTAGTCTGCCCTGTTCCCATGATGCACTGGGCCAGGGACAGACTGATTTGCATATAGCCAGGTTCTGAGCTGGGATGGTGCAGTGAGATAAATAACGGTGATGGATCAAGCCCTGATCTTTGGACTGGGTAAGAGTGGTCTGCTTGATTCAGACACTCTGTTCATCACCACCCCCTTTTCTGAATCGTTTTTGGCCACTATAGGTGTGGCAGGGTATACTCAGACATGAGTCCCTTTCTCACTGCACCATCAGGATTCAAGCAAGCCGGGCCGAAGAAGGTTGAAATGCCAGAAACCGGCCTCCGGTAGCTTGTCTCCTTTCTGGTGAAGAATTGGCTTGGTAGTTTAGTCTGCCCTGTTCCCATGATGCACTGGGCCAGGGACAGACTGATTTGCATATAGCCAGGTTCTGAGCTGGGATGGTGCAGTGAGATACATAACGGTGATGGATCAAGCCCTGATCTTTGGACTGGGTAAGAGTGGTCTGCTTAATTCAGACACTCTGCTCATCACCACCCCCTTTTCTGAATCGTTTTTGGCCACTATAGGTGTGGCAGGGTATACTCAGACATGAGTCCCTTTCTCACTGCACCATCAGGATTCAAGCAAGCCGGGCCGAAGAAGGTTGAAATGCCAGAAACCGGTCCCCGGTAGCTTGTCTCCTTTCTGGTGAAGAATTGGCTTGGTAGTTTAGTCTGCCCTGTTCCCATGATGCACTGGGCCAGGGACAGACTGATTTGCATATAGCCAGGTTCTGAGCTGGGATGGTGCAGTGAGATAAATAACGGTGATGGATCAAGCCCTGATCTTTGGACTGGGTAAGAGTGGTCTGCTTAATTCAGACACTCTGTTCATCACCACCCCCTTTTCTGAATCGTTTTTGGCCACTATAGGTGTGGCAGGGTATACTCAGACATGAGTCCCTTTCTCACTGCACCATCAGGATTCAAGCAAGCCGGGCCGAAGAAGGCTGAAATGCCAGAAACCGGTCCCCGGTAGCTTGTCTCCTTTCTGGTGAAGAATTGGCTTGGTAGTTTAGTCTGCCCTGTTCCCATGATGCACTGGGCCAGGGACAGACTGATTTGCATATAGCCAGGTTCTGAGCTGGGATGGTGCAGTGAGATAAATAACGGTGATGGATCAAGCCCTGATCTTTGGACTGGGTAAGAGTGGTCTGCTTAATTCAGACACTCTGTTCATCACCACCCCCTTTTCTGAATCGTTTTTGGCCACTATAGGTGTGGCAGGGTATACTCAGACATGAGTCCCTTTCTAACTGCACCATCAGGATTCAAGCAAGCCGGGCCGAAGAAGGCTGAAATGCCAGAAACCGGTCCCCGGTAGCTTGCCTCCTTTCTGGTGAAGAATTGGCTTGGTAGTTTAGTCTGCCCTGTTCCCATGATGCACTGGGCCAGGGACAGACTGATTTGCATATAGCCAGGTTCTGAGCTGGGATGGTGCAGTGAGATAAATAACGGTGATGGATCAAGCCCTGATCTTTGGACTAGGTAAGAGTGGTCTGCTTAATTCAGACACTCTGTTCATCACCACCCCCTTTTCTGAATCGTTTTTGACCACTATAGGTGTGGCAGGGTATACTCAGACATGAGTCCCTTTCTCATTGCACCATCAGGATTCAAGCAAGCCGGGCCGAAGAAGGCTGAAATGCCAGAAACCGGTCCCCGGTAGCTTGTCTCCTTTCTGGTGAAGAATTGGCTTGGTAGTTTAGTCTGCCCTGTTCCCATGATGCACTGGGCCAGGGACAGACTGATTTGCATATAGCCAGGTTCTGAGCTGGGATGGTGCAGTGAGATAAATAACGGTGATGGATCAAGCCCTGATCTTTGGACTGGGTAAGAGTGGTCTGCTTAATTCAGACACTCTGTTCATCACCACCCCCTTTTCTGAATCGTTTTTGGCCACTATAGGTGTGGCAGGGTATACTCAGACATGAGTCCCTTTCTCACTGCATCATCAGGATTCAAGCAAGCCGGGCCGAAGAAGGCTGAATTTAAGTATGAGCTTAAAATCCGTTCCGCTCGCGGATTTTGCGAATTTTCGGTAAATTCGCGATCCGCAAACTCCAGCGAATTTACCGAGAATTCGCAAATCCGCGAGCGGCGGATCCGGGGGCAAAGGTTGAAGCCTGGCCTGTTGTAACTATTTTACGATGGCGCCGGCAAGCTGCCAGCGCCATCCTAAAATAGTTACTAAGTTAGCTTCAACAGGAAGCTCTAATAGATAAAATAAAGCAGGTGCTCGATTTTATCTATTAGAGCTTCCTGTTGAAGCTAATTTAGTAACTATTTTAGGATGGCGCTGGCAGCTTGCCGGCGCCATCCTAAAATAGTTACAACAGGCCAGGCTGGTGTGCTTTTTTTCCCAAATGTACCGTGGAAAATCAGATGTGATGCTGGATAGAGGCTTTTGCATCCTTGACTTTCACGAGCGCAATACCCGTGCTGTTCCTGTGACCAGGAGCTTTTTGTCTTCATCTGCTGAACTGATCTTTCTCTGACTTTTTATGCACACAAGAGGCATGTGAACTCGCATGGAAGCCCCGCACGTTTGGCCCCGCGCACACACTCGCGGTTTGCACCGTCTTCCCGCCATTCACCCACTATGATGGACAGCTCACTCAAGGGACCCCTGCGCCCTTCGGGGCGATTGCATAGTAACACACACATGGTCGCTCGAACTAGTTGATGCTCAAATTCAGTAACTCATTCATTAGCCCAAAAACAATCGTGAGCGTCGTCGAGGCTGGACAGGTGTGCCTTTTTTCCCAACTCTACCGTGGAAAATCAGCTGTGATGCTGTATAGAGGCCTTTGCATCCTTGACTTTCACGAGCACAATACCCGTGCTGTTCTTGTGACCAGGGGCGTCTTTCTCTTCATCTGCTGAACTGATCTTTCTCTGACCTTTTATGCACACAAGAGGCATGTGAACTCGCATGGAAGCCCCGCACCGTTGGCCCCGCCCACACACTCGCGGTTTGCACCGTCTTCCCGCCATTCACCCACTATGATGGACAGCTCACTCAAGGGACCCCTGCGCCCTTCGGGGCGATTGCATAGTAACACACACATGGTCGCTCGAACTAGTTGATGCTCAAATTCAGTGACTCATTCATTAGCCCAAAAAAAATCGTGAGCGTCGTCGAGGCTGGACAGGTGTGCCTTTTTTCCCAACTCTACCGTGGAAAATCAGCTGTGATGCTGTATAGAGGCCTTTGCATCCTTGACTTTCACGAGCACAATACCCGTGCTGTTCTTGTGACCAGGGGCGTCTTTCTCTTCATCTGCTGAACTGATCTTTCTCTGACCTTTTATGCACACAAGAGGCATGTGCACTCGCATGGAAGCCCCGCCCCAAATCCGCGGATCCGCAAATCCACAAAATCCACAGATTTTGCGGATCCACGATCCGCAAATCCGCAAAATCCGCGGATCGTGGATCCGCAAAATCCGCCCATGCCTAGCTGAAATGCCAGAAACCGGTCCCCGGTAGCTTGTCTCCTTTCTGGTGAAGAATTGGCTTGGTAGTTTAGTCTGCCCTGTTCCCATGATGCACTGGGCCAGGGACAGACTGATTTGCATATAGCCAGGTTCTGAGCTGGGATGGTGCAGTGAGATAAATAACGGTGATGGATCAAGCCCTGATCTTTGGACTGGGTAAGAGTGGTCTGCTTAATTCAGACACTCTGTTCATCACCACCCCCTTTTCTGAATCGTTTTTGGCCACTATAGGTGTGGCAGGGTATACTCAGACATGAGTCCCTTTCTCACTGCACCATCAGGATTCAAGCAAGCCGGGCCGAAGAAGGCTGAAATGCCAGAAACCGGTCCCCGGTAGCTTGTCTCCTTTCTGGTGAAGAATTGGCTTGGTAGTTTAGTCTGCCCTGTTCCCATGATGCACTGGGCCAGGGACAGACTGATTTGCATATAGCCAGGTTCTGAGCTGGGATGGTGCAGTGAGATAAATAACGGTGATGGATCAAGCCCTGATCTTTGGACTGGGTAAGAGTGGTCTGCTTAATTCAGACACTCTGTTCATCACCACCCCCTTTTCTGAATCGTTTTTGGCCACTATAGGTGTGGCAGGGTATACTCAGACATGAGTCCCTTTCTAACTGCACCATCAGGATTCAAGCAAGCCGGGCCGAAGAAGGCTGAAATGCCAGAAACCGGTCCCCGGTAGCTTGCCTCCTTTCTGGTGAAGAATTGGCTTGGTAGTTTAGTCTGCCCTGTTCCCATGATGCACTGGGCCAGGGACAGACTGATTTGCATATAGCCAGGTTCTGAGCTGGGATGGTGCAGTGAGATAAATAACGGTGATGGATCAAGCCCTGATCTTTGGACTAGGTAAGAGTGGTCTGCTTAATTCAGACACTCTGTTCATCACCACCCCCTTTTCTGAATCGTTTTTGACCACTATAGGTGTGGCAGGGTATACTCAGACATGAGTCCCTTTCTCATTGCACCATCAGGATTCAAGCAAGCCGGGCCGAAGAAGGCTGAAATGCCAGAAACCGGTCCCCGGTAGCTTGTCTCCTTTCTGGTGAAGAATTGGCTTGGTAGTTTAGTCTGCCCTGTTCCCATGATGCACTGGGCCAGGGACAGACTGATTTGCATATAGCCAGGTTCTGAGCTGGGATGGTGCAGTGAGATAAATAACGGTGATGGATCAAGCCCTGATCTTTGGACTGGGTAAGAGTGGTCTGCTTAATTCAGACACTCTGTTCATCACCACCCCCTTTTCTGAATCGTTTTTGGCCACTATAGGTGTGGCAGGGTATACTCAGACATGAGTCCCTTTCTCACTGCATCATCAGGATTCAAGCAAGCCGGGCCGAAGAAGGCTGAATTTAAGTATGAGCTTAAAATCCGTTCCGCTCGCGGATTTTGCGAATTTTCGGTAAATTCGCGATCCGCAAACTCCAGCGAATTTACCGAGAATTCGCAAATCCGCGAGCGGCGGATCCGGGGGCAAAGGTTGAAGCCTGGCCTGTTGTAACTATTTTACGATGGCGCCGGCAAGCTGCCAGCGCCATCCTAAAATAGTTACTAAGTTAGCTTCAACAGGAAGCTCTAATAGATAAAATAAAGCAGGTGCTCGATTTTATCTATTAGAGCTTCCTGTTGAAGCTAATTTAGTAACTATTTTAGGATGGCGCTGGCAGCTTGCCGGCGCCATCCTAAAATAGTTACAACAGGCCAGGCTGGTGTGCTTTTTTTCCCAAATGTACCGTGGAAAATCAGATGTGATGCTGGATAGAGGCTTTTGCATCCTTGACTTTCACGAGCGCAATACCCGTGCTGTTCCTGTGACCAGGAGCTTTTTGTCTTCATCTGCTGAACTGATCTTTCTCTGACTTTTTATGCACACAAGAGGCATGTGAACTCGCATGGAAGCCCCGCACGTTTGGCCCCGCGCACACACTCGCGGTTTGCACCGTCTTCCCGCCATTCACCCACTATGATGGACAGCTCACTCAAGGGACCCCTGCGCCCTTCGGGGCGATTGCATAGTAACACACACATGGTCGCTCGAACTAGTTGATGCTCAAATTCAGTAACTCATTCATTAGCCCAAAAACAATCGTGAGCGTCGTCGAGGCTGGACAGGTGTGCCTTTTTTCCCAACTCTACCGTGGAAAATCAGCTGTGATGCTGTATAGAGGCCTTTGCATCCTTGACTTTCACGAGCACAATACCCGTGCTGTTCTTGTGACCAGGGGCGTCTTTCTCTTCATCTGCTGAACTGATCTTTCTCTGACCTTTTATGCACACAAGAGGCATGTGAACTCGCATGGAAGCCCCGCACCGTTGGCCCCGCCCACACACTCGCGGTTTGCACCGTCTTCCCGCCATTCACCCACTATGATGGACAGCTCACTCAAGGGACCCCTGCGCCCTTCGGGGCGATTGCATAGTAACACACACATGGTCGCTCGAACTAGTTGATGCTCAAATTCAGTGACTCATTCATTAGCCCAAAAAAAATCGTGAGCGTCGTCGAGGCTGGACAGGTGTGCCTTTTTTCCCAACTCTACCGTGGAAAATCAGCTGTGATGCTGTATAGAGGCCTTTGCATCCTTGACTTTCACGAGCACAATACCCGTGCTGTTCTTGTGACCAGGGGCGTCTTTCTCTTCATCTGCTGAACTGATCTTTCTCTGACCTTTTATGCACACAAGAGGCATGTGCACTCGCATGAAAGCCCCGCCCCAAATCCGCGGATCCGCAAATCCACAAAATCCGCAGATTTTGCGGATCCACGATCCGCAAATCCGCAAAATCCGCGGATCGTGGATCCGCAAAATCCGCCCATGCCTAGCTGAAATGCCAGAAACCGGTCCCCGGTAGCTTGTCTCCTTTCTGGTGAAGAATTGGCTTGGTAGTTTAGTCTGCCCTGTTCCCATGATGCACTGGGCCAGGGACAGACTGATTTGCATATAGCCAGGTTCTGAGCTGGGATGGTGCAGTGAGATAAATAACGGTGATGGATCAAGCCCTGATCTTTGGACTGGGTAAGAGTGGTCTGCTTAATTCAGACACTCTGTTCATCACCACCCCCTTTTCTGAATCGTTTTTGGCCACTATAGGTGTGGCAGGGTATACTCAGACATGAGTCCCTTTCTCACTGCACCATCAGGATTCAAGCAAGCCGGGCCGAAGAAGGCTGAAATGCCAGAAACCGGTCCCCGGTAGCTTGTCTCCTTTCTGGTGAAGAATTGGCTTGGTAGTTTAGTCTGCCCTGTTCCCATGATGCACTGGGCCAGGGACAGACTGATTTGCATATAGCCAGGTTCTGAGCTGGGATGGTGCAGTGAGATAAATAACGGTGATGGATCAAGCCCTGATCTTTGGACTGGGTAAGAGTGGTCTGCTTGATTCAGACACTCTGTTCATCACCACCCCCTTTTCTGAATCGTTTTTGGCCACTATAGGTGTGGCAGGGTATACTCAGACATGAGTCCCTTTCTCACTGCACCATCAGGATTCAAGCAAGCCGGGCCGAAGAAGGCTGAAATGCCAGAAACCGGCCTCCGGTAGCTTGTCTCCTTTCTGGTGAAGAATTGGCTTGGTAGTTTAGTCTGCCCTGTTCCCATGATGCACTGGGCCAGGGACAGACTGATTTGCATATAGCCAGGTTCTGAGCTGGGATGGTGCAGTGAGATAAATAACGGTGATGGATCAAGCCCTGATCTTTGGACTGGGTAAGAGTGGTCTGCTTAATTCAGACACTCTGTTCATCACCACCCCCTTTTCTGAATCGTTTTTGGCCACTATAGGTGTGGCAGGGTATACTCAGACATGAGTCCCTTTCTCACTGCACCATCAGGATTCAAGCAAGCCGGGCCGAAGAAGGTTGAAATGCCAGAAACCGGTCCCCGGTAGCTTGTCTCCTTTCTGGTGAAGAATTGGCTTGGTAGTTTAGTCTGCCCTGTTCCCATGATGCACTGGGCCAGGGACAGACTGATTTGCATATAGCCAGGTTCTGAGCTGGGATGGTGCAGTGAGATAAATAACGGTGATGGATCAAGCCCTGATCTTTGGACTGGGTAAGAGTGGTCTGCTTAATTCAGACACTCTGTTCATCACCACCCCCTTTTCTGAATTGTTTTTGGCCACTATAGGTGTGGCAGGGTATACTCAGACATGAGTCCCTTTCTCATTGCACCATCAGGATTCAAGCAAGCCGGGCCGAAGAAGGCTGAAATGCCAGAAACCGGTCCCCGGTAGCTTGTCTCCTTTCTGGTGAAGAATTGGCTTGGTAGTTTAGTCTGCCCTGTTCCCATGATGCACTGGGCCAGGGACAGACTGATTTGCATATAGCCAGGTTCTGAGCTGGGATGGTGCAGTGAGATAAATAACGGTGATGGATCAAGCCCTGATCTTTGGACTGGGTAAGAGTGGTCTGCTTAATTCAGACACTCTGTTCATCACCACCCCCTTTTCTGAATCGTTTTTGGCCACTATAGGTGTGGCAGGGTATACTCAGACATGAGTCCCTTTCTCACTGCACCATCAGGATTCAAGCAAGCCGGGCCGAAGAAGGCTGAAATGCCAGAAACCGGTCCCCGGTAGCTTGTCTCCTTTCTGGTGAAGAATTGGCTTGGTAGTTTAGTCTGCCCTGTTCCCATGATGCACTGGGCCAGGGACAGACTGATTTGCATATAGCCAGGTTCTGAGCTGGGAAGGTGCAGTGAGATAAATAACGGTGATGGATCAAGCCCTGATCTTTGGACTGGGTAAGAGTGGTCTGCTTAATTCAGACACTCTGTTCATCACCACCCCCTTTTCTGAATCGTTTTTGGCCACTATAGGTGTGGCAGGGTATACTCAGACATGAGTCCCTTTCTCACTGCACCATCAGGATTCAAGCAAGCCGGGCCGAAGAAGGCTGAAATGCCAGAAACCGGTCCCCGGTAGCTTGTCTCCTTTCTGGTGAAGAATTGGCTTGGTAGTTTAGTCTGCCCTGTTCCCATGATGCACTGGGCCAGGGACAGACTGATTTGCATATAGCCAGGTTCTGAGCTGGGATGATGCAGTGAGATAAATAAAGGTGATGGATCAAGCCCTGATCTTTGGACTGGGTAAGAGTGGTCTGCTTAATTCAGACACTCTGTTCATCACCACCCCCTTTTCTGAATCGTTTTTGGCCACTATAGGTGTGGCAGGGTATACTCAGACATGAGTCCCTTTCTCACTGCGCCATCAGGATTCAAGCAAGCCGGGCCGAAGAAGGCTGAAATGCCAGAAACCGGTCCCCGGTAGCTTGTCTCCTTTCTGGTGAAGAATTGGCTTGGTAGTTTAGTCTGCCCTGTTCCCATGATGCACTGGGCCAGGGACAGACTGATTTGCATATAGCCAGGTTCTGAGCTGGGATGGTGCAGTGAGATAAATAACGGTGATGGATCAAGCCCTGATCTTTGGACTGGGTAAGAGTGGTCTGCTTAATTCAGACACTCTGTTCATCACCACCCCCTTTTCTGAATCGTTTTTGGCCACTATAGGTGTGGCAGGGTATACTCAGACATGAGTCCCTTTCTCACTGCACCATCAGGATTCAAGCAAGCCGGGCCGAAGAAGGCTGAAATGCCAGAAACCGGTCCCCGGTAGCTTGTCTCCTTTCTGGTGAAGAATTGGCTTGGTAGTTTAGTCTGCCCTGTTCCCATGATGCACTGGGCCAGGGACAGACTGATTTGCATATAGCCAGGTTCTGAGCTGGGATGGTGCAGTGAGATAAATAACGGTGATGGATCAAGCCCTGATCTTTGGACTGGGTAAGAGTGGTCTGCTTGATTCAGACACTCTGTTCATCACCACCCCCTTTTCTGAATCGTTTTTGGCCACTATAGGTGTGGCAGGGTATACTCAGACATGAGTCCCTTTCTCACTGCACCATCAGGATTCAAGCAAGCCGGGCCGAAGAAGGCTGAAATGCCAGAAACCGGCCTCCGGTAGCTTGTCTCCTTTCTGGTGAAGAATTGGCTTGGTAGTTTAGTCTGCCCTGTTCCCATGATGCACTGGGCCAGGGACAGACTGATTTGCATATAGCCAGGTTCTGAGCTGGGATGGTGCAGTGAGATAAATAACGGTGATGGATCAAGCCCTGATCTTTGGACTGGGTAAGAGTGGTCTGCTTAATTCAGACACTATGTTCATCACCACCCCCTTTTCTGAATCGTTTTTGGCCACTATAGGTGTGGCAGGGTATACTCAGACATGAGTCCCTTTCTCACTGCACCATCAGGATTCAAGCAAGCCGGGCCGAAGAAGGCTGAAATGCCAGAAACCGGTCCCCGGTAGCTTGTCTCCTTTCTGGTGAAGAATTGGCTTGGTAGTTTAGTCTGCCCTGTTCCCATGATGCACTGGGCCAGGGACAGACTGATTTGCATATAGCCAGGTTCTGAGCTGGGATGGTGCAGTGAGATAAATAACGGTGATGGATCAAGCCCTGACCTTTGGACTGGGTAAGAGTGGTCTGCTTAATTCAGACACTCTGTTCATCACCACCCCTTTTCTGAATCGTTTTTGGCCACTATAGGTGTGGCAGGGTATACTCAGACATGAGTCCCTTTCTCACTGCACCATCAGGATTCAAGCAAGCCGGGCCGAAGAAGGCTGAAATGCCAGAAACCGGTCCCCGGTAGCTTGTCTCCTTTCTGGTGAAGAATTGGCTTGGTAGTTTAGTCTGCCCTGTTCCCATGATGCACTGGGCCAGGGACAGACTGATTTGCATATAGCCAGGTTCTGAGCTGGGATGGTGCAGTGAGATAAATAACGGTGATGGATCAAGCCCTGATCTTTGGACTAGGTAAGAGTGGTCTGCTTAATTCAGACACTCTGTTCATCACCACCCCCTTTTCTGAATCGTTTTTGGCCACTATAGGTGTGGCAGGGTATACTCAGACATGAGTCCCTTTCTCATTGCACCATCAGGATTCAAGCAAGCCGGGCCGAAGAAGGCTGAAATGCCAGAAACCGGTCCCCGGTAGCTTGTCTCCTTTCTGGTGAAGAATTGGCTTGGTAGTTTAGTCTGCCCTGTTCCCATGATGCACTGGGCCAGGGACAGACTGATTTGCATATAGCCAGGTTCTGAGCTGGGATGGTGCAGTGAGATAAATAACGGTGATGGATCAAGCCCTGATCTTTGGACTGGGTAAGAGTGGTCTGCTTAATTCAGACACTCTGTTCATCACCACCCCCTTTTCTGAATCGTTTTTGGCCACTATAGGTGTGGCAGGGTATACTCAGACATGAGTCCCTTTCTCACTGCATCATCAGGATTCAAGCAAGCCGGGCCGAAGAAGGCTGAAATGCCAGAAACCGGTCCCCGGTAGCTTGTCTCCTTTCTGGTGAAGAATTGGCTTGGTAGTTTAGTCTGCCCTGTTCCCATGATGCACTGGGCCAGGGACAGACTGATTTGCATATAGCCAGGTTCTGAGCTGGGATGGTGCAGTGAGATAAATAACGGTGATGGATCAAGCCCTGATCTTTGGACTGGGTAAGAGTGGTCTGCTTAATTCAGACACTCTGTTCATCACCACCCCTTTTCTGAATCGTTTTTGGCCACTATAGGTGTGGCAGGGTATACTCAGACATGAGTCCCTTTCTCACTGCACCATCAGGATTCAAGCAAGCCGGGCCGAAGAAGGCTGAAATGCCAGAAACCGGTCCCCGGTAGCTTGTCTCCTTTCTGGTGAAGAATTGGCTTGGTAGTTTAGTCTGCCCTGTTCCCATGATGCACTGGGCCAGGGACAGACTGATTTGCATATAGCCAGGTTCTGAGCTGGGATGGTGCAGTGAGATAAATAACGGTGATGGATCAAGCCCTGATCTTTGGACTGGGTAAGAGTGGTCTGCTTGATTCAGACACTCTGTTCATCACCACCCCCTTTTCTGAATCGTTTTTGGCCACTATAGGTGTGGCAGGGTATACTCAGACATGAGTCCCTTTCTCACTGCACCATCAGGATTCAAGCAAGCCGGGCCGAAGAAGGCTGAAATGCCAGAAACCGGCCTCCGGTAGCTTGTCTCCTTTCTGGTGAAGAATTGGCTTGGTAGTTTAGTCTGCCCTGTTCCCATGATGCACTGGGCCAGGGACAGACTGATTTGCATATAGCCAGGTTCTGAGCTGGGATGGTGCAGTGAGATAAATAACGGTGATGGATCAAGCCCTGATCTTTGGACTGGGTAAGAGTGGTCTGCTTAATTCAGACACTCTGTTCATCACCACTCCCTTTTCTGAATCGTTTTTGGCCACTATAGGTGTGGCAGGGTATACTCAGACATGAGTCCCTTTCTCACTGCACCATCAGGATTCAAGCAAGCCGGGCCGAAGAAGGCTGAAATGCCAGAAACCGGCCTCCGGTAGCTTGTCTCCTTTCTGGTGAAGAATTGGCTTGGTAGTTTAGTCTGCCCTGTTCCCATGATGCACTGGGCCAGGGACAGACTGATTTGCATATAGCCAGTTTCTGAGCTGGGATGGTGCAGTGAGATAAATAACGGTGATGGATCAAGCCCTGATCTTTGGACTGGGTAAGAGTGGTCTGCTTAATTCAGACACTCTGTTCATCACCACCCCCTTTTCTGAATCGTTTTTGGCCACTATAGGTGTGGCAGGGTATACTCAGACATGAGTCCCTTTCTCACTGCACCATCAGGATTCAAGCAAGCCGGGCCGAAGAAGGCTGAAATGCCAGAAACCGGTCCCCGGTAGCTTGTCTCCTTTCTGGTGAAGAATTGGCTTGGTAGTTTAGTCTGCCCTGTTCCCATGATGCACTGGGCCAGGGACAGACTGATTTGCATATAGCCAGGTTCTGAGCTGGGATGGTTCAGTGAGATAAATAACGGTGATGGATCAAGCCCTGATCTTTGGACTGGGTAAGAGTGGTCTGCTTAATTCAGACACTCTGTTCATCACCACCCCCTTTTCTGAATCGTTTTTGGCCACTATAGGTGTGGCAGGGTATACTCAGACATGAGTCCCTTTCTCACTGCACCATCAGGATTCAAGCAAGCCGGGCCGAAGAAGGCTGAAATGCCAGAAACCGGTCCCCGGTAGCTTGTCTCCTTTCTGGTGAAGAATTGGCTTGGTAGTTTAGTCTGCCCTGTTCCCATGAAGCACCGGGCCAGGGACAGACTGATTTGCATATAGCCAGGTTCTGAGCTGGGATGGTGCAGTGAGATAAATAACGGTGATGGATCAAGCCCTGATCTTTGGACTAGGTAAGAGTGGTCTGCTTAATTCAGACACTCTGTTCATCACCACCCCCTTTTCTGAATCGTTTTTGGCCACTATAGGTGTGGCAGGGTATACTCAGACATGAGTCCCTTTCTCATTGCACCATCAGGATTCAAGCAAGCCGGGCCGAAGAAGGCTGAAATGCCAGAAACCGGTCCCCGGTAGCTTGTCTCCTTTCTGATGAAGAATTGGCTTGGTAGTTTAGTCTGCCCTGTTCCCATGATGCACTGGGCCAGGGACAGACTGATTTGCATATAGCCAGGTTCTGAGCTGGGATGGTGCAGTGAGATAAATAACGGTGATGGATCAAGCCCTGATCTTTGGACTGGGTAAGAGTGGTCTGCTTAATTCAGACACTCTGTTCATCACCACCCCCTTTTCTGAATCGCTTTTGGCCACTATAGGTGTGGCAGGGTATACTCAGACATGAGTCCCTTTCTCACTGCATCATCAGGATTCAAGCAAGCCGGGCCGAAGAAGGCTGAATTTAAGTATGAGCTTAAAATCCGTTCCGCTCGCGGATTTTGCGAATTTTCGGTAAATTCGCGATCCGCAAACTCCAGCGAATTTACCGAGAATTCGCAAATCCGCGAGCGGCGGATCCGGGGGCAAAGGTTGAAGCCTGGCCTGTTGTAACTATTTTACGATGGCGCCGGCAAGCTGCCAGCGCCATCCTAAAATAGTTACTAAGTTAGCTTCAACAGGAAGCTCTAATAGATAAAATAAAGCAGGTGCTCGATTTTATCTATTAGAGCTTCCTGTTGAAGCTAATTTAGTAACTATTTTAGGATGGCGCTGGCAGCTTGCCGGCGCCATCCTAAAATAGTTACAACAGGCCAGGCTGGTGTGCTTTTTTTCCCAAATGTACCGTGGAAAATCAGATGTGATGCTGGATAGAGGCTTTTGCATCCTTGACTTTCACGAGCGCAATACCCGTGCTGTTCCTGTGACCAGGAGCTTTTTGTCTTCATCTGCTGAACTGATCTTTCTCTGACTTTTTATGCACACAAGAGGCATGTGAACTCGCATGGAAGCCCCGCACGTTTGGCCCCGCGCACACACTCGCGGTTTGCACCGTCTTCCCGCCATTCACCCACTGTTAGGACCCGTAGCTCTTAGGGGGAATCAAGGCCTTTCGAGTCCTGTACCGAGTGTGTTGTAATGTGTTTTTTTGCCTACCAGGGACTATATGTCCCAGAATGCCTTGAGGCTGGATCTGGAAACCTTGCCTCCTTTGCACCAATCAGCTGCTGCCTGGGAGGTTCATATTTCTCCTCCCTCTTCTTGGCGGTGCTTGGTTTTCATTCTTGGATTCCTGCCTGGTGCCCGACCAGAGTATTCTCTGATACTGTTCCTGTATCCCCGTGAACTGTGTTCGTGTTCCTCCCTTCTCCCCCATCCCGGAGATAGCGCTCCACGAGACCGCGTGGGCTCACGCGGTCCCTTTCAAGATCCTCTACGGAGTTTTGGTTCGAGTCTCCTGCCTTTTCCCTTTACCGACGTGGAGATTGGAATTACCCCGCCTCCTCCCTAACGGCTCACAGGTGTGACGCCTGGAATCACTGCCTGGTTCCGTCAGTCTCTCTTCGGCTCCCCTGTGCCTCCGCACCTACTCGCTGCAATATTCTGCTGAGAACTCTCTGCCTTTTTGTTTTGCGGACAATTCTCCGCGTAGTTCTTTTGGTGTCCTGAGACCCGCCGCTAAGATAGCGTGTTGGAAGGATTCTCGGGGAACATTTCGCACGCATTCATGAACGTTGTGTTTTTTGCCTACACAGAGAGGATTAACTTGTACCTACGTTTATCTTTTGTTGGATGTTACCTATTGGGAATTGACTCAAGACTATTATTGATCCCAAGGAACTACTTATCTTTTGTTTTGGAGAGACCAAAGTATACACCCATCTTTTGGTTCGTATTTACCTTTTCTTTCTTGGAAACCTTTTTGGGTTCTCTGCACTCCATGGGCAGGTAAGAGCATTGCAGCACACTTGGTACAGACACATATTTGTCTCTTAGTTGGTGTCCTTTTTTTGAATCCGCTAAGGCCCTGTTGTATGTGTTGTTTTCTTTCTCCTCTGCAGGTTACTGCGTCCTCTTCGTTTATCCTTCCCGAGTGCCCTATCTTCTATTAGGAGACCTATGGGTTTTGGTCTCTCTCTTTTCTAACGACCACTCAGACCTGTGTGTGTTTATATTTCACTGGGTGTGTGGTGTTGTTTGTAACGGAGGGAGACACTGTCTACACTTCTGAGGAAGCTGGTTTCTGCCTGGAACCTGTTGTGAGTCCGACAGAAAACCAAGCCCACGTTTTATTTTCCTCCCGAGTGTAGACAGTCATGGATGACGCAGCCATGCTAGGCGAGGCAGATGAGGTAACATTAAGAGAGTTAGCAACCACAGTGGTGAATCTGCAAACGGAACTAAAACTAATCAGAAATGATAACCAAAGGTTACTAGCAGAAAACGCCCGATTAATAGAAGCCAGTAAAACCCCTGAAGTACAAGCTAGACATAGAAAAAGTTATATACAACCCTCCCACTTTCCAGCGTCTAGCGTTAGCTCCTCGGGAGCCTCTCAGGACTCTACCACTCCTGTACAGGTTACTGTAGTTACTCCACCTCAAACTCCCTTAGCAATGCCTGAAAGATTTAGCGGAGATAGTCAGAAATTCAAAGTCTTTCTGAATCAATGCCACCTGATGTTTTTGTGTAAAGCTGCTTCATTCCCAGATGACGCGGCTAAGGTCGCCTTTATCATTTCCTATTTAAGCGGGAATGCTGCCTCTTGGGCAGTGGCTTTGGTAGAAAATGACGATCCAGTGCTATATAACCTTGACCTATTTAAAGAAAGAATGAAAAATCTTTTCTCTAGGCACACCTATATGCAGGCGAGTGATAACGAGCTTCTTAACTTAAAACAGGGGTCAAAGGATTTATTGACATATATCACTGCCTTCAATAGATTAGTGACAGAGACCCACTGGCCGGATGATAAGAGAACTTCTATATTTTATAGAGGTCTGCGAGATGAACTAAAAGACATCTTATCACAAATAGTGGACCCTCCTGAAAACTGTGCTGAATTCATTGACCTGGTGGTCAAATTAGACCACAGACTGGCTGAAAGAAAGGGAGAAAAATCTCGTAGTGACCTCCCTAAATTCTTAATAACTAAGACGGTGAAGAGCGATCCCAAAGACACAAGTGAACCCATGCAAATAGGAGGTATTCGTGGCCCATTAACTCCAGAAGAAAAGGAAAAAAGGCGAAAGCTAAATCTTTGCCTATATTGTGGAAAGGCTGGCCATTTTGCCCGTGAATGTCCTGTGAAGCCCAAAAATTCCTTGAGTGGGGGGTTGCCGAAATACTCTAAGACTATGCCTTCGGAAAACTAGTTGACTTGGGGAGTACTGAGGTCGCTCTTCCAAGTCCCTCGCTGTCTCAGACCTCTAAATATGTGGCTAACACATATTCATCCATTCCCAAACCTTTTACCATTTCAGTGGTATTAGTGTTGCCTTCACAGGGAAGACATTCTATGGCTCTTCTTTTGGACTCAGGGGCAACAGGTAACTTCCTGGATATCACTCTAGCTAAATCCTTGGGTATGCAGTTCATAAAAAAGGAAGTACCTGAAAACGTCAGAGCAGTAGACGGATCCGCCCTATCATCTGGGATGTTGAAATACCATACCCCTGACATTCTTGTGTTATGCGACAATGGTCATAGTGAGAGCATATCCTTTGACCTAATTGATACCCCCAATTTCGGGGCTATCTTGGGTGTACCCTGGCTTCAGACTCATAATCCCCATATAGATTGGGTAGCCAGAACTGTTACCCTACGCTCAGCTCACTGTCTTACTCATTGTTATAGAGACATCAACCACTGGCATACTCCTGTGTATTGTGCCTCTACCACTATTGACGGGGCTACATTACCCTTTGAATATAGACAATTTGCTGACGTGTTTGATGATGTAAAAGCAGTGGCCTTACCGCCACATCGTTCCTACGATTGTAGGATAGATTTAATACCAGGCGCTGATTTACCTGTTAGTCGCATATATGCGCTTACGGAAACAGAGACTAAATACCTGCAAGAATATTTACAAGACATGTTGGCCAAAGGCTTCATCAGTCATTCCACCTCTCCAGTGTCATCCCCCCTTTTTTTTATTCCTAAACGAGAAGGGGGACTCAGAGCTTGCCTAGACTACAGAGTATTGAATAAAGCCACTATAAAAAACAAATATCCTCTTCCCCTCATTTCCACGCTGCTTGATCAGGTTAGAAAGGCCACTATTTTTACCAAACTCGACTTAAGAGGAGCCTATCACCTGATCAGAGTTAAAAGAGGGGATGAATGGAAGACTGCCTTCCGAACGAAATTTGGGCTCTATGAGTACAACGTCATGCCCTTTGGGCTATGTAATGCTCCCGCAGCGTTTCAGTTTTTTATAAACGAGATACTGCGGGAGTATCTGGACATTTTTGTCATCGTGTATATCGATGATATACTAATTTATTCCTCTAACGAGTCTGAACATGTGTCCCATGTACAAGCCATATTGGGTAAACTACAAGAACATCACCTATTTGCAAAACTTGACAAGTGCATCTTCCATACCCACAGCGTAGCCTTTTTAGGATTTGTTATTTCCTCCAAGGGGATACATATGGATCCTGCTAAAATTTCTGCCATCATAAAGTGGGCCAGTCCCACTTCCGTAAAGGAGATTCAATCCTTCCTAGGATTTGCCAACTTTTATAGAAGGTTTGTGGACCATTTTTCTGACCTGGTAGCTCCCATCACACGCCTGCTTAAAAAAGGGGTTGAGTTTATCTGGGATGTGGAAGCCGAAAAAGCCTTTCAGGCTCTTAAGGTCAGTTTCACTTCCGATCCCATTATGAAACATGCAGACGAAACGCAACCCTACTTCTTGGAAGTGGATGCTTCACAATACGCGGTGGGTGGTGTGTTATCGCAACGTGACAGCATCAAAGGTACCCTCCATCCTATTGCGTATTTTTCAAAAACCTTGACACAATCAGAACAAAATTATACTATCGGGGAAAGGGAACTCCTTGCAATCAAGCGAGCCTTCCAAGAATGGCGTCACTACCTTTTAGGTTCCCCTCATGTGATCACTGTTTATTCTGATCATCAGAACTTACAATACTTCCGAACAGCTAAAGCCCTGACACCGAGACAGCTACGGTGGGTTGCATTTTTTGGAGAATATGATTTTTTGATTCATTTCAGGCCAGGAATAAGACAGGGTAAGGCGGATGCTTTATCCAGACTGGGTAAGGAGAACAAGTGGGTTCAGGAGAAGCCGTTGCCTCTTATGCCTGAGAGTAGACTAGTGGCTATAGGGGAAAGAATTCCTGATTCACGTACCTTCTTGGAGCACTTAGAACAGGCTTATGCCCCTTTAGATCCGCTCACCTGGTTACAAGATTCAAAAAACACCATTGTGGACAATCTGTGGTATCATGACAATAAAATCTTTTTACCTACTACAGAATTGCACCACCTTGTTTTACAATGGTGTCACAATATGCCCTTAGCAGGTCATCCGGGGAAAACAAAACTAAGAGTCTCTGTCAACGATGGTTTTGGTGGCCACAACTATCGCATGATGTTAAGCATCATGTCAAGACCTGTCCCACATGTGCCCGCCAAAAGGCCTCACATTCTGTACCTGCGGGATTACTACAGCCCCTTCCTGTTCCCAACTGTCCCTGGACTACCCTTAGCATGGACTTCATAACAGATTTACCCAACACTCATGGATATACCACAATTCTGGTGGTAGTGGATCTGTTGTCCAAAATGGCCCATTTTGTACCCCTAAAAAAGATTCCCTCAGCCGTGGAGTTAGCAGAGGTGTTTATCCGAGAAATTGTCCGGTTACATGGATTGCCTTCTGTTATAGTATCAGACCGGGGTCCCCAATTTGTTTCTAGATTCTGGCAAGGGTTATGCAAATCTCTCTACATTGATCATAGGTTATCCTCAGCCTATCACCCCCAGACAGACGGGCAAACAGAGAGGACAAATCAAACCTTAGAGCAGTATCTCAGATGTTTAATAACCACCTCATGTCAGGATTGGGTACAAGCACTACCTCTAGCAGAACTTGCGTACAATAATTCTACACACACTGCTTCTAAGATTTCTCAGTTCTTTTTCACCACTGGTTATCACCCCAAGATACTCCCTCTTGAGGTACTCCTCTCTGATACGTTAAACCCTGCGGTTCTCGATCATCACCAAACCCTGTTACAGATATGGGAGCAAGCCAAAACAGAACTAACCCTGGCGAAAGAGCAAATGAAGGCCCAAGAGGACAAACATAGAAGACCTGCTCCCGTTTATTCAGTAGGTGATAAGGTTTGGTTATCATCTAAGAACTTGAGACTCGAAGGGCCACGTAAGTTACAACCACGCTATCTAGGGCCCTTTGAAATACAAAAAGTCATCTCCCCGGTGGTTCTCAAATTGGTCCTGCCCCCTGATATGCTGATACATCCTGTTTTCCATACATCCCTTCTGAAACCTTATGTGGCCCCTCTACTCCCGGAACCTCCTCCCCCCCCAGTCATGGTTGAGGGAGACATCGAATACGAGGTGCGAAGAGTTCTAGACTCTCGCAGGCACAGGGGTAGACTCCAGTATTTAATTGACTGGGTGGGTTACCCTCCAGAAGACAGGACCTGGGAACCAGCTGAAAACATTCATGCCCCTAGACTGATACGTAGGTTCCATGCTCTTCATCCCTCTAAACCTCGACCTGTGCGTAGGCCTTTAGTGGGGGGGTACTGTTAGGACCCGTAGCTCTTAGGGGGAATCAAGGCCTTTCGAGTCCTGTACCGAGTGTGTTGTAATGTGTTTTTTTGCCTACCAGGGACTATATGTCCCAGAATGCCTTGAGGCTGGATCTGGAAACCTTGCCTCCTTTGCACCAATCAGCTGCTGCCTGGGAGGTTCATATTTCTCCTCCCTCTTCTTGGCGGTGCTTGGTTTTCATTCTTGGATTCCTGCCTGGTGCCCGACCAGAGTATTCTCTGATACTGTTCCTGTATCCCCGTGAACTGTGTTCGTGTTCCTCCCTTCTCCCCCATCCCGGAGATAGCGCTCCTCGAGACCGCGTGGGCTCACGCGGTCCCTTTCAAGATCCTCTACGGAGTTTTGGTTCGAGTCTCCTGCCTTTTCCCTTTACCGACGTGGAGATTGGAATTACCCCGCCTCCTCCCTAACGGCTCACAGGTGTGACGCCTGGAATCACTGCCTGGTTCCGTCAGTCTCTCTTCGGCTCCCCTGTGCCTCCGCACCTACTCGCTGCAATATTCTGCTGAGAACTCTCTGCCTTTTTGTTTTGCGGACAATTCTCCGCGTAGTTCTTTTGGTGTCCTGAGACCCGCCGCTAAGATAGCGTGTTGGAAGGATTCTCGGGGAACATTTCGCGCGCATTCATGAACGTTGTGTTTTTTGCCTACACAGAGAGGATTAACTTGTACCTACCTTTATCTTTTGTTGGATTTTACCTATTGGGAATTGACTCAAGACTATTATTGATCCCAAGGAACTACTTATCTTTTGTTTTGGAGAGACCAAAGTATACACCCATCTTTTGGTTCGTATTTACCTTTTCTTTCTTGGAAACCTTTTTGGGTTCTCTGCACTCCATGGGCAGGTAAGAGCATTGCAGCACACTTGGTACAGACACATATTTGTCTCTTAGTTGGTGTCCTTTTTTTGAATCCGCTAAGGCCCTGTTGTATGTGTTGTTTTCTTTCTCCTCTGCAGGTTACTGCGTCCTCTTCGTTTATCCTTCCCGAGTGCCCTATCTTCTATTAGGAGACCTATGGGTTTTGGTCTCTCTCTTTTCTAACGACCACTCAGACCTGTGTGTGTTTATATTTCACTGGGTGTGTGGTGTCGTTTGTAACGGAGGGAGACACTGTCTACACTTCTGAGGAAGCTGGTTTCTGCCTGGAACCTGTTGTGAGTCCGACACCCACTATGATGGACAGCTCACTCAAGGGACCCCTGCACCCTTCGGGGCGATTGCATAGTAACACACACATGGTCGCTCGAACTAGTTGATGCTCAAATTCAGTGACTCATTCATTAGCCCAAAAACAATTGTGAGAGTCGTCGAGGCTGGACAGGTGTGCCTTTTTTCCCAACTCTACCGTGGAAAATCAGCTGTGATGCTGTATAGAGGCCTTTGCATCCTTGACTTTCACGAGCACAATACCCGTGCTGTTCTTGTGACCAGGGGCATCTTTCTCTTCATCTGCTGAACTGATCTTTCTCTGACCTTTTATGCACACAAGAGGCATGTGCACTCGCATGGAAGCCCCGCCCCAAATCCGCGGATCCGCAAATCCACAAAATCCGCAGATTTTGCGGATCCACGATCCGCAAATCCGCAAAATCCGCGGATCGTGGATCCGCAAAATCCGCCCATGCCTAGCTGAAATGCCAGAAACCGGTCCCCGGTAGCTTGTCTCCTTTCTGGTGAAGAATTGGCTTGGTAGTTTAGTCTGCCCTGTTCCCATGATGCACTGGGCCAGGGACAGACTGATTTGCATATAGCCAGGTTCTGAGCTGGGATGGTGCAGTGAGATAAATAACGGTGATGGATCAAGCCCTGATCTTTGGACTGGGTAAGAGTGGTCTGCTTAATTAAGACACTCTGTTCATCACCACCCCCTTTTCTGAATCGTTTTTGGCCACTATAGGTGTGGCAGGGTATACTCAGACATGAGTCCCTTTCTCACTGCACCATCAGGATTCAAGCAAGCCGGGCCGAAGAAGGCTGAAATGCCAGAAACCGGTCCCCTGTAGCTTGTCTCCTTTCTGGTGAAGAATTGGCCTGGTAGTTTAGTCTGCCCTGTTCCCATGATGCACTGGGCCAGGGACAGACTGATTTGCATATAGCCAGGTTCTGAGCTGGGATGGTGCAGTGAGATAAATAACGGTGATGGATCAAGCCCTGATCTTTGGACTGGGTAAGAGTGGTCTGCTTGATTCAGACACTCTGTTCATCACCACCCCCTTTTCTGAATCGTTTTTGGCCACTATAGGTGTGGCAGGGTATACTCAGACATGAGTCCCTTTCTCACTGCACCATCAGGATTCAAGCAAGCCGGGCCGAAGAAGGCTGAAATGCCAGAAACCGGCCTCCGGTAGCTTGTCTCCTTTCTGGTGAAGAATTGGCTTGGTAGTTTAGTCTGCCCTGTTCCCATGATGCACTGGGCCAGGGACAGACTGATTTGCATATAGCCAGGTTCTGAGCTGGGATGGTGCAGTGAGATAAATAACGGTGATGGATCAAGCCCTGATCTTTGGACTGGGTAAGAGTGGTCTGCTTAATTCAGACACTCTGTTCATCACCACCCCCTTTTCTGAATCGTTTTTGGCCACTATAGGTGTGGCAGGGTATACTCAGACATGAGTCCCCTTCTCACTGCACCATCAGCATTCAAGCAAGCCGGGCCGAAGAAGGCTGAAATGCCAGAAACCGGTCCCCGGTAGCTTGTCTCCTTTCTGGTGAAGAATTGGCTTGGTAGTTTAGTCTGCCCTGTTCCCATGATGCACTGGGCCAGGGACAGACTTATTTGCATATAGCCAGGTTCTGAGCTGGGATGGTGCAGTGAGATAAATAACGGTGATGGATCAAGCCCTGATCTTTGGACTGGGTAAGAGTGGTCTGCTTAATTCAGACACTCTGTTCATCACCACCCCCTTTTCTGAATCGTTTTTGGCCACTATAGGTGTGGCAGGGTATACTCAGACATGAGTCCCTTTCTCACTGCACCATCAGGATTCAAGCAAGCCGGGCCAAAGAAGGCTGAAATGCCAGAAACCGGTCCCCGGTAGCTTGTCTCCTTTCTGGTGAAGAATTGGCTTGGTAGTTTAGTCTGCCCTGTTCCCATGATGCACTGGGCCAGGGACAGACTGATTTGCATATAGCCAGGTTCTGAGCTGGGATGGTGCATTGAGATAAATAACGGTGATGGATCAAGCCCTGATCTTTGGACTGGGAAAGAGTGGTCTGCTTAATTCAGACACTCTGTTCATCACCACCCCCTTTTCTGAATCGTTTTTGGCCACTATAGGTGTGGCAGGGTATACTCAGACATGAGTCCCTTTCTCACTGCATCATCAGGATTCAAGCAAGCCGGGCCGAAGAAGGCTGAATTTAAGTATGAGCTTAAAATCCGTTCCGTTCGCGGATTTTGCGAATTTTCGGTAAATTCGCGATCCGCAAACTCCAGCGAATTTACCGAGAATTCGCAAATCCGCAAGCGGCGGATCCGGGGGCAAAGGTTGAAGCCTGGCCTGTTGTAACTATTTTACGATGGCGCCGGCAAGCTGCCAGCGCCATCCTAAAATAGTTACTAAGTTAGCTTCAACAGGAAGCTCTAATAGATAAAATAAAGCAGGTGCTCGATTTTATCTATTAGAGCTTCCTGTTGAAGCTAATTTAGTAACTACTTTAGGATGGCGCTGGCAGCTTGCCGGCGCCATCCTAAAATAGTTACAACAGGCCAGGCTGGTGTGCTTTTTTTCCCAAATGTACCGTGGAAAATCAGATGTGATGCTGGATAGAGGCTTTTGCATCCTTGACTTTCACGAGCGCAATACCCGTGCTGTTCCTGTGACCAGGAGCTTTTTGTCTTCATCTGCTGAACTGATCTTTCTCTGACTTTTTATGCACACAAGAGGAATGTGAACTCGCATGGAAGCCCCGCACGTTTGGCCCCGCGCACACACTCGCGGTTTGCACCGTCTTCCCGCCATTCACCCACTATGATGGACAGCTCACTCAAGGGACCCCTGCGCCCTTCGGGGCGATTGCATAGTAACACACACATGGTCGCTCGAACTAGTTGATGCTCAAATTCAGTGACTCATTCATTAGCCCAAAAACAATCGTGAGCGTCGTCGAGGCTGGACAGGTGTGCCTTTTTTCCCAACTCTACCGTGGAAAATCAGCTGTGATGCTGTATAGAGGCCTTTGCATCCTTGACTTTCACGAGCACAATACCCGTGCTGTTCTTGTGACCAGGGGCGTCTTTCTCTTCATCTGCTGAACTGATCTTTCTCTGACCTTTTATGCACACAAGAGGCATGTGAACTCGCATGGAAGCCCCGCACCGTTGGCCCCGCCCACACACTCGCGGTTTGCACCGTCTTCCCGCCATTCACCCACTATGATGGACAGCTCACTCAAGGGGCCCCTGCGCCCTTCGGGGCGATTGCATAGTAACACACACATGGTCGCTCGAACTAGTTGATGCTCAAATTCAGTGACTCATTCATTAGCCCAAAAACAATCGTGAGCGTCGTCGAGGCTGGACAGGTGTGCCTTTTTTCCCAACTCTACCGTGGAAAATCAGCTGTGATGCTGTATAGAGGCCTTTGCATCCTTGACTTTCACGAGCACAATACCCGTGCTGTTCTTGTGACCAGGGGCGTCTTTCTCTTCATCTGCTGAACTGATCTTTCTCTGACCTTTTATGCACACAAGAGGCATGTGCACTCGCATGGAAGCCCCGCCCCAAATCCGCAGATCCGCAAATCCACAAAATCCGCAGATTTTGCGGATCCACGATCCGCAAATCCGCAAAATCCGCGGATCGTGGATCCGCAAAATCCGCCCATGCCTAGCTGAAATGCCAGAAACCGGTCCCCGGTAGCTTGTCTCCTTTCTGGTGAAGAATTGGCTTGGTAGTTTAGTCTGCCCTGTTCCCATGATGCACTGGGCCAGGGACAGACTGATTTGCATATAGCCAGGTTCTGAGCTGGGATGGTGCAGTGAGATAAATAACGGTGATGGATCAAGCCCTGATCTTTGGACTGGGTAAGAGTGGTCTGCTTAATTCAGACACTCTGTTCATCACCACCCCCTTTTCTGAATCGTTTTTGGCCACTATAGGTGTGGCAGGGTATACTCAGACATGAGTCCCTTTCTCACTGCACCATCAGGATTCAAGCAAGCCGGGCCGAAGAAGGTTGAAATGCCAGAAACCGGTCCCCGGTAGCTTGTCTCCTTTCTGGTGAAGAATTGGCTTGGTAGTTTAGTCTGCCCTGTTCCCATGATGCACTGGGCCAGGGACAGACTGATTTGCATATAGCCAGGTTCTGAGCTGGGATGGTGCAGTGAGATAAATAACGGTGATGGATCAAGCCCTGATCTTTGGACTGGGTAAGAGTGGTCTGCTTAATTCAGACACTCTGTTCATCACCACCCCCTTTTCTGAATCGTTTTTGGCCACTATAGGTGTGGCAGGGTATACTCAGACATGAGTCCCTTTCTCACTGCACCATCAGGATTCAAGCAAGCCGGGCCGAAGAAGGCTGAAATGCCAGAAACCGGTCCCCGGTAGCTTGTCTCCTTTCTGGTGAAGAATTGGCTTGGTAGTTTAGTCTGCCCTGTTCCCATGATGCACTGGGCCAGGGACAGACTGATTTGCATATAGCCAGGTTCTGAGCTGGGATGGTGCAGTGAGATAAATAACGGTGATGGATCAAGCCCTGATCTTTGGACTGGGTAAGAGTGGTCTGCTTAATTCAGACACTCTGTTCATCACCACCCCCTTTTCTGAATCGTTTTTGGCCACTATAGGTGTGGCAGGGTATACTCAGACATGAGTCCCTTTCTCACTGCACCATCAGGATTCAAGCAAGCCGGGCCGAAGAAGGCTGAAATGCCAGAAACCGGTCCCCGGTAGCTTGTCTCCTTTCTGGTGAAGAATTGGCTTGGTAGTTTAGTCTGCCCTGTTCCCATGATGCACTGGGCCAGGGACAGACTGATTTGCATATAACCAGGTTCTGAGCTGGGATGGTGCATTGAGATAAATAACGGTGATGGATCAAGCCCTGATCTTTGGACTGGGAAAGAGTGGTCTGCTTAATTCAGACACTCTGTTCATCACCACCCCCTTTTCTGAATCGTTTTTGGCCACTATAGGTGTGGCAGGGTATACTCAGACATGAGTCCCTTTCTCACTGCACCATCAGGATTCAAGCAAGCTGGGCCGAAGAAGGCTGAAATGCCAAAAACTGGTCCCCGGTGGCTTGTCTCCTTCCTGGTGAAGAATTGGCTTGGTAGTTTAGTCTGCCCTGTTCCCATGATGCACTGGGCCAGGGACAGACTGATTTGCATATAGCCAGGTTCTGAGCTGGGATGGTCCAGTGAGATAAATAACGGTGATGGATCAAGCCCTGATCTTTGGACTGGGTAAGAGTGGTCTGCTTAATTCAGACACTCTGTTCATCACCACCCCCTTTTCTGAATCGTTTTTGGCCACTATAGGTGTGGCAGGGTATACTCAGACATGAGTCCCTTTCTCACTGCACCATCAGGATTCAAGCAAGCCGGGCCGAAGAAGGCTGAAATGCCAGAAACCGGTCCCCGGTAGCTTGTCTCCTTTCTGGTGAAGAATTGGCTTGGTAGTTTAGTCTGCCCTGTTCCCATGATGCACTGGGCAAGGGACAGACTGATTTGCATATAGCCAGGTTCTGAGCTGGGATGGTGCAGTGAGATAAATAACGGTGATGGATCAAGCCCTGATCTTTGGACTGGGTAAGAGTGGTCTGCTTAATTCAGACACTCTGTTCATCACCACCCCCTTTTCTGAATCGTTTTTGGCCACTATAGGTGTGGCAGGGTATACTCAGACTTGAGTCCCTTTCTCACTGCACCATCAGGATTCGAGCAAGCCGGGCCGAAGAAGGCTGAAATGCCAGAAACCGGTCCCGGTAGCTTGTCTCCTTTCTGGTGAAGAATTGGCTTGGTAGTTTAGTCTGCCCTGTTCCCATGATACACTGGGCCAGGGACAGACTGATTTGCATATAGCCAGGTTCTGAGCTGGGATGGTGCATTGAGATAAATAACGGTGATGGATCAAGCCCTGATCTTTGGACTGGGAAAGAGTGGTCTGCTTAATTCAGACACTCTGTTCATCACCACCCCCTTTTCTGAATCGTTTTTGGCCACTATAGGTGTGGCAGGGTATACTCAGACATGAGTCCCTTTCTCACTGCACCATCAGGATTCAAGCAAGCCGGGCCGAAGAAGGCTGAAATGCCAGAAACCGGTCCCCGGTAGCTTGTCTCCTTTCTGGTGAAGAATTGGCTTAGTAGTTTAGTCTGCACTGTTCCCGTGATGCACTGGGCCAGGGACAGACTGATTTGCATATAGCCAGGTTCTGAGCTGGGATGGTGCAGCGAGATAAATAACGGTGATGGATCAAGCCCTGATCTTTGGACTGGGTAAGAGTGGTCTGCTTAATTCAGACACTCTGTTCATCACCACCCCCTTTTCTGAATTGATATCCCCAAAGCTACCCAGTATTATAGTGCCATATAAGTGATCCATGTCTAACCTAGCAGGAGCTGTATATACGATGTCACGAATTGCCACAGTGGTATTCCTACAAGCGCCTTGAGACCCTTGCGGGTGAGTAGTGCGCTATACAAGTATCAATTTACATTACATTTATGTTGGGGTGGACTCCTAACTATGTACCCAGACAAATGCTATGACACCAAGATGTAGAATGTGATTTATGTCTATGTATGCTATAATTTTCTACTTATTGTTTACTTTTGGATTGATTTTTCTTTGTTGTTGGTTTTGGTATTGTAAGCAGAAAACGCAATAACATTTTTTTTAAAAAACAAAATAGCAGCTGTTGCCAAACTTGGTTGGTTTTATCGGCATCGGGAACATGATAAGTGGAGTGAGCCTGAAGGTTAAACATATTCCCCTTCTCTGTATGCTGCCATCATGGCACCAAAAGAGCACAATTGGAGGACCTGGACCCAAAGGGGTGAGTAGAATGAGTAGATCCTGCTTTTGTGAAGTTGGGAGTTAGAACTACTGTGTAACATGTACATTGTAATGAGGCCCAATAAAACTGTACTCACAAGGGCCTGTACTTTACCCTCCAACACCAATGTGGGTAGTATGGACCTCAAGATTCTGGGTGACTTAGGACGCGTGGTGATCATGTCTTGTGCTGGGATTCTTGAACTTTGTAATCATTCTGCAGACAGGCACTGAGCAGCACACGTAGAATTTGTTTCGGGGACGTTAGACAAGGGTATAAACATTATTACAAAATGCAACAAGGGGGACTGACCATGGGGCGAATTAATTTGGCAGAGCCTACGAAGCAGTTAACTGTAATGCCAAGGAGGTCCCAAGACATTACAACATACACTTCACTTTTCTTTTTATGTGTTTAATTTTAGTGAGTGAATTGCTTGGTTTTAGAACACAGACCTGGTGTAACTAAACGACAGTCATAACTATGACATACATCTTGTGTATGAGTCATTTTGGAAAACATTGAAATTTCAATTTCACATCTAATATGTACAGCATTTTAATGTTCATCGCACAAAGGTAAAGAAATGCAATTTTTGTGATCCATTTTGCATTTGTCTAGTTCGGCACCAAGAGTAGGTTAGGATTCTGAAGCTAAAACTTTAGGGCATGCTGGCAGTATAAGATTCAAACATAAAAGTTGTCAGCACAGCCCCCGTGCACAGCTCTGAGTGTCCTAGAGCCATTGACACAAGAATAAATTCATATCCTGATTAAACAATTTAACCTTGGTTTATAGGAAGTTAAAGTCACAATAAGTTACTTCAACTGACCACAAGTGGTCACTATAGGGTGCACTTAAGATGGGGGGATGTGAAGAAAGAAGGGTGAGGCTAGGTGTGTCACTTCACCGTGAGGTGAGCAGGGAAGCAATTCCCTTTTGTTTAGTTACCCTCACACACCCTAGTGGTGTAATGCTTCATCATGGGGTCACCCCGACACCTATAAGTCGGGGTGGGCTCGCCCACAGTGTTGGGAGCACTTTGAATATGTAGAAGACCCGGGGGACAAGTTAAAGATAAAAAATCTCTGACAGATCCCCGGTTTCCCTTTATTATTGGGATTAATAAAACCTTTAAAAAACTGTCAGGATTCTGGAAAACCTCAGGATCAGGGTGATGCTGAAAGGGGTCCACCTCCTGATTTCCCCACACTCTGACTGTAATATACCACAGAGCATAAGAGTAATCAAGCGAGGGATAACACAGGGAAGGTAGGGATGGGGTCTGGAACGGATGGGATAGCTGAAACGACAAGAACAAGAAAGATTATCACATCAGTTCTCCCTACTCTCATTCAATTCTCGCTAGAGGAACGATACATACCACTGAAATCAGGAGGGGACCTCTTTCCTCTAAATATATAGATACTTCTCTATCTCTGAGTGCCACCTGGAAGAAAACCATGAATTACTAACAGTTCAACCACCTTCTGCAAAACATCACCCGGGTCAACCACACACCACACCTACCCTTTAAATGCTTCCCTTGCAGCTGTAATAATTCTCTCCAGTAACCCAGTGGATACAAGTAGGAATATCACCAGAAACCTCAGTTCATATCACTGAAGATCAAAGTTTGATATATGATGGATATTTTGCATGTCAATCAAGAACAAAAAATGATATAATCCTTTTAGCGTTCCTAGCTGGGCCCAACTACAAATGGAACACTAACAAAAATAGTTCAAGACGAATGCGTCCTCATCCGAGGCTTACCGACTTCCTTTTCTCTGGGTTTAACATAGTTCCCAATAAAAGCTGCACCAACTGACTGTCAGTAACAGTAACCGCCGCTTCTTCCTCGCTGCAGCAGCTCACAAGAAAACACCAAACGCAGTCTTGCTTTGGTATCGGTTCCGCTTAATCCAAGCTCCCAAAGTTCACAACAGATGCGCCACGCTAGCGCACAGGCACTGGGAATCTTCCCTCGCGGCAGCCGCTCGCGCACAGGGAAAACTCCGCTTCTACACTGGAAACGTCTTCGGGAAGCCGTTCAACTAAACACACGGCTTTCTCCTCGCGGCAGCCGCTCGCGCAGGAACCAGCGGAAAAGGGAAAACCTTCCCCTCTCCTAATCTTCGGGATTGATCACACCGTTTCGAATCTCCAAATAAACGACGATTTTTAATGTCTCTGGTCCAGGAACAAGGCTCCCCTCTCCAGGGAACTCGACCACACTTCTTTCTCCGGATTCAAAAGAACAATCAGATACAACGCCATCTAGTGGCCACCACCAATATATAACCTCTGGTCACCTCTCACTTGTGGGAGTTGTAGTTCTGTAGGCGCCATATGTGATTCCTGACAGTATGCCCCCCTTAACGGCGCCTTCTAGCACCAGGTTTCCCAGGATTCTGAGCAAAGAATCTACGAATCGCAAGAGGGGCATGCACCTCGGTACTGGGTTCCCAGGAGTCATCCTCCGAGTCGTATCCCTTCCATGATATCAAATACCACAGCTTACCCCGTTGGTATTTGGAGTCCAAGATACGACGCACCTCATACTCCAGTTGACCGTCTCTCATCACTGGAGGGACCACTTGACGCCTCCCAGTTCTGGCGGGTTTCAAAAGACTGCAATGAAAAACTGGATGAATGCGTAAGGATGCAGGTAACTTCAGTTTGTAGGCCACCGGATTCACCACCCGCAGCACTTCATAGGGTCCAATAAACCTAGGATGAAAGATACTGCGATAGCGGAAACGTATGTTTCTGGTCGACAGCCACACCTTATCCCCCACTTTATATACTGGACCCTTCTGACGTCGTCGATCTTCCCACTTCTTGTATGTAGTTTTTGCCCTTTCCAAATGCTGTTGTATCCTGCGATGTATCTTCAGCAAAGCCTTCATCCTAGCTGCCACGGTAGGATGGTTATGCACATCACTAGGAATGGTGACAGGCAAGACGTCAGCATGATAACCCGTGTTGGCCCGAAAAGGGGATTCCCCCGTAGAACTGTGCCATGCGTTGTTGTAGGACAATTCTGCTAACCACAGCAAAGAGACCCAGGAATCATTGGCCTCTTTGGCGTAACACCTCAGATATTTCTTAAGGGTTTGGTTAAGCCTCTCGGTTTGACCGTCAGACTGGGGGTGAAAACTCGTAGACAAGGCGTCCTTTACTTGCAGCGCCTTACACCAAGTATGCCAGAACCTAGCGACAAACTGCGGTCCACGATCCGATATAATAGTCTTGGGGATTCCATGCAACCGCACCACTTCCGTCAACACCAACTGCGCGGTTTGAGCAGCTGTAGGGAGATTACGACAAGGAATAAAATGACCCATTTTGGTCAAGCTATCCACCACTACCAGAATGGCGTCGCAACCCTTATCCAGTGGTAGTCCCAGCACAAAGTCCATGCTTATCACTTGCCAAGGTCTGGAGGGGGTAGGAAGAGGCATCAACAACCCCTTACTCCTGGTTTGTTCACTCTTGGCCCTTGCACAGATCTCACATTGCTCAATCCAAGACTTTACATCGGTCATCATTCCTTCCCACCAGAATTGTCTTTGTAGCGCCTGTAAGGTTTTGGTATGTCCCGGGTGACCTGCCACCATGGCGTTATGACACCAATTAAAGGCCATCAGACGCAGTTCATGCGTGGGAAGAAACAGGGCATTATTCCGCATAGGCAGTCCATGTTTCAAGGTACGTTGTTTTTCTTTACTCGCCCAAATTTGCCATTGTGAGGAAGGACGTTGTTTACGGACAGCTTCCAGGAACATTTCAACAGTAGTGGCACACACCACTCTCTCTGGAGGCAGAATCGACAACTGTTCTCCCTTCGATGAGGCTCCGGGATCCAATTGGCGGGACAAAGAGTCTGCTTTACGATTGTCCGCCCCAGGGCGAAAGGTAATAGTAAAATCATATTCAGCGAAAAATAGCATCCAACGCATTTGGCGTTGCGAAAGGTGCCGAGCAGTCTTCATAAATTGCAAATTTCGGTGATCCGAAAACACTGTAACAGGATGTTGACCCCCCCACAAGTAAGGTCTCCACTCTTCAAAGGCCCTTTTGACTGCCAACAGTTCTTTTTCGGCCACTGTATAGTTCACCTCTGCGGGATTCAGTTTTTTGGACAAGAATGCAACCGGATGCAGCTGACCGGTGGATTTATCTCTTTGTGACAAGACTGCTCCTATGGCAATGTCCGAGGCATCAGCTTCTACAATGAATGGGACATCAGATTGCGGATGTCTCAAGATAGGGGCAGAACAAAAGGCCTTTTTCATCTGTTCGAAGGCCTCTCCTGCCTCCAAATTCCAGCAGAATGTAACACCCTTTCTCAACAACCGGGTTACTGGAGAGGCTAATTGTGAGAAATGGGCTATAAATCTCCGATAATAATTGGAGAAACCTAGAAAGCATTGCACATCTTTTACACTCCTAGGTACTGGCCATTCTTGCACTGCCTTCACTTTTCTGTCCGCCATCCTAAACCCCTGAGGATTCAAGATCACCCCCAAAAACTCCACTTCAGTCACTCCAAACTCACACTTACTTAATTTACAATATAAGCAGTGTTCCTGTAGCTTCTGAAGGATCAATTCAACCTGACTGACATGCTGAGTTGGATCATCGGAATAAATCAATATGTCATCGATATAGATGACAACAAAACGGTCAATATATTCCTTCATGATATCGTTGAGAAAAAATTGAAATGCCGCAGGGGCATTGCAGAGCCCGAACGGCATCACCAGATATTCAAATAGCCCAAAGCGCGTTTTAAACGCCGTCTTCCACTCATCGCCGTCCTGAACTCGCACCAGATGATACGCCCCTCGAAGGTCTAACCGGGTGTATATGTTGGCCTCCTTTACCTGGTCCAACAGGACGGGTATGAGTGGAAGAGGGTAGCGGTTTTTAATCGTGATCTTATTCAGCTGTCTAAAATCTATGCAAGCGCGCAGCTCACCGTTTGCTTTAGAAATAAAGAAAAGAGGCGAGGCCGCTGGGGATCGTGAGGGTCTGATGAACCCCAACGAGCACAGATGTTCCAAGTACTCTTTTAGATATTTCGTCTCAGAATCAGACAACGCATAGACCCTACATGTAGGAATCTTGGAACCTTCCACCAAATCAATTCGACAATCGTAGTCGCGATGAGGTGGAAGTTTCTCTGCCTCCACCTTGCTGAACACTGCTCGGTACTGATGGTATTCTACCGGTAGCGTCACCTCTTTCTCCGCTGCCGTAGCCACCCTATAACTCTGGGCCAAGGATAGAGTATGTGACCCCTCCTTGTCTTGCAAACATTCGGATACACAATACTCCGAAGTGAACTGGATAGTTTTCAACTTCCAATCCATCAAAGGATTGTGTCTCCACAACCACGGCATCCCTAGAATGACTTCATATTGTGGAGCTTCGATCATATTCAGCACAATAGATTCTACATGATCCCAGGGATGCCCACACAGAGTTAATTCCAATGCTTCAGTATGTTCTACGATGGGACCAGACTTAAGAGGGGTGCCGTCCACCGCCAACACCAACTCGGGTAATTGAGTGGGAACTTTCTTTAATCCTAGCTTCTGCACCAACCCATAGTCTATGAAGTTTCCCGTAGCCCCCGAATCCACCATGGTATTCACCGATACCTTTTGTTGTCCTGATCCCAAATACATGGGCAATATCACATGAGACACTGCCTCCATTCTATCCACTACTCCCAAGGACGGTATTCTCCATTCCTTAGGAGGAGCAGGGCTACTCTCCGCCCCTTCCATGTCTTCCTGTACCGCATATGTGTTGTCTGCAACTACTGCCACCATCTTTTTGGCAGGAAAAAACAAACCCCGTTTTTGGGGTTTAGACGGACATTCTCTCACATAGTGCCCCTTTTTGCCGCAATACATGCACAACCCCAGGGCACGTCTGTTCTCTCTTTCTGCCTTGGTTAACGGAGGGCGAACCGCCCCTATTTCCATAGCCTCGGGACCTGAATCTTTCTTGTGTGTACTACTCTCCACCTCATACCCACTCCATGTCCTCCCACCTCTTCTTCGCTCACCTCCCCTCTCTGAAAGGCGGTGATCCAAGCGCAGGGTCAGATTGATCAATGCTAAACAACTCGTGGGCTGAGGATCGATCTGGGCCAAGACGTCTTTCATGTCTTCATTCAACCCCTGATAGTACAGTGCCATTCTTTTCTCTTCGGGCCATGCCGTTTCCCCCACTAATCTATTGAATGTTGTCATATAGGTTATTAGATCCTTTTTTCCTTGACGTAACCCCAACAAATCACGATCTGCACTAAGGGTGGTAGCCCGTCTATCAAATACCCTCTCCAGCTCGCTACGGAAGGCATTCCAGTCCGTCAACAAAGGATCGTCTTTGCGCACTAAAGGGACAGCCCAGTTCGCGGCCTCCCCCGTCATATAAGATATCGCAAACGCTACCCTAGAATGATTGGTAGGGAAGGAAGCTGGCCTACACAAAAAGTGCAAGGTAATCTGCGTCAAAAATGTCTGTATCTTAAGAGGATCCCCTGCATAACGCTCCGGACTAGCCAGTGGAATCGGTGGAGGCACAGTAACCTGTATTTGGGGTACCCCTGCAGAGGCATCAAAAGGATTCCTAGCCTGCCTGTCAAAACGTTCTTTAAGCGCCGTAACTTCTGCCCTGGAATTAACCAACTCCTGCTGAACAAGAACCAATGCCTGCATCACTTCATCAAGTGTGGTCATCTTTCAGCAGACCCTGACCGGGAGGTTCAATTATTTCTTGGGTATCTGATTCTGTCAGGATTCTGGAAAACCTCAGGATCAGGGTGATGCTGAAAGGGGTCCACCTCCTGATTTCCCCACACTCTGACTGTAATATACCACAGAGCATAAGAGTAATCAAGCGAGGGATAACACAGGGAAGGTAGGGATGGGGTCTGGAACGGATGGGATAGCTGAAACGACAAGAACAAGAAAGATTATCACATCAGTTCTCCCTACTCTCATTCAATTCTCGCTAGAGGAACGATACATACCACTGAAATCAGGAGGGGACCTCTTTCCTCTAAATATATAGATACTTCTCTATCTCTGAGTGCCACCTGGAAGAAAACCATGAATTACTAACAGTTCAACCACCTTCTGCAAAACATCACCCGGGTCAACCACACACCACACCTACCCTTTAAATGCTTCCCTTGCAGCTGTAATAATTCTCTCCAGTAACCCAGTGGATACAAGTAGGAATATCACCAGAAACCTCAGTTCATATCACTGAAGATCAAAGTTTGATATATGATGGATATTTTGCATGTCAATCAAGAACAAAAAATGATATAATCCTTTTAGCGTTCCTAGCTGGGCCCAACTACAAATGGAACACTAACAAAAATAGTTCAAGACGAATGCGTCCTCATCCGAGGCTTACCGACTTCCTTTTCTCTGGGTTTAACATAGTTCCCAATAAAAGCTGCACCAACTGACTGTCAGTAACAGTAACCGCCGCTTCTTCCTCGCTGCAGCAGCTCACAAGAAAACACCAAACGCAGTCTTGCTTTGGTATCGGTTCCACTTAATCCAAGCTCCCAAAGTTCACAACAGATGCGCCACTCTAGCGCACAGGCACTGGGAATCTTCCCTCGCGGCAGCCGCTCGCGCACAGGGAAAACTCCGCTTCTACACTGGAAACGTCTTCGGGAAGCCGTTCAACTAAACACACGGCTTTCTCCTCGCGGCAGCCGCTCGCGCAGGAACCAGCGGAAAAGGGAAAACCTTCCCCTCTCCTAATCTTCGGGATTGATCACACCGTTTCGAATCTCCAAATAAACGGGCGATTTTTAATGTCTCTGGTCCAGGAACAAGGCTCCCCTCTCCAGGGAACTCGACCACACTTCTTTCTCCGGATTCAAAAGAACAATCAGATACAACGCCATCTAGTGGCCACCACCAATATATAACCTCTGGTCACCTCTCACTTGTGGGAGTTGTAGTTCTGTAGGCGCCATATGTGATTCCTGACAAAAACGGGTCGGTATAGGAATATTATGGTCCTAAAACCCTATTGCCAACATGTTTCAGTCCATATGCGGCCATAAAGGTCCAGGACTTTCTTCAGGGCTGAGGTCGGCCTCCCTGGGGTACAGAGAAAGGGAGTCCCTATCCTGTAAGAGAAATAAGGGCAGAGTAGCTGCTTCTTATGTGTATGACAGGTCAGTTATCTGTCAGGTGTGGTTCTTCATCCATTTTTGGGAGAATTCCCGTTTCTCAGGGGACCGGTGAGCTTAGGGGTAGCTCTGTAGTCAACCCTTCATCAAGAGTCCTGCCCCGCCTGCAAACCTGCTTGGTTCCGGTCCCCGGCTCGTTCCGTTATTGGAAGTTAAATCTCCTGCTTTGGGCAGAGGCATCATCACACGTAGATTTTCTTTTTAAGCGACTACCTTGCTATAGTGGTGTGTTATCAATACCCCAAACATACATCGCTTTTGATAGAGTTGCTAGCTTTGCCTGCTTTGAAGCACACAAAAACTTATGAACCAATGTTCTAGGTCTAGTACTTATTTCATTGGTCTCCTTCTGAGTATTTTACTTATGTGTGCCCAAAGCTCCTTTATTACCACTATACAGTGATGTCCGTGGTGATAAGGGTTTTTGTTCTCTTTCAGTTTAATAGGAAGCTTCTATTTATGTCTGCACGTTAATCAAGCTTGATTTTTTAAAAGAATTATCCCTTATGGTGTTTTCTTTTCTTTGGATTCCATTCATTAAATATGGGACAAGCAGTAGTCATTCCTGTAAATTGCAGGTAAGCACTAACTACCCACTTAACTAGACAAGGGCTTCCCAATACTAGTGGAGAAGTCACCATTGTGGTAGAGGCACACAAAGTCTACAGATGTAAAGTTTTTTCTTCCCGGGTTAACTTTCCTGCAGGGAATGCCATTACACAATCATTTCAAACAAACAATGAGGAAGCAGTTCCGGCTGCATATAGGCCTTAAAATACTTAGTAATTCCTCTAACTTACCAAGATCATCATAATTGGTTCCCAAGCACCCTCCCACACACAGTACACAATGTCAGGCTGGGTCCTGGGTCACACCATCATTACGATGGTGTGACCTGGCCAGCCTTAAGAGGGCTATACATCTTATCCTAACGCACAACAATTACAACAGTGTTTTTAACAGTTGCTCTTTTAAACCATTTAGTTTGACTGTATCAACTTCTAATGCAGTAAATGTGCATACAATTGCTACTGCCCCATCAAAATCTCCTCAAGCTGGACAGGCTCAATTGGCTAGGCCAGTCATTAGTCTTATTTCTATTAATCATCATGCGTAAAATCCTTACAAAACAGCAGGATATTTCCATTTTGGATTGCACAAAAAAAATCAGCTTTAGGCAGTGTTTCCCTATATGGGACCCAATGAAAAATTTAGAATTCTCACTATGTGTCTTCCACTTGATATGGTTCCTCTTGTGGAGGAGTGTAATACGTATGGTACTGTTTTTGCTACTATTTATACTACCACCCATGGTATTCCCTCCATTGCTGTTTTACCCGAAGTCCATAAACCGATTCAGGCTGAACATGGAGTGACCTCTGCCCCGACTTGGTGATGAAACTCATTTGCTACTTTACCACAGTGTTCTCAATTATTTTAAGAATTATTAAGGCGGAGGCATCTGCCTTGGTGTTAAGCCAATGGCTCTCCACAGTTCTAGTTGCGGACCAGGAATGCTAGTTTCCTACAATTATTTCAGAAACGTATCTCTCTTTAGGCCATGACCATTTGGGAATCAGGCCTACAGAGCACCTTCTTAAAAGCAAATCTGATGCCAAGTTACCTAACAGATACCAGAGTCTTCTAAAAAAACGCTGGGATAAAAATAAAGACAGCAAAAACTAAAACCCAGAGTGGATCTCCGCAACCAGAGTCAACCGAAAAACAATTTACATAACCGCAATAAGTTAAACAACCTGATAGGTATCAGTTTTCTGTTACACATCCTTTTCTTTCTTTTTAGGACTCTGCAGACAGACGGTCAGAGAGAGGGGGGTGAGGACACAGCAGACAAAGTATGCGTAGCCGAAAACAGACTCATAACGCTTTTCTGATGTCATCATAAAAAAGGAAGAGAAACTTCCACAACAAAAAATCACAATTTAAAAAGAAGAAAGTGTCGCGTTCTAATCTAGGACCCTGATCGATACTGTGACCTTATGCCCCTATACGGCTATAAATCCATTTATTCCCTATATTGGCATAACCGATCAAATGCAATATTCAGAAACTCGTCTCTGGCCTCACACGAACAGAGCCACATTTCAGAATCGCTTCCTCTGCAACTTCCTTTGCAGCTCATTAGTGCAAATGACGTAGCAGAAGCCACTATCTAAGATTCCTAGATTAACACTCCGAGTTCTTCAACAAGATAAAAACTCAGCAACCTGGGAAAGCCCCGCTTGCTATGTTTTGATTAGTAATAGAACTCTTATGAGCACTGATAGACAATCACTTCCTAGTGACATCTTTATTGACGTCTTATGTCCAAAAACTTACGTCAAACAAGGCACCTTTCAGGTATAAATATTACCAACGTTGCCTTAAGCAAATGCTGTTTCGCTGAAGCTGAAGCTATCGCTGCCACGCTGATGCTGATACTATCGCTACTGCTATCGCTGCTAACGAGCGAACGATGGTGTGGTGAACACCGGAGCTGAACAGCCGTCCCCCTGCAAGAGCCCAGCAGATGCAAGCTGCCCGCGGACGCTGCCCCTCCTCCTCTTTGACGCGCTGAGAAAGACGCTGTCTTTTCTCCTGCCGAGAAAATCCAGCTCCGGCGTTTCCAGCCTACTCTTGCGAGTGACCGGGATATCGAGTCCCCTGAAGGAGATACCAGACCTCCAACATTCTATTCCAGAGGTATGGTGTTGACTAAACCCTTAGAGAGAATTCTTGAAGCAAACCTTGGCAAAACCAACTTAACTAAAGCTACTTACTTACTCCCCTCCCAAGTATTAGGCTTAGGTCAGGTACACTGGGGTAGGCGTAGTTAGAAGCACCAGTTGAGTATGTTAGCCTAATGTATATATGAATGTATATATGTTTTATTCATTTTAAACCATTGTATGGCTAAGAAACCATATCAATGCTTTTACAGTATTATTTCGCAATACTCATTTTACTGTACGTACTTTTTATAATAACAAGTCTTGCAATTGTGGCAATTCATTTCTCTTGTATGAGAAGAAACCTGTTCAGTAAATAATACCTTTTATTGAAAACGCCCGTCTCTCTATTCTCTGCACTTTGGTGAAAGTAATCTGCACAACAACTGACTGAGTAAAATAACTGTCTATTGTTTCACACGACTCTAGAGATTGACTCTTATCTGAGGAGCAAAGTTGTCATGTTGCACGGTTGTTGGAAAACTGAATCCCTTCTTGTCTGTACCAGGGAAGCTGATCACTTCCTATTCAGTCAAGAAAGTTTCCAGTGACCTCTGAGCTAGTTGGTAACAAACCCAATTAAGTTTAGCATAGCCAGTAGAGGCCTGGAAGATCCGCACTTCTACGTCGATACTACTGTTTATGTTATTCCAATGCGCAGGGCCTATTGGGAAAATAGAAACTACACTACATGGTGCCCAACGTTTGGTAAGGCGATAAACTAACGCAAGACGTTAGAGTAACTCAGTCGTGCATTTTTCACACAGACCCCTTTCTCCCGTAAATACTCCAATAGACGTCTGGAGTGGGTGAAAGGTTAAAATCCGCCCGACCTTAGTAGGAAGAGATTCCTATGTAAAGCTCTGGTTTATTCAACGTTGAAGGATACAGTGTTCCAAAATATTGTGCACCTAATCTTTGTCTCCGAGGAGACCTGCTCTGCAAAACCTGCATTTATAGAATGTCAGTAGAAAACAACGGAACTGATGTCGCAGTAGATGCGACTCAGCAGGGTCCTGACGGGACTACTGAACCGGGTGCGATAATCATCCCGGCACATTTAAGAAAATCTATAACGTCAAAACTTATAGAAAATGGACTGACCACACAAGGTGACACAGTCGTCTTCGTGATAGAGGCACACGAATATCGGCAGACAGAGGTATTCTATTCATGGATAAAATTTCCAGCGGCAAACGCTGCAACACATGAGTTCCACTATTACAAAATAGAGGATACACCCGAGGAGTACGCTCCTTTCGAGGAGATTGAAATCCCATTAAAATACCAAGAACATTATGGGGGTCATTATGATAGCGGATTTTTCGCATCCTCGGGGCCGGCGGAAGCCACCGCCGGCCCCGAGGATGCGGAAAATCCGCAGCGGACTGACCAAAGACCCACCGCCAGATTAGGATGGCTGGTGGGTCCTGGTTTCCGTCCGCAGCTTTTCCGCCGCGGTCGGATTACAACCGCGGCGGAAAAGCTCTAATATGGTGACGGTGTCTTCCAGTCACCGTCCACCATATTAGGATGTGCAGTAAAGTATGCTTTTCCGCGGCGGGTTTTCCGCCGTGGAAAAGCCTACGGAACTTCACTGCGGGGGCCCGTTGCGGGCCCCCTAGGTGAAGGGGGGGGGTGGGGGGTGCACATGGGGGGTACCTATGGTACCCCCCTGCATTTGCATGCAGAAAGCGGCAGGCACCGCGCGGTGCCTGCCTCTTTCTGCATGCAAATGCAATGCGTGCCTTTTTAACATTGCCGCAGGTGCAGCTTGAAGCTGCACCCGCGGCAATGTTAAAAATAGAGGATGTGACCGCCAGGGTGGCGGTCACATCCTAATTGCACAGGAGGGAACTCCGCATGCCATGCGGAGGTTCCCTCCTGCTCTGGGGTCGCGGACGGACGCAAGTCCGTCCGCGATCGTAATCGACCCCTTAATTTGGTTTAAAGGCGCCCTAAAACACAATGATCATATAACCAGGCTCGGTCCACTAGGTAGACCAGGAGCAACGTGGCCGGTTCTAGCCAGCTACACACCACATCCGGACATTGAAAAAATGTCAAAAGAAGAACTTTTAGCACAGCTAAAAACATTAATTAAAATACATAGGCAATTAGTCCAATATGTAATGCGGACTGCTACAGTCCAAACAGCTGTTTATGTACCGCAGCTGACCCCTCATCAGGGGAACATTAATACAATTACACCACAGAACATACAGTCATGTCTTGGTAAAACACCCGTAAAACAGGAACAAATTCCTTTCTGGTTAGCGCAGAAAATTACTCAAATAGAGGCAGTATTTCCGAATACTACCCCTATTGAGAAACACAGGATCCTGGCCATCTGCCTTCCTATGGGGGTCGCACCACACATAGAGGACTGTGACACTGGGGGTACAGTCTTTGCTTCCATTTACACAAAAACACATGGTGTACCGTCAATGGCGGTAATACCAGAAGTGCTAAAACAGATTCAAAATGAATATGGTCCAGAACCTGCTTTAACTCTTGGTATGAAATTACTGAAAGACTTCAAGCAGGTCTCGGCTATATTACTAGCCAATATAAAAGGAGAAGCAGCATCTGTGGTGATCCGCCAGAAGTTGAGGGAAACAGATATAACAGATCAACCAATTTAGCTTGCCAGAATCATAGAAAAATGCTATGAAGAACTAGATAGAGACAGCTTGGGTGGGAAACCAGTAAAGCCCCAACTGCTCGAAAATCCTGAAAAATTATTTATTAAAAATAATTCAAACACTCCTAAAAAGAGCTGGGATGGAAATAAACAATCCACTCCCAAAGAAATAGTTTTCTAGTCCAGAGGAAGGTCTCCTCGACGGAGGGAAAGAACACCAGTCTCCCCAGAGGGAACCCTCTGAGAAAAGATATAACCTTAGAAATAGGGATAATCTGAAAAAACCTGATAGATATCAAAGTATTGATACACGTCCCTCTCGATCTTTTTTGCAGAAATCGGAAAGAAGAGGACGGTCAGACCCAGGAGAGCACACCAAATCCAAAGACAAGGAACCTGCTCAGAGTAAAAAATCTCGATTTCCGAAAAAAGAAGGTAGCCAGTATTAAAGTAATCAACCATGCCGAGAATACTGAGGACACAGTTGAAAAACGGGGAGTGGGCACAGACAATGTTAGACAGTGCAGCAGAAATCAGTATAGCCCGCAAGATCTTGATGAGTCATCTGGAGACAGTGGACACGAATGAATACATTCAGGTTGAAACTGCCGACACCAGACTTAGCGAGCCCCATAAGATATACGAAATAACATTGCGTATAGAGGGTGATAAGACTAGGAAAATAAGGGGTCTATTTTGGGATAAACTCTCAAAAAGCTATGATATTCTGTTAGCTGAAAAAGATTGGCCCCCAGAGTTTGTCAGGGAGTGCCCTCGTGGCAAAGAAATGATTATGCCTGCCTTCTCGAATCACATTCCGATTCACAAAAAACATACATATGCAAGGAAATGGGCAGTAGCCCAGGCACCAGCATTATATAAAAATCATGTAGGATGGGATGAGGACTCTGTTCCTCCCAAAATCCAGTTAAAAAGTGAACCAACTGCACAAAGGCAGTATCCCATTAAGCAAGAAGCTAAAAAACAAGTCAGGGAGATTTTAGATCAACTTGAATACCAGGGGGTGATTGAAACATGCACCTCTCAAATGAACAATCCTTTGTTTCCTGTCTCCAAACCAGACAATTCATATCGTCTAGTTTTGGACTACAGACACCTTAACGCGTGTTGCAAAACTTTTGCAGTACAAAATTCGCATAGTGCTGCACTAATGAATAACATAGTTAGGAAAAAATATAAAACGACATTAGACATTTCTAATGGTTTCTTTTGTCAAAACATTGCACCACAAAGCAGATATTTGACCGCTTTCTCAGTAATGGGGTCTCAGAAAAATTTCTGTAGGCTCCCACAGGGGTTCAAGAACAGCCCAGGACTATTCTCAGCTAGAGTAACAGAGTTACTACAAATATATGATGATGAGGCATTATCTTACGTAGATGATATCTATCTCACAGACGACGACTTGGATACTCACTTGAAAAGAGTGAACACCATAATACTTGGGTTCGCAGCAGAGGGTTACAAATTCAACTTTAAAAAGTCCCGAATTGCCCATCTGACAGTATTATTTTTAGGATACGAATTATCAAGTGAAGGAAAAAGCCTAGCGGACAACTTCTTAGAGAAGTGCGCTGTACTCCAAGCTCCAAAAACGCTGAAAAACTTACAATCGATTCTAGGCTTCCTGAATTTCGGTAGAACTTACATTCTAAATTATGCAGAGAGGGTTAAACCTCTCTACAAACTAATTAAACCTGATTTTAAACAAATCAATTGGCCTCAAAAACACACAGAAATTTTGAGATCACTGCAAACAGACATGTTAGCAAAAACAAAATTAGATACACGTGACAACACACGCAATCTGGTAATACGAGTCATCCCAGGACGATGCGGATTCACGTACCTGACCTCTAATGAGGGAGAAAAGGTACCAATTTCAATTAAATCTCACTTGTACACACAAGCAGAAAAAACATTCAGTCCAACAGAAAATACTGTGAAAGCAGTAGAAACTGCATTAGCGAATGAACAAGAACTAGCACATGGTAGAGGGATTAATATCCTCACAGCGGAATCCGCCTTCGAGGCGCTATTCAGCCCAGTAAACCTGCCTACAGTGTCACTGGATCCGAAATGGATACAGTGTGTAGATTCTCTAGGAGCGGAAGATGTGAAATACTATTTCGCCCCGCAATTCAAAAAACTGAATGATTTAGAATATGAAGAAGAATATCCTCTGCCAATCGAACTTCTGCCTCTCCCACAGTACGCCTGTATAATCTATACAGATAGATTTGTACAGCATTTTAACGTAGAGAGCAAGTCCTACGATGCAGCCTATGCGATTGATAAAAGGTCGCTGGCTGAGCGGTAAATTCAGACCGAAAATAACAAAAACTGAAACAGTGAAGTACTGTTCGGTTCAGAGAGCTGAAATCAGATGTTTAAAGATGGCGCTTGAAAATGCAGAACGTGAATTCCCGACACTAATCGTGTGCGATTCTCATTTATGCGTCAACTCTTACAATAATAAACTGCAGAGCTGGATTGAAAATGATTACAAAGATGACACAGGTGCCCCAATAAAGCATAAATTGCTCTGGAACCAGGTAGCTCTTTTACAGAAAGAACTACAAAAGACTCACGTGATACACGCACAGAGTCTTCAACGTGATGGCATTCACGTTGCAGGGAATTCATTGGCTAATACAGCCACAGCGGAAGCAACTAAACCGGCTTCCGTAGCCACAAAAAAGCGTGCAGAAAAATACATAGACTGGGAAACCATTCTGGCAGTAAAAACGTCCGTAAAAGGCGACTGTGCAGCACTACCCGTGAACTATCCACTCAATTATGCATACGCAATCGATGCAAACTCCGTTCCTTTTGCTCGAATCCCTGGAGTGGGGCATAGGGTAATTCCAAACATGAAACGGAGAGGTTTCCTATTACAGGAGGCACATATGGGGTTGGGTCTAAGACACCAAACAATCAGGGACTCTCTGACTGAATTGCAATCAGAGTACTGGTGGCCGGAAATGAGTGAAGGTATTCATGAATTTGCAAAACACTGTGAAGACTGCAACAGAGATCGCAGTGGAGAACCGGCCAGTGTAGTGTCAGAAGCCCTAATAGAAAGCATAAGGCAATCTATCCGCACAATCAAACAAGAGAAACGTGTCCCATTGTACATCATGAAGGCTAAATCCACTTAAAAAATGTGGCCCCAGCGCTCGGCTGACGCCAGAACGGTTATAAAAGATCTGCGAGTCTTTATCGGCACATACGCAATTGCCATGTTCCATTCTGACCAGGGTCCAGCTTTCAGCTCTCGAGCTTATAAGGAGGCCATGGCCAGCATGGGAGTTGGGTTGCGGTATTCTTGTCCGTCACACTCCGAAGGGAACAGTGTGGTAGAAAGAAAAAACCGGGACATAAAGCAATCTATAACAGCGAAGGTATTAGGTTCGGGTGCTGGGTGGGTCAAACATCTAATAAGTGTCTAGATCAGTCTTAATAACTTGCCAAGAAATTCTCTAAAAGGTTTCAGCCCACACGAACTATTGTTCGGAACTAGAATGCGAATTCAGGACTTAGATAGTCAGGTATCAGTGGTACAAGATAAGAAAACAGACTTTGACATCAAAGATCGTTTGGCTGTTTTACAGGACTTGAATGAAACAAGAAAATCCTTAAGCAACATAAAGTTAAAGCAACAGGCAGCTACCACTGACGAGGCACCACGAGCAACAGCCCCAGCAAGGCCTGTCTGGATTCCGAAGATTGGGGATCTAGTCAGAGAAAAATAGCGGTGAAGAAGGAATTTGGGCCTTCTTACAGAAAAGCAGTACCTGTCTTGGCAATCAACGGAACAAGATCAGTAGTACTACCGCCCCTTGCTGGTAAAAAGGAGAACAGAGTTGTATCAATCGACCTGGTAAAACCACAAGCATGTGGCCTATTATCAACAGTAGGCCCAGTGGACTCCCAAGAAACAACAGAATACCCAAACGTGCAACAATCCAAGAGGTTCAAACTGAAAGACTAATCACATTCGATCAGCCTGCAGTGCACAGAGAAGGACTATGAAATAATGCCATGGAACTCGTGCCTCTTGAGACACAGATTGAAACAGTTCGTCAAGAAACACCAGTCTACAATGATGTGGCATCAGAATGTGCTACCGAGAGACAAATTGAAAGAACAATTCCAACAATTGACAGAACTGCCTCTGGCTATTTCATCAACTTCGACAACTTTTCCGAGGATCAAAGCAACCCCGAAGTGATGCCAGAAACAAAAAAGACTTTTAAAGAAAAAGCAACGGAACTCTTTCATCAACTAAAAGAATTTACCTTATTTCTCCATGGTTAGAGTTCTGGTTTGGTCTAGGTGTATTTTTCCTCCTGCTTTGGCGCATCATGGTACTTTGTTTGGGAAAATTCATTGAGGGAAAATATAGTACAATGGACACAGCAAGTCAGAACATCAACTTAGTCCTCAAACCACACAGATCATCCCACGTGAAGAAAAGAGAACTGTCAACAGTAAATGTCACAGCCATTCCAATACCCGGTGGGGTAGTATGGGAGAAAACTGACTATGAGATCTATGGTCCGGTAGAGATCCTGAAGTATCCTCATCAATTCAAGGTTTCCTTAAGTGACTTTGTAAAACCTAGTACATTCTCTGATGATTGGGACTTTGAAAGTATTAACAATATGATGTCTGATTTGGTAATGTCAGATAGATTCACAGAACATGATTATTTACAAGGTTCGTCTAGTTATGAACAGATCTTCTGCTTCACAGCCTAGAAATGTTTTTAAGTATAATCAATGGGAACATTGTGCTACACCACCTAAAAGCAGTTCTAAAACATTCTTTGAGAAATTCAAGTACTTCTCAGGGTTTAACACCAGTGATGCAGAAACATTTTATTACAAACTGTTAGATAAAACAGGATTGAAAACAATGCTGACAAATACTAAATTGATATATTCAGAAGCATTTTATGAAAAAATGATGACATTTGGTTTTGATTATTGGAAAAATAACATTGAAACAAAAACCATCTGGGGTACAAAAGAGTGGCAGGTACAAGGCCTAGAAGCACTTTTTCGAGCCTGCATGATCCCAGAACAAATGATGTTTTTAAATGATACAATTCACCAAACATCCTGTCTTGGCCTAGCTAAGATTAAAGACCTTAACAAACCGTCTATTCCAAAGCCAATACCTGAGAATATAACAACAGATATTGAGATAGACGTAACTAAAATTTTACATTTAAACAGAACACATCCTGATTGGAAAAAGTGGTTAATCTGGCCTACTGACACAAACAACTGTCAAAATAGATTCCTGAATAAAACACAGGGGTTAACAATGTCCAGACAAGACCCTAGATACTCCCAGAGACAACATCCAGGGATAGTAACAACATACAGTGTAGGGAAACTCTGCCTCGAATGGCTAGGATCATCCACACTGGCTGAAATTAAGCAACACTTGTCTTTACTTAAAGAGGGTGCTGATTTGCGCGATTTTATTATGGGACCACGCAAACAGCGTCAAAAGCGTTTCATAGCGACCAGTATCTATGCGGTATACAACGAGGCTTGGAAAGTCACACAAATTGAAACAGCTGAAAAAATACGAGAAATTGATCGTATTAATTTGGAAAAATCACTTTCTGTAGTGGACGATGGGTTAATGACTCTGTCCTCCAGAATATATTCGTTGGACAGTATTGTATCATCTGCCTTTGATATAATAGACAAAGACTTGCTAATGTTACAGCATGGCCAGTCACAATTACGTTCTATTGTACAGTTAGGCTGGACGCTGCAAAATCTTCGTTCAGGCTATGTGCCTTGGCGTTTAATCAACACAACGTCATTGTTTTCCATCTTTAACCTTACTGATAAACAAATCAGCTTGGCACAGAAAGGAGCAGACTATACAATCCTGCGCATCGAAAAACTTGAGAGATTACCTTTGACAATGTCAGAAAGTCCTGTCATTGAATGGATAATACACGGGATTATCACAATTCCGATAACAACTTTCCAATTTAAAAAGTGCCTTGAATACATACCTACTGGCCAGTATGAACGATTGGGTAAAGGATATGTTAAGTCAACATGGAAATTACCATACACACATTCATGCCACAGTGACAGCAACAAAAGTGTATTTCTTTGTGGTGAAAACTGTAAACGTTCACTAAGCGGTATACTTTTGTGCCAGGGTATTAATTTACATGGAGCCTGTGAAGGAAATTCTAACAACCTTTCATGCCACCAACATGTCACACCTGCAACGCAGATATAGCCTTTCTTTATGCAACTCGCAAATGGGAGTTACATTCTAATAACGGATCACAGCTGTTGTGGCCTTTTGCCAGGGAAAGCCTATCTCGTAATCGTAACTTCCATGGTCAAATGCTGTATGCAAGCATTGTTTCCGAGCGGCCCTGGAGACATAGAGACTCCCCTCTGGCCTCGTCTGAATTTCTCTTCTATACGAATTGATACTTTAAGCAAAATGAAGTCTGTGCTTTTGCAGACAACAGTGCCCATCACGTCATCAAAAGAGACGTATGATCTCCTAGTTGCAAGGACAGCTACGGAGGTTCATGACCTTTTATCAACAAATTCCCCGTGCATTTCGTAGAAATGCTTAGCCAAATTCTTAACATGTCTAGTGCCATAGGCATCCCAGGCATATTTAAGACGATTTTTACGGGACTGCTAACACCATTCAAAGCAATTCTGGGAATCATTCCTAATTTTGTCCATTCAGTCTTTGGCGGCATACCCCTATTTTTGGGACTTGTAGCAGGCATTTTATTTTTGACCCTCCTGCTCCGATATGGCAAGCCAAAACACAGACATGACTCCGGCAAGGATGGAAGAAACGATCCTAGCAATACGCTACCGGGACCGAATAACTAGAGTCCTTGGATTGGCCAGGCTGAGAGATCTAAACATGACCTGGTTCCTTTCATTCAGACCTATATGGCAAAACTGCATCTTACCTGTGCTACGGTGTATGCTATGCAAAGATGAGTGCGTGTTGGACATCTGTCTTGCACTTCCATCAGCAGTACCAATGGATATCGATACTTTGCTCAGTCCTATAACGGCTCACGCATTGTGTTGTCCCCAGCGGCTACCAATCCTGATGACAGCATTCGTTGAGACTCCTGTACTACGACTAGGTGCTAACAGTGGAGCGAGTGACAAAAGCAACATCACCCAGGTACGACCATCTGTGAGCATTGCTGATCCAGACTTTGATGACAGCAACCATTCTCACACCTGCCAAGTTACAGCACTATCGAATTTGGTCGAACTGTCACCTGATTTTGTAGACCAATTTTTAGAGAGCCTGTCTGATATGATGTTCTCACCCGAACAGAAACAATAACTTCAGAGAAGCATTCCGACACACAGCGTTCCCATGAACTCTGAATTCGGCCTTCAGTTTTGAACAACAAAAACTGCCAAAAAGCGTTGGAACTCTATTCCCCCGTTCACAAGAAAATATTTTTTGGATTGAACTATTTTTCATAATATTTTCCCCTTTTTCTGGCACGAAAATTCTTTGCTTAAAGTAGACCTATTCATAGAGAACAGAAGCTTCTACTTCTATTTAGGTAAATCTAGAGACATAATAACTTTACACCAGCCTCTAGCACATTTTACTACAATGCATTTCTATGTGATGAAATTATCTCGCCTTTTCTTTTCTGTATTAAGAGATATTTCATGTGTGATTCTTTTGCAAAATCGTTCATTGATTGCATATGCTATAATTTTAAATAATTTCTATGCTTCAAAGACGTACAGTACCTATATTTTCACGTATTTCAAATACGCCTATTTCAAATGCATATATGTATTTTGGGGTGGGCAATGTTACACATGCATCTTATTGCTCTAGTTTTAGTAATTTGATGGACATAAATTCGTGGAGTGGGTGTCCCGTTCTAATCTAGGACCCTGATCGATACTGTGACCTTATGCCCCTATACGGCTATAAATCCATTTATTCCCTATATTGGCATAACCGATCAAATGCAATATTCAGAAACTCGTCTCTGGCCTCACACTAACAGAGCCACATTTCAGAATCGCTTCCTCTGCAACTTCCTTTGCAGCTCATTAGTGCAAATGACATAGCAGAAGCCACTATCTAAGATTCCTAGATTAACACTCCGAGTTCTTCAACAAGATAAAAACTCAGCAACCTGGGAAAGCCCCGCTTGCTATGCTTTGATTAGTAATAGAACTCTAATGAGCACTGATAGACGATCACTTCCTAGTGACATCTTTATGAACGAGCGAACGATGGTGTGGTGAACACAGGAGCTGAACAGCCGTCCCCCTGCAAGAGCCCAGCAGATGCAAGCTGCCCGCGGACGCTGCCCCTCCTCCTCCTCTTTGACGCGCTGAGAAAGACGCTGTCTTTTCTCCTGCCGAGAAAATCCAGCTCCGGCGTTTCCAGCCTACTCTTGCGAGTGACTGGGATATCGAGTCCCCTGAAGGAGATACCAGACCTCCAACATTCTATTCCAGAGGTATGGTGTTGACTAAACCCTTAGAGAGAATTCTTGAAGCAAACCTTGGCAAAACCAACTTAACTAAAGCTACTTACTTACTCCCCTCCCAAGTATTAGGCTTAGGTCAGGTACACTGGGGTAGGCGTAGTTAGAAGCACCAGTTGAGTATGTTAGCCTAATGTATATATGAATGTATATATGTTTTATTCATTTTAAACCACTGTATGGCTAAGAAACCATATCAATGCTTTTACAGTATTATTTCGCAATACTCATTTTACTGTACGTACTTTTTATAATAACAAGTCTTGCAATTGTGGCAATTCATTTCTCTTGTATGAGAAGAAAGACTGTTCAATAAATAATACCTTTTATTGAAAACGCCCGTCTCTCTATTCTCTGCACTTTGGTGAAAGTAATCTGCACAACAACTGACTGAGTAAAATAACTGTCTATTGTTTCACACAACTCTAGAGATTGACTCTTATCTGAGGAGCAAAGTTGTCATGTTGCACGGTTGTTGGAAAACTGAATTCCTTCTTGTCTGTACCAGGGAAGCTGATCACTTCCTATTCAGTCAAGAAAGTTTCCAGTGACCTCTGAGCTAGTTGGTAACAAACCCAATTAAGTTTAGCATAGTCAGTAGAGGCCTGGAAGATCCGCACTTCTACGTCGATACTACTGTTTATGTTATTCCAATGCGCAGGGCCTATTGGGAAAATTGGAACTACACTACAAAAGTGGCAAGAATTTCCACTAAATATGGCAAAAATATTTCAGAACGAGACATTGGTGAGGACCCTGCTCGACGGGGCAGTAGGGGTCACCATAGTTTGCAAGACTCTTCAAGTGTTTCTGGTGGTAAGACCGACTAATGACTATGATCAAGTAGAAACTCCAGGTCAGTGGCTCAGCCCTCCTGATAGACTCTGTGAGATAGATTTTCAAATTTCGCTTGATATACTGTGTCCTAATAAAACAATTTTCTGGCAGAATTTAATTGAAGCTTACAACATTCTCTTGGCTGAGAAAGAGTGGCCACCTCAGTTTGTTATAAAAGTCCCACAACGAGAGGATGTCATCAATCATGTCTTCCTTTTCTGTTATTGGTCCAGAAGATATGAAATCAGCATATGCTACAAACTGTGCTCTTGCTCAAGCCCCAGCATTGTATCGCAACCGGATAGGCTGGGATAAGGATTTCCCTTATCATATTATACTTATACAGTCCAGCCAGCAGGTACAAGCACAATACCATATTTTAAACATGAGGCTAAACACTTTGTTAGGGAGATTCCAGCACAATTAGAATATGAAGGTGTGTTTGAGCCTTGTGTTTCCCCCACGAATAATCCACTTTTTCCAGAGCGTGACTACAGACAGTTAAACAGTTACACATGCACTTTTGTTGTGCAAAATGCACACAGCACAGGCTTAATAAACAAATATTTTAGGAAAACATATAAAACCACATTGGACCTTTCAAATGGCTTTTTCTGTCACAATATAGCACATGAACACCCTGATTTAACAGCCTTAACAGGGACCGGTTCCAGAGACGGTTCAGTAGGCTCCTACAAGGGTATAAGAACAATCAAGGTTTGTTTTATGCCTGAGTAACATCAATTCTACAAGAAATTGACATAGAAGTGTTGTCAAGCGTTGATGATATTTACCCCACAGATGATGATTTAAATACACACCATTGCCAGGGTAGATCTCATAATTTGAGGATTCACTGAACATGGCTATAACTTCAGTTTTCCAAAATCCAAATATGCTTTTCCGGGTGTCCTTTTTTTGGGATACGAGTTATCCAATGAAGGCAAACACATTTCTTACAAACACTGAATACATAAAAAACAAGCATTTGCAATGCAATGGTCTCGGCATCATTAAAGGTAGAGCTATTGGCATTGCTCATGACATTTTTTTTCTTTAAATCAAAAATAAATGGGCATTGTCATTAACATTGCCAATACACAGCACTCTGCACTCAACAGCACACATTGCTCTGCACACTTGCTCTGCACTCACTGCTTTGCACACTCACTCTGCACACTCACTACTCTGCACACTCACTACTCTGCACACTCACTACTCTGCACACTCACCACTCTGCACACTCACCACTCTGCACACTCACCACTCTGCACACTCACCACTCTGCACTCACCACTCTGCACTCACCACTCTGCACTCACCACTCTGCACTCACCACTCTGCACTCACCACTCTGCACTCACCACTCTGCACTCACCACTCTGCACTCTGCACTCTGCACTCACCACTCTGCACTCACCACTCTGCACTCACCACTCTGCACTCACCACTCTGCACTCACCACTCTGCACTCACCACTCTGCACTCACCACTCTGCACTCACCACTCTGCACTCTGCACTCACCACTCTGCACTCACCACTCTGCACTCACCACTCTGCACTCACCACTCTGCCCTCACCACTCTGCCCTCACCACTCTGCACTCACCACTCTGCACTCACCACTCTGCACTCACCACTCTGCACTCACCACTCTGCACTCACCACTCTGCCCTCACCACTCTGCCCTCACCACTCACCACTCTGCCCTCACCACTCTGCCCTCACCACTCTGCCCTCACCACTCTGCACTCACCACTCTGCACTCACCACTCTGCACTCACCACTCTGCACTCACCACTCTGCACTCACCACTCTGCACTCTGCACTCACCACTCTGCACTCACCACTCTGCACTCACCACTCTGCACTCACCACTCTGCACTCTGCACTCTGCACTCTGCACTCTCCACTCTGCACTCACCACTCTGCACTCACCACTCTGCACTCACCACTCTGCACTCACCACTCTGCACTCACCACTCACCACTCTGCACTCACCACTCTGCACTCACCACTCACCACTCTGCCCTCACCACTCACCACTAAAAATACAGAAAGCGGACACCTCCCTGTTAGAATCCGAGGGAAGCGAAGACGCGCCCAGAGATGACCACGTGAGCTCGTTCGCATGGGGAAGGAACATCGCTTAATCTTAAATACCATGAAGTGATTGTACTGTGGAAGAACGCCGCTACTCGGCCAGCATGGGCTCCAACTTGTTAAGCTCTTGAGATAACTAAATTAATTAGCGTGAATGCCCTTGTGGGAAATCAGCCCATTCTCTTGTACAAGCCGCCCGTGAATACAAAGAAAACACAGGCTACCTGATGTACGGCAGCCAACCAAAACACCGGCGGAAAGCAATTACTTTCCGTCAGGCCCGTACACTTCTCATAATAAGCGCCAATGGACGCGACATAAAGCAATCTGCAATGCATCTTTGTTCTGCGAAATAACCGCTCGTGGCCCGCATCGCTATTGTTTAGGCACTAATCAAATGCTACAGCTGGCTGCACCGCACGACGCCAACATAAATAAGGTCGGCACTTTCACACTCACCCCTTGCTTGCAGCCATTGTAACTCCACAGACCACACTTTGTCCCCAGCAGTCTCTTAGTATCGCGGTGTGAGACTGTGGGCTGGGCGGACCGGAATAACAGGCGGGGAGGCCGGATGTATTGAGCTATGGTCAAGGATTTATTGGTGGATAGTATACACAAAGTCCGGAACAAAGAGTTTGTGGGGAAGTAAAATCCGCAGGGAAGCTCCCAGCCGGGAGGGTCTGGATGTTTGGCAGATATCCGGGTTGTGGTCCGCTGCGTGGCTGTAGTCGTCAGGGTCCGGCCGGTCGATGGGTCTCCTCGGAGATAAGTATGAGAGAGTACAGGGGTTAGTCCCGTCCAATAAGGACTACTGAGTACTGCCACCGTCACCGGGAAGTGAATGGCCAGGTAAGGAACGTGGCGGAAGGTGGGAAGGGTAGGTAGGGATAAGAACGATTGGCAAGCAGGAGGGGTTTGTGATGGGAGGTGTCCGGGATACGTGAGAGGACTATAGGTACAGTGCTCGTGAAACGTATACTAAGTACTAAGGCTGGTGCAGGGTGCTCGTGGGGGCTCTATATACAAGATTTACAGTTAGGTACAATATTTACACTAGGGAAACACGGAGAAGGATAGAATGTACTCACGTGCCCCGCCGTAACTCTCATCCGAGTTACGGCCGCTCTCCCGCCACCTCCGGAGGTCGCCACCAATCCTCCGTCCACAGGTCTTCTTCCTCGTTCTCCTCTCCGATCTCCTCCTTCCTTCCGTTCTCCGTCGGGGGTTCTGCGCCGTTCGCTGTCTCCTGCCACGAGTCCGCTGGGCTGAACAACCTTTCCTCGCTCTGGCCGTCTTTTCTATGATCCCGGTGGACTGCAGTGGACGTGCTTCCGGTTCCGGAGGGGTCGGGTTCCGGGTCACCTGAAGGAGTTCCGTTTCCGGTATCCGGTTGGTCCGTTTCCTGGTCGGCGTGGGTTATCGGCTCCTGTGGGTGAAGAGCGGAATTCCGGTAACCAAGGGACGCTGTTCCTCCCGGTGTGGGGGAGTGGCCCCCGCGACTACACCGCCCTTCCGACGAGGTAGGGACCCCTGGTCTTCCACATCCCCTTTCCCTAGCTGTCTTACTAGTAGGGTTGGTTGCAGCTGGAAAACGCGAGAGGTAATCTGCATTGCCCTGATCTAGTCCCTTTCGGTGTAGTGTCTTGAACCGAAAGGGCTGCAGAGAAAGGAACCACCTAAGTACCCTGTCGTTGTGGCCCCGGTTACGGGCCATCCATTCCAGCGGGGCATGATCCGTATACAAGAGGAACTCCCGGCCCTCCAGATAATATCGGAGACTGTCCACAGCCCATTTAATGGCTAGTGCCTCTTTTTCTACAACCGCATAGTTCTGTTCACGGGGGAAGAGTTTTCGGCTCAGATACAATATTGGTTTTTCGACCCCCTTGTCATCTTGTTGGGACAGGACGGCCCCTAAACCCTGATCGGAGGCGTCTGTCTGCAGAATAAAAGGTCTAGAATAGTCAGGGCTGACTAACACGGGTTCTGACAACAGGGACTGTTTGAGGAGGTCAAAGGCTTGTAGTAGCTGGGGAGTGGGTTGCTGTAATTTCTCTTCTGTTCTAGAGGTTTTTCTCAACAGGTCTGTTAAGGGGGCGGCCATTTGGGAAAAGTTGGGGATAAACCTCCGGTAATACCCCAGCAACCCGAGAAAGGCTCGTAGTTCTCTCTTGGTGTGAGGGAAGGGTATGGAATGAATAGCCTGAATCTTGTTGTTTTGAGGGCGAATGACCCCTTCCCCCAACAGATAACCCAGATATTTCACACTTTGGGCCGCCAAGGTGGTTTTGGCAGGGTTGATGGTAAAGCCGTGATTACCAAGGGATTGCACTACAGTCTGCAGATGGTGTAGGTGTTGTTCCCAGCTATCGCTGTAAATGACTATGTCATCTAAGTATGCCCCGGCATAGCTGGTATGGGGTCGTAGGACCAGATTCATGGCCCTTTGGAAAGTTGCCGGGGCTCCATGTAGCCCGAAGGGCATCACTCTGAATTGGAACAAACCCTCAGGGGTTGAAAACGCGGTTTTTGGCCTATCTTCGAGTTTCAGAGGGATCTGCCAGTACCCCTTGCACAAGTCAAGGGTACTGATATATTTGGCTTTGCCTATACGTTCCACCATCTCATCTACTCGAGGAAGGGGATAAGAGTCAAAGGCAGAGATTTTATTCACCTCCCTGAAATCGATGCAGAATCGAGTAGAGCCATCAGGTTTGGGTACTAGAACGATTGGGGAATTCCAACTGCTGCTGGACGGTTCAATTATACCCATCCGTAGCATCTGGGTCGTCTCTTCTTTAATTACGGCCCTTCGTGCTTCAGGGATCCGGTAGGGTCTCTGTCGCACTGTTTTCCCTGTTTCGGTGTGAATGGCGTGCTCCACAATGGTGGAGTGCCCAGGCATGGAGGAAAAGACTGTCTGTACAGAGAATAAGACCTGTCTAAGGTCCTGCTTGTTCTTTTCCGGGAGTTCTGGATCAATACAGCCCTCAAAGGGGAGAGAGGGAGAGGTTGACAAAACTGGGAGGGGTCCCACCCATTTCTTCAATAGATTGACATGGTATATTTGGGTGACCCCTCGGTTAGTATCGATATCGAGTTCATAGGTGACGGGTGTCACCTGTCTCAAGATAGGGAAGGGGCCCTGCCATTGACCCAACAATTTATGGTCGGAGGAGGGTATGAGCAATAGGACTAGGTCTCCAGGGTTAAACGAACGGGCCTTGGTTCCTTTATTATACTGCTGTGTTTGGGATACCTGAGCGGCCACCATGTTCTGTCTCACTATTTCTCTAATTTGGGTTAAGTGGGTTCGGAGATTATCAACATATTCCGGGAGGGGACGGGTTCGGTCAGGCTCAGCTTCCCATGCCTCACGGGCCATGTCTAACAGAGTCCTAGGCGCTCGGCCATATAACAATTCATAAGGGGAATACCCGGTGCTGCTTTGCACCTTGCAACGGATTGCGAAGAGGGCAAGGGGAAGCATCTCCTCCCACTTTTTACTCTCAAGGCCTAGTAGCTTTTTGAGGGTGGTCTTTAGGGTGGCGTTGTAGCGTTCTACCAACCCATCTGTCTGGGGGTGGTAGGCCGATGTTCTTATCTGCTTAATGCCCAGATGGGCACAGACTTGTCGCATGAGGGAAGACACAAAAGGCGTACCTTGATCTGTTAAGATCTCCCGAGGGAACCCTACTCTACTAAAGATGGAGATAAGGGCTTTGGCAATGTTTTGGGTAGTGGGCTGTTTCAAAGGGACGGCCTCCGGGAACTGGGTGGCATAGTCTACCAACACCAAGGCGTATCTACAACCCGACCTAGAGGGCAACAGGGGTCCTATCAGGTCCATCCCTACACGGGAAAAAGGCACGTCAATAAGAGGCAGGGGTTGGAGTGGGACTCGGGGGGGCCGATACCGGCTATTCTTCTGGCAGACCGGGCACTCTCTGCAGTATTGTTTTATTTGCCCGTGTACCCCTGGCCAGTAGAACTTCTCAAGGATTGTTTGCCCTGTTTTTTCATCGCTGAAGTGTCCTCCCAGCAAGTGACTGTGGGCCAGATAAAGGACCTTGTCCCGAAACAAACCTGGGATGACTAACTGGGCTGGGAGCTGTGGCCCCCCTTTTCTGTAGAGAAGACCATTCTTTCGAAAGAAGTAGGGACCTACTTGCAGAGGATCTTCATTGTCCAGGGCACGATTTCAGGCTTCCTGCAGCACCGGGTCCTCTTGCTGGGTGGCGCGGAATTCGCGGTCGGTCTCCCAGGGGTGAACATCGACCTGAGCAGGATAGGCCCCCGTAAAGGTCCTTTTCTCTCTTTTCTTTTGATTCTTGGTTTTCCCTGGTTTTGAAGGAGAGTCCGCTGAAGGAGAGCCCTGGGGAAACGGGGCCTCTGCCCACCACCTCTTTAGGGAGTCCGTAGTGTCTTTCAAGAGGGAGGGGAGACCACTGTAGTCGCTACCTAATATGATTTGTTCCGGGAGATTAGGAACCAAACCGACAGTTAGCATTCTACCCACATCGGATTGTTGTTGCACCCGTACTTGGGCCGTCGGATAACTCCGGGTGTCTCCATGGACGCATTTGATCGCGACTGTTCCAGTTAGGGGTCCGACAGGATGGGGTAGTTCCTGGGGTCGTAGGACGCTATGCCTACATCCCGTGTCGGCCAATGCCATCATCCGGCGTCCCTCGATTCTCACTGGACACCGGAACGGTGGAGGTGTAACCTCGTTGGTAAGACATACATAGTTCCGGACTATCCCTATGTCCATGGGTTCCTCTTTCTGGGGGCATACACGAGCTATGTGGCCATACCCTCCACAGTGATAACACTGAGGACCAGGAGGGCTAGGTCGAGGCAGGACGGGGTAGGGCATCAGGGGAGCAGGTTCTGGTCTTCTGGCCACGGGAGGAGGCCTCGGTGGACGAGCGTGACTGCCATGGGGTATCCGTGGATGTGGTTCCTCTCGGACCCGTTGTGACTCTTGGGCTCGGCTATAAGCACTGGCTATCTCCACTGCACTGTCCAGGGTCAGGCGGGCGTGTTGCCTCACCCATTTTTGGGTGGCCGGGTGTAGAGACGCCAGATACTGCTCCAGATATATTTTTGAAAGGATCTCGTCCTTGGTGGCTGTGACCGGTTTCAACCACCTGTTTGCCAGGTCCTGAATCCGGAATGAGAGAGCCCGTGGTGTTTCTTGGGGTCCCTCTTTGGCCTGTCTCAGACGTACCCGGTAGGTTTCGTCATCTATTCCCAGCCTCTCTAGTATACAAGTTTTTATGTCTTGGTAGGGAGTCTGGCCCTGGATATTGGCCTGCTGGTATGCTGCTTGCAGTTCACCAGTCAAGAGAGGACCTAGATAATGGCCCCAGCGATCCTCAGGCCATGCTGCTGCTTGAGCCAGACGCTCGAAATTGGTAAAGAAATAATCGGGGTCTTCACCCAATACATATTTTTGGAGAACGACTGAAGGTAAGGAGGTTGTGGGTCTTTGTTGCCCCATGACTGTGGTCAGTTTTGCAAGGGCTTGATCCTGAGCGGTTCCCTGTCCCTTAAGGACGTCATGTAGTTGACCACGATCATCTTCCGCGGTTTTCAGGAAGCGTTCCATCATTTTTCCAAGTTGCTCTTGGCTCTCTGCTAGATGTTTAACGGCGGCCTCCATGCTTCCGGCTGATCCCACTTCTGACACCACCTGTGAGACTGTGGGCTGGGCGGACCGGAATAACAGGCGGGGAGGCCGGATGTATTGAGCTATGGTCAAGGATTTATTGGTGGATAGTATACACAAAGTCCGGAACAAAGAGTTTGTGGGGAAGTAAAATCCGCAGGGAAGCTCCCAGCCGGGAGGGTCTGGATGTTTGGCAGATATCCGGGTTGTGGTCCGCTGCGGGGCTGTAGTCGTCAGGGTCCGGCCGGTCGATGGGTCTCCTCGGAGATAAGTAAGAGAGAGTACAGGGGTTAGTCCCGTCCAATAAGGACTACTGAGTACTGCCACCGTCACCGGGAAGTGAATGGCCAGGTAAGGAACGTGGCGGAAGGTGGGAAGGGTAGGTAGGGATAAGAACGATTGGCAAGCAGGAGGGGTTTGTGATGGGAGGTGTCCGGGATACTTGAGAGGACTATAGGTACAGTGCTCGTGAAACGTATACTAAGTACTAAGGCTGGTGCAGGGTGCTCGTGGGGGCTCTATATACAAGATTTACAGTTAGGTACAATATTTACACTAGGGAAACACGGAGAAGGATAGAATGTACTCACGTGCCCCGCCGTAACTCTCATCCGAGTTACGGCCGCTCTCCCGCCACCTCCGGAGGTCGCCACCAATCCTCCGTCCACAGGTCTTCTTCCTCGTTCTCCTCTCCGATCTCCTCCTTCCTTCCGTTCTCCGTCGGGGGTTCTGCGCCGTTCGCTGTCTCCTGCCACGAGTCCGCTGGGCTGAACAACCTTTCCTCGCTCTGGCCGTCTTTTCTATGATCCCGGTGGACTGCAGTGGACGTGCTTCCGGTTCCGGAGGGGTCGGGTTCCGGGTCACCTGAAGGAGTTCCGTTTCCGGTATCCGGTTGGTCCGTTTCCGGGTCGGCGTGGGTTATCGGCTCCTGTGGGTGAAGATCGAAATTCCGGTAACCAAGGGACGCTGTTCCTCCCGGTGTGGGGGAGTGGCCCCCGCGACTACACCGCCCTTCCGACGAGGTAGGGACCCCTGGTCTTCCACACGCGGTCGCCCCGGAAGTCAGGCACGGTCGCCTGTGACGGGGGCGGGGCCACGTTCAGACCGGAAGAGGAGGCAGGCGGAGTCGTTGCGTCTCGCGGCCCGGGGCTCCTGTGAGCGGTGTAGAGCCCCGGGGCCGCGCCAGCAGGAGGTTGGGCGCCGCGTGCTGAGGTAAGGTAAGTTCCAAAAGGCTAGAGCGGGATTGGTGCACGTGTGTGTGTGTGTGTGTATGCTCGTATGTGTGTGTGTATGTATGTGTGCGACGGTGACGGCGGGGGGCGGGGGGGAGGGGAGGGGGGCCTCGGTGCACTTGTGTGTGTGCGCGCGTGTGTGTATGTGTCAGGGGTGGTGTCTCTGTATGTATGTATGTGCGTGCGTGCATGGGCGCTTGTGTGTGTATGTATGCGCATGCGTGTGTGGTGCTTGCGCTTCCCAGGAGACAGCGCCTGGCCACAGCGCGCGTTCCAGTTACAAATCGCCTGGAAGGATGCGCGCGGCCGGGACTGTCTCCTGGGAAGCATAGTCGCTGACAAAAGATCTCCGGCGGAGACGCGCTTCCGCGCGTTGACGCCGAGACCTAAAAATCTACCTCTTTTGGGCTTTTCTGAACTATGGTAGAACAGGCATACCAAATTATGCAAAGTGGGTTGAACTGTTGTAGGATTTAATTTGAAATTTCTAATACAAATTGGCCTACTGAACACACTACTATTCTCAGAAATTTACAGACAGACATACATGAGTCTAAATATTTACACACTAGTGTTAACACTACCAATTTGATAATCTGCATAATTGAGGGTTCCTCTGTATGCTCTGGTTTTATTGAATGAAGATGTAACAGTGCTGATTGCCTATAAATCACATTTATATTCCAATGCAGAAATGCATTTTGCATCAAGAGAATCATTTTTAACTGCAGTTCAAACAGCTGTTCTACAGGAATGCCTATTGGCCCAATGGAAACACATACTTGTGGTATTTTGTGTACCAGCCTTAGAGGCTATCAACTAGGCCAGTGTTCCAAATGGGGAAGCCTTACATCCAATATGGACCCAGTGGGCCACTTCCTTAACAGCTACTGATATAGATTATGTTTTGGATTCTACCTTAATAACACAGGAATGTGCATTATTCTTCCCCTATCACCCGAAGAAAATTCGATTGGAAAACTGAATAAACATGAAATAAAACAGTCCTTAACAGCAAGAGTATTAGACTCAGGTCGTAGTTGGATCTAACACATGTATGGAGTCCAGAGAGCATTAAATACTCAGCCATATCTTTGGGTGGCCGGACCCCATTTGAAATTCTCCTTTGGGTCCAGATGTATGTTCCAGATCTTGATAACTCTTGCACCATGGCTGGAGATGCACCCTTGACATCAATGAAATTGCGCTGTTTTACAGGAATTACAAGACTTCCAAGATTAGCAGTCCATTTTAATTCTAAACGTTCTGCCACTGAAGAAGTGAAGGAGCATGTGGTCAGTTCTACACAGCAGGCCACAAGGGATTCCGGGTAGTTACTTCACACCTCTCCCTAACCTGCATGAAATCTCCTTACGTTGGACTTGTCAGATCCCGCAACAAATTATTTTCCTGAACAAAGCAGTACAACAGACTACATGCCTTAGTTTGGCTAATATTAAAAATTTCAAGACACCAAGCATTCCACCTGTTGCAAATGTTGATGGTTGGCAACAGTTTATTTTTTTAACAGAACAATAGCTCAATGAGATGGTGCAGAATGGTACATGAAAACAAACCATTAGAGAGGGGTCATAAGGCATATTTACCGTCCTAGCATGGACACAACCCCCAACAATAAACATAATAACAACAGAGTGTCTACGGGTCTAGCTGTAACCAATCAACCTAAAAAAGAAAATGAACCAACAAAACCAGTGTATAACAACGTGCCATACAGATGTGCCAAATAAGTAAGGATACCCATCAGTCACTGTCCGATACCGCCCTAGTCATCATCTGGGCTTCCTAGTGACCAACTATGAGAGATTTATGAGAGGACTAGATGGATACGTCCAACACCTAATAATGAGACACAGGGTCACTTAGTAGATAACGAATAAAAATTATTAGGTGATGGGTAAAGAATAGAGACAAATTGCAGTGCATAGAAAGGTGAAGTAGTGGTGAATTAAAATTGGGTAAATGAGAGAAACCTGAGTTTATTCTTATGGCTCATTTGCCCAAGACTAAAAACAGTGCAAAAATGACAGTTGTAACTAATATCTGCCAATATAGTTTATGTGGTCAACATGTTTCAGCAGAAAAGTGGGACACTCTTATCCCCTGCCTTCGTCAGGACCTCAAGCAATTTATTGCTACTGCAAGAAAGTGAATGTATAAGAACACAGTAAAATCAATGAAGAAATCCTAGGTGTGCGGTTCCTCCTCCTGTGTGGCAAATTCTCAACCACCATTTATCAGGAGTTCATAGCCTCACCTCACCTGGATACGGCTCAGGGGGAAGAAGTACCGCTCTCTCCGTCGGTACTCCTGATGGTCAACCAAGCTGTCTCGGGGAGACATACAATTTGTCTCTTTAGCACAAAAGCATGTTTCTTGTTGAGGCGCAAGACCTACCTCATCAGAGGAGATCATAGAGGAGAAGAAACAAATTACCAACTCAGCTTTAATCTAATGGATATCAATCAAAAATAAAAATATAAGGGATGAACTCCTTGATTTAGTGCAAAAAAGTAAACCCACGCGACTATTCAGCGTGTGACGCACCTTGGTGGATTGTACAGGTTGTAAAATGTTTGGTCTCCTTAATGAGAATCTTAGAAAGAATGCAGACTAGTTGTAACGTTTGTGTATAGCAATTGGACAGTGAGGGAATAAATTGCGGGAGCCGGCGTGTGCTGCATACCTTCAAATCAACTTCACAATGAATGTGTCTCCTGCGGGACGTGGAAGGGTCGCGTCTGCATGCACACCCAATCCTCATGAGGGCGTGGATGCGATGATCAGCACATAGCCAGAACGTCAGCGGCTGCACGTGTGCATGCATGGGGCAGTAGCTAGGTGTTAGCTCGTAAAGCTGGCATCAGTGACAGCGGCAGATTTCCGAAGTACGTGTCTGTTTCTTTCTTAACTGGTGGCTACGCTGAAAGAGCTTCCTGACATCGCGTCTTTCTGGAAACATTGTTTCAAACATTGTTTCGAGACGGCGGTTTGCTAAAAAGGGGGGAAAACAGGAGAAGCAGCAGATCTAAATAATATCTTGATGGCAAATCGAACATGGCCCACTTAGGAATTAATCAACCCATGCACAATTTAAACTGAGTAAGTGCACGGAATATCTACACAATAGGAATAATGAATAAAAAAGTGTACATCCTGAACATTTGGCAAATTATTACATTATAAAAATGTGCAATATCACATAGTACTTGGCAGTGAAACCACTTAATAGCTGCAATATTTCATCAACATATTCGTGAGAATATTGTTCCAACCTGTAAGTTCCTTTACACTGTGCTGGTAATGTTTGACCGATGATATTATTAAAGTGTACATTTTGAGCATGTAACAAATTGCTGCATTGTGTAAATATAAGTAATTTAACGTAATCCTAGACAATTCATGGGTGCAATATTACTGTGGAAATGCAGGCCGGACAAACAGGCGTGGAGGCTGTATATAGTGGGCCAGTTGGGCGGTCTTATTGAACAAACACGTAAAGTTTAAAGAAATTTTTGTGAACAGATATCGTCTTTGGGGGTTCTGCAATGGCGGCTCCAAGTCTTTGGTCTTGAATGGTCTTGTGGATTCTTCCCTCTTCAGTGGGACGTCTTTACATTGGGTGGTCCTGCCCCGGGAGGCTCAGAAGAGGAAAGAAACAATAAGGAGCCATCAGCGATTGCAGGGTTTCCCACTTTTTGACACTAGAGTTTCAGTCACCACACCCAGTTGGTGTTTAACGATATACAGGGGCTGGAGGGATAGTGCGGAGAGGCACGTTGACACGAGGAAAGGCTGGGAGGACTAAGTGGTAGGACAGGTCGTGTACAGGGATAACAGGTGAAGAGGGGGTGGGTATGGAATCGAGCTCCAAACACAAATTTCCTATTCTAAGGAGTTCAGTGCTGTTGGTGGTTGTATCTAGGCACCCCTTCAGTGGGCCCAAATGCGCTCTTGTTTCCCCCCCCCAGAGCACAACAGTATAACAAAAAGTAGAGAAGAAAAAAAACGATTAAAGCTCGCTCGGCCATATAAGTCAAGGTCTCCCCAATATTGTTAAACCCCGCCTCCCTCCTGTACACATCCAAAGCTCCCGCCTCCCTCCTGTACACCTCCAAACCCTCATGTACACGTTCAGACCTCCCGCCACCCTGGCCCCTCTTTACCCGGGTTCTGAACACCCACCGGCTCCACCGCAACTCTCCTGAGTTGCAGCCGAACTTCAGCCACCTCCAGTGGGGACCACTAGTCCTCGCACAACGTCTAGGCTTCTTCTTGGTCTCCCGCGTCTGCTTCTTCCTCGTTTGGTTCCGCTTGATACTCCTCCTTCCTTCCGGCAACTTCTCCTTCATCTCGCTCCACTCTGCACTCCTCTTCCTTCCTCCTGGCTGTGTCGCCCCGTCTAGTGGTGTACCAGGCCCTTTTTACCTCCTGTGAAGATCCTCTTCCAGGGTTAGCTGCGCCCACTTCCTCCTCGTGGAGTTCTGACGCTGTACGGGGAAAGGACAAGGGGGAGGAGTTACGTTTCTTGTTGGCCTCTTCCTGCGTCGGAATCTGGTGGAGATCGTTTGCGCAGGTAAGCCTTGGAGGTACCGGGAGATCGTACATTCCGACATTAGGGCTGCCCTTTTAGACACCCCCTCACAATTACATAATCACATTTATGAAGACAAACAGTCAATCTATTTAACAAGGCATTTATTCCGTAATGCGAAGTAGCCAGTGCAAGGATAAATTGAGAGTCATTTACGAAGACATAGCAAATTATTATATTTAACAAATCTACAACTAAACAGAGTAGTGAACACTGATAAAAAAAAACACTGCCTGGCAGCAATAGGCCAAGACATCCCTTCATTCCACTTAGCAAAGCTGTATATGGACTGATTGAGTGTCCAGGGAAGTGGTGTCCGTTCTAGTATCATAGGTATAACAAGAACATATTTAGCTATTCATTCTATCTGGCGAGACATAGAACAAAACATGTGAGACCGAAATACATGTATCTATTGTAATACCTAGTTGAGTTATAAATCATGGGATGTTGGTCTTAAATGTGAACCAGTGGGACATACTCAGTTTCTTAGATGAAATGGCCACACATACTAAGTACATGATTGAGCATAAGAAAGGCGCACCTGTTCTAAGCATGAGATCATGTGTGTTGTAACTGACCGAACTGTCTGATGTTTCTTCCATCTCATTCAGGCCCCTGGTCACTGTATTCAAAGTATGTATCCATTTGCACTCTTTAAAGTCTAGGGATGATGCGATGTTACCACCTCTAGGGTGAGGACAACTTCTTTCCAATAACCACCATTTCAAACTTTCTGGGTGATGGCCCAAGCTGGAAAAGTTCTCCACTAGTTGGGCTCCCTGCACCTTGCACCTTGCACCTAATCCTGCTGTAATGCTGCAAAATTCGTGCCTTCACTTTTTGGGTAGTCTTAACTATGTACACCTTTTCACATGGGCACTTGATAGCATAATTGAAGTTGGAACTGTTACAATTGGTGTGGTGTGTACGTGTATATGTTTGATTCAAGTGTCTAAATGTATTGCCCATAATTGTCAGTGTACAGGCTTTACAGTGGCTGCATTTGAAAAGTCCTACATGGGGTGGTAGGTTCAAATGGGTCCTAATGTCAGGAGTTCATGGAGTTTCCAAAATGGAGGCTGCACTCCTATCACACATACCGTCGACTTCTGTTGACTGGGCGGAGATGCCTCTTTTTGCAATTTGGATATTGTTTTATCGGCCTCTGTTGATTTGGTCTCTGCATATGTGGATTCTGTCCTGGACCCTGATGACATTCCGAATCTGGGTGACTAAAAAAGGGGGTTTGGAGATGTTGCATTTCAATTTGGATGCCTTTTGAGAATATTTGATTGTTTTTTATTTTTTTTTATTTTATTAGTTTGTATGGTTTTTAATTGGTCTTTTTGATAGATTTTTGATAGATTTTAGCATCTACTTGATGTTTAAACATTTTTCACGTGAAACGCAGGGCTTTAAAATATACGTAAAGCACAGCTTTTTATATAATTTATTAATTATTTATTTTTGAGTCATCTCTTTTCCAACCAAGGAGAGGGTGTTTGGGGTTTGCAATTAGCTTCTATTTAGAGCACGTTTTTAACTCAGCCTCATATTCTTATTAATGGTTTGCACCTGTTTTTCTATTGCACTGTCGCCCTGTAGTATGCAAAGTTAGTTCCAGGGAAGCGCAAAATCAGAACATAAGGTATTGTTTTCTTTTTTGTGCTTGCAAGGAGAACACTTTTCTGCTTCAGTCAATTAAAAAGCTGTTCTGCACCTTTGCCACAGTTGGATTCGCTTGTCATTTTATTATTTAAACCGCGTCACATGCTGAAGTCGGTGAGTGGTTGACTTCTGCCACAGTCATCACGGAATGCAGCTTTAAGATGCAGTCCGCTGTCCTGACCTTCATCCTGAGACGGAAGATAGATATACACTCAGATGCACTGATCATTGCTTCCTGACATACAGCATGTAGGTATAGAGTTTAGTCATTCCAACGGACCATGCAGATGGGTACTCCTGATATGTGTAGAGTTGATGATGTAATCCATGCATGGAATGCTTATGTAGAACATAGAATGTAATGTGAGGGAATGCAGATGATCAGTACTCGTGAGAGAGCTAGATGTTTACAGCTGTAAATGCTGAGGTTATTTACCAAAGAATAAACGCACAATGCTGCGTAATTACTACATAAAGTGGCAACAAACTATGGACTGCGCAGGGGCAGACTGAGTGATGTCCTCACCTCTGTTTTAGAGTAAAGCAGTAGTGTAAATCTTCTGAACTGGGTAAGATTACACTTTGTAATTCCTACTAGCTTTGCCTGGCAATTCTCTAAAAGATGGGAACAGTTTGGTTCCTCTTTAAATAAGGCCAAAGTTTGTTGTCTGATTGGTGGAAATTCTATGGCTGGACACAGCCAAAAGCACGGAGGCACTTTCCTGTACCTGAACAACAGCGGCATTTTCTGGACCTTCAAGCCCACTGCTCGCCGCACCCGCTCCGCGGGTGCAGCTTCGCCTCGTTAGGCACTGGGGCATTGCTGACGGACTGAGAGCAGGGCAACGGGTGAGTGGAGACAGCGGGGCTGCGAGCGTGCAGGGGACTCCAGTATCCAGGAGTCCCTGCAAGACCATCTTTGACCTTCCGGTCCGCTCTCCCTGCTGCCACGCCCCCCGTCCCTTACGCCCTCCTATATATTGCGACGCCACTCCCGCAGCGTGGGACGCAGCCCGGGGCAAAGACCGGGCTAAGAGCGGGCCGTTTGAGGCCGTTCGAGGACTGAGAGGACTGGACTGGCCCACCCCTCTTGGCTCAATACTTTTGGTAGCTAAATCATCAACTGAGGGGAAATAGACCTATCTTCGTCATAGTGCCCCAGTGCTATGGATCCAAGGGTAACCCGTAGCAAGTCTTCTAAACGTGAGTCACTAATCAGTGGCCCCATGGATGACTTTATAACCCGCACTAACATAGCCATAGACGAAGAAATATCTAAGCTTCAAACTCGGGTCTCGCTAGAATTAGATGCCGCAAGGAGAGTGTCCCAAGTAATTGCACTTTCCAAGAAATCCTCCCTAGGCCACATAGCCACTTCTGTTACCCCTGAGCGCCCAGCCCGCCCACATTGTATAGTCGCTCAGGTAGATGTTCACCATTCACCGACCCCGGCTATTCCCCAACCTGCCTTAGGAAGTAAGGATGAGGAGACTCCATCGACACCTCTTAGTGTGCACATCCCTGCTCCCATTGTATCTCTCCCGAATCTGTCTCATAATATCTCCAGTGGCAAACAACCAAAGAGGAAACGCAATTCTCGCTCAGCTTATTTCCGTAAGAGAGCGAAAATTGCTGTTCCAAAAGATCTGCCCACGAATAACATCACAGCATCTAATGCTGGAGCTGAGTTCACCCCTAATACCCAGTCATGTAGTGAGGGACAGGGAAAAAATCCATCCATTCCCCTCCTTAATACAACAGCAGGCGAGGACCCTGAAGTAGACGGGCTAACCATTAACAATAAAGAATTTATAGAGGTGGTTTGGGACACACTTAAAAAACTTTTGTCACCTCTGGACCTAAGACTATCAAGGATAGAAAATAACTTGTTAGAAATGGAGAAGAGCATTATTGCGCTGGCCACTCTTGGGTTGAAAAGTCTGGAAAACCAGGGCATTATTGCAGCTGACCCAATGCCACAACCTACCGCACCCCAAACCAATCTAGCTTCCTCTTCAGTACCACCTACAATAAAACCTGCTCCTAAACCAAGGACAGTTACGGTGGAGCAAGCTCGCGTTAAACCAAAGGCTTCTCCACGAGGCTCCACACGTAACTTGCAACATCCCAAACACGAAACACCAATTAGACCGATTCCTAGTGAAACCCAGGTTCCTCCAGTTAAAGACAACTTTAGAGGTGGCTATATTGACCTTCCCCCAGAGGCAAACGACTATGTCGTTTTCTTGACGGGTGTTCCAACGTTAGGTAATGGCCAATTTGAAAATCACTGGTCGCTTAAAAATAAAATAATGCACTGGTTAAATGTCAACAGACCAATCCCCAATGGCAGAAGAAGTAGGGTATTGATGGTTCGCAGAACTCCCTGGGTAGGGCCAACGCTGAAATCCAGTCCAGGGGACTGCATAGTAGTGACCTTCGAAGATCCACACACGGCGCACCACATTTGTAGTTGGCCCAGTAATGATGACTCCTTAGTCAAACCCAAGCTACTATCCTTTTTCTATCCTCCCCGACCTAGCTGTAATCAGGGGGACAATTGGACATTGGCCCAGCACCACCAACGGCCGAATAGGTCCCGGGGCCACAGGGAGACCCTGCTACATTGGAATGGCCTCTCTACCTATAATAGATTTGGTGGTTTAGAGGAGGTGGATTGACTCCCTGTGCAAGCAGCCAAGCAACCCCGAAGGGAATTCTTAACTTGGCAAAGGCATCATTCCACTGATTGTCCTGCCCCTGAGTCTGTAACAAGCCAAGTAGGACGATCTAACAACGCAAGGGTTGATGGGGTGACAACGTCACTGGACATAATAGCAAATTGCAACAGGGAAGATTGGCCAAACCCGCTCGGCGTGACCCCCCCTGCACCTACTTCTCTTGAACAGTCGGATCCTACATGCCTTGCCCCCTATGTGACCTCCAATCTCCAGCAAATCGAGCCACTTGTGAGGTCTTCAAAACCTGTGGGTGCGACTGTTTCTCTTATGCCCATGACTATTGACCCCACCAAGGTCTCTCCACCAGCTGACTCTGTTTTAAAAATTCTATCTTGGAATGTGGCTGGTCTTGGTCGTAACTTTGACATCCCCGAATGGAACGACTTCCTTGAACCCTTTCACATCTGCCTCTTTCAGGAAACCTGGTGTTTGGAGCCAAGACACCGAGTGGGATTCTCCACCTTTTTTATCCCCGCAGTCCAGGAACAAGGATCCAAAGGTCGCCCGTCAGACGGCCTTATTATATGGATTAATATTGCTCTAGGCTTCAGGGTAAAAGAAAGAAACACCCAATCATCGGATCTCCAGTGGCTAACGATAACACACAAAGGGGGAAGAAGCATGGAAGTCTTTAACATCTACCTGAGGGGTGCCAAAGGCGGTGCATCCCATCTACCATCCACAGGTCTAAACCGCAACCTGGCTGCTTGCGATGCAGATTCCCATATAATGCTTGCAGGGGATTTCAACTGCTGTTTTGAGCCCTTGGCCAGCGAAGATATCTTGGACACTTTTGAGGAGGACACCAGGAGAGGCATTCCTATTTTGAATCTTGACCCGATTCCCAAATGGTCGCAAAACGCAATAGAGATCAATGCCCTGTGCATGGAGCATAATTTGCGACCGACAAATGGCCGATCCAAATCTGACCATATGGGTGCACACACTTATAACAGACAAGACCACACATCTAGGATTGATTACATCATGCTTAATTACAACCTCTGGCAACACCACCTAGATATGGAGGTTATAGGATCGGGTGATAGCGACCACAACCCCTTATCGCTATCTATTTCATCTCCTTGGCAGGCTGGAAGGCAAGGCCTAACCGGTCATAAGTGGAAATCCTCCCATGAATTAGTCCCCACAAACTGTAGCAGGCGCTTAAAGTGGGCAAAAGTCTTAGCCGATGATACAAGGATGGCCCAAGCCGGGACAATTTTGGAAGAGGTGGAGCCCCGGATGATCACTTTAAGCCAAACCGATAACAAGATCCTACCTCTATTCACTGAGACTGTACTGGCACTGAGTGACTTATTTATTGTTCCCCAAACCACTCGAAGGGGTCTCTCGAAAACATTGCATAAACAGTCAGACAAGTGGTATACTCCAAAATGTCGTGAGGCTAAGAAGGAACTTGTTGTGACATTAAAGTCTAAAGACACAGTTGCTATCAGGGCTGCTAGAAAATTTTACAAAAAAATCATAATTGAAGCTATGGCTGGACCGGAGGCTCCGATTATGCTTTCTCATTTCTTTATTAGAAATACTCAGCAGCCAATTAGAAAACAGTATGAAAAAATATTACTACAATACCCATGAACACCCAGGTGATAAACCATAGAGTAACCAGTATAAAACGCCCCACAGAGAATACCACACCCTCTTTCTTTGCTGCTCCGCAGCCATTTAAGTGCTTTACTCTATCTCATACATTGTATCTCATGCATTTTATTGTTGATTACATTTTTGCTCAGTTTGTTGTTCTTTAATGTCGTTTTCACTTACACTTGTCTGCTGCCTGTGTTGGCACTCTGTACGTGCTTTTTATTGCAGCTTTGTTGCTACCGCTGTTTGTTGTAGCGGGGAGCGCGCGCTCGCCTCCCCGGTTCGGGCGCTCTGCGCCTGCGCCTGTGCCTTACATGGAGAGGGAGTTCGGGGACTGTCCGGACTACGCGATTGCATGGCGTAGTCCTTTCTTTATTTCAATTGGCAGGCGGCCGTTCAGTGCATGCGCGGCGCACATTTAGTGTTTATCTCTGTTCAAACATGGATTTTACAGACGAAGCACCGCAATTTAGTGCTTTTGCCCACCAGCCTGCTATAAGTCCCCATTTACGGCCAAATTTATATAAAAAACAATTTTGGGCTGTATAATTGTCATAGGTATTGCCTAGTGACTGTTTAGAGCAAGCCCTTCCTCCACTTTTTACTCAGCTCTGCTTCTGTCAGGTTCATTCCTGGGTCATTTGGCTTTCTTTTGGGGCCTTTAGCAACTCCCCCAGATTTTTGCCCTCGGCAATACCTGGTTCCTTCCTCTGGTGGGCATTATTTTGTACACTTGGTGTAAACATGGAAGAATAATATGAGGAAGATGAATATTATGATGAGATGCTTCTGGTTCCATGGAGCAGGATTTATTTGAAGCTCTGGACCGGGGCATTCAGCAATCTGTAAATAAAGCGCAAGTTCGCTCAATTGCACCATTGAAGCGCCACCTCTCTAAATACGCCATGCAACAGGGTTGGTTGCCTTCCAAATCTGGACGTGCTACTTCATCAAAATCTCCCCAAAATCTTCATTAATCCGACTTTCAAAAATTGGCAAAGGCTTTGTCCACTGACCATTCTGGTAGTAAATCTTCCAAGGAGGATTTGCCCTCGCACGTTCCACTGACGGATACTGATGACACTTCCTAGACTTTATCTTCAGAGCAGGATGGTCCTCCACCTTCTAAGAAAGCTCGTAAGGAGCATTTTGTTGATGCGCCAACGCATCCTCAACTTCTCACTTTTGAGCCATCAGATATTGTACACCCTAACTCCTCCTCTTGCCTTCCGTCCCCAGCTGGGGCGGAATATGTTCAGGCACATATTCGTCAGCTGTTTGAGAAGGATGTTAGAGCTCGCCTTCCTGACTTGGCAGACAAGTTGTCCGACACTCCGGAGGTAGACCCTACTATGGTCACATATCTTAAAAAGTATGCAAAGGACCCAAAAAAGGGTATTGACAGGACATGGCGCTCCTGCCAAGATAAATTGTTGGATTTGCTGGGTCCTCTTACGAAAATCTTGGACCTGGGGTTTCAGGCCAAAAGTCATCAGCTCTTGTGGACCCGGACGAGTTGATTGAATGGTCCCAAAGGGCTATTTGTCAATTAGGGAATGCCAATTGCACTATGTCCTGCGAGTGTCGCCACTCCATTCTTCTTAAATCGGATCCCAAGTTAGCGGAACTGTCCTCATCCGAATCCGGTCCATTGGCTCACGGCTTGTTTTTTGGCCAGCCATTCCTGAAAGAGTTAACAAAATTTGTTGCTACTTTTAGTGGGCTGGATAAGGCTCAAGCTTCTCTAAGGAGAGCCTTTCGCCTAGTTTTTGCAAGAGCCAGAATACCCAGCGGGATTTCAGTCCCAAAGGGGTGGAGGACAAGTCTCCGGCTACAATAACAGAGCCTCCTTCTATCCCTCTCATAAAGGGAGAGGTCACTACAAAAAAGGACGCTATGGTGGTACCCAAGGAGGACATCATGATTCCAACGCTTCAGGTGAGATTGATCCCAGCTTCAGAGGTTGTCTTAGGGGGCAGGATTCAATTTTCTACCAAATTGGCGTCTGATCTCCAGCGATGCATGGGTGTTAGAGACTGTCCAGGGTTACAGGATAGAGTTCTACAATTCCCAACATCAGTCCCATCCACCTACTCCCCTGTTTTTTCCCTTCAAGAACAAGAGTTCATTTCAGCGGAAATCGATTCCCTTCTGCAAAAAGGGGCCATTCTTCAAACTGCTATCCATCCTCAGGGTTTCGCAAGCACCGTTTTCCCGGTCCAGAAGAAAGGGGGCGGGTCCCGGTTAGTTCTCAATCTCAAAGAATTCAAAGGAGGAGTGGTTTATAGCCACTTCAAGATGAACGGCATCCATCTTCTGAGGGATCTTCTTCAGTAAGGGGACTGAATGGTCCGTCTCGATCTGAAGGATACGTATTATTGATTCCCATATATGGTCCTCATCGTCGGTTCCTGCAGTTCCAATGGCAGGGGAGTTGGTTCGAGTACAAGGTTCTTCCGTTCGGCCTCTCGTCGGCACATTGGTGCTTCAAGAAGCTTCTGAGGCCCGTCGTGGAATCTCTGCGAGCCCGAGGTGTTTGTCTAATTATCTATCTGGATGACATTCTGATCATGGCAGATTGTCCTCGAACGTTAATGACACACTTGGAATGGTCCATCATTCTTTTGAAATCTCTAGGTTTTCTGGTAAACCCTCAGAAATCGGTATTCCTTCCCTCTCAGTCGATCGAATTTCTGGGTTTCCAGGTCAATTCCCTCTCTTGCCAACTCCTCTTGCCCAATCAGAAGATCTGTTCCATCAAGAGGGAGTTGAATTTAGTTTTGTCTAAACAGAGTGTGTCGTTGAGGTCTATAGCTCGGATTGTCGGTCTGTTAGCTTCTTCGATTAAAGCAATTTTCCCCGGCCCTCTACATTACTGTGCGCTTCAACGTCTAAAGATCCGTCATCTCCAGAAAGGCCTTTGCTATTCCGATCTGGTCCCTTGTTTAGAGGAAGCAAGGTTGGAGATGCTATGGTGGTTGGAACACATGGAATCCTGGAATGGGCGAGCCCTGTTCGGAGTATCCCCGAAGTGGTGATAGAGTCCGACGCCAGCCTTTGGGGATGGGGAGCCCGTTGCGGTCAATTGTCGACGGGAGGTCGGTGGTCTCAGGAGGAGTTGTCTCTCCATATAAATTGCCTGGAACTACTAGTGGGGTCTTTTGCGATCCGATGTCTATCTCTGCGTCAGACCAACTGTTGCATACTCCTCCGAATGGACAATGTGTTGGCGGTTCGGTATGTCAACAAGTTGGGGGGGACGAAGTCCAGGATTTTGTCTTCAGAGGAAGATCACAGTTATTGCACAGTATCTTCCCGGCCGCAACAATCTAATTGCTGCGTAATTACTACATAAAGTGGCAACAAACTATGGACTGCGCAGGGGCAGACTGAGTGATGTCCTCACCTCTGTTTTAGAGTAAAGCAGTAGTGTAAATCTTCTGAACTGGGTAAGATTACACTTTGTAATTCCTACTAGCTTTGCCTGGCAATTCTCTAAAAGATGGGAACAGTTTGGTTCCTCTTTAAATAAGGCCAAAGTTTGTTGTCTGATTGGTGGAAATTCTATGGCTGGACACAGCCAAAAGCACGGAGGCACTTTCCTGTACCTGAACAACAGCGGCATTTTCTGGACCTTCAAGCCCACTGCTCGCCGCACCCGCTCCGCGGGTGCCGCTTCGCCTCGTTAGGCACTGGGGCATTGCTGACGGACTGAGAGCAGGGCAACGGGTGAGTGGAGACAGCGGGGCTGCGAGCGTGCAGGGGACTCCAGTATCCAGGAGTCCCTGCAAGACCATCTTTGACCTTCCGGTCCGCTCTCCCTGCTGCCACGCCCCCCGTCCCTTACGCCCTCCTATATATTGCGACGCCACTCCCGCAGCGTGGGACGCAGCCCGGGGCAAAGACCGGGCTAAGAGCGGGCCGTTTGAGGCCGTTCGAGGACTGAGAGGACTGGACTGGCCCACCCCTCTTGGCTCAATACTTTTGGTAGCTAAATCATCAACTGAGGGGAAATAGACCTATCTTCGTCATAGTGCCCCAGTGCTATGGATCCAAGGGTAACCCGTAGCAAGTCTTCTAAACGTGAGTCACTAATCAGTGGCCCCATGGATGACTTTATAACCCGCACTAACATAGCCATAGACGAAGAAATATCTAAGCTTCAAACTCGGGTCTCGCTAGAATTAGATGCCGCAAGGAGAGTGTCCCAAGTAATTGCACTTTCCAAGAAATCCTCCCTAGGCCACATAGCCACTTCTGTTACCCCTGAGCGCCCAGCCCGCCCACATTGTATAGTCGCTCAGGTAGATGTTCACCATTCACCGACCCCGGCTATTCCCCAACCTGCCTTAGGAAGTAAGGATGAGGAGACTCCATCGACACCTCTTAGTGTGCACATCCCTGCTCCCATTGTATCTCTCCCGAATCTGTCTCATAATATCTCCAGTGGCAAACAACCAAAGAGGAAACGCAATTCTCGCTCAGCTTATTTCCGTAAGAGAGCGAAAATTGCTGTTCCAAAAGATCTGCCCACGAATAACATCACAGCATCTAATGCTGGAGCTGAGTTCACCCCTAATACCCAGTCATGTAGTGAGGGACAGGGAAAAAATCCATCCATTCCCCTCCTTAATACAACAGCAGGCGAGGACCCTGAAGTAGACGGGCTAACCATTAACAATAAAGAATTTATAGAGGTGGTTTGGGACACACTTAAAAAACTTTTGTCACCTCTGGACCTAAGACTATCAAGGATAGAAAATAACTTGTTAGAAATGGAGAAGAGCATTATTGCGCTGGCCACTCTTGGGTTGAAAAGTCTGGAAAACCAGGGCATTATTGCAGCTGACCCAATGCCACAACCTACCGCACCCCAAACCAATCTAGCTTCCTCTTCAGTACCACCTACAATAAAACCTGCTCCTAAACCAAGGACAGTTACGGTGGAGCAAGCTCGCGTTAAACCAAAGGCTTCTCCACAAGGCTCCACACGTAACTTGCAACATCCCAAACACGAAACACCAATTAGACCGATTCCTAGTGAAACCCAGGTTCCTCCAGTTAAAGACAACTTTAGAGGTGGCTATATTGACCTTCCCCCAGAGGCAAACGACTATGTCGTTTTCTTGACGGGTGTTCCAACGTTAGGTAATGGCCAATTTGAAAATCACTGGTCGCTTAAAAATAAAATAATGCACTGGTTAAATGTCAACAGACCAATCCCCAATGGCAGAAGAAGTAGGGTATTGATGGTTCGCAGAACTCCCTGGGTAGGGCCAACGCTGAAATCCAGTCCAGGGGACTGCATAGTAGTGACCTTCGAAGATCCACACACGGCGCACCACATTTGTAGTTGGCCCAGTAATGATGACTCCTTAGTCAAACCCAAGCTACTATCCTTTTTCTATCCTCCCCGACCTAGCTGTAATCAGGGGGACAATTGGACATTGGCCCAGCACCACCAACGGCCGAATAGGTCCCGGGGCCACAGGGAGACCCTGCTACATTGGAATGGCCTCTCTACCTATAATAGATTTGGTGGTTTAGAGGAGGTGGATTGACTCCCTGTGCAAGCAGCCAAGCAACCCCGAAGGGAATTCTTAACTTGGCAAAGGCATCATTCCACTGATTGTCCTGCCCCTGAGTCTGTAACAAGCCAAGTAGGACGATCTAACAACGCAAGGGTTGATGGGGTGACAACGTCACTGGACATAATAGCAAATTGCAACAGGGAAGATTGGCCAAACCCGCTCGGCGTGACCCCCCCTGCACCTACTTCTCTTGAACAGTCGGATCCTACATGCCTTGCCCCCTATGTGACCTCCAATCTCCAGCAAATCGAGCCACTTGTGAGGTCTTCAAAACCTGTGGGTGCGACTGTTTCTCTTATGCCCATGACTATTGACCCCACCAAGGTCTCTCCACCAGCTGACTCTGTTTTAAAAATTCTATCTTGGAATGTGGCTGGTCTTGGTCGTAACTTTGACATCCCCGAATGGAACGACTTCCTTGAACCCTTTCACATCTGCCTCTTTCAGGAAACCTGGTGTTTGGAGCCAAGACACCGAGTGGGATTCTCCACCTTTTTTATCCCCGCAGTCCAGGAACAAGGATCCAAAGGTCGCCCGTCAGACGGCCTTATTATATGGATTAATATTGCTCTAGGCTTCAGGGTAAAAGAAAGAAACACCCAATCATCGGATCTCCAGTGGCTAACGATAACACACAAAGGGGGAAGAAGCATGGAAGTCTTTAACATCTACCTGAGGGGTGCCAAAGGCGGTGCATCCCATCTACCATCCACAGGTCTAAACCGCAACCTGGCTGCTTGCGATGCAGATTCCCATATAATGCTTGCAGGGGATTTCAACTGCTGTTTTGAGCCCTTGGCCAGCGAAGATATCTTGGACACTTTTGAGGAGGACACCAGGAGAGGCATTCCTATTTTGAATCTTGACCCGATTCCCAAATGGTCGCAAAACGCAATAGAGATCAATGCCCTGTGCATGGAGCATAATTTGCGACCGACAAATGGCCGATCCAAATCTGACCATATGGGTGCACACACTTATAACAGACAAGACCACACGTCTAGGATTGATTACATCATGCTTAATTACAACCTCTGGCAACACCACCTAGATATGGAGGTTATAGGATCGGGTGATAGCGACCACAACCCCTTATCGCTATCTATTTCATCTCCTTGGCAGGCTGGAAGGCAAGGCCTAACCGGTCATAAGTGGAAATCCTCCCATGAATTAGTCCCCACAAACTGTAGCAGGCGCTTAAAGTGGGCAAAAGTCTTAGCCGATGATACAAGGATGGCCCAAGCCGGGACAATTTTGGAAGAGGTGGAGCCCCGGATGATCACTTTAAGCCAAACCGATAACAAGATCCTACCTCTATTCACTGAGACTGTACTGGCACTGAGTGACTTATTTATTGTTCCCCAAACCACTCGAAGGGGTCTCTCGAAAACATTGCATAAACAGTCAGACAAGTGGTATACTCCAAAATGTCGTGAGGCTAAGAAGGAACTTGTTGTGACATTAAAGTCTAAAGACACAGTTGCTATCAGGGCTGCTAGAAAATTTTACAAAAAAATCATAATTGAAGCTATGGCTGGACCGGAGGCTCCGGTTATGCTTTCTCATTTCTTTATTAGAAATACTCAGCAGCCAATTAGAAAACAGTATGAAAAAATATTACTACAATACCCATGAACACCCAGGTGATAAACCATAGAGTAACCAGTATAAAACGGCCCACAGAGAATACCACACCCTCTTTCTTTGCTGCTCCGCAGCCATTTAAGTGCTTTACTCTATCTCATACATTGTATCTCATGCATTTTATTGTTGATTACATTTTTGCTCAGTTTGTTGTTCTTTAATGTCGTTTTCACTTACACTTGTCTGCTGCCTGTGTTGGCACTCTGTACGTGCTTTTTATTGCAGCTTTGTTGCTACCGCTGTTTGTTGTAGCGGGGAGCGCGCGCTCGCCTCCCCGGTTCGGGCGCTCTGCGCCTGCGCCTGTCCTTACATGGAGAGGGAGTTCGGGGACTGTCCGGACTACGCGATTGCATGGCGTAGTCCTTTCTTTATTTCAATTGGCAGGCGGCCGTTCAGTGCATGCGCGGTGCACATTTAGTGTTTATCTCTGTTCAAACATGGATTTTACAGACGAAGCACCGCAATTAAGTGCTTATGCCCACCAGCCTGCTATAAGTCCCCATTTACGGCCAAATTTATATAAAAAACAATTTTGGGCTGTATAATTGTCATAGGTATTGCCTAGTGACTGTTTAGAGCAAGCCCTTCCTCCACTTTTTACTCAGCTCTGCTTCTGTCAGGTTCATTCCTGGGTCATTTGGCTTTCTTTTGGGGCCTTTAGCAACTCCCCCAGATTTTTGCCCTCGGCAATACCTGGTTCCTTCCTCTGGTGGGTATTATTTTGTACACTTGGTGTAAACATGGAAGAATAATATGAGGAAGATGAATATTATGATGAGATGCTTCTGGTTCCATGGAGCAGGATTTATTTGAAGCTCTGGACCGGGGCATTCAGCAATCTGTAAATAAAGCGCAAGTTCGCTCAATTGCACCATTGAAGCGCCACCTCTCTAAATACGCCATGCAACAGGGTTGGTTGCCTTCCAAATCTGGACGTGCTACTTCATCAAAATCTCCCCAAAATCTTCATTAATCCGACTTTCAAAAATTGGCAAAGGCTTTGTCCACTGACCATTCTGGTAGTAAATCTTCCAAGGAGGATTTGCCCTCGCACGTTCCACTGACGGATACTGATGACACTTCCTAGACTTTATCTTCAGAGCAGGATGGTCCTCCACCTTCTAAGAAAGCTCGTAAGGAGCATTTTGTTGATGCGCCAACGCATCCTCAACTTCTCACTTTTGAGCCATCAGATATTGTACACCCTAACTCCTCCTCTTGCCTTCCGTCCCCAGCTGGGGCGGAATATGTTCAGGCACATATTCGTCAGCTGTTTGAGAAGGATGTTAGAGCTCGCCTTCCTGACTTGGCAGACAAGTTGTCCGACACTCCGGAGGTAGACCCTACTATGGTCACATATCTTAAAAAGTATGCAAAGGACCCAAAAAAGGGTATTGACAGGACATGGCGCTCCTGCCAAGATAAATTGTTGGATTTGCTGGGTCCTCTTACGAAAATCTTGGACCTGGGGTTTCAGGCCAAAAGTCATCAGCTCTTGTGGACCCGGACGAGTTGATTGAATGGTCCCAAAGGGCTATTTGTCAATTAGGGAATGCCAATTGCACTATGTCCTGCGAGTGTCGCCACTCCATTCTTCTTAAATCGGATCCCAAGTTAGCGGAACTGTCCTCATCCGAATCCGGTCCATTGGCTCAAGGCTTGTTTTTTGGCCAGCCATTCCTGAAAGAGTTAACAAAATTTGTTGCTACTTTTAGTGGGCTGGATAAGGCTCAAGCTTCTCTAAGGAGAGCCTTTCGCCTAGTTTTTGCAAGAGCCAGAATACCCAGCGGGATTTCAGTCCCAAAGGGGTGGAGGACAAGTCTCCGGCTACAATAACAGAGCCTCCTTCTATCCCTCTCATAAAGGGAGAGGTCACTACAAAAAAGGACGCTATGGTGGTACCCAAGGAGGACATCATGATTCCAACGCTTCAGGTGAGATTGATCCCAGCTTCAGAGGTTGTCTTAGGGGGCAGGATTCAATTTTCTACCAAATTGGCGTCTGATCTCCAGCGATGCATGGGTGTTAGAGACTGTCCAGGGTTACAGGATAGAGTTCTACAATTCCCAACATCAGTCCCATCCACCTACTCCCCTGTTTTTTCCCTTCAAGAACAAGAGTTCATTTCAGCGGAAATCGATTCCCTTCTGCAAAAAGGGGCCATTCTTCAAACTGCTATCCATCCTCAGGGTTTCGCAAGCACCGTTTTCCCGGTCCAGAAGAAAGGGGGCGGGTCCCGGTTAGTTCTCAATCTCAAAGAATTCAAAGGAGGAGTGGTTTATAGCCACTTCAAGATGAACGGCATCCATCTTCTGAGGGATCTTCTTCAGTAAGGGGACTGAATGGTCCGTCTCGATCTGAAGGATACGTATTATTGATTCCCATATATGGTCCTCATCGTCGGTTCCTGCAGTTCCAATGGCAGGGGAGTTGGTTCGAGTACAAGGTTCTTCCGTTCGGCCTCTCGTCGGCACATTGGTGCTTCAAGAAGCTTCTGAGGCCCGTCGTGGAATCTCTGCGAGCCCGAGGTGTTTGTCTAATTATCTATCTGGATGACATTCTGATCATGGCAGATTGTCCTCGAACGTTAATGACACACTTGGAATGGTCCATCATTCTTTTGAAATCTCTGGGTTTTCTGGTAAACCCTCAGAAATCGGTATTCCTTCCCTCTCAGTCGATCGAATTTCTGGGTTTCCAGGTCAATTCCCTCTCTTGCCAACTCCTCTTGCCCAATCAGAAGATCTGTTCCATCAAGAGGGAGTTGAATTTAGTTTTGTCTAAACAGAGTGTGTCGTTGAGGTCTATAGCTCGGATTGTCGGTCTGTTAGCTTCTTCGATTAAAGCAATTTTCCCCGGCCCTCTACATTACTGTGCGCTTCAACGTCTAAAGATCCGTCATCTCCAGAAAGGCCTTTGCTATTCCGATCTGGTCCCTTGTTTAGAGGAAGCAAGGTTGGAGATGCTATGGTGGTTGGAACACATGGAATCCTGGAATGGGCGAGCCCTGTTCGGAGCATCCCCGAAGTGGTGATAGAGTCCGACGCCAGCCTTTGGGGATGGGGAGCCCGTTGCGGTCAATTGTCGACGGGAGGTCGGTGGTCTCAGGAGGAGTTGTCTCTCCATATAAATTGCCTGGAACTACTAGTGGGGTCTTTTGCGATCCGATGTCTATCTCTGCGTCAGACCAACTGTTGCATACTCCTCCGAATGGACAATGTGTTGGCGGTTCGGTATGTCAACAAGTTGGGGGGGACGAAGTCCAGGATTTTGTCTTCAGAGGAAGATCACAGTTATTGCACAGTATCCTCCCGGCCGCAACAATCTAATTGCGGACTGGAATTCGCGGCATCTTCGGGATTTCAGCGATTGGAGGCTTCATCCTCGAGTGTTCTGCTCTCTCTCCCGTGTTTGGGGTCAGTGCCAGATCGACCTGTTTGCCTCACACCTCAACACTCAGCTTCCCATGTTCTTCAGTTGGCATCCGGATCCGGAAGCCCTGGCCACGGATGCTTGTCTGCAAACCTGGCCGTTGAACCTGTGTTACGCCTTTCCCCCATTTGTGATGATTCCCAGGGTCCTGGCTCGCACAAAGCATTATCAGTCGGAGCTGATTCTGATCACTCCTCTGTGGAGGGCTCAAGCTTGGTTCCCAGTTCTCCTGGAAATGAGTTGTGCATTGCCGATCCTTCTTCCCCAGCGATGGAACCTCTTGCCGGACCCTCTCGGCAATCCGCATCCCCTAATCGGGTCGGGCCCCCTTCTCATAGTGGCATGGCGAGTTTCAGGGATCGCTGGCAGGTCCCAGGCCTTTCGGGAGACGCTACCAGATTTATCAGCGAGGCTTGGTCCCCCAACACACACAAAAGTTATGCAGGGGCTTGGAAACGATGGTGTGGTTGGTGTGCTCAACGGTAGGTGGATCTCGCTTCAGCGGATGTCTCTCTGATCGTTAATTTTCTGGCTTCTATCGTCTCGTCCGGTCTTGCTTATCGAACAGTTAATAACTTCCGTTCTGCCATTTTCGTTGGTCATATCACTATTGATGGCAAGCCTGCTGGAGAACATCCTTTGATTTCTAAATTGCTTAAGGGTATTCGGCTGGTGAAGCCACCTTGTCCAAAATATGTTGACTTATGGGATGTTTCCATTGTTTTGCGATTCTTGGAGGCCTGGCCGTCCAATTCTTCTTTATCCCGCAAGCAACTTTCAGCGAAATTGACTATGCTATTGTGTCTGGTTTCATGTAAGCGCGTTTCTGATGTTCGTGCATTGGACCTAGCAGGTCGTACTTTCTCACCTGAGGGTGTTACTTTTACTATTTCCAGATGCACTAAGTGTAATACGTCTTCAATTACCTATCCATCTTTTCCTAATAATCCGAAACTTTGTGTGGCTCAATGTGTTAAGGATTATGAGGTGAGTACTGCTCCTTTTCGTCAGGATATGCAGGGTCAATTGTTGATTGCTTTACAAAAACCTTTTCATCCTGTGACCCCAGCTACGTTGGCCAGTTGGGTCAGATGGCTCATGAATGAGGCTGGTATTGATGTTTCCAAATTTGGTGCACATTCAGCATGTGGGGCTATGGCTTCTAAAGGTTTTTCGATGGGAGTGACTTTAATTGACATCATGAAGACCGATGATTGGTCGTCTGATTCTGTGTTTAAAACCTTTTATTATAAGCCAATTGCAAATATTGCTTCTGTTGTGATGGATCAGCTTTAAACAAGCATAATCTGAGCCTCCGGTCTTGCCATAGAATTAAACATTTGCGAACATACGTGAAAAGAATTTTCAAATCTATTAAGGACGCGGAGGTGAGGATTTTCCCACCTGTTTTTCTGCTTTTCGCAAGTGTTGACATTGTTATTGAATATTGCAATTTGCATATTGTACTTTGTTTCTTATTGTTCCTTATTCCCCCTCCCCCCCCTGTTTATTGATGCTTTTCTTAAACAGAAATAATGTGTACTATGATTCTATGTCTCTTTTCAGGTTCTGATCCTAAATAAAGGCTTCTGTCCAGCTCGGTTTGGCCTACCTGTCAGTTATCTTCAGTTTCCTGTTGATCCACGGCTGCAAGCATCCGGCTTTTCCCCTCAATGGATTTCTGTTTGCTGTTGGTTTAATCCTTCTACGACCTTCATATTGGGCTGACCATTTTTCATTTTGAACTGTTTTTTAGGCACCAAAGAAAGAGGATGTGGTATTCTCTGTGGGGTGTTTTATACTGGTTACTCTATGGTTTATCATGTGATACCCTGGGTGTTCATGGGTATTGAGTAATATTTTTTCATACTGTTTTCTAAGTGGCTGCTGAGCATTTCTAATAAAGAAATGAGAAAGCATAATCCTCGCCTCCGTGTCCGTGGGGGGTGTGAGGCTCTTGACCTTTGCTTGCAAATAGCTCTGCATTTCACTTTAGGGGGGTCTTTGGTATATCGACCTCCGGGGCCAGCTAAGGCATTTCTGGATTCTTATGTGGGCGCTTTGGCAGAGAGATCACAACGTTTTTCAAATTACTTGCTTCTGGGTCATTTTAACTTGCATCTGGATGTCACAGACTCGGTGGATTCGGCTGCTTTTCTTGAGACGCTTCAGATGGCTCAGCTCTCCCAATGGCTGGAACATCCGACCCACTTAGGGGGCATACTCTTGACCCCATCTGTGCTAATTTCCAGATATCTGTGGTGAAGCCTCTACAGGTTGCTTGGTCGGACCATTTCCCCTTTTTTTTTCATGGGTGGTGCAACGCCTGGTGCGGGAGGCCTGTTACCATCGCCCCCCCCACAGCTAGCAAACTGGACGCTGGGCAACTTAGCGGCTGTTTGGCTGCGGGGCGGCCCCTCCTTCTTGGCAGTTTGGACGAGAAGTTGTCTAGTTTTGCTGATTGGATTTCTGATTCGGTCAGTGCCCTTTCCACTCCTGTGCATGGTAAGCTCAGGAGAGAGTCTCCCTCTAAGCCATAGTTTAACCAGGAGTTGAGAACTCTGAAACATGCCTGTAAGGTGCTTGTGAGAGCCTGGCGCTCTAGTGGCTATTGTTTAATTGCCAAACAGGCACTTAGAGCTAAACAGAAGCTTTACTACTCATCTATTTTTCTAGCCAAGGGCTGTTATTTTTCAGCTCGTATAGAGAGGGCCAACAATAACTTCAATGAAATATTTGCCATTGTGCAGAGTTTTGTGGCTCCCAAGGCCCATGCGGCGGTGATACCTTCCTCTGGTGCCTGGTGTAATACCTTGGCTAATTTTTTTCAGGAAAAAATAGCCTGCATCCAACAATCTTTTTTGGATGGGCCCAAGTTAACTTTGCCTGCTTCTTTTGGGTCACAGGATAAGGAGCGGGGTAGCGCCTTTCTGGATTTAGTCCAGTGGATTTAACTACGTCGCTCAGAATTCTGAAAGCACTTAAATCCGGCTCGCCGAAAGATCCGTGTGCCGCTAGGCTTCTAGCGGAGGTGGTTGACACTATTAATTTTGAGGTCAACCTAGTGATCAATCAGTCGCTCCGCGAGGCCAGGGTTCCGTTGCCATGGAAGCAACCACTAATTCTGCCCCTCCTTAAGAAGCCATCCCTTGACCCTCTGTCACCTGCCAACTATCGGCTTATCTTGCTTTTGCCAAGCTTGGCCAAAGTCTGTGAGAAGGTCGTGACATCTTAGCTTACCGACTTTGTAGAGGTGGCTGGCCTGCTACACCCGGCGCAATCAGGGTTCCGTGCTGCTCATAGCACGGACTCCGCGCTTTTGGAGGTCACAGAGGTGATCCGTGAGTTCCTGGATGCCGGCGGGAGAGACGCTTTAGTCATGCTCGATCTCCCGGCGGCATTCGATACGGTGCCCCATTCGCTACTCCTGGATCGCCTAATGGCAATTGGCATCTCGGGTTCGGCTCTGATTTGGATTCGATCTTTTTTGGAGGGCAGATCTCGCAGGTGTGGTTGCCTCCCTCTGCGTCTGTGCCATTGCATTTGTCTACTGGCTTTCCGCAGGGGTCATCCCTTAGCCCTCTTCTCTTTAACATCTATGTGACTCCGCTGGTTTACCTTGCGGAGTCCTTGGGGGCTAAGGTGATGGCCTACGCTGATGACACACAACTCCTGTTTTCCTGGAAGAGGGGAGAGGACTCAGTGGAGGCCGTGCAGCATTGTCTAGCCGAGGTGTTTCATTGGCTGGCAGGCGCACAGTTGAAGTGCAATGAAGAAATATCGGAGGTTCTCCTGTACGGCTCATTCCCTGTGGATTTCAGGGATAGAATATGGCCTTCAGATTTCCCTCGGCCTATCGCGAGTAAGGGCTCCGCCAAAAACCTTGGGGTGTGGTTTGATGAAGACCTGAATTTTTCAACCCAGATAAAAAAGTTGACAGGGACATGTTTTGGGTCCCTGAAAATCTTGAAGAAATTTCTTCCTCTTGTGGTTCCGTGGTCCCGAATTGGGTTCGATAGTTTCGAAACCTGATTTGTAAAGATTGCCGGAAAAGGACGATCTTGGTGTCAGAAGACCGCAAATGACGAGTCTAACGTGTTTGAGTGTTTTTGTATGAATCGATATAGAGAACACTCTGCACTTGAGGATTTAGTTTGAACCCTCGGGTTCCATTTTGTATGTGGCAGCCATCTTGTATGGTTGCCCTAACATAGGCCCTATGATTGTGGCCGAATGAGTCCTTGACACGTACGCCTTAGCTGACTTCTGGTTGACCTGGCCGAACTGACTCCTCGCCTGGGGCGAATCCTGCTGAGCCAGTTTCTTGTTCAGCAGCTGCACTGATAAAGATCAAAGAACAGGACCGTTCCCACTCCTCTATCTCCTTTCCATCTGTTTCTGCCTTTCCTTTACGACATGTTCTGGGTTGAAGGTTTTATGATGGGTTTGTCCGGCCTGATCGAACAGGAAACTAGCATATGTGCGATCGTTTTGGTGGGCTGGACAACGGAAAGTGGGATTAATTTTGGCTGTCGTGATTCGTTACTTTTTGAAATGCTACTTGTTCATTGGTTAGTTTTGTATGCACTGAATGCAAATTGTGATGTTGCCAGAAGCGTAATTTTTGGCATAAAAGACTGAGTTTTGTTCATTGAGATGGTGCAGTCTCTGTCGAACTACCCGTGTGTACTTCGTAGACCTCTGTCCCTGGTTGCAACCAATAAACTTTGGTCTTTGACGTCATCGAGAAGTATCCAGTGTCTCTGTTTCCCAAGACAGGGGAATCCGGGGTCTTTGGGTGTTGCCCTGACACCGCTGGGTTATTGTAATAGTATTGGTTCCGAGAAAACCCAGTACCTCAATTGGCGCCCAACGTGGGGCGACTTTAGCGGTACCGGTCCAAGCCAGAGGTTCGTGAGGAGCTTCGTGTGAAAATTCCAGAGGTTGGCCAGCCACTTCAGCGACCCCTGTATGTCGACGTGGTTCCGAAGGTCTTTGCTGCGAGGTTTCCCGCGTCCCGACGGCTACGAAGGACTGCTGCCCTGAATGTCGCCCTGTTTTGGAGCCTTGGATGTTTGTAGAGCGAGACGATTGACGGGTCTTCTGGTGACGCCATCGACAACTCAGTTAAGTATAAAGGGAGCGTCTCCTAGTGCTTAGTTTGTTTTGTATCCTTTAGTGGATAGCTTTGATTTGGTACCTGCAGGCCCCAAAGCCAAGGGATTTGTGTATTCACGAGCTTATCGATTCTAGATTACCCTTGTTGTTTGAAGCTAGACTAGTGAGCAAGATGCCTGGTTTTAGCAGTCTTAGGAAGGTGTTTAGTTGTGGTACTATGAGGGATTCCCGGTTAGAGGATTCGTGTCCGGTTCCTCCGATCGCGACTCCTACATACGACTTGTATGTGAAGCATGGTGTGTGTCAGATTCCACGAAGCCCAAGCACTGCAGGAACGTAGCATGCACCAGTCCCCTTCCCCAGCCCACAGGACACCCACAGGTTAAACTCTATGGGTGCACCGGTAGACCTGAAAAGAGGGTGGTAAGTTGAAAAGACACCAAGTCTTCCACCCTTGTTGGTACCGGGACCCGGCCTCCTGGATCTTTACACTTCTGCACCTAGGTATAAGCAGGACAGAACAATACCATTCATGTACACTGTACACCCATATATCCAACCCCCTGTGACCACGCTTTAACAAACACACAACCCTGCTCACCTGTGGCACATGCAGGCTCTGCCTTGCAAAGAGATGGAGTACGGCAACTTCAATCAATATGTACTCCTGTAGCTGCTCTGGGATACTGGGCAGCAGGGGAAGGGGCCGTTTAGCGGAAGGTCCTCGTACCGAAAAAAGAATAATGAGGGGAAAAAGGTAGGCTTTAGTGAGCAGCCTTTACCGAAAAACCCCCCTGAAAACTAAACAGAACAAGGAAGGACTAAGAACGGGGAGCCTTCCGTAGCGCTACAATCTCAGCGCGTTTCCAAAACAAACAGCCGCGGAGTGACCCGAAACGTCACTACCGCACACAAAGAGGCGAAACGCCTTCAATACAGAGATGCGCTCGCGCTTGCAGCGTACCTCAGCACTTCAGCGTAGTAGACACGCTGTAGAGAACGGGAGCCCCCGAACCCTCAATAACTGCACACACAAGGTGCTGGAACAATACAAGACAAGGGAAGACAACAAAGGGAAAATTACCTGGATACCTCTAACACTCTAATGACAGACAACACGCAACACAAAAAACGGGTCAAAAGCAAGGCAGGATCTGGAAACAAAAAGGGAAAAAGCCTCTACACGAGCCCGTGAGAGGGGAAGGGTAAACTACAAAGGATTAGGGGAGCAGAGAGGAGGCTCTGCTCAGCACGTTTCTGCAACCAACAACCAGGAAGGGAATCTAAACACTGGCAATATCGAGCACTGAGCCAAAGGTAGGACTAGTTTTTGTAACCCAATCCCCGGTCATGTGATGTAAAAGCATGGTCACAAAGAAGGGACTAGCCCGAATCCTAACAGTACCCCCCCCAACAATCCTCCCCACCGGTCTAGGCTTAGAGGGATGTGATCTATGGAATAGCCTAACCAACCGGGGAGCATGAACCCCCCCTGCCGGCTCCCACGTCCTATCTTCTTTCGTATACCCCTTCCAATCTACCAAGTAGAAAAGACGGCCCCGGACCCGCTTGGAATCAAGTATAGCCTGGACCTCAAATTCCTCTTGGCCATCTACCAGGACCGAAGGAGGGGGTGGCAACACCTGGTCTGTCGGTACATAGGGCTTGAGCAGAGAGGTGTGAAAAACAGGGTGTACACTGTACTCCTGAGGTAGCTTGAGTTTCATCGCTACAGGATTGATCACCTGGACGATGGGATATGGGCCCACAAACCTAGGCTGCAACTTACGAGGTCCCGACAACCTCAAGTTACGGGAAGACAGCCATACCTGATCCCCTACAATGTAAGCTGGGGCAGGGATTCGATGTTTGTCTGCCTGCTCTTTCATGGCCTCCTTTGCTTCTAACAGGCTCTTTCTGGCCAAAGCCCAAATGTCTCCCAAATGCCTACACACGTCGTCGATGGCTGGCACGCGTCCCGTGGGCTGTATAGCCATCGCCCTCGGATGGTATCCCAAGGAACAATAAAAAGGTGTCATGCCCAAAGCGGAATGCACACTGTTGTTATAGGCGAACTCCGCAATGGGTAGTGCCGTTACCCAATCACAAGACAAGGACACAATCAGACACCGCAAGTATTGCTCCATCGTCTGATTCGTGCGTTCAGTCTGACCATCCGACTGAGGATGGTACGCCGAGGACAGACTGATCTTGGTCTTCAACACCCCACACAACGGTGTCCAAAAGTGTGAAACGAACTGTGCCCCTCTATCAGATATAATCACCTCCGGCAACCCATGTAAACGCACAATTGATGACATGAACACCACCGCCATCTCTTTTGTGGTAGGAAGTTTGGGAAATGGTATGAAGTGGGCCATCTTGGTGAATAAATCCACCACCACCAACACGGCGGTGAAGCCTGCGACGGTAGGTAAATCGGTTACAAAATCCATGCTCAAAGAATGCCACGGACCAGGTGGAACCGGCAAAGGCTGTAACAGTCCTGAGGGTTTACAATGCGAAGGTTTACTAGTCGCACACACCGGACATGCACCGACATACCCCTGAACATCCTTTGACATGGACTCCCACCAAAACCACCTCATACACAAGTCCTTGGTCTTTCGCACTCCTGGATGTGCTGCCAGAGCGGAGGAATGACACCACTCCAACACCTCTTCCCTCAACCCAGGGGGGATAAACAACCTGTCCTCCTTATACAATAGTCCGTCTTGTAACACCACCTGGGGTAGGACTAACCAAGGGGCCAAATCCAATTGACTTAATCGGTCTTTCACTAGAGCAGGAAATTCATTCCCTGTCACTGCCCCTATTATTCTCTCACTGGCAATCATAGCCCTACTCGTACATGAAGTACCTTCATCTCTTGCATCCACGTGTATTCGGGAAAGCGCATCAGATTTCACCTGTTGAGCTGCAGGTCTATATGTTATAATGAAGTCGTATTCATTAAAGAATAGAACCCATCTCATCTGACGTGGTGTTAATGCCCTGGCTGAACGAAAGAATTCAAGATTCTTATGATCAGTGTAGATGGTAATCACATGACGAGCACCCCACAAGTAATGCCGCCATTCCTCAAACGCCAATTTCACCGCCAGAAGTTCTCTCTCTGCCACCGTATAATTGCGTTCGGCTGGCAGTAAAGTTTTGGAAAAGAACGCAATCGGATGCATATGACCTGTGGCCTCATCTCTTTGTGACAATACACCTCCTACAGCACACAAGGAAGCATCTGTTTCTACATAATACGGCAGGGCAGGATCTGGATGCACCAACACCGGGGCAGACACAAACTGTTTAAGCAACATACGAAAGGCGTCTTCAGTCTCACTGGTCCACTCAAAAGGGACACCCTTTCTCAAGAGGCGAGTCATTGGGGCCACTATATCAGAAAAATGCAGGATAAATCGCCGATAAAAATTAGCGAATCCAAGAAGCACCTGTATCTGTTTCACATTCGTAGGCACAGGCCAGGTCTCAATAGCCTGAATCTTTTTAGGATCCATACGAATGCCTGCAGCAGAGATGACAAACCCCAAGAGCTCCACTTCAGAAGCTCCAAACTGACACTTCTCCAACTTAGCGTACAACTGATGTTCCTGTAACGTCTGCAATACTTGCAACACATGCTCAGTATGATCAAGCCCTTTCTCTGAATAAATGAGGATGTCATCTAAATACACTATGACGGTTTGGTCCAGATATCTACCAAGAACCTCATTTATGAAGAATTGAAATGCCGCGGGCGCATTGCACAACCCGAAGGGCATTACGGTGTATTCAAATAATCCATACTTAGTCTTAAAAGCCGTCTTCCACTCATCCCCTGGCCGAACCCTTATGAGATGGTATGCGCCCCGCAAGTCCAGCTTCGTGAAGATTGTAGCCTTGCGGAGCTGGTCCAGTAACACGGAGATGAGCGGAAGAGGGTATCTGTTCTTTACTGTGGCAGAGTTCAATGTGCGATAATCCACACACGCCCTCAAAGACCCTTCCTTCTTAGGTATAAAAAAGATTGCCGATGACACAGGCGAGGAAGAAGGACGTATGTAACCCATCGACAACATCTCATCTATATATGTCTTCAGATGAACCTCCTCAGGTTCAGAGAGAGCATAAACCCTACTGCATGGTAAAGGGGCCCCTGGTATTAGGTCGATCTTACAATCATAAGACCTGTGTGGAGGGAGACCTTGGGCACATCCTTTATCGAACACATCTTTGTAGGCGGAATACTGTGAAGGAATCCTACCCGTTTCCGTCACCGCACAGGACAAGGGATCAATCTGCTCTGCCGCCACGACATAACAATTCTTTAAACAGTGAACCGAATCCAAGGTGACCAGTCTCTGCACCCAGTCGATCCTGGGGTTATGTGTTTGTAACCACGGGACTCCCAGTACCACGCCAAATGAAGGTGCGTCGATTAAATCGAAGACCACGGATTCTACATGCCCATTATCACACAATAACCCTAGAGGTTCCGTCTGTCGGGTGATACACCCCGACGTCAACTCAGTCCCATCGATGGCTCTCACAGGCTCTGGTTGTTCCTTTAAGTGACACGGAACCATCAGCTTGTCTGCCATCGAAATATCCATGAAGTTCCCAGTGGCCCCGGAATCAAGCAATACCGACACCGGGACTCGGTTCTGTGCTGATAACAACAAGTGAGCAGTAATCACGAAATGTCTGGGAGCCTGATCTATCGCCCCTACCACTTCATACTGTGCCTTTCTTTCCCTATCAGCTTTTTTCTCTACTTGTATGCATGCCACCTTTTTCCCAAACCCCACACCAGAGGGCTTCACTGGACAGTCACGTGCAAAGTGTCCCCCCTGCCCGCAGTACAGACACAAATTCTTCTCTCTCCTTCTTTTCTTTTCCTCTGGAGTCAAAGGACCCCGTACTCCACCAATCTCCATGGGTTCGGGAACGGTCTTACTCTCTCCTGCCGGCTTTACCTCAGGTTTCATATAACCACCCCGTGAATACTGCAACCGACTACGTTCTCCTCGCCTTTCCGTCACCCTGTGATTCAATTTCACCACCAAATCGATGAAAGCCGCACAATCCTCAGGCAGATCCACTACCTGTGACACAATATCCTTCAACTCCTCGCATAAACCCTGATAGAATAGTGATGTTCTCTTCTCGGTAGGCCAATGCGTCTCAGACACCAATCGATTGAAGTTAGCTATATAAGACAACAGGTCCTGCCTGCCCTGCCGTAATTTCAACAATTCTGCGTCACTAGCCTGCATGAATGCGTGTTTGGCGAATAGGCTACGCATCAAGTCTTTGAACGCCAGATAATTATACAGCACACGGTCATTGTTTTCCACTAGTGGAATAGCCCATTGGGCCGCGTTACCAGCCAGGTACGACAATATGAACGCAACTTTCGCGGAATCATCAGGAAAGGCGTTTGTTCTACACATAAAGTGGAGCTGGCACTGGTTCATAAAAGTACCAAATTTCTCACTCTCTCCTGAGAATCTCTCTGGGGGGGCTAAGGGTACTGCTACAGGAGTTGAAACTGTCACTGCTATGGGTGAACTGCTGCTTGCCGTACTTGCTCCTGCTCCTACTGAGTACTGAAAAGTGGCTGGCTGGATCACGGGAGTAGGTCCCCTATGCTGTGACTGTTCTCTAGCCCTTACCGCCACTAACTCCTGTTTCAACCCCACATTCTCCTGTTGTAACTCTTGCACTTGTGCCTGTAGGGTGTGTACCGCCCCCATAATATCCTGCATTGAGGGCCCTCCTGTACCCCCACCCTCTTCATCCATGCTCGTCCGGGCAGTGCTATATTAACGTGGGCTCGATATTCTGTCAGATTCCACGAAGCCCAAGCACTGCAGGAACGTAGCATGCACCAGTCCCCTTCCCCAGCCCACAGGACACCCACAGGTTAAACTCTATGGGTGCACCGGTAGACCTGAAAAGAGGGTGGTAAGTTGAAAAGACACCAAGTCTTCCACCCTTGTTGGTACCGGGACCCGGCCTCCTGGATCTTTACACTTCTGCACCTAGGTATAAGCAGGACAGAACAATACCATTCATGTACACTGTACACCCATATATCCAACCCCCTGTGACCACGCTTTAACAAACACACAACCCTGCTCACCTGTGGCACATGCAGGCTCTGCCTTGCAAAGAGATGGAGTACGGCAACTTCAATCAATATGTACTCCTGTAGCTGCTCTGGGATACTGGGCAGCAGGGGAAGGGGCCGATTAGCGGAAGGTCCTCGTACCGAAAAAAGAATAATGAGGGGAAAAAGGTAGGCTTTAGTGAGCAGCCTTTACCGAAAAAACCCCGTGAAAACTAAACAGAACAAGGAAGGACTAAGAACGGGGAGCCTTCCGTAGCGCTACAATCTCAGCGCGTTTCCAAAACAAACAGCCGCGGAGTGACCCGAAACGTCACTACCGCACACAAAGAGGCGAAACGCCTTCAATACAGAGACGCGCTCGCGCTTGCAGCGTACCTCAGCACTTCAGCGTAGTAGACACGCTGTAGAGAACGGGAGCCCCCGAACCCTCAATAACTGCACACACAAGGTGCTGGAACAATACAAGACAAGGGAAGACAACAAAGGGAAAATTACCTGGATACCTCTAACACTCTAATGACAGACAACACGCAACACAAAAAACGGGTCAAAAGCAAGGCAGGATCTGGAAACAAAAAGGGAAAAAGCCTCTACACGAGCCCGTGAGAGGGGAAGGGTAAACTACAAAGGATTAGGGGAGCAGAGAGGAGGCTCTGCTCAGCACGTTTCTGCAACCAACAACCAGGAAGGGAATCTAAACACTGGCAATATCGAGCACTGAGCCAAAGGTAGGACTAGTTTTTGTAACCCAATCCCCGGTCATGTGATGTAAAAGCATGGTCACAAAGAAGGGACTAGCCCGAATCCTAACAGTGTGGGTCCTATTAGCTATAATGAGGTCTGGATTAGATATACGAAGAATGACGGTGTCCTACAGTGGCCCCGTTATGGTAGTTTTGAGACAGAAGTCTTAGATAATCTTGAAGTGAGGTTGTTCAAGAAGAAAGCCCGGCCGGCGATGTTTGACTCTTTTCGCATATGGCGCAAGGAAGCCAAACAGAAAGAAATTAAGTTAGCGAAGAAGAATAGGAAGGGTATGTCAATGGTACAAGCTGCCGTTGCATACAGAGATAATGAAGAAGAGAAAGACAGTGAGCAGATGCTTAGAGTGAGGAAGTTAGCGGTAGACAGATGCTACCCAGTCTTGCCGGCTAAAGAGCAGAAAGACGAAAAGGATCTTGTGAAAGACCTGTTGATGTCACATTTGCTAAATTCACCGCCACCTTATGTGCAGAATGGTACGGCACCACTACAACCTGTTGTGGCCGCGCAAGCTCCTGGTGCTTTGCCTCCTGTTATTCCTCCACAGCCAGCTTCTTTGTCGGTTGTTGTTCCTTATGCTCAGCCTTCTCAAGGGTTGCCAACTTTGCCTTTTTCTGCTACTACTGTTTCTATGCCTGTTCCGATTATGGATCCTACTACTACTATTGTTTCGTCTCCTCTTGTCCTTCCGACTGTTCCTTCTCCTAGACAGCGGATGACCGCTGCCTTTTCTAATTTTCTAACTCCTATTTTTGGACAAATGGGTATGTCTCCTGTGAGTGAGCGTAGACAGTCGCGTAGCCAATTGCCCGATACAGATGAACGAGTGGCCCTTGACCATATGGTACGTAGATGGGTGACGTATAAGTCCCAGTATGATCTAGAGGGTATTATGGATGTTTTCCGACAATGGGAAGCACCAAAGCAGCGTTATGTTTTTGAGCTTATGTGTGCATTCCTCCATGAACAATGGATGGACGGATTGGGTAGAGTTCCTGTAGAATTGTCTCGATTGCGTTCGGAGTTTGCCAAAGGAACGATTGTGAGTCTACTCGATGTTGAGAAAGCGGTATCGACGTTACTGTTGCTCCGTAGCGATGTTCCTACTGAACGGCTGTTTGAGCCAGATTCGTCAGTTAGGAGACATGCGCGTCAATATCCGATGCAAGAGGTTCCTCCAGTATGGAGACCTGCTGATGCTGCTGCTAATCCACCTGTTTTAGCGCACTTTCAGCGTGTGTGGGTTCATGTACCATGGAAGCGTGCAGAAGTTCTAGCGCTTAAGCAGACTTTACCAGATCCGCGGAAGAATCCGGCAGGATATTATAAAGAACTTACGCAAACTGTGAGTTCATGCGTCATGAATTTGGCGGATATAGATATGCTGTTTGGGAATGTTGTTCCACAGTCCATCTAGAATGTCAATCGACATACAGATCATGATAATGAATTTGGCGATTCATGGGTGAATCTTGTTGCAGCAAATGATAGGCAAGTTGGAGGTGCTAAGCCTGAAGATGTTATTACTGAACTTCCTGGTAGGATTATCACTTTCATGAAGACTTTAATGCCTGAAGTCCGTGTTAATTGGGACAAATTGTCAGCTTGTAAGCAGAAGAAAGATGAGTCTGTTTCAGACTTTTTCTCGCGTTTCGAGGAAACTTTTGTTGATCATAGTGGTCAGGATATGGCTACCGAAGGTGGCCAGAGATTATTTGTTGATAAATTCGTGCACAATCTTCTTCCTGAGTTGTGTACTAAGTTAAAGGATTCCGAGAGTGCTTGGCCTGTTTCTACTTCGGCGCAAATTCTTGCTACGGCTCAGTACTACGAGAATAGGCGTAAGGATGAGTTAGAGAGAGCGGATAAGAAGACTAAGGATTTGAAGACTAAAGTTCTTCTACAACAAGCTTATCCACCTCGTGTTAATAATCAGCGCGACTATCAGCAGCCTCAACAGTATTCGAGGAACTCGCAAAGAGACGAGACTCCTCAACAACAGCGTATTCAGTATGGGCCTAATCAGTGTGCATATTGTAGAGAAGAAAGCCATTATAAGAACAGTTGTCTGGTTCTGTTGCAACGTGCAAATAGTGCTCCTGGTGTGAGAGGTAGAGGTGCTCAACAAGTGCCTAGAGGTAGAGGTCGCAGACAAAACGAGCGCCCTTTGCCTCCGCAGAATTCAATGAACAGTTTTGATCAACAGCAGAATTCTTCTGGTAGATCTACACAGTACTACGTAGATGATTATTATGTTGAAGGCGATGGAGAGCAAGGTAATGATTGTTAGGACAGCCATGGACAAAGAGAGGGAGTTGTTTCAGTTCCGGTAGATCAGAGTGGACCTTACGTGAAAGTGATCGCATCAGGTGTGTCAGAGCCTTTTCTGCTAGACACTGGTGCTACGAAGAGTTCTATTATGCATTCTAAATTCCCTGGCGCACCTTTGTCTGGCTTTAACAATGTTTCCATAGGTTTTTCTGGCGCCCCCGTTATGAATCCGATTTCCGTTCCATTGCCTCTTTCTGTTGGTCCTTGTAGGTTTGAAGCACCCCTTCTTTTGACTACAGGTTGTAATGAGAACTTACTAGGCCTTGACTTGTTGAAGAGATTGTATGCGACTTTGTACTGTTCTCCGTCAGGAGTATATCTTACTTTAGGTGAGAACGTGATTTCTCCGATATATGTCTCGAAAGATTGTATTCCACCTGAATTGTCTTCTTTACCAGATTCGTTGTGGGCTACGGGTCCAAATGATGTGGGCCTGTTAGACATTCCCCCATATGTTGTGACGTTGAAAGCGAATGCTCAGTTACCACGCATTCCGCAATATCGTATTTCAAGTGATGGTGAACGAGCGCTTTTAGCGATCATTTATGATCTAATTGATAAGGACGTTATTGAAGAGACTCGAGGTAATGTGTGTAATAGTCCGGTTTTGCCTGTTCTGAAGAGAACTGATTCTTCACAGCCTCCTGTATATAGGTTTGTTATTGACCTTCGTGAAGTGAACAAGATTGTTGTTCCGCAATTCCCTGTTGTACCCGACATTACTGCGTTACTGACATTGATTCCAGCTTCTGCTACCTGGTTTTCGGTGATCGACTTGAAGAATGCTTTCTTCAGCATTCCGATTGCCATAGAGAGTAGAGATATCTTTGGATTCTCTTTAGGAGGACGAAGTTTCCGCTTTAAGCGCGCTCCTCAAGGTTATTGCGAGAGTCCATCAATTTACAGTCAAGCTCTGAAGACGCAACTTGACTTGTTGGCCTTACCTGAAGGTGCGGCCCTTATCCAGTATGTTGATGATTTGTTGGTCGCTGCTGATACTGAAGACATATGTAAGGACGCCACTGTGTCCTTGTTGTCTCATTTGTCTGAATGCCATCACAAAGTTTCTCTTTCGAAATTGCAATTTTGTCGCCAAGAAGTTACCTATCTAGGTCACCTCTTATCGAAGGAGGGAAGGAAACTGACCCCAGAAAGAATTCAGACTATTGCGAGAATGAGTGTCCCTACGACACAGAGAGAAGTACGTGCGTTTTTGGGTATTACGTCGTACTGTAGACAGTGGTTCCCAAATTTTCCCTTTTAGCGAAACCTTTGATAGCTCTTACGGTTAAGGATACTCCAACTCCTATTCCTTGGACCTGAGGAATGCCAAAAGAGTTTCTCTGAGTTACGCAATGCATTGTGTTCGGCTCCTGTGTTGGGTACTCCCGAATACAGCAAGCCTTTCACATTGTATGTCCATGAAAGAGAGGGATGTGCATTATCGGTTTTGACCCAACAATTTGGCGGGAAGCAACGCCCATGTGCGTACTTTTCGTCAACTTTAGATCCTGTGGCTAGAGCGTTGCCGAGTTGCCTGAGAGCAACTGCAGCAGCGGCTGTTTTGATTGGACAATCTGCTGGTTTGGTTATGGACAATACGCTAGTGGTTATGGTTCCACATGCAGTGGATACCTTGTTGAATCGGACGAAGACACAGCACTTGACTCGTGCTCGGTTGTCAGGGTATGAGCTTACATTGTTAGCGAGCCATGTGCACATCAAGAGGTGCAATACCCTAAATCCGGCTACGTTGTTGCCGATTTCGCTTGAGACAGACGATGATAGCGAAGAGCAACACGATTGTTTCTTGAGAACTGAAGAAGAGACGAAAGGGAGGATAGATTTGAGGGATATTCCTCTTCCTGATTGCAATGATGCTTTGTGGGTTGATGGTTCGTGTTTTAAATTACCAAATGGCGATACCACTGCAGCATATGCCGTGACGACTTTACATACAGTTGTCGAAGCTGCACGTATCCCGCAAAATTCTGCTCAAGCGGCGGAATTGATTGCACTTACGAGAGCATGTGTGTTGGCGAAAGGGAAAAGAGTGAATGTGCATACTGATAGTCAGTATGCCTTTGGTGTGGCTCATAGCTTTGGACGATTGTGGCGTGAACGTGGATTTTTGACATCGCATGGGACGAAAATCCAGCATGGGCAGCTGGTGAATGAACTTCTTGAATCTCTTACGCTACCTTTGCAAATAGCGATTGTGAAATGTAGTGCCCATAGAAAGATTACGGATGATGTTGGTCGTGGTAATGCGTTTGCGGATGAAGTTGCGAAAGAAACTGCAAGGATTGTGACGAGTCGAATGTATGTTGTGGGACCAGCGAGATGGGTTCCAGAGAAAAGTATGTGCAAAGACACCATTGAGAGCGTGAAGATTATCCAGAGTGAGGCTACAGAGAAGGAGTTGGATGAATGGAGAGAGAGTAAGGGTAGGTTAGATTCGAATGGTTGTTGGACTGATTTGTCCGAATATCAGAAATGGTTGCTGCCAAACGCGTATGTGCTTCCAGTTGTTACAATGGCACATGGATTGGCACACATTAGTGTGAAAGGGATTTGCAAGTTGTTGGCTCCGGTTTGGCAGAATGTAGGAATATCCAGATGTGCAGAGAATTTGGTCAAGAATTGTATGGTGTGTTTGATGCATAATCCTGGCAAGGGAACTCCAACACCAGCTGGTCATTTTGCTCCTCCTACGTATCCGTTCGAGGCTTTGCAGCTAGATTTTATCCATATCGAAAGATGCAACAACTTAAAGTATGTGTTAGTGGTTGTTTGCTCTTTTTCTAGATGGGTAGAAGCTTACCCCCTTAAGGACAACACTGCTTTGTCCACTGCAAAAGCTTTGATAAAAGAATTCTTCCCTAGATTTGGTTTTCCGAGAATCATTTGGAGTGATAACGGAAGTGAGTTTGTGGGTCAAGTGATGAAGAGAGTGTGTGACGGTCTTGGGATTAGGCAGAAATTCCATGCTGCAAATCATCCCCAATCAGCTGGTTTAGTCGAGTGTTATAATGGCACTCTGAAACTTAAATTAGCCAAAATTCAAGAGAGCACTGGTTTACAATGGCCAGATGCTTTGCCATTAGCACTTTTGTCCACCCGAATGACTGTGCAGTCACGAATGGGTTTGAGTCCGTATGACGTTGTGTTTGGTTGCCCGGCGAATATTTGGGGCGTACCAAGACCAACGAGGTTTAGTGACCTCGAATACCGTGTGTTGCTTGACTATTTGCGTGAATTGACAACTAAAATGAGTGTTTTACGCCAACAGGTATATAATTCTCTTCCACAAGCTACAGAAGATCCAGGCCACGCCATAGAACCCGGCTCATGGGTATTCGTTAGGAATTTCCAGCGTACGAAGAACGAGCAGCCCCGCTGGACTGCGCCCTACCATGTCCTTTTGTCGACGAGATCTGCGGTGCAAGTACGTGGGAAACGCCACTGGATCCACGGCTCCCATACGAAGAAGGCACCCTTACCTTTACCTTATGACAAGTCGGTTCAGGATGGTCTCGCAGATTCCGAAACAGAAACAATCCCGAAATTTGTAACGTTCAGTGATGCTCGTTTGATTGGGACTAATTCAGAACTGGAGAGTGATCGTCTTCTGCAAGCATCAATACCTCCTGCAGAACGGTTGGACACTACCGAGCCTCATCTTTTGTTTGCCGATCAAGAATTACCTGGAAGAGACAGATACAATTTGAGATCGAGAATTAAGGACAAATAAAGATTAATAAAGTTAATTTTTTTAATGTTTGCAGGTTAACTCTCCACCAAGGATCTATGTATTTTTGTTTTTCTGAGCTGCCATCCGGTTCTTGCTGCTAGGGTCGCGGTTGCTACCAGTCTTGGGAGTGTAAGTCTGAGACACTAGGTCTTGGGTTCTGTTGGTCTGAGGCAGCCTTCCTGGGTGCAGCAGAGGCACTCTCAAGCAGAATCAACCAACAACCAAATGAAATATAACATAACATCACATAACATAATAGAATTGAAAATTCTTGTCACATATGTTTGCAAATTTTTAACTGAGTGTTACTGAATGATCAAGTACGATTTGCTTAATCGGCCCGAGAGCTAGATGCGAGGCCAGCATGTGCTGCTTTGTAAGACGCGGAACCGACTCTAGAATTAATTATTTTTCTGCGTGAACATGGCACATGTTTCGCTGTTGAGAAGGGTAGAAGGCAATTGAAATAAATATATATCGGGCACACTAATCGAGTTTCGGTGTTGATATGATTTTAATTTGGCGCATGTTTTGCTGTTGAGAAGAGTAGACAGCCATTGAAATGTATCACGCACACCAATTGAGTCCCAGCGTTGATATAATTTTCAATTACCGTGAGGAGTCTATCAGCAATTAAAAGGGTATTGGGCACACTGCTCGAGTGCCAGTGTAGAAATAACGTCCAAGATAACTTAATATTGTCTTTGAATAAAGCATTGTGTACGTGTAAGACATATGGACCTAACTTCACGGAGGATCGTACATGTGAAACATGCTTGTAATAAATAGTCACCCACACCAAATACAAACAAGTTGCTCTACCTTGCAGATTGCCTCTCCTTCTGCCTGGATTTCTCTCTGTGTGTATGTCCGTCACTGCAACAGCGTTTGTTCTCGATGATGATAGACATGAAAGAAGGACAAAGGGTTTATCCTTAAACTTTAGACTGTGAACCTACACAATTCATCAACGTTACTCCACAGCTTTAGCTACTGAAGGCAGTTCTTTCACATTAAAGGAAAAAAAGAAGATTTATATGATTGTTGTGTTAGCTTGTTATTTTGAAATATTTTATCTTCTTATTTCAATTCTTATTTTAATTATTTGTTTTATATTCTTCTTACAGGTACATGAATGGGCGATCGAGCTAAGGCATCACCTCCAACTTTTTTTGCTACCGCGATAATACACTGATTCCGTGAGAACAATGAAAAAATAGTTTTTTACATATATGTTGGCCGTAGGTGGTGACCGATATGGTCCTGTCAGGTTTCAAGCTATATTACTACATCTTTTAGAAGTAGAAGGGAGAAGACTGGATGAGAATCTTCCTTAAATTTCTCTGGGAATGAGGGATGGTCATCCAACAAACGTTTATGAGATGGCAATACAAATGTTGGATGCACGTTTTGTTACAAAGATTAATGTAGTGATGGAACGTCACAAATTGTTTTCAAGGGTACAACTGGTAGAAGAGGATACTTATGTCGCAACATTGTGAGGTTTGCCTTTGACTTGCAAGTTTGAAAATGTATGTGACTCACTCATCAGGGACCAGTGACATGTGCCAAAGACAAGAGGGCATGAGAAAAATTGTTGACAAAAGATCTTTAATTTGATGGAAGCTATCCAAGTGGTAAAAGGGATGGAACAATATGCGAAATGGTTGAAAGAGATGGATACTTCGCCAAAAGTAATTGATGTCAACAATGAGCATGCTCCAATTCTAAAGGTATGAACTTCTAATGGAAACATGGAAAAAATACAGCAGGTGGCTGATAAAGGACATATCCAGCTCTAGTGTGAAAAAATAAACTGGAGCAAGGGAAATAAAGTGTTTTCGATGTGGAGCTCCGGGCCATATTGCCACTAGTTTTATTTATTTTTATAACCAATTTTATTGATTTTTAGAAAGAGAAAAGGAAATAAAAAACAAACAATCCAGCATGTCAGGCAGCGGTGTATCATGCGAATTCCAGCAGATAGTACAGGAACACGAGGTACAGTGTAAGTGCTCTCCCCCCCTACGGCATAGCATTTGCCCAAGACTTTCCGGTGTATAATGGGGCAGCCCCAAGCCTCAAACAACGGGACTTCCTGCACAGCACACCAGTAAACCCCTGGCGCCATTTAGCCAAAGAGGGCGGAGTAGAGTTCTTCCATGCAGCTGCTATGTTGCGCTTGGCCTCCACTAGCGCTATACCCAGGAATGCCTTGTCTGCCCTAGACCCGTCTAACCCCTCAGTGATGCCCAGTAGAATGTTTACAGGGTTGTGTGACACTTCCCATCCCAATATCTCTGTAAGTTCCGCTTCCAAGGCGTTCCAGTAGGGGGCAATGTGTGGGCACGTCCACGCTATGTGAAAAAAATCCACAGGATCCGAGCCACACCTCGGACAAAACCGGGGGTGGCGATCAGGCCCGCATTGTGGAGACGACTGGGGGCGAGGTACGAGGCATGCAGGTAGTAGAGCTGGACCAGGCAAAGCCTGGCCAAAGCAGTAATTTGAGGTGCCATCATCGCATCTCTCCAATCCTCATCCTCCAGTGGACCCAACCATGTCTCCCACCTGAATCTCAAGGGGTCAAGAGACACAGGACCGTTATTGGTTAGAGAGCAGTAAATACGGGAGACCCCACCTCTTCCGAGGTTGCCCATCATGACCTGGGCTTCAAGGGGGCTGTGCTCTGGTAATGAAGTGCCAGACTTGATATGTGTATCTAAGGCTTGGCGGACTTGCAAACATCTGTAGAATTGGGAGGGACCACTAGTTTTAAATGTGCGGCCATAGGCCTAGTGTGTTGTAATTGTGGTACAAAGGGTCACTTTGCCAAAATCTGCAGAGCAAGATCTGCTCCAGAAAAAGTTAGAGAAATTGAAGATGTATGTAAATAACGTCACTGAGGTGGAGTTGACTATTCATGAAGAGGGCACTGAAGGTATGGTTGGAGAGATGTCTGTGAATAACATGCATGATTCTATTAAGGGAATGGACAGAGTGAAGAAGGAGAGCAAGTGGAAAGCTGGAAAAAACACATTGTGGTGAGTGCTTAGATGAGTTAAAAGTAAAGATGCTGGTGGATCCAGGAAGTATGTACACTTTGGTGTCCAAAGAGACCTTATCTAAAGATTTATATAAAGATTGGTCTGAACCTGACATAAAGGCTGTAGGGTATGGAGGAAAGAAAAATGAGATCCTGGTAATGAGATGGTAGACGAAAGCGTTTGAAGGGCAAGAGGTGTATGGTCGAGTGTATTTAACTGACTTTGGTACTAATTTAGTAGGGTGGTGCCATCATAAGGATTTTGGCATAGTTTTAAACCCCAATGCAGAAAATCCTGTCAAGTTGATAACTAAGGTGTGAGCCAAATAGATGCGTTTGATGACTGGTTGGTGAAAAAGTATCCTCAGGTATTAAAGAGATAGCTACCATTCATGCAAACTCTTACCTGCTGTTGAGTTGGAGGGTGGATGATGGAGACCTGGTGAAGCAACGTAATTGCAAGTATTGCTGCGATCGGAGTGCGGGTCAGCACTCTAGATGGCTGGGGGTTTAAAATCATGGGCGCGGCACAGTAGCAAGAGATAGCTACCATTAGTTTTGGACACTTAAAGAACAAAGCATTTGTATTTTTCAGAGCAATGCAACAGTTATTTTATTGTTCACTGTTTTAAATTGAATTTGAATCATGCAACCTCTTACCTGCAGTTGAGTTGGAGGGTGGGGGGTGGAGACCTAGGAAGCAACATAACCGGAAGTATTGCTACGATCGGAGTGCAGGTCAGCATTCTAGATGCCAATGACTAGATGGTTTAAAAATGTAGGCACGGCACAGTAGCAAGAGATAGCTACCATTCGTTTTGGGCTCTTGAATCACAAAGCATTTGTATTTATTTAGAGCTATCCAACAGTTATTTTATTGTTCACTGTATAACTTGATTTCGAATCATGCAACCTCTTACCTGCAATGGAGTTGGAGAGTGGGGGTCGGAGACCTAGGGAAGAAACATAACCAGAAGTATCGCTGGGATCGGAGGATAGGTCAGCACTCTAGATGTTAATGAATAATGGGTTTAAAAATGTGGTCGCGGCCGTGCAGACGATGTGTGCAGCGCGTGCACCAATGGCGTGCCAAAGACCCACCCAAGGCAAGCCCATCTGTGCCCATCCGCACCCAAACGCAACCAGGGTTCAGGAGTCCTGCCAATTTTTGCCCAGAAAATAGGGAAAAACTGTGCCTCTACAGGGAAAGCACTGCTAGACTTAGGTAAGGGTATGACACACAGCCAGGTACCTTGCGGCAAGGGGTTACCAGGTTTTACTGGAGATCCTTTCTCATGCCTTAATTTCAAGTGGGGAAGCTGGGTAGTGAAGGAACGCAGGTATCAGAAAAGGGCTTTCTAGCAGGACATCCATTGAAATGTATTTATTTTAAAGCAAGATTCCTACCCAAACATTGTTTGGAAATTTGGGACATTTAAGCAGAAACCAAGCCTGATTTGGCCTTTATAACAGAGACTTGGTTAAACACAAAAAATGTCCTTACATCTCAATGCTCTAGCTGTGGGCTTTAAGATATTAAAGTGTGATAGGCTGGATCAAAAGGGAGGAGGAACAGCTATTCTTTTTAACACCATGCGCGCGGCGGCTTTTCCCGCTGTGCGCTGACTTTTTAAAAAACCCGCGGTTCATGACGAGCTCAGCTCGTCATGAGCGTACGAGAACCGTAACTCATGACGAGCTGATCTCGTCATGAGCGTCGAAGGGGTTAAAGAACATTATACAAGCTCCACAGTATATGTAGAACCACTAGATGACCACGAGCTTTTAGCATTCCAGGTCTCTAGCGGAGAACGTAAAATGTTCGGGGAGCAGTAATTTACAAATCCCCAGGCTATAAACCTGAATGTTGTGCCAGACTACTTTCACAGATGTTTCCTGTTTTTTAGTAATTGCCAGCTTCAATGTTCATTTTGAAAATGCTGAAGGTGTCCTGTGTAAACAAGTGGAAAGTGATATGCAGATTTTACAACTTAAACAATGGGTCAAAGGACCCACGCATACTGCAGGGCATGCACTTGATCTTCTTTTTCCAATATTGAATCGATAAATATATCAGGGGATTCCCCTTAAAATGGACTGATCATTTCCTAATTGCTTTCTCTTTTATCCTACCGGCAGGGAAAAATAGCTTTTCTACACCTTCAAAAAGTATCAAAAGGCTGGGGAACCTTATAACTCCAGATCTGTTTACTTCCCATTTTGTACCAATAGATCAGACTGTAACGAGGGCTCTGTACTAACAGGTAGAGAGTTTACATTCAGAAATAAGAAATGCATTGAAACATTGAGCTCCCCGTACAGAGAGCAAATTAATTAGAGATCCACCATTAGAAAAGTGGTACTGGCCAGAGCTTAGAGTGATGAAAAGGAAATGTAAATCTGTGGAACACAGATGAAGAAAAAACAAAGCCAGATTAGATAGGCTAACATATAAAGAGGAGATAAATAGGTACAATTGAGCCCTTAAACATACTAAGAAAATGTACTTTGTAAAAAGAATCAAAGAAAAGTTGTAATTCATCTAAAGATTTGTTCAAAATAGTGAAGGAACTCTCTAATCCAGTTTGCCTTTCTCAATCATTGACTCCCTTGGAAGCTAAGTGTGAGAAAGTCAGTAACTTGTTTTATGACAAAATCTCTTCAAAACACAACCAATATTGGAGGACATAAGTTGGGAATCTCTGGAATCTCATCGGTAAAATCAGATCTTTGTTGGATCCGTACCAAGATTTTATCTACTCCTGGTAACAACATCACTGTGCCCTAATTAACAAAGATTTGTAATCAATCGTTAGGGGAAGCAACGCTTCCGGAGCTATGGAAACAAGCTGTGGTATCTCCATTGGCAAAAAAAGCAGGCATAGATGTCTCCAACCTTTCAAACTACCGACCATTTTTCCAACTCTCATACAATACATGTCCAAAGTTCTGGAGAAATTGATTAATAAACAACTTATTGATTATCAAGAGACCAACGACCTTTCAGACCCCCCACAGACAAGTTTCAGGACAAAGAACAGTATCGAGGCTACACTGTTGGTGATGTTTGATAATATCAGGCTATTGGTGGACCAGGGCAAGTTTCTGCCCTGATCCTTTTGGATTTGTCGGCAGCTTTCGATACTGTATTTCATATCTCACAGACTCTTGATGAAAACATTACATGAAAAAGGACTCCATTCCAAACCCCTTCAATGGTTTAGTTCTTTTCCTAAATATAGAACTCAGAAAGTACAAGTGGGTTCTTTTACATCTAGCTCAAACACAATAAATTGTCAAGTCCTGCAGGGATCGCCATTGAGCCCAGCCCTTTTTAATGTATACGTCTCTACATTAGCCAAGATTGGGAACAAATGGGGATTTAATATCTGTTCCTATGAGGATGACACACAGTTGCTGATAGCAATAGCAGAAAGTACGAGGCCACAAGAGACAATTTGATTACCTGTCTATCAGAAACCGCAAATTGGATGACAGAGCACTGTTTGAAGTTAAATGCAGAGACATCTGAGATATTACTCATTGGGGGAGCACATTTAATCTGGAAAGTGCCCAGAGTTCATAATTGAAAAAAGAGTTTGAACCGGGTTCAATGCACATATAAAACACGTCTTGCACTCATGTATTTGGACCACAATCAAAAAAGAAACTAATTAATGTATATATATATATATATGGCAAAAACATTTTATCTTTTTATTTTTTTATTTCATTTGTTATTTAATCAAAAATATAATTTATCAAAATCCAAGAAAATACATACATAAATAAACATTATAAGAAAACAATCATTTGATGAAAATGATTCTTTAATACATATAAATCATGAAGAACATTTTTCAACCACTAGATGATATATGGTTTGTCCCCACCCCGGAAGGAAAAAGGGGTTAGGAGGCAAGACTTGGAACAAAATTCCCCTAAAGAATATAGTTGACCCGTCACAAATGTGTCTAAACATATGTGTTTAATCTTGAAAGCACTGGTTGCAGATGTAAACTACCAACGCGTTTCGGCAAAGCCTTCCTCAGGGCATATACTTCATACCAGTGGTTTACTATTCCAAATGTGTTCCTGATTATAATTTAAGTCAATTAAGATCCCAAAATGGAAGACCGGAAGTACTTCGGTGATTTGCCAGGTTTCAGTTATTACCTTCTTCCTGTATGCTATGTTTACTGTGTATTAACCATGTAGACGTATAAGCAAGATTATAAATGTGGACAATCGACATGATAGCTTAAATCCCGCATGTTGATCAAAACGATGGCCAAGATAACTCTGTCCAGTCCAAAGGAACAGTCCCTTCGTAAATACAAGGTGGGTTGATAATCGGGAGGATCCAGAGAAACCGCACTCACTAATTTATTGTAAACTTCTCAAGGCCGCAGTCCAATACCGATCTCTCTCAATATGGCTTATAAAAAATTCGGCCGAAGAACACTTCAATGTAGATATCTTGAAGCTTGTCAGAATCACCATCCAATAGCGCTCTCTGTTAGTCTAACTGCTTGATTAATTCGGCAGAACACCGCTCCGGTATGATACCTTCCTCCGCAGTGTCCAGAGTTCTACAGCAGGTAAAACAGTTAAGGGAAACATCTGATGCTACACCACACAAAAGATGGGCATTTCCTATATTAAACATCTAAAAGCAATTTTACTTTTTTTTAGTGGCAGTGAACAAAACCTACATCTTTAAGAAGCAACAGCAAGAAAGTGTTCATTTTTTAAATGACAAAAACTAAAAATAGAGAGGCAGAGGCAGGAGTTTGGGGCAAAATGGATAGTGCATTGGAGATGTCAAAGGAGGATCTTTGCATGGTGGAAGAGGTGTGGCGCAGCGGCCAGGGTGCCTGACTCCAAACCACAGGGTTCACGGTTCATTCCCCGGCGCCAGTGGCAGGTCAGCCCAGCACCATGTGACTCTAGGCAATAGCTTGCTTAATCTTCCCAAGGGCTCCCAGCGCCAGGAACCCACTTCAGAGGTAGCGGTGCGCTTTACAAATTCAAGGTTATTATTATTATGTGCATGGAAATATGATTACTTTGCTAGTTAACATCCGCACTAGTTTCACACCATGAAGTACTATGATAGCTTTTGCTTGTCCCAGTTCACTGTATCCATGCAACAAACCATTTTGCCCTTTGACACATAGGCTTCCTTTCATTCTGTCAATGGAGTGTGTTTGTATTGTTATGTGTGAGACCTGAGGTCACCAATTATGGTTTACTGAAGAGGTTTTTGGTTTAGGTGGAGTTTTCACGCCAAGTTAGATTACACCCAGAGTTCAGGTGCATAAACTTTGTGTAAGCAAGGATTTACTGCCTTATCATTGTTGCATAGTCGCTCAGTGCCCTTAAAGTAGGAAATCCAAACAGCTAAGAGTTTCGGTAAGGCCCTCTATTGACCTGCATTTCCTGGCACAGTGGCTATGATCATAAGGATACAGTTGGTCTTCCGCCCACTGGAGAGTTGTTTTTCGATTGTTCAGGAGAGGTACAAGGTACTCCTTTTTGCCAATACTAACTCAGCAAGTTGCACCACCAAGAGTTACAAGATACTCAGCCTTCAAGATGAACAGAACTAAAGTAGATTTTGACACTGTATGCAAGAGTAAAGAAATACAATGCACATCAAGCTTTTTAAATATTTATTTATTAAATTTGACTCTGTTTCCAATAAAATACTGCTTATTTATATAAAATAGAACAAAAGGGCATTTTCATTTTTATCAGATATATAACAGAAAGGGCAACAAGGTGGCAGAAATAATAAGCATTAATTTACTTTTTTTGTTTCTTGTTACTGTGGCTAAATGTAAATCAGAATGCAGTTGTGACACATGATAAGTTCAATGCATATTACACATGATGTCAAAGACATTTCTGGTCCAGTCATGTTAGGGTATGTGTAATGTAAATATCCAGATTTTTAAATTAACACTTAATACTAGAGGATTTCCTCCTACTAACCCCTCCAGAATTTTGCAGATCACGGAGAGAAAGGGAAAGAGAAAGTAATTTGTCCACACAATTTGGTTAAGTAGAGAAGCAGCTATTAGAACTCAGGCTTTCCGGTTAAGCAGTTGCTAACTTAACCAAATTATGCAATCATACTTGTTACATTTATTTCAAATGTCTATATAAGCTTACAAATAATTACTTGGTAAATATGAATCTATTTATTTACACCATTTTGCCTGCTAACATTCTCCTGCCTGCACCCAAACAAATCCCTTGACTGAGACACTATTAATACATCTCTGGGTTCAGTTATGTACTATATGACTTGATTCCTTCCCTAAATGTCTTAATTAATCAAAAAGAGCTCAACATTTCATGTCGTAATTAGCACACTCTAAGATCACATGGCATTGGGCTATGTACAAAACTATGGAATGCTGCAATAACCTTTAAGAGCAAGACAGTACTTAAGGAAATGGAAGCAAAAACTTTGTTTTGGAGTGCTTTAACATTTGTAGGAAATAAAGCCTCAATTTTGTGTAATATTGCTAAATATAGTGTGTTCTAAGTATAGTTTTCTAATCACCAAGATTCAGTCTTGTATATGCTGTCATCTTAGAAATGTCTGGACTTAGGCCTTTGGTTTCCATGGATAGAACCCTCACAGTGCATTTTCCCCAACATCAGCCTATTTTCCCCAACCTGGTGCAGCACTAAGTAGACTATGTATGAATCCCCTTGGATAACTTACTATACCCACTTTACATTGATCTGCAACTACATTATGCAATTTCTCACTACACACATTTTGGATTTGTCAGTAGAAATGAAGAAATGTTAATATGTTTATATGTGTATTACAGGGTCATAAGTGTATTTTGTCAATCTGCACTAAACATTAAAAAAGATACATTAATGGTACTTATTGGTTACACACTCACTTTAGGTCCCTACATTTTATATGGGAGAGGCAGTATCCTGTCATTGCTGCCACTGCAACGCATTTCTAAACACAGAAAGAATTGGCAGAACATTATTTTGCTTCAACAATTTCATAATTCATTTATGTTATTCAACAATTTTATGATGTTAGAATGAAGGATATGCAACTATGAAGACTTTACCAATGAAAGCCATTAAGAATGTCTACGTCTGTCAGTGTTTTCCCACAGTAGCATATTAGATTTCATTTAATTTCAATAACAAAAATTCAAAGTCACCTTTCTGCACTCATAGAAAGACATACAAATCAATGAACTTCCTTTTTATGTTACTTATGTGCCAATTTGGGTACAATAACCGGAACATATTGTTTTCTCTCTACTCTTAGGAGACTTAGCCACATCAGAAAAATGTAGCTGGCCGTCAAGATCTAGAAGGGTGCTGCATCCACTGAGGAGGGTGACATTGAGTACTTTAGTGACACATTTGGTGTCTTTCTTACCCAAAACCATTAACCTATCTACATCTAAAAGGCACTAGCGCTTAGTCAGCATAGAAACTACAGTTTTGAATAAGACATAAAGATAGGGAATCAAATACTTTTTAGTCACACTATGCATTGCTTACCTAGTATGCACCAAATTCAAGTATTTTTTTGTTTATTGAGTATGAGAATGTAATATTTTATCAGATGCCCCGTATGGCTTCAGAAGAGGTATTGGTACAGTTGAACAATGCCTGAATTTAGATTTACTAATAGGAAAATACTCCCCAGCAAAGGAAGGGGCGCTACATCTGTGCTTTGTAGATTTATCTAGAACTTTTGATTTGATTAACCACCAAACGTTATGGCAAACTCTAAAGGATCAAGATGGAACCATAGAAATCATCAATTATATGTCCCAAATCTATATTTTTTTAATTGTTAGGGTACGTTACGGGAAAAAGGGAGAATGTACATCAGCTTTTAGAGTTAGACGTGGCATAAGACAAGGTTCTGTCTTAGCGCCTTTTCTATTCTCCCTTTATATTAATAATGTAGAGTCTTTTTTACAATCATTACCAGCAGATTCACCAAAAGTGGGTATGCGCCCGATACCAGTCCTTTTATATGCGGACAATGCTGTCCTAATTTCTGGGACAGCAAACGGGCTGCAACTTTTAATTGACAACTTCGTTAAATTCATGACTGGGAAAAGTTTACGGTTAAATTTAAAAAAAACCTTTGTGATGACTTGTAGTAAAAATAGACTCAAGATCAAACAACACCAAGTCGACGGAGTTGTCATAAATAGAGTCTCTACTTTTTCCTACTTAGGTATGCTTTTCAGTAATAGAGGCAAATGGAATATGCACATAAAGTTAAATAGCATGACATTTTTAAAAGTAACAAAGTATTTTTAGATTTTCTACAAAACTAGGTAACAAGCCCATAAGAGAAATATTATCCCTTTATGGTAGTAAGTGTACTACTGGTGTTTACTATGGGGCCGCAATTTGGGGGAGAACATCTTTTACCACATTACAAACCTTAGAAAATAATTTCTTCAAAAGACTATTGGCGGTCTCCCAAGGCACGGCAAATCATATAGTACACAAAGAGCTATTGGCCCCATTTTTAAGCGATACAATAAATTTAGCTGGCTGGCTCTTGTGGCAAAGGATATGGTCCAAGGACGAACCTAACTTCTCGAAAGTAATTAAAATGGATTGTCTGAAACTTGATAGAAATAGGAAAATCCCATGGCTGGAGCATATCTCAAACCTATTTCGTAGCTGCAAATTTGATTTTGATTATAAGAATCCTCTAAATATCCAAGTTTTTTGTAAAAGGGATTTGAAGGCAAGTTACCTTAAATTCGCAGAAAACCACAGAGATAGAGTTGACATTTTAAAAGGAAGTGTTGTGTCCTATTACGATCAGGTGACTGTTTTACCTGTATACAATTGGTAAAAAAATGTACAGCACAGATTTTTCTTAACAAGGTTAAGGTTTGATACATTACATTTTTTAGTAGTATTTCCAAAGATGAAACAGTGGAATAACAACCTACCTAAATGCCCATGTGATGGAAGATCTGCACAAACAACTGTGCACTTTATCCTTTTTTGTAAATTTTATATGGATATACGGAAAGTGTTTTTAAAACCTTTATTCTTATCAAATAGACTTTTTAATCATAACCATGCTTATAGCTTTATTTGTAATCTGGGAAATGTAAAAATTATTAACTCTGTGATTAGATACATTCAATGCGCAATTAGAAAAAGAGAAGATTATTCCCATCTGGAAGCATTATTATATGAGAATGAAAACAATATAATCTAGGCTTTATCAATACATAAAAACAATTAGTCAGAGTTTTAAAATAATTTTTATATATTATTTTTTATAGCAATTTGCTTCCTATGATAGAAGTTCTCAAAGGAAATAATGTTTTACTATTTCCTATTTTTTATGATTTGTGATTTTTTTGTGAATTGTCGCTGTGTGAATATTGTGCTTTTATGGTGATTTTTACATGCACCGAATAAAGCTGATTTGATTTGATTTTGAGTATGAATCTTTAAATGAGAATAGATAAATAAATATTGTAATGTTATATTCTTGTAACACAATGGGACTGTTATAATATAACATATAACAGATTTTTTCATGAGATGGAATGCGCCCCTATAAAACTGATACCAGAGATTCTTTGTTAATGATTACATATCTTTAATGTTTGTGGCACTGATTTCGGAGAAACCAAAGTTAGAACTATGGACCTCATTTAGACCCTGTACTGCGATCTAGCAGGGGGCCAGAGTTCACAATCTCCACCATCATAGCGGAAAACATTCTGCCCTATTTAGAGATCTCCTCCAAACTGTGGGGGATCTCTGTGCAGTAAAGGGAGCTACCAGCATGGGGCCTCATTTATGAAAAGTGACGCATCGCTGCGTGAAAACAGCGATGCGTCACTTTTCACTGTGCACTCCTTACGACATTCCTGATGTGTCATATTTAATGTATGACCCATCATGTCGCAAGGAGTTACGGATACGTCAGTATTTCTGACGTATCTGTAAGCGCAAAAGTGACGCATTGCTGGAGTGTGTCACAAAAGTGACGCAACTCCAGCAATGCGTCCTTTCACATGGGGAAAGCCCCATGTGAAAGGGCTTGCGTCAGTCTTACGCCTGCTGTGAGGCAGGCGCAAGATTTTGACGCAACAGCACCCTAAAAGTGACGCAGTGAAATCTCATAGATTTCACTGCGTCACTATTACGAGGCTTTTTGCGGGGGAACGCCCCCTCTGCATACATTATACCTGACGCAGGTATAATGTGGCGCAGGGGTTTAAAAAGTGACGCATCTACCTAGATGCGGCACTTTTTAAATCTGGCGCAACGAGGCGCATTTTTTACACAGCTGGTGCGTCACAAAAAGTGACGCACCGGCGGCGCAAAACTGACGCAAGGCCTTCATAAATAAGTCCCATGGTTTCTTCCTTTACAGCATTGAAGGTTTGCCAAGCGGGTGCCATGTTTAAAGCCTGCAATTCATTCACCTTGAGTAGTGGGAGTGACAAAGACTTACAAAACTAAAGCACAAAGTGGTGATATAAGATGGGTTAGTTGGTGGATGTCATGCTCCACAGGAATTATGTTGATATTGATTAATTAATTGAATTGCTATGTTGGTGAAATCATACACAGATTACCTAAGTATGTGCCTAAATTTAACTTAGTGAAATCCAACTCTAGAGAGAACATCACTATATGTAATCAATGTTTTTTTCAGTGTATGGTGATATAATAAATGTAGGCATCTCATGGAGGTAAGACATTCCCAGAAATAACACAGCAATGAAGCTATATGTGTTACAAAATCAGTTGAGTGATATATAATTAGCCTGCCATTACCACTTAACACCACTTTGTTTAAAACTGGGTAGAATTTTGATGTACAAATTCAACTGTTTGTTAGGCTAAAAACAATTCTCCCTTGCCTTTGCCTAACTGAAAAATTTAGGTGGTAAGGGCCTGATCCCATAAATCATTGTGTCCCAACTAATCAAAGAGTAATCAAATAGGCCCTCACAAGAAAAGTAGTTCTATACGGATGGGAGGTAGAAGGGAGGAAAGGTTCACACATTCAGGCATTAGATAATATCAGATCATACCTTTCAATAGCAAACGTTCTGGAGACACAGTTGTATTTTTGATAAATTCTTTAAAGCAAAGGTGCTCATCTCTTTTATTCCCTGCTATTATATGCCTTGCAAGACCTACTCCCCAGAGAAACATTCATATTAGAGCCAAAGAGATCTAGACACACCTTGATCTCTGCGACACTGGAGGTTTTGGTGGTTATATTATGTTAAATTAATTTATATAGAGTAACGTCTACCTGAAGGTGTCTTGGCGCTGATAGCTAAGCATAGTATGGGAGAATGGTGGAAGAGAAAGTATACAAGTTGAAAAGCCAAGTTTTAAGAAGTTTTCTAAAGGCCAGCAGAGATAATGAGGATCTGATATGGAGGGGCAGTATTCCAGAGTCTAGTGGCCCCTGCGAGGAAGCTGCTGCCGCTCCATTTATTTTTCTTAACTCTAGATGGTGTGCCTGTGTAGGTGCCTAGATATCTGAGGTTCCTTTGAGGAATATACCATGAGATGGTAAGCTACAAAATACGATTTGTCGGATGGTAAAATCCTATACTGAATTAACTACATGAGTAACCGAAACTGAAGAGCGCATAGCTGGCACAGAGGATTCCTTGAATAAGCAACAAGCAGCTATTAAGTCATTGCAGAAAACAAAAACAGACGTTGAGTGGAAATTAACAGACCTGGAAAACCGCGCAAGGCGCAATAATCTGTGCGTTTTGGGCATACCTGAGACCAAGGAAGGGAAATATGTGCGCAATTTTATTGTTGAAGTCTTCACAGAGGCCTTCCCGGAGTTAAAAGACTGGCAATGGGAGAAAGAAGTTATTAGGGCACACAGATTCCCTTTTGTTCAACGTAAGCGCAATGGTGATTCTAGGGGGGGAGGTGGGATGAATATGCAACCTAGGGCAATTTTAATATGTCTCAATAATTACATACTGCGAGAGGTGATTTATGATTTAGCGCGTCCAGATAGACGCCGCTCTGGCAAAGGGTGTGAATTTTTTGTGCGTCCTGATTTTTGCCCTTCCACTGTCCAGCAAAGATGGCAACTGCGACAGTTGATTTAGTTGTTCCAAGCCAAGGGGGCACAGGCTTCTCTTTTAAACCCAGCCAAATTAAAGGTAATACATAAAGATCAAACACAATACTATACATCTGAGATTCAGGCGCAAGACTTTTTGAAGACATTGGGTAATTAATAATATTTTGTATACACGCTCATTTCTTTGTAGCAGCTAAATGAGTTATTTGCTGCTTTGACTGATTCTCTTTTGCTTTTGTGCCTTTTTTTTCTGGGAAGTCTATTCACTATTCGCACTCTCTTTCGGGGTTGAGATGGCTAATGACTTAATTAGCTGGTTTGGTTGTTGAGATTAAAATGTATATGCAATATATATATTTCTCTGAATTGCTCAATTAACTTTAAGTGGTCTCTATAAGATAATCCTTACTATCAATCCTTACAATCCTTACTATGTTGTACATGTAGGAAAATCCTTAGTTTTATTGGTGAGTTCAGACATAACGGGTGATGGTCTGGCACGGGGTCCTGGGGGAGGGTGGCTCACATTCACTCTCATCACTGAGGACATGGTCCTTAAGCCCTGGTGTGGGTGGTGGGTGAGGGAGGGTTGGGTGGGTGGGCGTTTGAGGGTTGGGGGTGCTAGGATGGGGGGATTAAACATAAAAGTTATACATGAGTACATTTTTTTTTCCTATTTGGAAAATTGGTTTGCTAGGCGGAGGTTCTATGATGTAGTGGTCTATATGAAAGAATTTAATGGCAGCTAAAGGTATCAGACTAGGTACATTGAATGTCAGGGGAATGAACTCCATTAATAAACGGCAGCGGGTAGCTCGGGAACTTCAGGTGCTCTGCTGTGCTATTATTTGTCTCCAGGAGACGCATGTAATATGGGCCAAACGGAAATTTTTAACTGAATTAGGGTATAATGTATTAGTATGTACTAAACAAACTTGTACATCTCGAGGTCTTCCAATACTGGCAAAAAAGCATATTGTAGGCACAGGCCGGATACTAGAGGATGGTCTCGGCAGATGGACAATATCTGAATGTGTTGTTGGATCGTTAAAGTTTACGCTATGCTCCGTATATGGTTCCAATTTTGATGAGTCTGCCATTCTAGATTTTCTCAATGTGGAACTGTCAACCTGGTCTACCCCTTTAATCATATGCGGGGATTTGAATATAAATTTGCAACCAAATTCACTGAGTAACGATAGTTATAAGTATATTGTTAGGAAACCAAAAGTATATAAGTCACTACAAGCACACTTAACGGCACATGGATTGGTGGATTCATGGTCCTATCTTAGGGGTAATGATCCGGGATACACTTTTTTCTCTGTACCTCATCAGAAGTTAGTGAGGTTAGATTATTTATTTATTGTGCAACATTTGCTAATTGATGCATGTATCCAGGTCTACCCAAGGGTCAAGTCTGACCGTGGTCCTGTGGTCTTGACTTTAAACATTATAAGTGCAACCAGTAACCCCTGGGAATTCTCTTTTGATCGTAAATTGTTGTTGGATATAAAATTCCATGACTATATGATGGGTTGGATCACAGAATTTTTTAGGAATAATAGGGAGAGTACCGAAATGGGCTATGTCTGGGATGCGTTCAAGGCCGCGTTTAGGGGGGAGGTATTCAGCTTTGGGTTGCATGCGCAAAAACAATTGCGGTTAAAAATAAAGGAGCTGTGCCAAGGTCTTGGAAAGGCTGAGGAGCAGCTTGTGCAAGATATACATACAGGTTGTGATATTCAAGATTCCGCTGTGGAAGTGGCCTGGTGTAAGTCAAAAAGAAATCTCCAGTGGAGTCAGGAGCGACTAAAACATATACTGTTAAGCGACAGATTAATTATGAGTATAGGGATGCAAGTGGCAGGTGCCTGGCCCAAAAAACGAGATCTAAGGAAGCTGTGCAAAGAATTCACTCCCTTGTTGATTCCACTGGAAGAGTGGTAGAAACCGAGATTGAAATATTGGAAGTATTTCAGAAGTTTTATGCAACATTATATTCAAGTGAAGACTATGACATCCATAAAGCTGCAATATTTTTACAGCAACATTGTAAACAAGACCTGGCCACGGAGGCAGTAGCGAAGTTAGAGGCCCCTATTACGCTACTTGAACTTGAACTGGCTATCAAGGGATTACCCGCAGGCAAGGCGGCGGGGCTTGACAAACTCCCGCTGGAGATTTATAAAAGCTTTTTTCAAGTCCTAAAGGACGATATGCTAACCATCTTCAGGCAGTCTCCGACTGGAGCATACCCTAGATCATGGGATCAGGCCAGCATCGTGGTTTTTAGAAAAAAGGGAAAGCCTGCAGATCGTGCAGCCTCATATCGCCCTATATCATTGTTAAACACCGATTGCAAAATGTATTCAAAAATATTGGCGGCAAGGCTGGCCGCAGTGATTTCTCCACTGGTGTCAATACGGCAGCACAAGTTTATTCCCAAACGCGGAACAACAGACCATGTCAACCGGGTGATAGCTTTAATAGATTATGCTAATGGCACCGGTGAGGCTCTCAGTCTTATACTATTAGACGCCGAGAAGGCTTTTGACCAAGTCGCTTGGGCTTTTTTATGGGCTGTGATGAGAAGTCCTGGGTTCGGTCCACAGTTCATAAAAGCCCTACAGACGCTATATCAACAACCAATAGCTAGGATCTATACTATGGGCTACAATCGGCAGCAGTGCCTATATGTGGGGGAAAAAGGCAAGGTTGTCCTTGCTCCCCGCTATTATTTTCTTTATATATTGATCCGTTTTTAAAGATGATCGAGAGTAGCTCTCGGATACTGCCAGTAAAAATACATCAACAAGAATACCGTGTCATCGCATATGCTGACAATGTGGTTGTTGTCTCCCCAAAACCAGCAGTGGCAATTTTAGAGATAGAGCATTTGGCGGCTGTATACGGAACAGTTTCTGGTTATAAATTAAATACCGCCAAAACTCCGATATTATGTATCAACACCAGACCCTATGCAGATCCCAGGGTATCACAAGAGGTGATGTATTTGGGGGTATGGTAAGGGCCTCTGCCTCTGCCTTGGTGGAATCTAACTGGGATAGGTTAATGTCCGGGATTCGGAAACAACTAGATCAATCCGAATGTTTGCATTTAACATTAGTAGGCAGATGCAATACTTTAAAAATGATGGTTCTACCCAAACTTTTGTATTTTTTCTAACCCTGGGCGAAGGACTTCGCTACCCCCACGGAGTGGGCGGAGTGTTGCCTACTTCGCCCTTTGCAAAATAGGCGTAGCTGGCAACGTAGCGAAGTTGCCCGCCACCCGCCTCCCTCCCGCCCTCCCCTACATACCTAATTTTTGTAAATTCAAGAAATAAAAGTAAATAAAAGGCACTTACCTTGTCTGCTGTGTCCCGGGGCTCCCTCTGCTCCTTCGCGCCGCCATCGCCGCCATCTTGGGTACTAATGCGCATGCGCGGACGGCCGCCCGCACATGCGCATTTCTCGTGAGAAATGCGCATGCGCGGACGGCCGCGCAGGCGCATTGCTATCCAAGATGGCAGCGCGAACGAGCAGAGGGAGCCCCGGGACGCAGCAGACAAGGTAAGTGCCTTTTATTTACTTTTATTTCTTGAATTTACAAAAATTAGGTATGTAGGGGAGGGGGGCAGGTGGCGCGTAGTGGGGCTACACGAAGTGCGTAGGTGGGCGTAGTTTCTCGCCCACTTTGCGTAGCTTCACGTAGCCCCACTACGCATACTACGCCCAGGGTTAATTTTTTCCGGTGTGTGCCATTGGAGATACCCCAGGCTAGCCTTATGCAGCTTCAATCCCTATGCATGACATTTCTATGGGCACGGGGGAAAGCTCGCCGTGCCAAGAGATATATGGTTTTACCGAAGGCTGTAGGTGGCTGGGCTGTACCTGATTTTGTGCTTTATTACTATGCTTGTATACTCCAGCACATGAACATATTGCTTACTGGGGAAGGACCGGTAGACCCAGCTCAACAGCCGTCCATATATAGCATGTTGCTAGGCACTGAAGTGAAAAATCGGCTTTTTCTTAACTTGGATTGGAGCTACTACAAGCGCACAAGATTTAAGGTTCTAATGGCTGCGTACAAAGTCTGGAATGCTGTTAAAAAAATATACAAGGTAGAAAAAATATCTTGGTATACTCCACTGAGTGCTCCGATTTTCTTTCCAAGTGTATTCTGGGATCGGGTGGTGTATAACTGGCGAACCAAAGGGATAAATTGTGTGGGTGATTTGTTTACAGCAGCTGGGTTGAAGTCGTTTGAACAGCTTAAGGAGCAATACCACCTTCCAACCTCACATTTTTTTAAATATTTACAAATCCGTGATCATTTGCTGAAAGCCCGATTGTGTATACAATCTAATCCACTTATTGAAGCTAACAAGAAAGCAGCTCGGATAGGTGTTCTTTATAGTCTAATGATAGATGCTATGCCCAATGACTTAGAAATCCATACTAATAAATGGGAGAATACATTGAGATGTCAAGGGATCTCACTCGAGACCCCAATCAAATTAGCTGGGCGGCAATTTCTGTCCGCTAATCTAGCCGCTCAACACTATAAAACCATTTTTTATCTATACCACACGCCTGACAAAATCTCAAAATGGGGAGGCGAACCGGATGGAAAATGCTTTCGGTGTGGTGTCTCTGCGGCTGATGTGGTGCACATTTTTGATACATGTGTAGAATTGAGGAATCTGTTTGAGCACGTAGGTAAGTTTCTGTCTGAGATTGTGGGAACACCTACCCAGCTTTCACTAATGCAGATTTTATTGGGGGTAGAAATGGGTGCTGGTGCGGGCTCCGTGCCCAGTAATACTGTATATCTGTTTTTTGTAGCCACAGCAGTGCTTAGGCTCTGTATTGCTTCGTGTTGGTTGCAAAAGGAAGCTCCATCATTTGATGCCTGGTGGGCGAGGTTTTTTGTTATGTTTAATATCGAGCATAGCTTATATTCCCTGAAAGGCCAGCGGAAACGGAAATTGGGGGAGCAAATCTGGGGGGCTGTTAGATCTTATTTGGAAGTGGATGCTTGAATTCCCCTGATTTCATATGTATTTGCATGTATTTGTGCGTTTGTTTTATGATTCAAGATTATCTTCGCTCAGAATCTGCTTGATGTCTGGTACATCTAATGTATGATTTTTTTTTTTAATCGAATTCCTACATCCGCCTTCCAATTTGTTGATCTGAAGTATTGTTATGTACTCATGTATTTTTTCAATAAATAAAATAAATACAAAAAAAAGATGGTATTTCTCAAACATTCTGGACCCATGTCATGCAGGGCCTTAAAGGTGAGACAACGGGTTTTAAATTTGATGCGATTACTGACAGTCAGTCAGTGTAATTCTTAAATGGCCATAGATACAGACTGATGTTTCGGAAGATTGAGAAGTACTCTGGCAGCTGAGTTCTGCAGGACCTGCAATTTATTGAGGTATTGTTTCTGCAGATTGATATGTAGGCAGTTACAGTAATCTATTTTACATCAAATGAGTAAGGAAATTACAATTTTTCTGGTGCTAACTGGAATGTAAGGGAGGATCTTTCTAATGTTTCCTAATAAATTATAAGAAATGGATATGATAGAGTTAACTTGTTTACTGAATTTATGTTTGTCGTCCAGAATCATTCCCAAGCTTTTAACCTTGAGAGTTGGAGTAGGAATGGAGCCTATCTCTGATGGCCAGAGTCAGGAGTCCAAAAGTGAGGATTTTTTCCAAAGAAAATTGCTTCAGTCTTCTCTGAATTTAGCTTAAGACAATGCTACACAATTTGTGTGTCATCTGAGTTGGAAGTGAGTGAGACACCAAAAGATTGAGTCAGCGGGGCAAGCGCAGCCACATATAGTTTGAATAGCGAGGGGCTGAGTGAAACCCCTGGGGCACCCTGCATGGTAGGGAGAACATTTTTGAGCTGAAGCTGCCTTGAATCACAGTGTTTTCCCTAATGTTTAAGAATGATCTGAGTAGATCTAAGGCTGTACCTTATGTACCCATGGTCTTAAGGCAAAGGCATAGTGTTGAATGATCCACCAAATCAGAGGCCGTGGACAGACCTAACAGGATAAAAGCTGCATTTCCTCCTTCATCAAGGATAGGTTTAAGTTTGTCTGTGGCTTTGGTCAGACCTATCTCGGATCTGTGATCTGACCTAAAGCCAAATTGAGTTGGTTCTAACAAATTGTATTCCTTCATGAATTGGGTAAGTTGGGAATTCATATTTTTTTCAATTAGTTTAGCCGGGAAAGGAAGTCTGGAAATAGGTCGGTAGCTAGACGGACTGTCAGGATCGAGGGTAGACTTTTTTAGATGAGGAAGAATGGATGCCTTCTTCCATGCTGATGGAAAAGTGCCTGATAGAAACAAGGAATTAAAAATGTTGGCTAGGCACTTTGCTACAGGCTCATGAATTTAATGGATCCTGATTTAATGGACAGAATAAGATGTTCTACCTGGGTTGTAAAGACTGTACTAAAACTAGACATATCAGGATGGGGGTTGTTATTTACTAATTATTGCTGCAATGTCGGATAATGATTCCCCAATGAGTTAAATATATTATAGATATGGTGGTAACAGGACAGGGTCATATACTGGCCTCACATATTTATAATGCTCTACAAAACAGGAAACAATTGCCACTGAAGCCAAGACAGTTATGGGGTGGTGATCTATAGGACCATTTGTGGAGTGGGGAAAAGACTGTGTGCAAATACAGGAGATTGGTAGTAATGCTAGTTTTAAATTAACACACTTCAATTTTGTACATTGCACCTACCTGACTCCCTCAAGGGCCCCACCAGGATGCTTAAGATATTGATGCACAGCTTGTCTGAGGTGTGGGGAGGTCACACATGACTTGGACTTGAAATACTGTGAGTGTTGGGGGAGGTAGTGGCAAGATTGCGACCAACCAGAGGTATCAATACAGAATTATCAATTAAACACTACCTATTAGGTATCATACCCAACCCCAGTAACAATAGAGATTTGTAGCACTGGACCTACTATTAGCGAAACAGCAAAGAGCCGTACAATGCCTCTCCTCTCAAAACCCTATGAAAACAATAATGGCAAAAGATATGATGGAATGGGGCAAGGCTGAAAAATTACAAATGTGAGAGGTCAAAACGTTATAGGGAGAAGCTGAGGATCTAGCTATGTGGGCTGAAATGTCACAAACATTAGCAGAGCCCCTGAATAATGCCCCTCCATTGATTGATGAATGGACAGGAGGTTACATGATAGGTAATAAGAGAATGATGGTTGGGGACGGTATGAGAGCTGGGAAGCTGAAAGTGAGAAGACTAATTTGAAACCCTCAGTGGGTGGGAAGCGAAAAATATATGAACGTGGTCAGCGCTCATGAACTAAGAAGTGATAATATTAGAATGCAGGCTAAGAACATGAGAGTGCTAAGCAAAGAGTTTCATAATTTAAGTGAGAGAAGAAGAGCCCCAATCAAGTCAATGTGTACCATTTATTGATGTTTTGATATTTTATTTATGTTGTTTCAATATTAAATAGTGACAAGAAAATGATAAAGATCTAAAAACCAATGATGTGCCTTGCTACGAAGCCGTATGCTCACCCACTGTGCCGCTTTACCTTTCTGTGCATCAAAGATCTCTGACTAGTAGCATCACATTTTCACTGAGAAATTGTTCTGGGAATGACTGATCATTATGAATGGATGTGACCTTAGGATTGAGCACAGATTTTACTACATTAAGCAAATAGTCGAGTAAGTGGCTCTTATGAAAAGCTCTCTCTGTTTCCAGTGTCAGATAATTACATCGCAGCCACTCAGTAAACTTTCAGTTACTTCAGAGGAGTCACCATGATGGTGGCTGCTCTGAAGACACAGAGATCTTCGTTGGGCTAGCCAAGATCTGTAAATTTGATGGCCGGTTGTCTGGACATGATGGCAGAAGAATTTACCTTCATCACCTTGAGTGGCGGTGGGCCACCTGCCACAGTATAATGGGGACCCTTTCTTTCATGGTTTATTAGCCCACCCCAAAATACAGAATCAGCCCACTCCCTAAAGTCGGTCTTTTATCAGAATGCAGGTTCCTTCAATGGTTACATCATGACCCTCCTGCACAAGAAAGTAAAAAAGAACAACTTAACTTTTCATGTTAAGGACAGCATGAGACTTTAGTCAATGGTAGCTAGATAACTGGAATAAAATCCATCAAGGTTGCTAAGTGCTAATGCCATCTTGAACCCAAAGTGCATTGTGGCAGCAACAGTTACAAATTTGACCCAAGGCAACTGAGGTGAGTGATATTTATTCATGTGGCACACTCTGCCCTGCAACCTACTCTAAGGCATACTTCTCCTGTGCAAAGCCAGCAGGCCCTTCTGCTTATCTTCCTGCATTAGAAGGTCAGGCTCCTTGCTCTGCTCTAAGTCTTTCATTTCTTGCAGCACCTGGCTTGCTTGCCGGAGGTGCTGCACGGCCTCACTCAGGAGAGTCTCAGCACTGGCCTTTGGCCCATTACCATCAGAGTGTTTATCCATGTCCCCCTGTAAGACTTGCTGTAGAAGCATCTCGGTTTTCTCCCTGCCAGAGGTGAGCCGAATTTCCATCTCATCCAGGTGGTCCTTTTTCAGTAGCAAGACAGGACCTTCTCTTCTAGTATCCAAACTGTCTTTGGACAATAGATCTCCCAATGAGGAACACCTAGCTTTAGAAACAGGTTGACCTTGCATGACAGGAGATAGTGGACTTTGTGAATCATCTAAAAAGGTAATGGTTATTTCAGGTTTTGTTCCACTGACATTTGAGATTTGATTTGGCTTGGGGTCCATTTTTACTTCATTTTCTTTCTTCTCCTTTTCTCCATTAGCTTCCTTAATCATCTTGATAGACAATGTCTCTTCATTCTGAGAACTGTTCTGGTACTTTTCTGGAGAATCATCTTGCACTTTCACTTGTTGATACCCAGAATCCTCAGCATCCTTATCCATAACATCCAAACTGCTCTGGCTGGAACTCAGTCCTTCCTCTTTCTTTTTCCTGTTTCCTGTCAAGATCTTGGGGCGTGGTAATGGAGGCTTAAGGGCTTCCTTTTCAGCAACAGCCAAAATGTTTTCCTGGCTGGATTCCAAAGAATTGGAAACCCTCACACCCTTGTACTCAGGTGCTGGTTCATCCCATTTTATCTTCATTTTATCTGACAGGATCTTTGGGGGAGGGGTTGGAGCCTTGCTTGCGTGCTTGGAAGGATCCTTGGTGAGATCTTCCTGACTAGTGCAAAGCAGGGTTTCAGCATCAAATGTATCCTCAAGCGTTTCTTTTGATGCTGTCCGTTCTTTAAGGGGCTTAGGTGGGGGAGAGGGAGTGTCAGATTCTAGGGTGGTTTCGGCAGGGTCCTCGTCCAAAGGTTCCTCTGAAGTAAAGGAAGGTTTCGGCTTTGAAGGGGGCATAGGTGGCTTGTAATTCTCCTTTGGAGACAATGGTGTTTCCTTCTCGCCCGTATCGGGTATGATGCTTTGGGGGCCGTTACCCATCTCATCCAGATCAAGCCTCATCATACCGTCTGAGGCACCGTCGGCTACCTAAAAACAGAACAAAAAGACAGGTCATTGCCTACTATGTACTTTGTGCAATAGTTATATAGAGGTGTGCAATTTTGAAAATGTTCTACTTGTCTTGTCATTTTTTTTAAATCGACTTGTCCCTTTTGGTGCCATGCAGTGAAGTAACAAATTCTGGCACAGTTCTTATTATATCAGAGGCCTGTTAATAGTCTGTATGATTATGCCCAGACTCATGTTATGTCCAGAATATAGATTCTAGAATGTCACTGAATTTGTTCTCTTTCTGTAAATATGCATACATGGGCTAGAAGCAGGGGGAAGAAGTAGTTCCAGACTGGAATGCCTTGTGAGGATTGTGGTAGGGAATATTGAGAACAGAATATGGTATGAGCACAATATCATGACCAAAATATCGAAGCCCAGAATATCAAGGAGGTAAGAGCATAGAGTAAGTATATATGTGTATATCACTAAGGAGTTACAGACAGAAATCTACCGAAAATTACCTGTGGATATTCTGGTACTTGATATTCTGGTTAGGATATTGTGACCAACTTATATTCTAGTCATGGTATTCATAACTCACACCTCTGTAGGTTTGTGCTGGCCCACGAAAAGGTACTCACCAAATCTTTGTCAATCGCTTCCCACACTAGGAAATGTTTTCAAATGCTCTGCAGATTTTTGCATGAGCAGATATAGGTGTGCTAATGAAAAAATGGAATTCAAAAACTTTTCTAGAAGTATGGTTTCCAGGAGTACTTGTGTAAACTCTTGCGCATTACTGAAAATCATCAGTGAAATGTCTTAAATCTGCAGGTGCACTTTTGTGAATTTCATCTAGAATGCAGCCCATAATTTATTTTCAAGTAGCTGAGACTGGTTTTACACAGTGTTTACAATATTAGTCTATTTTTAAAACAGTGTCATGGATCAAACATGTTTTAATAAACAAATTCCACCAAGAAATTATATTTAAAGCTACATACTATCTTAGAAAAACCTTTTTTCCTAATTGTAATTTTTGTGCACATTTTTTAAGGAAATAATCACCAATCTTAATTCAATGCTTCTGCACGTATCTCCACATAACTATGAATCATTGTGAAGCATTATATATAAATATATATATATATAAACCAGAGGTTTTAGGGACATTACAGTTAGGAATTAGCATTTAAAAAAACCTTAGAAATTCACTGTAAAAACTACCACAGGACGTTATAGTTAGGCTGTGTGTAGACCTATGAATCAGTGAGTGGGTATGTAGTAACTGGTATTGGTGTATCTATGGTTTCGAAAATGGTAGTCTGTATTTTAGAGTGGGTGTATCAAAGGTTATATTAGGGTGTGAGGAGGTGTATTAGATTATCACATGGATGATGTCAACAGTGATGTCATTTGAGATGTCCACAGTGATGTCATCAGTGATATCACTGACCATGTCATAACTGATGTAATACGTGACGTCATCAGCAGTGCATTGCGGGGGCATGAGTTATAGTTAGTTGAACTAACTATAACGGCCAAATTTCTCTGGTTTTGAATGAGTGAAATATCCAATTAACTGTAACGTCCATGAAATGTAAGTTTTTTTCAGTGAATTTCTATGGTTTTTTAAACACTAATTTCTAACTATAACGTCCCTAAAACCCATGTTTTTTTCAGTGAATTTCAAAGGTTTTTAAATGATCATTTCTAACTATAACGTCCCTGAAACCTATGTTTTTTAAACTGAATTTCAAAGGTTTTGTTAATTATAATTTCTAAGTGTAACATCCCTCAAACCCATGTTTTTTTCAGTGAATTTCTAATGTTTTTAAATGCAAATTTCTAATTATGCCTACAAAGGTAGGACATGTGAAGAAAGAGAGAGAAAGGCGCAGAAAGAAGCAAGAGAAATGCAGAAAGAGGCTACAGAAGTCCAGAAAGACGGAGAAAAGTGGAGAAAGAAGTAAGAGTTATGCAGAAAGAACCAACAGAGGTGCAGAAAGAGTCATCCTGTGCCCCCCAACATTTTACTGACTGGTGGTAACTGACTCTGACTAACCAGACGTGGGTCCCTTGCTCACTGTGCCACTGGATTCAAGCTAGCCTGGCTGAAGAAGGGTGACTTACCCTGAAACCGGTCCCAGGATGCTTGTTTCCGGTCCAGGGAAGGCCTGGCCTGGCAGTTCGGTCTGGACTGTTCCCATGGGGCACAGGGTCAAGATTGATTTACATATGGCGTGGTCCAAACTGGGGTGGCGTAGTGGGCAAAAGAACAATGAATTTAACCCAGATCTTTTGACTGGGGAAGAATGTTTGCATTGTCAGCATTCCGCCCATCATTTGTTTGCTGTAACACTTTTTGCCTTAAGTGGGATGGGTATGCTCAGACGTGAGTCCCTTGCTCACTGTGCCACTGGATTCAAGCTGGCCTGGCTGAAGAAGGGTGCTATACTCTGAAAACGGTCCCAGGATGCTTGTTTCCAGTCCGGGGAGGACATTGCCTGGCAGTTCAGTCTGGACTGTTCCCATGGGGCACAGGGTCTAGAGTGATTTGAATATGGCTTGGTCCAAACTGGGGTGGCCTACTTGGCAAATGAACGATGGATTGAACCCAGATATTTTGACTGGGGGAGAATGTTTGCATGCTCAGCATTCCGTCCATCATTTGTTTGCTGTAACACTTTTTGCCTTAAGTGGGATGGGTATGCTCAGACGTGAGTCCCTTGCTCACTGTGCCACTGGATTCAAGCTAGCCTGGCTGAAGAAGGGTGCTATACTCTGAAAACGGTCCCAGGATGCTTGTTTCCAGTCCGGGGAGGACATTGCCTGGCAGTTCAGTCTGGACTGTTCCCATGGGGCACAGGGTCTAGAGTGATTTGAATATGGCTTGGTTCAAACTGGGGTGGCCTACTGGGCAAATGAACGATGGATTGAACCCAGGTATTTTGACTGGGGGAGAATGTTTGCATGTTCAGCATTCCGTCCATCATTTGTTTGCTGTAACACTTTTTGCCCTAAGTGGGATGGGTATGCCTAGTTGAGGGTCCCTTGCTCACTGTGCCATTGGATTCAAGCTTGCCTGGCTGAAGAAGGGTTACATACCCTGAAACCGGTCCCAGGATGCTTGTTTCCAGTCAAGGGATGACATGGCCTGGCAGTTCAGTCTGTACTGTTCCATGGGGCACAGGGTCAAGACTGATTTGCATATGGCTGGGGTAGTGGACAAAAAAACGTTGGATTCAACCCAGATCTTTTGAGTGGGGGAGAATGTTTGCATTGTCAGCATTCTGTACATCATTCGTTTGCTGTAACACTTTTCGCCCTAAGTGGGATGGGTATGACCAGAAGTGGGTCCCTTGCACACTGTGCCACTAGATTCAAGCTAGCCTGGCTGAAGATGGGTGACATACCCTAAAACTGGTCCCAGGATGCTTGTTTCCGGTCCTGGGAGGACCTGGCCTGGCAGTTCGGTCTGTACTGTTCCCATGGGACACAGGGTGAAGACTGATTTGCATATGGCTGGGTCCAAACTGATGTGGCTAAGTGGGCATAAGAACAATGGATTTAACCCAGATCTTTTGACTGGGGGAGAATGTTTGCATTGTCAGCATTCCGTCCATCATTTGTTTGCTGTAAAACTTTTTGTCCGAAGTGGGATGGATATGCCTAGTCGTGGGTCCCTTGCTCCCTGTGCCATTGGATTCAAGCTAGCCTGGCTGAAGATGGGCGACATACCCTAAAACCGGTCCCAGGATGCTTGTTTCCGGTCCAGGGAGGACCTGGCCTGGCAGTTCGGTCTGGACTGTTCCCATGGGGCACAGGGTCAAGACTGATTTGCATATGGCTGGGTCCAAACTCGGGTGGCATACAGGCCAAAAGAACGATGGATTTAACCCAGATCTTTTGACTGGGGGAGAATGTTTGCATTGTCAGCATTCCATCCATCACTTGTTTGCTGTAACCAGGCCTGGAGCCAGTGCTATACTGAAAGACACTTAGAATACAGTGAAAACACCTACATACACTAGGGTACACTATGAGTTGGGGTATCCCTGTGATTGGCATGACCTCCCCTGTGAGCCCCTAGTACATAATAGGGCAGGGGATTAAAAGTAACTCTAACTCAAAGGTGCAGAAAGAGGCAAGAGAGGTGCAGAAAAAGCAACAGAGGTGCAGAAAGAGGTAAGAAAGGTTCAGAAAAGGAGAGAGAAGTGCAGGAAGCAAAAGAGGTTCTCAAAGAGGCAAGAGGGATGCAGAAAGAGGCAAGAGAAGTGCAGAAAGAACCAAGAGAAGTGCAGAAAAAAGCAACAGAGGTGCAAAAGGAGGCAACGCGAGGTGCTGAAAGAGGCAAGAGAAGTGCAGAAATCAGAAACAGAGGTACAGAGTGGTGCAGAAAGAGGGAAGAGAGGTGTAGAAAGAGGCAAGAGAAATGCACAAATAGGGAAGAGGGGTGCAGAAAGAAGCAACAGAGGTTTAGAAAGAAGAAAGAGAAGTGCAGAAAGAGGCAAGTGAGGTGCAAAAAGAGGCACGAGGGCTGCAGAAAGGTAGGAGAGGTGCACAATAAGGCAGGAAAGGTACAGAAAGGCAGGAGGGGTGCAAAAAGAAGGAAGAGAAGTGCAGAAAGAGGCAAGAGAATTGCTGAAAGAAGCAACAGAAGTGTAGAAAGAGGCAAGAGAAGTGCAGAAAGAGGAAAGTGAGGTGCAGAAAGAAGCAAGAGCAGTGCAGAAAGAACCAATAGAGGTGCAAAAAGAGGCAACGGGGTGCAGAGAAAGGTAGCAGGGGTGCACAAAGAGGCAAGAGAGGCACAGAAAGAGGCTGGAGGGATGCAGAGAGAAGTAAGAAAAGTATAGAAAGAGGCAAGAGAATTGCTGTAAGAAGCAATGGAGGTGTAGAAAGAAGCAAGAGAAGTGCAGAAAAGGGCAAGTGAGGTGCAGAAAGAAGCAAGTGCAGAAATAACCAACAGAGGTGCTGAAAGAGGCAAGTGAGTTGCAGAAAGAAGCAAGAGAGGTGCAGAAAGAAGGGAGAGAAGTGCAGAAAAAAGTAACAGAGGTAAAAAGAGGCAAAAAGGGTACAGGAAGACATAAGAGGGATAAAGAAAAAGGCAAGAGAGGTGCAGAAAGAGGCAAGAGGGTTACAGAAAGAAGCACATGAGGTGCAGAAAGAGGCAACAGATGTACAGAAAGAGAGAAGAGAGGTGCAGAAAGTAGAAGAGATTTGCAGAAAGAGGCAAGAGAAGTGCAGAAAAAGAAAGAAATGTGCAGAAAGAAGCAACAAAAATGCAGAAAGAGACAAGAGAGGCGCAGAATGAAGCAAGAGTGGCTTGCACGCCATTAGTACCAATTTAACACCCACATTTAGCAATAAGTAACAGGTGACCAGTCTAGGTTTGCAAAGGGCCTTCCGCCACGCTGTAACACTTATCGCTGCATTTTTGGTAACGTTTGAGCTAGAAACAAGGCTTTTTTTGTTCAAATCTGCAGATTAGGAGGCAGATGATGAATTATGTGGTTAATGCAGAAAATGTACAATTGTGTGAAAGTCGGTGCAGCCAAACAGTTGCATAATTCCAGTGGCCCTGCTCATACCTCTGACTAGGTCCACAAGTGCTCCTAAGTGATTCCTTCTTTTTTTGTCTCACTGAGTTCATAGCTTCCATGGAAATGAGGAAGACTAAACGTGAGATTACCACTCCACAACACAGACTACCACACCACATAATCCCACTCTACATAATTCCTATACACTAAATACCACATACTTTCTATCCACATAATTTCACTGCACAACATACCACATAATTCCACTGCACACAGCGTACATCCACTCCAAAAAACATCAGTAAAAAACTTTAAAGTTTACAACGCCAATAGCTCAAACTATCGCAAATGCAAAACGTATTACATTGCAAACACTTCTTTAACTAGTAGTCACGTTTGCAGAGTGGTGGAGAAAGGGTGCTGGGCATCCGACCAGTGCTCAGGAATTCTGCTGCGTAGGATTTACAGGAGGTACCAGAAGGGCTTCCTGGCCCCCAAAGTCCACTAGGAGTAAAGTGGACTTCACCCCCCATCCCGTAGTCTGCCAGGAGGCACGTTTGTAGAGTGGTGGAGAAAGGGGACATGCCCTGAGAAGATGTCTTGGCAATCCTACTGTGAGGGACTTAATGGAGGTAATAAAAGGGGTACTTGGCCCCCCAGGACATCCTTGGGGGTCAACTACCCCTCCAAATACCTCCAGTAAGTACCACACAGCAGGATTGCTAAGTGCTCATAACAGGCCACGCCACCCTTGCCCACCACTCTGCAAACGCGCTCCCTGGCACGCTCTTGGATGGGGACCGAAGTCCCCCTTCACTGCTGGGGGTCGTTTAGGGGCCAACTAGCCTACCTCCAGTAAGCCCCACACAGTGGGATTGCTGAGAGGTAGACACAGGTCACGCCCCCTTTCTCCACCACTCTACAAACGCACCTCCTTGTGCGTTCTAAGTTGGGGGATTAAGCCCCCATGAATACTGAGGGTCCCAAGGGGCCAACTAGCCCACCAGATACCTCCAGTAAGCACCACACAGCTGATTGCAGAGAGGTGGTCCAAGGCCATGCCCCCTTTTTGAACAACTCTGCAAACAAGCCTCTTGGCGCACTGCTGCTTATGGGATGAAGTCCATTTGTGTCCTGAGGTCCTCAGAATACAAGAGGACCTCATCGCCCCACCAGCAGTGTGCCAAGAGGCGCGTTTGCAGAGTTGTGTAAAAATGGGCGTGGCCTTGGACCACCTCTCTGCAATTAAAAATCTTGCCTTTATAGCAGACACATTCTCTTTCACACAACTGTGAATTTATGCTGCAGGGCCTACTTGTCCACTAAACACAATAAATACGAAAAACTGTTGTCCCTGACACCAAGCAATATGTTTTAGGCATCAGATAGGTAAACGGAATATGAAAACCTATTCTCATTGACCCCACGCAATATGTCCATGTAGTCAGGGCACATAGATAAATAATCTGTTGAAGCCCTGGAGACATTGTTTAAATATTTAGAGAATTGCATGATCAATTTGGGGCCATCTTGCTTTTCTTCTTAATCCTGGTGATTATAGAGAGCATTTAGCAGTTTCAAAGTTAATACTTCTTATTGAAATACATGGCATTACAAGACTCTCTCCATCATTGTTTGTAGCATCTTTTGTATGCTACTAAGAATATGTGTCCTTCTTCTCTTGAAGAAGACCCATTTATTCAATATAAAGTGTTAAAATTGGAACTATATCTGGACTGATATTTAGAACATTTTGTAACTTCCTAGACTGGTAAAAAATCAACTGCTATAAATTCCTGTATCAACCAAACTTACTCATCACTGAGCGCTTTAATGGCAGCAATTTTGTTCTAGAACTTGTTCCGTAAGAAACAGAAACATAAAACCTTCCCATTGTTGTACTGTTTTAAAGTCCTGTCATATAATGTACCATTTGCATATACAACATATTCAGAATCCAGACCTCTTGGGTTATAAACATGCATAATTGGTAGTAAAATTACTGCAAAGGAACAAGCATATCTCTTGAGTTGTATTTACCCGGGTTGCTCTTTGGAATATATGAAAGCCCTGTTTTTGTTTACCACATTACAGGATTCTGGTGGGCCCTACATTGGCAGCATATCAGGACTACTTGAGCTCTTGCCTGCTTAGCAACTAAATGACTACACTCTTTGGCTTTCAATTTCCGAACCCTTGAAATCACTTGCATCTTCAGAGCTGTTCTCCAGACTTCCGCCAGGTTTTATTTTGCAATTTCGAAGGACTGCGTTCTGCCAAAAAGACAGAAAAGTGTTGGAAGCTATTTCCCCTCGAGTGCCCATGGTCCACCAACTTTCCACACCTCTTGAGAGAACATTAAACTTCAGACTTATTCATTGATCTTGTCCTATCTGCTCAGTCATCACCAGTGTTGTGAGACTAGGTGCCAGGAGTTACCAAAGCTGAGGAATTGTGGTACAAAAACCTAAACGGATCTGGCCTGCATCGGACATCGTTTTTGAGAGACTGAGTTGGAAATTGAATTTACGACAACATCCTGACTGGAAACCCAGGACCATAATCCAAAAGCAGCTGTCGCCCTACCCAGCTGTACTGTGTATTCCAGTTACCTTTTTGACACAGTTGCTTTTTTCATAGCTTTTTAATGCTTCCATCAACGTGATTAGCCCAACATAATACATGATCAAATACCTCTACAGTCCTTTTACAATCAGATGCTTCATGTTTTGTACATTCAAGCATCAGAAGCTCCGTATGAGATTTACCAAATGTGCTTAACTCTGGGGATGCTGAAGCAGGAGCACTGACCTCTTTTAGGTGTATTCTGGTTGGTGGTCTTCGCTTTCCTTGTCCCATTTTCACTCTGTCTCGAGTTACATGTTCCAGGGAGCAGCTGGTATCCACTTTCACCTTGACTCAATAGGAAGAAAGCAATTCATTATTTTTCCCATCTCAGGCCCATTGTTCTTAATCGCTAATAAGGCAGTGATAGAATCTGGACATATTGTGGGTAGACATGGCATGAGGAAAAGAGATGCAATGAGAATACCTTATCAATTTCTGATCGCCACCCTTCTTGGCAACTGGTCCTACTCTCAGTGGCATCCGGTGAACGTACAAAGCAGTGGAGTATAAGTATTTGTCCCAAAAATTGCCAACCAAGTGTGCAAGCCAGATCCCCTTCAGAAGTTTACAAAGGGGTTTCTATGAAAAAATACTTAAATACATTTTAACTATAATTTCATGGTGTGCCAACCAAGACCTCACCTTGCAAACAGTGTTGTGGAGGTCACTCTTCAAGAAACTGGGGAACAAATGGCAAGCATTGAATTTTCCCCACGCTTCCCTAAATATGTATTATAGCTAGTTTGAAAGAGCTGGCAATGAAATTCGAAAATGAATATAGGGGCACATGCATCAACCTATTTAGGAAGTGCAACCGGTGCGAATCGGTAAATTCGGCCGTTTGCACTTCCTAAATACGTTATTGGGATGCATCATGCATTTTTGTGAAATTTGCTATTTTTAGCGATTTCCAAAAATGCGATTGCTTTTAAGGAATCGCAATTTTGCGATTCCTTAAAAGCAATGCATCATTGTTTTGAAATTTGTGAATTTCAAAATAGGGGGTGCAAATTACCACGAGGTTGAACCTCATGGTAATTTGCGAAAATGTTTAAATATGCACAAAAATGCATTTTTTAAAGTGTAATGTTACAGACACACATGTCTTTAGGACATGTGTGTGTGAAACATGCACTTAAAAATACACCCCCCCCTGCACCCATGTAATGCATGAACAAATTGCAATTCTAAAAAAGAAAATCGCAATTTGAAAATGCCTTCCCATTGATTCCTATGGGCCTTTTGGCCCATAGGAATCAATGGGAATTGCGAAATCGCAATTTAGTATTCCCATAATATTTGCGAATCGGTAAAAATTGCGATTTTTACCGATTCTCAAATATTATGGAAAAAAAAATCATGCATCCCATTTTGCAATTCCTAATTTGCGATTCCCTAAAAATCGAAAATTAGGAATTGCAAAATCAAACAATGATGCATGTGGCCCATAGCATCTTTCTTCACTTCAGCTTTCCGCTTTCTTTCATTTTCTCACACTCTGCTTCCAAGTAAAAAAAAATGTAAATCCGTATTTGTAAAGCACGAACTTCTCACCCTTACGGGTCTCAAGGGACTGGGGGCCATGGTGGAAATTAAGTGAGCTATTGCCCAGAGTAACATGCGGCCACATGCATCATCGGGACATTTTGCGATTCCTTATTTGCAGAAAATAGGGAATCGCAAATAAGGAATCACAAAATGGGATGCATCAATTTATTCGCATAATTTTTGCGATTCTGTGAAAATCGCAATTTTTACCGAATCGCAAGGATTATGCGAATTCCAAATTGCGATTTCGCAATTCCCATTGATTCCTATGGGCCAAAAGGCCCATAGGAATCAATGGAAGGCATTGACATTTTGCGAATTTCTATTTGCGATTCGCAAAATGTTAATGCATTCCATGGGTGCAGGGGGGGTCCAAATGACCCTCCCCTGCACCCCTGAAATTTATTTTTAAGTGCATGTTTCACACACACATGTCCTAAGGACATGTGTGTCTGTAACATTACAGTGTGTACAATGCAATTTAGAGCATTTTTAAACTTTTTCGCAAATTACCACGAGGTTCACCCTCGTGGTAATTTGCACCCCCTAATTGAGAATTCGCAATTTCAAATGCAATCATGCATTGCTTTTAAGGAATCGCAAATTTGCGATTCCTTAAAAGCAATCGCATTTTTGGAATTCGCTAAAAATAGTGATTTTCCCAAAAATGTTTGATGCATCCAAAAAAGATATTTAGGAATCGCAAAAGGCCGAATTTACCGATTCGCACCATTTGCGACTCCTAAATACCTTGATGCATGTGGGTGATGGTGCTGAGCTGAGCTGCCACCAGAGTTTGGGATTGAACCATGAACCCTGTGCTCCGAAGTCAGCTGCCCTGGCCACTGCACCACACCTCTACTAGAGTTTTCCAGATAGGCTATGCCATCACCATGGTGAAGGAATATATTATCCGCCAAACTCTCTGTCAGATTTTGAGTCAGGCACACCGTTAATTTTATTCTGATGGAGGAAAATGTATTGTTACGGCACAAACCTTCCTCTGACAGCCCAAGAGAGTAATATGGGCCATCCGAGGTAATCCATATAATCATATGCCCTATTTAGAGTGAGTGCCAGATGTTTTTTTTTTTTACTGTCCTTCACCACCAGGCATATCTTGGAGGCGAGGAACAGTAAAAATAAAAAAGAAATGACCACCTCACTATGGTGTTGGGGTCATTTTTGTTTTCTTTTAAACAACAAACTCCCGCTTTGGGAGTTTGTTTTTGGAAAAGAAAAAGCTTTTAAAAGACATATGGCAAACTTTGTATGAACTGACATGGTGCTGGTTCATATAAACTCGTAGAGCTCATTACAGGGCATGGGGTGAATTCTAAATTTGGTGGGCGGAGTAGAGGCAGGGTCCGGACATAACGCCTTCTGCTCCTCTGATGGCCTTTACTCCATCTGCCAACCTCTAAATAAAGTCCTTGGTCATATACTTAGGAATGAGAACCTTTTGCAAAAGAAGGGTATCTCACAATCACAGGCCATAGACTACAAAGCTATGCACATATCACATACCTGTACAACAGTGACCTAACTCAATTTATAGAGACCTTACAGGATCAGAAAACAGACAGGTTATGTCTTTCTGACATGACGAGGCCTGAGACAGTATTAGTGATATAATTTTTTTTACCAATATACACAAAAAATTACAAGTAACAAAACAACAGCTGTATCATTAATTGCTATCTGGCACCAAGGACAAAGGTCAACAGTAATCCTCTCCGAGAAAGCAGGAACGATAAGTAAGATATCAGTTTTAAATACCAGAAATGCAAGAATTTTGTCCCCAGAATTATTTTTGCAGTTTCTGAAAATACACACATTTTGCTATCAAATACAGACTGTTCATTTTGGATAATTTCCGTAAACAAAAGCTTGTAATTTTCATTAACACTATTTAGTCAAGAAACAACACGCTTTCATTCTTAGATAGTAAATACATTTTTCTTCCCTTGACCTAGCATGTTATTTTCACAAAGTGCTATAATTTAATGCTACCGCACACTGACAGATTCTTTCTCACTTTCCCATCATCAAATGCCAGGAATGTCTTATATGGCAGGGACTTAAATTACTATTATGCAAGGAGTAGCAAGACATATGTCAAAAATATCTACAGTATTTTATGTATGAGTCCTCGCCTATATCAGGGGTAACTAGACGTGTTTCAAGAATGGCTACAACATGAAATTCATGGACCACTACTAAAAGGAGCTATATTGTTGTTAATATTGTCCAAATCACATCACCAATGGACACTTTTATATGCCTCAATATATCAAGTATAAGTCACAATTATAACAATGATAGTTATTAAGACAGAAATACCCAAATTATTGTGAGGCATGCCTCAGCATATCTAGAATCACTCATTCTTAACTCAGGGAAGGTCAAAATACTATATCAACAACAGGGGGGAACTGATAATGGACGATATTTAACAGGGTCCAGTGTACGTGTCCGAGAGCCTGGAAACAAAGAACGTACAAAGTTCCCCAGGGGAGTTGGGAAAGGGGGAGCAAGAGTGTGGAGAATGGAGAGTGGAAGGTGAAGGGAAAGAAAAGAAAGGGGAATTTCCCTTGTTGGAACTAAAACCCTCACACACCTAGCAAGCTAGATGTCATGCTTCATCATATGGGTTCTGCTCCTCGTCAGACTGGCGCTGCAATGTCTGACGGGCACCCGTAAAGGGGCTCTTTATCAGAAACCTTTTGTTCCGGCCATATGATGCATGCGGGTGAGAGGGACTGGAAAAAGGTGTAGTCGTGAAAAAAGGGGTGAATTAAAAAAGGTGGGTCAGTCCACAATAAGTTTTATTGGCGTGGCTGACGCCCTTAATTAAAATGGTGGGAGGGGAGAAATATGCTTTAGGTAGTACAAAGCAAGATACCTACAACCCACTGATCAGGTCAACATGTTTCTTGACCGGATGGCAAATCGTCAGGACCTACGTGATACATACTACACAGTGAAAGTCTAAAAAGTCTAAAAAGGGGTGTTCATACAACCTTATTCCATGAGGTCGTACAAGGGCAGGCAACTAGGTCCTGCTGAACTGAGGCGACCCTAAGGTCTGTCCTGACCAGACGGTGGGGGTAGGTGTTAGCGGCGCTGACCGCACGCTATCCGGGTACCTGAACTATACGTGAAGGTCCCACTGGAGCAGACTGCGGGGCACCTTAGGATCTCCCTTAGGGTCAGCCTCCAACGAGTTCACAGGGATCCATTTAGGCTGAATCCAAATAAAAGCAGACCCAGGAAGATCTTAGTGTATTTTCTGACCTACACTCTAAAAGAAGAGATACTTAATAGAGCTTTAAAAAAAAGTGATCTGTCGGTAGATGGCTTTTCTTATCAGATTAGATCTGATGTGTCTTCAATTACTGCGTCTAGGCAGTGGGAGCTTGGTAAGCTTTCAAACAACTTGGTGCCACTGCCCAGCTTAAGTTTCCGGCATCACTAAAAGTGATGTATAAAAATAAAATGAGAGTCCTAAAAAGGTTGGATGAGGCAGAAGAATATCTTCAATTACTCACTGATGAAAACCAAAGAGAGCAATGCAATAAACATTAAGCTTATTTACTATTCACCATTAACGTTTTCAGGTATATATTCCTAGCGCTCTAAACATACATTGATCAGACACCCGGGGAGGAGTCTCAATGGCCTAATTAAGGCCAAGAAAAAGGAGGGGGGTTCTCCAGGGGAGCACGGGAGGGTCAGGACAGGGGGTGGGGTAGGTAAGGGCACTGGGTGGGGAGCATCGGGGAAAAAAAAATGTCCAAATCGCCATATTCAATATCAAGTCGTTCATATTTTAGGAAAGAGAAACTGCGCAAGGTAGGATAGCTCTTACATCTTACATTAAGATTTTGTCGTGGAATGTAAATGGCTTACGGGTCAAGCATAGAAGAGAGAGAATTCTTCAGTATTTAAAGGACACACCTGAGAACATTTTAATTCTACAAGAGACTAACTCCACCGAACAAGAGTTAAAAGATTTCTGTATCAAGAAAAAATGGATCCAGCAGGTGATAACTACCTCGCAGCAAACCTCCACTAAGGAGGTGGCTATATTGATTAAATCTAATTCTGAGATTACGCTGTTACAGTCAAAGTCTGATAAAAAAGGGAGGTGGGTTATAGCAAAAATAAAGTACTATTCATATAAATTCACGATCGTAGGGTACTACGGTCCAAATCTGGATGATACACTTCCTCTCAAAGAACTCTTTGTTGAACTTTTGGATTTTGAGGACCCGGTGATTTTTGAAGGAGATTTTAATTTAGTACTTGACTCACAGATGGATAAGTCACCTACTGTAAGGTTCTCCCACAACCCTAAAACCAAAGCAGTATTGCTTAACGCGATCAATCAGTTTGGTTGGAAAGATATCTGGTGACAAAAAAATCCTACAAAAAGAGAATTTACATTCCACAACAAGAAATTACGACATAAATCTAGATTAGATTTTTTCTTAATTGCAGAACACTTAGGTCAGCAAGTGGATGCGATAAAACTTCTTGGGGCTCACATCTCTGATCACTCTGCGGTTACTCTAACCTTAAAGTTGTCAGGTCCACAGTTGGTCAAGAGATGGACTTTAGACAGGAGTATACTGTTGGAGGAAGAAGTAACAGAAAAATTGCTTGAGGAATTGAAGGAGTTCTTTAAACTTAACTTAGGTACAGCTACACTCCTGGTGGTCTGGGATACATACAAAGCATTTTTGAGAGGGCGGCTATTAGCATTTCAGGTTGCAAAACATAAAGCATATAAGGCGCAAATCTCACAGATCGAAGCAAGAATTAAGGTCCTTGAATGAACTGTATTTGATCCCAGTCTTGCAGAGGGAGATAACAGTAAAGAAGATCTGATAACGTGTAAATTACAGTTGGAGCAGGTATTAGATGGGAGGCTGAGGAAACGATGGCAGGCTAGCTCACTGGCTCACTTTGAATATGGAGAGGCTAGTGGAAATCTTTTAGCTTGGAAAACAAAAAAGGAAATTAAGAAGAGCAATATTAAAGACGTACAGATGACTAATACGGATGTGATCTCAGAGAATAGAGCAGATATTGAACAGGCCTTTTTCCAGCACTTTGATGAAGTCTATAAAGAGGGTTTAGTTCCACAGCAAGAATCAATTCAGGCTTGGCTTAACCAATATCAGGTTCAATCTTTGGATGACCAGGTTTCGGACAATCTTAATAGAGAGATTAGCTCGACTGAAATAGCCTCGGCGATAGATTCCGCTAAGAGAAGTAAGGCCCCGGGCCCGGACAAAGTTTTAGCGCCGGCAGTCATACCAGTTTTGCAGTTGCTATTTACATCTATATACGAGGAAGAAGGCAAAATTCCTGTTTCCTGGAATGATGCTATAGTGGTCCTTATTTTAAAACCAAGGAAGAGAGCATCTCAGTGTGATTCATACAGGCCAATCTCTCTTCTTAATTCAGATTACAAGCTCATGGCAAAAATATTAGTGGAGAGATTAAACGGAGTAGCAGGTCACCTATTACACTTAGATGAAAAGGGTTTTGTTAGAGGTCGCTCCATACAAGATTTAACACAAGCCTTAGTGGGAGCAATTGACGTTGCCTCTCTATATAAAATTCCATTAGCGGTTATTACATTAGATGCCGCAAAGGCTTTTGACCGCGTTAATTGGGAACTCCTGGCTAAAGTATTAGAAAAGGTTAATTGGGGTAGAAACTTTTGTAGGGTGATAGCAGCCTTTTACCAAGCTCCGATAGCTAGACTATTAATAAACGGAAGCCTATCTCTTCCTATAAAAATCCAAAGAGGGACAAGGGTGCCCGCTTTCACCCTTTCTCTTTGATCTGTACATGGAATCATTCACAGACAAGACCAAAACATCCTGCCTTTCAAATATAATAACTGGGTGAGAAAAGTCTCTCTATATGCGGATGATTTGATGTTGTATACCTCAGACCCTATTAAATCAATTCCCCTTATATACAGTGCAGCAGAGCAGTTTGGCCAAGTTTCTGGATATCTGATTAACCAATCTAAATCAGAATGTATATGCTGGAATACAACTCAGGTAACTCCTATTCCAATTTTGAAACACCAAATTAGATATCTGGGAATTCAAATTACGCAGGATATAAATCAACTTGCCGAAAAAAATCTTGCAAAGATCGAGAAGGAAATGGCGGAATCTTTAAAAAGCTGGTCATTTCTTCCCTTGACCTTAATTGGAAGAATAAATATCGTAAAAATGATGCTGTTACCTAAAATAATATATATATACTCCAGAATATTCCGCTTGCTTTTAAAGAAACCAGCCTAATCAAGATCCAAGCTAAATGGAATTCATTCCTTTGGGACTCAAAAGGCATAAGAATCTCATGGAAAAAGCTCTGCAGAAAGAAAGGCAAGGGTGGTCTGTGTGCACCAGATTTGAGAGTATATGCTTGTACCCTATTATTAAAGGCAGGAATAAGGTTATTTGATACCCTAGCGGGGACAGAAACAGACTTTATGTTTCAAACTATGTTATCTGAGATCCAGGGAGGGTCTCATGCATTTATGTTTAAGTCTGGCGACATGCGTTTTTTAAAAAAAAGTGAGATTAAAGGTCCTCAGAGACATGGCATATGTGTGGGCCAGAGTAAGGAAGGTGCTGAACATTGCATATTATTCTGCTATGGCTCCAATCTGGGACTCGCCAGGCTCTCCAGAATGGACTAAAGACGTATTATCTATAGCACTTCAGAGCGCAAATATTAGATTATGGGGCCAGTTAATGCCGGAAGGGAGCCTTTTGTGCTGGGAGGACATTTCTGTTCTTATGGATAAAAATGTATCTAAATTTAAGTATTTACAAATTAAAAGCTGGGCCCAGGCTCAGAGGACAAAGGCGTCAGGCTGCTTTGGAGGAACTCTTATTGAAGAAAACAATAATCCTCAAAACATCAGTGCTTTATTGGACAATTCTGGAGGGAGAAGATGGAGAGTTCGATCTTCCGGAACAACTTTGGAGAGACTAAGTTTTGGACGCCGACTTGCAGAATTTATGGCAAGTATCTTTTGACTTACTACATCTTACGGTATCACCTGCCAATTTAAAGCGGAATCCCTTGTTTTCTCTCCATAGAGTATACTGTTCTCCGGCTAGGCTGGCTACATTTTCAAAGGGGCCTACTCCTAGCTGTCCAAAGTGCAATCTGGAAAAAGCAGATGACCTCCATATGTTTATGACCTGTCCTGCGCTTAGAGAATTTTGGTTTGAAGTACAAGAAGGTATGAAAGCCCTCTTTGGGTATGAAATACAGGTTAGTACGCAAGTAGCCAGCACAAGCAATTACAGAAAGATACGCATCACTCAAGTAGCCAGCCCAAGCAACTACAGAAAGATACACATCACTCAAGTAGCCTGCCCAAGCAACTACAGAAAGATGCACATCACTCAAGTAGCTTACCCTAGCAACTACAGAAAGATACACATCACTCAAGTAGCCAGCCCATGCAATTACAGAAAGATACACATCACTCAAGTAGCCTGCCCAAGCAATTACAGAAGTATCCACATCTGCACTCGAACCAAGAAGCCTGTGCGTGTGCGTGTACACACACACACACACACACACACACATACACACTGATATACAAATTCCACTGTTAACCCACATACTCAAACAACGCTACACCCTCAACCCACAATCAGGAATACATTCCAACAATTAACATGATCCTCATGCTCTCCATTCTTTTCCCACACCCTTGTTTGCTCTTCATATGGCCATATATCCTCTTTCTATCTCATAACCAACATCCATAAATGCATAAATGCAAATACACACTGACCTGGCATGGTTTTCACCACTGTTACATAACTTCCTTTCCTCAACTTTCCCCCTCTAGCTACCTACTCACTGAGCTTAAGAGCGATGATGGATTCAACTCAGATCTGTGACTGGGGGTGAGTGTCTGAAAAGTTTAAGCGCTCCGTCCATCATCTCCTTGTGTTTGATTCACTCCATCCTCATCACCCAGCATGATCACATTGCACCACATGACAAAGCAATCTACAAAATACCATGTTAACATGCTACATAGCCCATAACACAGACTGCACATCACCAGAACTTTCCCCTCACATTCCATCCTAGAAGCTTAAAGTTCCTATTTCTAAATTCATTCTAGTAACACAGTCCCATTTCCCCCCTTTTCCACTCAACAACTAACCATAATCCTACATTACACCCAATAAAACACCTTGCCTTACGCTTTAACTGAAACCAATCAATGGCACTATCACACATACCCTTTCCGATAGGGACCCTCCAAGCAGCTTAGGTGAGGTGCAAATTTTGACACTGGACAGGACACCCTCAACCCCCTATACACAGGCCTTGGCCAGATTAGTAGACAATCACTACCCTTACAACAGATTATTAACCACCAAAGAAATAATCTCTTGAGGCGCTAGAACTCCCAGTGCAAAGATATATAGTTCCAAATAATAAACACCTTAAGCCAGGACTTAGGGAGCCTCATGTGGGGGATCTGGAACTCTGATAACTATAAACAGGGATACTTGGGAACCAAAGGCAAGGGATGGGACGCAACCACACATGAATATTACCTGACAGTCAGGACATGAACAGATAGCCTAGAACTGGTTTATTGTGCCCAAGTCAAGAATTATAGATGCTAATCCTTCAGCATGCTACTTACCTTCCAGACTAGATAGAGAAGTACAGCTACCGTGGAAGTGCTATCCACTTTAGCGGCACACAGCTATTAAAAGAAGGCAACACTTGTGGTCAGGGCGGGCCATATGAACCAAACTTTAAACAGTTGCCTATTAGCTGGCATGGATAAGGCAGAGGGCCGAAAGTACTAGCCCCCCACCGTGAACCACCATCATGAGACGAACCACCACACACAGGTTAGGTAGGAAGTTCCCACTCACTTACGGAACACCTCCCTGAGGATAATTCTCACCCTCCAGCAAAGGTGATCCAGGAATAATCTTCCCCAGTAGTACATCTCTACTGGATGACCCACAAATGCACACCATAGTCTGCACAAACACCAAAAGGCCAATAGATTTGCGAACGCTGCACTATATAAATACCCAATAACAGAACATAACATTGCAGTTTTTTCCCTTACACACGTGGAGCTGACCTCTTTCTCAAGGTTGCCTCTTTCTTCTACACAAACTGCTCTCTCTGGATTTCAAAGCCATGTCTCCAGAGATAATTGTAAATATACACACACATGCATCAGACAAAGAATCTCATCCATACTCACCTCGTCAAAGACATTATTTTTTCCTTTATTGATGCCTTCACTAAAGGCTTTAATCCAGGAGTCCTTTTCTTCGAGATTCTTTGCTTGAAATTTGATGTCGTGCACCTGCATTGGAAACAGCAACAGTGAGAAGGATGTCCTACAGGCGGATCAGAGATGCCTTAAGTCACTGACCGGGGGCAGGTGGCGGATGGCATTTATTTGATCTAGACAATAGCTTTTGCTCCATTAAAGCCAGGCAAGACCGACCCACAGCTGCAATTCCTCCAATAGAAAAGGGCCTCGTCACAGGACATCATCTTGCAGATTTCGGGGGCATTTTGTGGGAGTGAGAGCAACCATGCAAGACTGGCCACACTATAGCCTTGTCCTCTGATGTAAATAGTTGTTGTCTTCCGGCTTCTGTGACATTAGTTAAGACATTGTGCTAGTGTGTAACAGATTCAGAGTAGCTGTTTGTCAGTGCTGTTAGTTATAGGCGTTACTATTGCCCATCTTGATGCTGCTTAGTTTGGTAACCTCGGAAGGATGAGGGGCTGACTGAATCCGGTCAGGCTTCACACTTGTGACAACTCAGCATTCACTGTTCGGCCTCACCGACATGTAGTCTGAGTGCATTAATCTCTGGTGTTTTAGACTAACAAGACTGTGCTCTGGACAGCGGCTTCCACTCCAAGGAAATAACACACATCTGCTCTGTAAGGTCACTGCACTTTGGACAGAACTGTTCCTATTAGAGTAGAATCAAAGCTGATTTGCATATGGGTGGTTCTTGTGGCACAGTGAGCAAAATGAGATGGCCTGGAATGCCACCCAAACTAATTACAACTACCTAAGATTGATTCAAGCCTTCCAACCTTGACGTTTTGTCGTTCTTTCTAAGATTTCAGGGCTGTGTTTAAGCTCAAGGATACTGTATTTACAGGACTAACTGCAGCGTCTAGAAGGGCTCAGGTGAAGTGGCCACCCCCTTAGGCTGCTGGTTGCAGAGGGGATAGGGCAGGGAGGCTCTAACATCTGATATGACTCAGTGGGTCAAGTGAGTGCTTGGATCCCGAAAGTCTTGCTACTACGCTCAAGGCCAAAGTGGGAATATCTTGCGGCACCCTGCAGCTTATAATGTGTTATCTAAGATCACTCTGAAAATGTAAGGTATTAAGAAGCATCTTCTATAGAGTAAATCTCACAAACTAACTCCCATTCCACATTGTAAAGAGTTGTGGGCTTATATCTAACCCAACAGGTCTCTAACATTAAAAGTTGGGCGACGAAAAGATATTACATGATTGCTCACTGCATGTCGGCATTTAACATTTTTCTTATTTCTTTCCCTGATCAATTCTCCCATCTCTCCTAGACCTGAGGTATTCAAGGAGCTGTGAGCAGTAGTGGCCACTGAGATTGTATTTGGGGAATAACCAAAACCACAAAGCGCAGCCTCCTGCATTGCCCATAAGTGGTGCCTTATGTGGTCTTTGCCCCATTTCACTCCACAGAGACGGTATTGGTGCCTAGTGTGTTCCCGAAAGCAGATATACAACAAAAACAGTTGCGACAGTTGATGTTATATAATGTAGAGATGTCATACCTTTTTACCAGGGGATCGAATTAAGATAAACCGGTTCCTTTTTTTCAAGAGTGCATGCAAATCCTGACATCGATCGTAGTTCTCCAGTTCCACTGTCTCGAGGCAGTTCTGCTCATCCTGACAAAGAAAGGAAACATACATTTACTAGACACCATCTTTAAGATGATAAGTATCCATGGCGGCAGACTCTGCTACCAGATCAAAGGACAGACATATATAATTTGCTTTAGTGCAGGTGTTATTGTCTTGGACCAGGACATAGCCTAGCTGCAGCTAATCCTTCTAGCCATCAAGTCCTGAGTTAAAGTTAACATCTTTTCTTGGAATTACATATTGCTTAAATCTATAAAGAGCCCAGATTCATAGATGTGAGCTTACCAAGCTGAAGGTTTCACAGAGAAGCAACTATGCGGTTTTCCCCAAGGGCCAGTACTTGTAAAATGCTGCTTTGGCTACAAAAGTCACTCACAAAGCAGGCCCTTGTGAGGACCACTTCAAGTTAAATCCTTAAGGTGTGCAATCTTAAGAGAAGTACTAATGCCACCTGCATTTTCAAGGACCAATTTTCTTCTGACTGCCATGATATTTTTATCATCCACTCGGAAAAACCCACAGCCATCTAATACTGGAATGATGACTCAGCAAGAAGACTGCTTTATTATGCATCAGGCAGGACTCTGTCAGGATAATGTGATAGTTCAGGTTTGCTTAGTATCCCCCTCTGCTTGCATCATACCTTCATTACAGCCAATCAGAAGAAAGGCGGATACAGTGCAACCCTTCAAAGAGGCATAACATCACCCGAGGAGGTACTGGTTACAGAACAAAAACTCCGCGATCAGAACATTTTTTAACATGAAGAATAACAGCCACCGCCTAACGTTGGAGGATGCTTCCTCACACAGTATTAGGCAGGGCTGCTATGCTCTCTTTATTATTGTTTCCTACCTTTCTCATTCTCCTGCTTTCTTCCTTTTCTGACTTTCTATCTCTAGCTCTTGATCAAAATCTGACAATGGAAAATAAGTTAGGGTCACCTAAAATGGCATTGCCCATTACGAGCACCAGCAAAATGTAAGCACTGAGAAAAGTTAATTTCAGATCTTTGCATGATTTGTATCAAGAGGCGACTTTGCTAATCACATGTGTGTGAGGCAGGCAACTACAATGGGAACTTTGGCACTAAATATCCCACCACAATGTGGACGGCATATAATTTTGTATGCCTGTCTTCCTTAATGGACTAGGCCTTTTATATAGTTTGAAAACACACATATTCAAGAAATTAAACAGCAACCTTTAAACAAACATCAAGCACTCACAATTAGCAGCCGGTAAATCAAAATGGGTAAGAACTGAGGAGTGTTCCTGGATTAGAATCTCAGTAATGACTACATTAAATGACACTGCTGTAGCGAATTGTGATTATAATAAATGTCATCAAATCTTTGAAAAGAAATCAAACAGAATGCATGAAATAAAGTACAATCACAGTAAAGCAGGCATAGGATCAGCTAAGAAGAAATTCCTGGAGGAGCACCGAAACATTGATATTTGCACTCATAACAAAAGGACCACAACGAAACTAAAGTGTTGGTAAACCTGAATTAATTCTATGGTCTCTTGTTGATTTGGTACACCTTGTCCTCTTTTCCCTATTTTTCCACATCATGATCCTGACATTTTCTCATACCGTGGAGAGATGATGCTATGAAAACCACTGTGTTGGAAAGTAGGCCCTCCTGTTTCATGGGGTGTAGCCTACCAGACAAGATGTTCTTCCTGCGTAGAGTCTTTTCCGTTCCAGATGCAAGGTCAGGGGGTGGCCAGAAGCTCTGACCTAATGACCCTGCTATCTCTTGCAGACTGCCCCATTGTCAAAAATTGCAGACATCACCACCTAACCAACGATGTTCGAATATATTTACCTTTTCTGTGACGCATCAACAAAAGGAGGAGGAAATTACATCAATATTCACTGAAGTTTTTCAACAGAGAACAGAACGTTAAAAATAATAGAGGAAGACATAAAGCTTAATGTCTTCTGACACAGCCTAAGAAAAAATGCAGCAGTGGCCTCTGGCATCAAGTATGAAAGTATGAGGAGAAGTGTGGCTCACCAATTAGAGAGATTAGAGCGGCAGACCCTGAGGCAGAGGTCTGGCCCGGGACCAGGGTTCAATTCCCGCCGAGGCAGGGTCTTGGGCTCAATGTCCACAGACTCGATAATTCTCGCCTAGGTGGCTACTCTAATCATGGGTCCCACTCTGCAACTCTGGGCAATAGCTTGCTTAATCTCCACAACGGCCCCGAAAGCGCTAGGATGCCTGGCCTCACCTTGGAGGTGCCCAGTAAGGGGCATCTCACAGGGAAAGCAAGGAAGGGTTCCACAGCGGTATACAGCGCCAAGATACCTTCTAGGTGATAGTGTGCTTTACAAGTATACACACACAAAAGAAAGGAGCACGTAACAACTGAATGGAAAACAATGTATTGGCTGTCAAACTCATTTGGGTTTAATTCTTGATTCTGCATTTCACAATACGGCCATATTCTGTTTAAATTGTTCTAAAGAGTTACCTTTAATTAACATTTCAGACATTAGCCCGTGTCTCCATCACCATGTGATAACTTGTAACCATTCCAACGTATACACTGGCATAGAACTGCAGCACATTCATTAAATAACAGCGATTAGAGAAAGAAAGTAGAATACTAGGTATCAAATTTAAGAAAGAGGAACCAATCATGCATTACTGAGTTGCCTATAATATACCGCACACTGGCTTCCAGCTATATAGTGTGTTTTGCATCATTCCACAACATTTATGCAAAATAGTATAATGTATAAATCTTAAACTGAAATTAAATGAAAGCGTTCCCCCCTGTGCCCTAGTGTACCTCAAGGGTGCACCTAGGAAGCAGTACCGGGCAGCGGTTCAGCCACTTCTTGAGCAGGTATTCTTCACAATGACTTGATCTACATCGCCCCATGAAAGGAAGCCAAAGACCAACTCATACCCTCATGCAACTAGACTCTGCAAGTAGCGATCATGTACAGTCTAGTTGAAAGCACTTGGATATTTTGTCCTTTTTAATTAAATTACATGAGGATAATTTTGCCCAAGTCCGTTGGAACCAGCAGGGGAGTGTAACTGATAAATTTCCAATCGCTAGGGGAGTACGCCAAGGGTGCGTACTGGCACCAACCCTCTTTTCATTATACATCAACAGGGTGATCAACAACTGTGAACATCAACCAACAGATGCCCCAAAGTTAGATAGCAAGTTGATCCCCCTGCTGATGTTTGCAGACGACACATTACTAATTTCAAAAACCCAAAAAGGCCTTCAAAAGGCCATTGATGTCTTTGAGGTCTTCTGTAAAGACCATGGACTTGTCATAAATGTAACCAAGACCAAGTTCATGGTCCTACACAAATCCAAGTATGTTAGAGGGAAGGTGGTTATGAATGGGTACAACTCGAACAGACCCAAGTTTTCTCCTATCTGGGCATTACCCTAGGATCTAAATTAGATTGGAAACATCACACCAACCAGCTGGTCACGAAACACGCTCAATTGGCGGGAGCACTTATCAAATAATTTTATCAGTCATATACTAGGCCTATCACCCCGGCACTCAAGATTTATGATGCTAAAGTCGGAGCAGCTGTTCTTTACGGCACAGAATTGTGGGGATTTAGTCATTTAAACCAACTGACAGGCGCACAAAACAAATTCTTGCATGGTATTACAGGTCTCCCAGCATCAACTCCCTTGACTCCCCTTTTCTATGATTTAGGATCTCAACGCCTCAAAGATTTGGCCCGTTATAGACCAGCAGCTTACTGGAGGAGATTGTGGGTTACCCCAGAACTCTCCCAGTATGCACGGGCTTTTCTCGAGGTTAGAGATGCTGATAGGGCACATAGAATCCCTTGGATGAGGGAGGTACGGGCAACATACACTGCTATGGGCCTATCCCCCTTGTGGGACGACCCAACAGCTAATGTATTTCCTCCAAGAAAAAGTTTTAGAGATTTGTACTGGAATATGCTTGTGCTAAAAAGATTTGGGCGTTGTCCTAGCCCATCTCTAACGGTGGAGTTCTTGGGACTAAAACACTCTCCAGCTCTTGAGGGGTATTGGGATTGGATTACCATTCCTGGGGATAGAAAGAAATATCACCAGTTCAGGGTTGGGACATTACCACTCAATGCCTTCACTGCGAAATGGAGCGGGGTACATAGCTCTGTTTGTCCCTTCTGCTCTACTCAACGGGAAGGCATTGGGCATATACTTTTTGTCTGCCCTGAATATAAAGTGCCTAGGATAACATGGTTAAAACCTATCTGCTTGCAGCTAGGTCTTAAAACAGGCTGTCAGTCCGTAAGGATTCTTCGAACCAATAACTCTCAGGCAGTGGTCATAGCCGTTGCGAAGTTTCTCCACTGGATGTGGATTATCCGAGCACGCAAAACAAGTTTACAGTGACAAATTGCATTTTTCTTAAAGTTATCTATGTGATCATGCCACCTTAAAGTATACATAATGCTATATGTTGTAGGTGTAAAACTATGGCATTTCAACCTTCAATATTTATACACATTTTTAAAGAAACTTGCATAATGAAATATATGTGTTTTGATAGGATTTAAAAACACAAGATTTAATACACTTGTTATAATTCATCAAATGCACTTAATTTATTGTTTTAATTATTAGATGGATGGGTTAACATTTGATTTGGCTCTCTAGCATTATATGGTATTGTAAAAATCTGCTGTTTAATATGTTAATGGCTATCTTTTAAATATGTAAATGTCTAGCTGTTGTGCTGTATTTTATGATTTCTAAATCGAAATAAAGACTTATGAAATTTGAAATTTGAAAGCACGTGACCTAATAGTGAACAGGCTCTGAAACATATAATTGGAACCACCAATGTGCTAGACAGTTTTAATCAACTAAATAGATGGCTGGAGTTTTCATTAAAATTGTACAGTCCATCCCTAAACAATTTAACACTTTCAGCAGATGCTAACCCTACTCTTGAGACTCCAGAAGATTTGGCAGAAAAATCTTCTGTCAGTGACTGCACTCAATGACAGTAGACAGCAGGCAAACTATTGGTTTGCTGCACCAGGATGCATACGGATAGGAGCTGGCATTAAAATACGACCACAATCACTCCCTTCAGATTTTCTACATGTTTTTAATGGTGATATAGATTTGAGACACCGATTATCATGTAAACTTTTGTTAAACTGATCGGACTGGCATATTGATCTAGTCATCTCTAAACATTACCAGGGGAATTTGACATTGATGACTATTGTTTAATGACAAGTACATAACGTATTCTGACCCAAAATATAAATAGTAATAGACATCTATCGCTTGGTTGAATTGAGGTGGAAGATTTAACAAGAGATTTAAATTTGTTGATAAATAATAGCACAAGGGTCTTTTATACCTGATTCTCTGTGAGACACCAACCCATACCCAAAAGCTTTTAAAACAGATGAGTGCCATGATGTTTTCCTACCATATCAGTTTTTCGGCTAGAGTTCCAATTTAGGCCAATCACTTCTCCGAGTGATGAATAGAGTGGTACACGCCACCTCACTCAGCTGTAGAGTTCTGATCGAGCACCCGGCAGACTACGCCTTCACGGTTGGATGGACCTATAGTACAAAGGGTAAGGCTGGATGCTTCACAGAGATTCAGCCCTCCGGACTCACCTCATTTTCATAGACGAGCAGCTGGGCTCTACATAGCTGGATGTAGCGGTCCTTCCGGTAGCCCAGGAGGCCTCCACTGCTCTTCTTAAGCCAACCTGCTTTGTCCACAGTCTTATTCGATTTCTTACTACTGTTGTTCGCTCCCTAGTAAAAAGAATACATGGAAAGATTTAGGTCTAAGAATAGCAGAAATGTTTCTTTATAATTTAAGTTTTGGCATGCATGGGTGAAGTCGAGACCCAGAAAAGCATTACACGGATTACGTTTTCGGGATGTCAACGCATAACCCAAAATGGCACCTCCACTTCTGTTTAAATACATTTATCAGAGCACAGCACAGGGCAAATGTAGGGTTTGGATGCAATGATTACGCTTTTGAGTGCACCTTCTGGGGGGGGGCACAGTACAGCTTGTCTTACAGTATGTCTCCTCAACTTTCAATTATGATAAACATTCCTCCCCCTCTGAACGGGCAGTGACGTCAGAAAGCAGAACATTCCCCACCCCGTAGAACACATACATAGAGCCTTGAGGTGAGTCGACAGCTAGACATGACAGAACCATAAATGTGTACACCAACAACAAATAACTTTTTCCAAATTTTGGGTTTGATATTCAAATCCGAACAAGTGTCACGGACCTGGAAAAGTGAACGAAAATCCACGTCCTTCAACTCAACCCGAAAAAACCTGTGCATGCCCGCGATCACACCTGGAATTCATGCCCCTTCACTCTACAGAGATGCCCTCTGCAAACTTCTCAGACAGCACAGCAAGAAATGCAAAATCTACCCAATGTCTGGTAATCAACGCCTTTTAAATAAACAAACCATAAACTACCTGTGCTCGCACTGCCATCCATCACTTATCAACTGCTGCTGTTCTGGAAAGTGAACAACTTTTTACTATCTGACACAGAATTCCCAGTGCTCATCCTGTTGAATCTCCCCATCAGCCTTCATTAGACGGTATTAGCCACTAAAAACAGCAGAGACAAATAAACCAGACACATCTCCCCGTTCCTGGCCAGCTACACTGGCTCAAGTCTGTCCCTGAAGGCAGGTTGGGAGGATTGCATTGTACTGTAGTATCTATATAGCGCATCATATCTCAATGTGGGGTACGTAAGTGCTTTTTCAGATGAGTAGCAAGCTGCACAGTGAGGCAGTGTATGATGGCAGTGTTTTATTTGTTATTATCCATGTGGGAAGTGTTTTGGTGTCATGCGTGAGTCACAAGAGATATGCTTATATCTTGTTTGATGCAAAGTGACTAGTAGTGTGATCTAGGGGGTCTGAGAGACATGAACCCAATTATAGTTAGGACTAAGGGCCATATGTATCAAAGGGTTTGTTCCCATTCTGTGTCTATGGGAAAATGTGTTTATACATATGGCCCTAAATCATTTAGGAAACTACACAGCACAAGCCCAGCCAAAGGCACAAAGGGGTGCTGTGTGAGTGTACACCAAAAAAGAGTGGCTAAAAAGTGAAAAGTCCCAGTAATCTACTCGGCAACATGCACAAGGTAGAGATGCTGTCAAATTTGTAAAACAATGCCACATTGATAAGAGTGGGAGATGGGGACATATGCAATAGCAGTAAGGGACACAGCCTGCTACTGTAGTAACAAACCTCATGAACAAGCAAAGAGGTGGAAATGGAATCAAGCTTAGAAATATGAGACAAAATAACAGAATCTTCAAAGGTCCAGATTCAACTACTCATGCTAGGCTGTAAGAAGCCAAAGATTTGCGCTGTTTTTAGCACCCCAAGCTACTCTGATGCTCCCAAAGCCAGATGAGCATCTGCCAGACCTGGGCTTCCAGTCTTTGTCCAGACATTGGAGCAGAGATCATGTACTGCTTCCTGTGGCCAGTGTCCTACCACTGGCCAGTAGGTACTGTTTTTATAATTTTTTCGACATGCACTCTCATTGCGTGCATGTCTCTGCAGTCCTTCCCCTTCACCCCAGTTGTCGAATGGACTTCCCCTCCTCCTGCTTGTTCTTCTTTTGCCCCCCAAATCGCTATTTAGACCCCCCTTTTTAACCCCACTTGTTGTTGTTTTGACCCCCTATATCACCCTACTTGTTGTTTAGACCCCCCTCCCCGCTCATTGTTGTTTTCAACCCCCTCTCTGTTGTTTTGGCCTACCTGTCTCATGCTCACCATTGTTTTAGCCCACCCTACTCCTGCTCATCGTTCTTTTGACACACCCTCCTCCTGCTCGCTTTGTTTTGATCAATCACCCCCTCCATCCTCCTTTTTGCCTGTACTTTGACACCCGTCACCATTGTTTTGACCCACTTGCCTCTAGCTCGCCGTTGTTTTGACCCACCACCTACTCCCTCCTTCTGCTCACCATTGTTTTGATCCCCACCCTCCCCGCCTGCCCTTGTTTTTAATCCCCCACCCTCCTCCTGTCTTCTGTTTTCTTCCCCCGCTCGCCATTGTTTTAAAAAGTCATTGTTTTCTTCCATTGTTTTGAACCACCCATCCCCACACCTCCAACTGCTTGCCAGTGTTTTGTCCCATGTTAGAAGTCAGCCCTTGATACTACTTAATTTACTGCTTCCATCATTAAAACTGAGAAGGTAGAATTCACAGTAATGCCAAATAAAATATTTTCACTGATGGCATTTGGGGAACTCATATTGATATTTATGTATGTTGGTTTGCATAGCGCAGCACATTTACGAAGTGAAGCCTTTTGAATGCTTTACAACTGCCATTTTGACACCTCCTCCCACTCTCCGATGTGTTTACCCACCCACGCCTCCCTCCTGTTGCTTGTCCCTTTCCACCCCAAAAGTGGCTGCTTCATACTGCTTTTTTTTCTTTAAGCCATGTTGCCCATCAGCCCCTGCTGCTGTTTACCATGTAAAAACGATCGACAAAGCCAATAGATTTTGCATAGACGTAACCTATTAGCTTTGCCAATGCTTGTTTTACATCCCAGCGACCCTTTCTCTTTCTTCTTGTATCTGAGGAGGCATATTCTTCCCTTTCTAGAGTTTCCTCCCAGAAAATGTCTACTTTCATTATTAGAGAATGACATTTCAGCCGAAGAGAAATGCGGTGAAAGGACACTTCACATCCGTGCAATGTTTCAGCTCGCACAGAAGCATAAGGTAGACAAAATGGAGTCGATTTAAAAGCGCACACAGTGCAAAGCCCAAGTTTTAAAAATGAAGCTGTTTTATGTACGTCTGCACACATGTGAGGCACAAGTTGTGGGCAAAATGAAGGATGGTGGAAGGGTGAACTCACTGCGAGACACATATTAGCAAAACATATATATGCACTCCAAGCTCGTGAAATGGTTTGATCGAATCAAGGACCGAGTGGGAGATCTTGCGATAGTCTGTGCTGAGGCCGGCGCTTTTCAAGTTGAATATGTGGAAGATATCTGCGCAGTGCTGTGAAGACCACCAGCGAAATCATTTTATTGCACGTTTTGGTGGAAATGGTGCACTGTAAAGCAAAGATGACTAGTGGCCCTGATCACTACTTATGTGACTTAAAGGTTTGGGCTTCATCAATCTCTGAAAATTCCATAAGGAACATTATTCATTTTGAGTGGTGGCTGTTTCAGAACAGAAGGAAGCTGAAAATGTGAGCACCAGGGGCAGTATATTACATAAGGTGCCCAGGGGGTGCAACGGGCATAGTCAACTCAGGGCGACATAACATTCCCCCGCCCCACATACCCAAACCCGCAAAGGAAACACAGACAATTATAAGTTTGGGTAAAAACTGCTGCAGGATTTATTTACATACAACATATGTAAAGATGGTGGGTTAGCTTACGGGCGATCCAGGACAGGCCGCATTCTCGCCACCTGTCCGCCTGATTGAGCCAAGCAGCACAGTGGCGAACCACCCAACTGCTGCATAACAGAATAAAATACTGACACACCCATTTGCTGGGCGTGACTAGGCAAACCCCCGGCTGCACAGGCCCACAACCGCCCGAAGGACTACTGGGGTGCCGACACGGATTCCTGCACCTCCCATGAGGTTACAGGTTAGGCTCTGGCACCCCTATGTGCCCGCTGAAGTACATCATTTGCACCTCTCTTCTTCCGGATCGCCCCGTAACTCCGCCTGCAACGAAAAACAAACACATTACACAAAAACCCCCCTACCCCTACCATTAACACTCTGGGTAAGAGGAAGGGAGGGAAAAGAGTGTTCAGCGAGGTCGCGACGGCGTCCGGGCGGCAAAGAGGATTCGGGGAAGGGCGCCGAAGCCTAAGTACCCCAGAAGCCCCTCCCTGCCGCCCGGACGAGATTCTCGGCCGGCCGCCTCCTCCAACCGGTGAGGCGGAGATGCCGGACACAACAGTGGGGGCGGGACCGCCCTCCTTGACTAGGTACCCGCCCTCTTGATGGCCACTGCGTGGCCTCGGGCAGGCGCATAGTCAACTCAGGGCGACATAACATTCCCCCGCCCCACATACCCAAACCCGCAAAGGAAACACAGACAATTATAAGTTTGGGTAAAAACTGCTGCAGGATTTATTTACATACAACATATGTAAAGATGGTGGGTTAGCTTACGGGCGATCCAGGACAGGCCGCATTCTCGCCACCTGTCCGCCTGATTGAGCCAAGCAGCACAGTGGCGAACCACCCAACTGCTGCATAACAGAATAAAATACTGACACACCCATTTGCTGGGCGTGACTAGGCAAACCCCCGGCTGCACAGGCCCACAACCGCCCGAAGGACTACTGGGGTGCCGACACGGATTCCTGCACCTCCCATGAGGTTACAGGTTAGGCTCTGGCACCCCTATGTGCCCGCTGAAGTACATCATTTGCACCTCTCTTCTTCCGGATCGCCCCGTAACTCCGCCACAGCCTGTGCGGTGGTAACCGCTGCCGCACAGGCCCCCCACCAATGTCACCTATACTACCTGCATCCTCTGCTCATGAGTGCCTCTTTCAAGTCCAGCAAAAAGAGGTCTAAACCAACAGGCGTGAGGTGGACACCATCCTCCTCGAAGTACCCCTTGACCTTTTCCTGAATCAAGTCATGTTTAATGAAACCAAGCCCTCTGCGCTGCGTGAACTTTTTCATGGCCGCATTTACGCGTCTTCTAGTCCTCTCGATTGCCTCACTGGACTTAGCACCCCGCCAGTGCCTCCTGGGCACTAATTCGGACCACCAGACCTCGCATTCGCGCAACATGCTGCCAATGATACCCAGGTCCGTTTTCATCCTAAGAAGCAGAGCTGACTTCCCCACAGAGGTAATGTCGTTGCCCCCCAAATGGATTATTAAATGCTGAGGAAGAGGCCCCCCCTGAGAAAGGATCTCCTTCAATCGAAACAGCAGGCTATGCCAGCGCATACCAGGGTAACCCAACCACACGCACTCTATCTCTGTGAAGGAACCAGTCCACTGACGGATGGCAGCCCAGCGCGCCAATCTGCTGACCATAGAATGCCCCAAGACCCACACGCGAGTACCTGTCAAAGAAAGACGCGATATGTTCAAGGGTGTTTATTCAATACACATGTTATACAAATGTGAAGCACAGCAAACAAATCAACAATACTGCAAAAGAGGGGGGGGGGGGGGGGGGGGAGATCAAGGCCTAACATAACGCCTATAACAGGCAGATTCCCAACGCCCCACCGACTGCACCTGCCCTGGGGACATCCCAGCGCGGAAAGCTGAAGTGGCAGCCCCAATGCGGAATGAGTGACTCGAGAACCTCTTCCCTACAACCAGCAATCCAGCCCTGTCAAGGCAAGCCATCATGATCTTGTCCGTTTGATATTTTGTTAAAGGGCTGGAATCGGCGTGCACCAGGAGGTAACCCGGCCCCGACGGGCGTAATGCCATGAAGGCATGCAGCAATGCCACGGGGCAGTAGCGGGGATCCCCAAGGGGGGAAAGTCTAATCAGAGACCCCCTACCAGACTGGTCAGTTTTGGATCTTCTCAGCTTAACAGACAACCCCCCCTCGAAATTAATATCCGCCACACCCAGGGCATCCATGGAGGTATCGGACTTAGAGCGAGCCACCAGCTCACTACTCCTGAATGCCCCAAAGAAAGCTAGGGCGAAAGCCGCCGCGAAAAGGGACTCCTCGTACCTGGAGTGCACAACAGCTTGTAAAATCCGCAACATGGCCTGAAGAGAAGGGAAATCAATGGGGGACCTGTCATCTGGGGCCCTAGGATCCTCCCTCGCCCAACCCTTCAAGGCAGCCCTAATTGCAAATGAAGAGGTGGGGTCATGTCCCCCACACAATCTAGCCTCGTGCCCAATTGCCGCTAGGTGGCCGCATACCCAAGAGTGCGATTTCAACTGCTGTTTAGCCCATACTATAAAAGCATGAACTTTCTTCTCTAATGGCAATGATTGCAAACCCAGGTCAGAGATCACTTTAGTGAACGTAGCACGATGGCTGGAGTAGCGCTTACGTGTACTCAGTGCTAATGATTTTTCGCCCATTTCCCTCATGTGCTGCTCCACTCCAAGATGTGCCAAAGCCTTGGCGCAAAGGGGGTCATCTCCTCTCTCGCCTGAGGGCAGGCTGCCCGGAAACGGTCCAGCTGAAAACGAGAGAGAGCGTCAGCTGCGACATTGGTGACCCCCACAATGTGTCTGGCTCTAAAATCGACATTGCAAAACAGGCACCTGCTAGCCAGTTCCCGGAGCAGAGACAGCACCATGGGGCAGTTGGCAGACAACCCATTGATCGCCTGCACCACTGCCATGTTATCTGACCAGAACAAGACTTTTCTATGGGACAGGACCTCAGGCCACAGGTGTAAGGAAATGACAATCGGGAAGAGTTCCAGGACAGCAATGTTGGCAGTAATGCCCCGCTTGCGCCAAGAGTTGGGCCAACGCTGCGCGCACCACTCATCTCCCAAAATGGCCCCAAAGCCCTCGCGGCCCGAGGCGTCAGTGTACATGTTTAACTCTGGACTCGCCACCCAAGGGGACCTCCACTTCACAGTCCCATTAAAATCCGCCAAGAAAACATCCCACATCCTCAAATCCTTCTTGAGACCGGAGGTCAACCTGACAAAATGGTACTGTTTGTTAATTTTAGCAGTGGCTTTGGCCAGGCGCCTAGCAAAGACGCGCCCCACAGGAATCACTCTCGCAGCAAAGTTTAGCTTACCTAAGAGGCTCTGAATGACCCCCAGCGGCGCCTTGTCTTTACCCAGCAAGGCCTGAATGTCACCCTTCAAGGCCCCCACCTTCTCTGCCGGCAAACGGGACACCCCCTGTACAGTGTCAAGCTCAATCCCCAGGAAAGTCAGCACCTGAGCAGGGCCTTCGGTCTTACCCGGCGCTAAGGGCACCCCCAAGCGGCCAGCCAGCTCCACAAAACAGTCCAAGCCCTCCTGGCACTCCTGCGTGCCCTCCCTCCCAATGAACAGGAAATCATCCAGGTAGTGAGACACCGCAGCCACATTGTATTCCTCCAAGAGGGCCCACTGCAGAAAGGTGCTGAATGCCTCAAAGAAAGCACACGAGACAGCGCACCCCATGGGCATACATTTGTCAAAGTAGTACCCCCCTTTCCATTTGAATCCCAAGAGGTGCTGACTGTCAGGATGGACCGGTAGCAAGCGGAAAGCCGCCTCAATATCTGCCTTGGCCAGCCAAGCTCCTACCCCTGCCCTCCTCACCAAATCTATGGCCATATCCAGGGAACAATAGGAGACCGAACAAGCCTCTTCAGGCAACCAAGAATTAACAGAGTCCCCCTCTGGGAAGGACAAATTGTGAATCAATCTGAAGGCCCCAGGATCTTTTTTGGGGACCACACCCAAAGGGGACACAACAAAGTCGTGGAGGGGGGGGGACAGGAAAGGCCCAGCCACCCTCCCCAACGCTACCTCCTTGTTGATCTTTATGTCTACAACCTCTGGGAGCTCCCTCACTGATTTTTGGTTTTCAGCATCTCTGCTGACTCTGGGGCCCTGATAGGGGATCTGGAAGCCTTCGAGGAAACCATGGGACAGGGTATCCCTATCTTTCACATTGGGGTATTTATGAAGGAGGGCAAGTAACCTGGGCAAAATGATTGGAGATGGACCTTTGGTCCGACGATTGGGGCAATCCCAGACCGGCAACACAGGTGGACGATGGGGAGGGCTGAGAAGCTCGCGCCGCTGGGAGACCTCAGAAGCTGGGGGAGGGGGGGGGAGGATGGTCCCTGGGAGTACTACTTGTCTTTGTTGGCAGCATTGGGGGCAGGGGATCTCTTCTCACAAGAGGACTCAGGGTGGGGGCCACCGCACTTGCTGCACGCATGGGAGAACTTGCAGGCTTTCCCCCAAGTGCAGTTTCCCGCATTAAACATCCTGCAGGTGGAAGGGGCATATTTCTTGGCGGATTGCTTGTTAGAACCGCCCCCCCCTCGCCCCCCACGAAAGGACTGGCGAAAATTACTCCTCTTCTGGGTGAACAGCTTCTCATTATCTGACTTCCTGGCCTGGACAACACTGTTACCACTATCTACTTTACTTTTACCCATATGAGCAATCCACAGTCTGACCTCAACCTGATCCCACTCCAGCTCGGGGCAGACAGACATCTTTTTTCGGAACTCGCAGTCATAAGAATACCACCCCATCCCAGTTGTTGCTTCCGCTTCATTAACTATGATGCTATTGTATTGAAAAAGACCCTGTGCTTGGTCCGGAAAACGTTCTGTTATGACTGCTGCCAGGATGGCGAAGGCCTGACGCCAGTTTCTAATAGACTTCTCGGGCCAGGACTGGAAGCGAGCTTTCTTCTCCTCATCTTTAGACCCCATCCTTCGCACATCTACCCCATCCGCCCCCAGCATGAGGAGCGAGAAAATGTCAATGAACTCCCTCCTCCAAATGCCTTCCTTCGCCGCCTGGGGAACCTGCCAGGCCAGGGAGCATTTGCCTGATAGAAGGGGCGCCATGGTCATGAGGGCTGTGGGCGCAGGGATGGGCACCAAAGTTGTCGGTGGAGCCACAACACTGGTAGTTGGCAAAGGGGGGGGAGTGGCAGATAGCCCCGCTAGAGGCTGGGCAGCGACAACCGCCGGCAAGGGGGCCACCTGGGGCACACCCTGCACCGGCGGCAAAACCTGAGGAGGAAAAGCACCCGGCACCTGACTGTCTATCACGCTGACCGTCTGGACAATAGGTAAAGTGACGGGACCCACAACAAACCCCCCTTGTGCAGGAGTACCACCCCACACTTGAGCAACATCTGCCTCCCCGGCAGAAGACAAAGGGGCCACTGGCGAAGATGGCAGAATCACAGGTAGTGCAGAAACAGATGATCTAGACTGGGCAGGGCACAAACTGGCTCTTATTTCGGACATAAATGACGCCAGCGAGTCAGTAATCTTACCCAGGTCCGCCCGGGTAGCAAATTCCGCACTCGGGACCGCCAAGCGTGGAGGAGAGGAGGGGCACACCCGGACCACCGCCGGGGGGGATGCCGGGGCATGTACTATCACGTTTCTGATCGGTTCAGCCGCCCTGGACTTTGCGGGGGGCTCCGGTGGGAAGTCTTTGACTGTTGGCTTCCTTGTGCGCTTGGACCTCCCTGTGGTTGTGTCCTCTGCCGCCTCTATTTCAGTTATTAGTGGGGCAGGGGGCGGCCCCGTTGCTCTAGGGGGGTTGGCAAGTAAAAGTCCACTCGCCCAAGCCACCCCATTAGTCTTTATCGCATCCAAAAGGGCTTTCATCTGGGGGTCTTGCGACGGTCCTATCCCAGAGTCCTCAACCAGTGAAGTCTGTGTGAAAAGGGCGGGGGACCCCTGACTCTCCATGCCGCAGTCGAAAGTATCCTGGAAAAGAGAGGACCGTGAGGACGTATACACACGACTTTGATAAACCAAAAGACACCATACACCCCCGAAAGCTCTCCCCCAAAGCACCCCACGACACTAGACCAAAAGGGGGCGAAACTCCTGTCCCGCGGGCAGATTCCTCCAGGGGAGGCCCACACGCCGAAAAACATACCTCAGCAAAAACCTTGTGACTTGGAAGTAACGCACCGATGCAGTCCCCCACACGAGTAAAGTACCTGAAACAACAGAATGGGCTGTGAAACGCCTGAATCCCCACATCAAATGCCCATACCGGGACACTAAGAGCACCATGATCGTAAACCGCCGGTAAACGCCCAACGTGAAAGCGTGCACAAACATTCAGGATGCGTGAGACTCTCCACAAACACATACAATCACGCGCGTGTGAAAACGTACCTTGCGCTTCCCCTGCGTAAGCGTGTGCGCAAAATAGGACGATCGGTGAGGCACGGGGGGGGGGAGGGGGGGTGGGCAGGCGTGCGGCAGAAGGTGCGACAAGATGCACCGATATCCGGTAACCACGGAAGGCCTAGGTGCGGAAGCGACTGCCCGCAAACGGCCGGAATCTGAAAGAAAAAGGAAAAGTGGCATGTAAACAACGAGGCCCCGCCGGAGCCGCAAAGCGTGCGCACGCGCCAACCACAATGAAGCCCATGCGCAACCTCCACACGCCTCCTGCAAAAGAAGACCAATGATTAGAAAGTACGCAAGTGAGAAAAGGCAGGCGCCAGGCAGCAAAACCCCTGCAGGCCCGGGATCCCAGGACGCAGGCCCCCCCCTACCTCCGGCAGTGTAAACACTCCGCAACCCCGGGGAGAGGCTTACGAAATGGCGGGCGCCCGCCAGGTCCCTCACCTTGATCTCGGCGAAAGAAACATTTGAACCAAACGATGCGCCAAGCCAGAACAGCGTAGAACACGTCGTGTTCTGCCCACCTCCCCACACTCTGAAAACATAGCAAACCGCATTAATTGAATACCAGCATGCGTGCGACCACAAGGGGGGACGACGCTACAAACATAAAACCGTTATAAATCAACATTACGAATACATCCGCCGCGCCATCACGTCACAAACATCAAAACATTTATAAGGCATCATTAGGAGAACATCCGCCGCGCCATCAAAACACAACCAGCCCTCCAGCATAGTGAAACTACTAGCTAACACATGTATTGACGTGAGCATATCGTAAAATTGGCTAAGATCAGACATAAATGAGCCCGCAAGCTGTAAACTGGTTCCCCGCAACCCCTTGAAAACATACCCCGCGCCATCATGAAACGTAACACAAAGCATCAATAATCGGAAAACAGCTGCATTAAAGTGGATACGGCATTTACTTAAACATGGACAACAGATGCAAAACCGAAATGATTCGAAACTGCGAGCATGGAAAGATCTGCATATACATAAAGGAAAAGCGCTTAAATACATTTCGAGCGGCAATCATCCCATGCGCGACTGGCAGGCAAAAGGGGGACAGCACACGCGATCAAGCAAACATCATACCTCACCCACGCGGGCAGGCCCCCCCGAACAAATAACCCGCCGATCAGGACACAAAATGGCCACCCCGACGGGAGAAAAGAGAGGCGGGGAAAGCGAGCGGAGGTCGAACACCCCCCCGTGAATACAGGCCCCATCCCACCAGGCCGCACAAATTACCCCGGCCCCATCCCGGAAACGAGGGTCGCCTGCCCGGGGAATCGCTGTGGGGCCCGTTAAGTACCCGCCGAAACCCGCATCAGCCAGGGACAAGGACCGCAACGGCCCGAACGTCCCCCCCCCCCCCCCCCCCCCCCCCCCCCCACAGCAGCCCGCTTTCACGGGCCACCTCGCCAGCTCTCACCTCACCTCGAGGGGGCAGGCGGCCGAGCAGGGACTGGGGGGTGGAGGCGACAAAAGGCCCGAGGCCACGCTCACCTTGAAACGACGAAAGACGACAAAAGAGTGTTCAGCGAGGTCGCGACGGCGTCCGGGCGGCAAAGAGGATTCGGGGAAGGGCGCCGAAGCCTAAGTACCCCAGAAGCCCCTCCCTGCCGCCCGGACGAGATTCTCGGCCGGCCGCCTCCTCCAACCGGTGAGGCGGAGATGCCGGACACAACAGTGGGGGCGGGACCGCCCTCCTTGACTAGGTACCCGCCCTCTTGATGGCCACTGCGTGGCCTCGGGCAGGCGCATTTGTGCCCGCTTTGCGCACCACCGGGGCACTTTGATACTACTGACAGGGTCACAGATGCTTGTGCTGCCCCTTCTGTAATACCAATTGCGCTGGCACACATAGAGTGCCAGTTCTAACTCCAGGGGGCGTTCCCTCATTTGCATGGGGGTGTTCCCCATGCAAATGAGGGAATCCCTTTGCAGCGCATGCACCTGTGCCCTATTACAGATGCGGGTGCAGAGGAAAAGAAGCTCTAGGGGAGCGCGCTGAGAATGCGCTCCCCGAGAGCAGCCCTCTGGAGGGGGGAAGGAAAGGGCGTCCCATGGACTCCCCAGACACCCCTTTGTAGGCAGATGCAGTCACTGACTGTACCCGCCTGCAAGGTGATCTCTAATCCCATGTAAAAGTGCAGGCCGGTGCCGCCTGTACTCTGATAACACAGAGCAGCTTCAAAGCAGCCGCTTCGTTTTTCACATGAATGCGCTGCTTTCGCAGCTGTCTTGGGGCAGCGCATTCTATGTAATAGGGCGCATCATCCCTGTTTGCACCTGATGCACCTATTATACATAATAGGGCCCCAGGGGCGTAACTTGATCAGTAAGACTGGCATATCATGTTAATCATTATATGATAAGCAGCGCATGTGGGGCTTAAGAGCTAGTGGGAGGAGAAATGAGTGTGGCTTGTTCTGCTGTTTTAAATTTTATAAGAGACCACTCTCAATGAGAGAATGGTATGTATAATTTAGTTATGTGAGGAGATTTTAGTACTCTCTGGTATTAGAAAGTTATATTGATTATATATATATATATATATACATGGTTATAAATATATATATATATATATATATATATATATATTATATATATATTAGATATATTCATGTTCTAAAGTTTGCTAGATTAATAATAAAAAACACAAGTGGGATTAATTTCGATCAATGCTGTTTTTATTGTGTACTGCATTTTTATTCATGCTCTTATGAAGAACTTTTAATGGAATATATATTTAACGAATGACATTTGGATTTTATGCTTTTATGATTTGTTTGCTAAATCAAAAAGGACTTGTGAACTGAACCGAGTGAGTATTGTGATGGGTACTTAAAGCAAACTATTTTTATAAAATGACCATGTTTTACGACCTTCAAAACAGAGACGAGAATGTAACCCCTCCTAGGCCTGTGAGGTCGTTCTCTCTTCTAAATAATGATCCCCCATTCACTATATACCTGTTTTCCTCATACATTGCAAAGTACACAGGTTATGGTGCAAAAAGGCTACAGTTTATTGCATAATGCATAAAGCATGGCTCAACATTTCACAACGTTCATGGATGGTCATTCACGACCCATGTCTTTGTAATATTTGCATTCCTTGGTAATCCTGTTCCACTTGTCCTGTTTCTTTCTAGCCAACAGCACTAAACCTGAGCAGTGGTCAGTCCCGCAGGTGTTCAGTGTTTACAGATTCTAGGCTTATCTTGCTACCCACCTCGTGGGTTGCTTTTAGACCTGGCCTGGGCTGAAAGTAAGAATGTCAGGTGTGTTGGTCTGTCCCAGTATTACACACATAATTTTAACATCGCTATTTCTTTTACAGCACTATGCAACCCCCAAAGCAGGGTGTCAGAGCTTTACGTAACATACACAATATGCATTGACAATAAATCATGTACATGTGTATATCAATGTACAAGATGAGCTACATGAGAGTGAGAGTTACACAAGATGTAGGAGTCACATTTCCTTTATACTTCACTGTGGTCTTTTAGAAGGATTGCAATTTATGAACTCAGGTAACAAAAAGATCACTTTGTTAAAAGCCGTAACCCACTTTGCTATCTACATAAAATAAAAATCTGTCATCTACGTGTTAGATGATGTGCTTCGCAGGAGACATTTACCTTCTCTACTCCTTCAAATCTGGAACTTCACAAAACACAGATCTCTCCAGCAAGTGCATCAACTACCAGAGTTTTCTCACCATTATTACTATTCCCTGAGATTTACTGGGCACCTTCACAGCAGAAGACTTAACCCAATCAAATATTTTAAAATGTAGACTTTGCAACTAATTAAGCATAACATCTACTGCCATGCTTCTCCTTGTTGCCAATTTCTTTATGGCAGGGTTTAAAAAAATAAATGTTTTAGTTGAGGCCCAGATTTTGTATCGGGATTGCACCACTTTTTTAGCACAACCCCAAAGCTAAATCTCATTTGTTAAATCTCATAATGCACTTAAATTTACTCATGATATACCTGATAAACATGTGTGACGTCTTAATATCTGATGTCACATCTTGTGATTTCACTTCCAGGGAGGTCACAATCTGTGATGTCACGTGCAATGTCACGCGTAGTGACATCATGCGCTATGATGGCACACGTCATGATTTCACTTGCATGCTGCCTAACCTGGATAGTCACCCTACTTCATTTTTAGGACCTGTACCCTGACAATACCCTCTCCTCACTAAGTTTTACTTTCTCTCTTCTGAACTCTTATCTCCCGCCTACTCTTCATTTCTCCTCTCCCTTCTTTATCTGAAGTTTTTCTTTCCCTCCTGGCCTTCAGCTGCTGCTCTTCTTCTTCACCCCATCCCTTCTACTCCTTCAGCCCCCAACTGAGCGGTCCTCTCTTTCCTTCTGAAACTTTCACCTTCCCCTATCTTTCTCTTCCCCCCCCCCCCCCTTTGCCTACCTCTTCTTCAGCGCCGGCTCTGAAGCTCACCCTTTAAGAGCCAGAGTCTTTCTCCAGCCCCTCCCAGCCTCAGTCCCTCCTTTGCCTCAGCATCTCACAGAGCTGTTGGGGAGGGGAGTGGAGGGGTGCGGTCTCTAGTAACTGACTGCCTTGGTAACGAGGGGCAGGACACTCAGTCCTTCTGTTGCTAGCGCCGACTCCTCTCGCCAGTAAGAGCGAGGCCAGCTTCAGTCAGTCCCAAGTGCTGCATTACAGGCAAAGCCACCCAAATTATGTGGCAGCAGAGAACCAAACTATGCGGCTGGTTTGATTAAATTATGTGGCAAGAAAAGACAAATTATGCTGCCTAACGAGGCAAATTTTGTGACAGTATTACTTCATTCATTTGTCATTGTTACTTTATAGTAACAACCGGGCAAATATTTCAACACATTAGTACCTGTTAAACAACCAAATGCTACAATAAGCAACTGAAAGATGACTAGTCAACTTGTGCGACGGGCCTTCCACTGCGCAGGAACAGAGGACACCGAGGGGTATATTTACAAGGAGCTAGCGCTGCAGCAGCGTCCTTTTTTTACGCAGCGTGCTCAATGCGCCACTTTGTAGAGGCCTGCGTCACATTATACTTGTGTCTGATACTTTGTATGCAGGGTAGCCGTTCCCATGTTAAAATCCAAGCAGAACTGACGCAGTGAAATTTACATTTCCCCTGTGTCAATCTACGGCTTGACTGTGTCAAAATCCCTACATCTTCTCAAACCAGGCGTAAGGATTAACGTAGGGCTTTTAACATGGGACTCGCCTCTGTGTTCTGACTATAGCCAGAGTTGTGCCAGTCTAATGACCAGCTTTAGCAATGCATCACTTTAGCGCTGACAGATGCATCCTTGCAAATAAAGCGCATCCATGGTGAATGATATGAACAAGGGAAAGCTCAGTGTAAGGACAAGCAATTGGGGTTTTCAGGAGAAAGAAGGATTTTAAAGGGAATGGACTGTGCACATGTGTTTGTGCGAGGGACATTTCAATGAGAGATGAGGGTGTGAATGAAAATGGGATGGTAGGAGGAGTGTGTGGGACAGAAAAGAGGGTCTTTGAGAGAAAGGTGGGATGAGAAAGTGAAACTAGTGAAGACATGAAAGGGAGATGTGAGAACGGAAAGTATAAGATACAATGGTAATATGACTGTCAGGAAAAGTAGTGTGTGGTGAGTTTGAGGGAAATGAGAAGATTAGAGAGGGAAGGCTATCAGATGATGGCCAATACCAGTTTGTGAATGAAAAGCTTCATAGAAGAGGGTATGTGAGATAGACAAAGGAAGGTGAAGGGATGGGGAAAGCGTGATGCTCATGAATTAGAGAAAAGAAGTGGACTCATGGTTGAAGAAAGTAACAGTGCCAATGAACAGAAGACACTGTAAGACACACAAGGGGAGTGGCAATTTTTGGGAAAGAAAGTACTAGGTGGGTACTTCGGCTGCCCCTAGCAGGGGGTGTCTTTCTTCTAATACAAGAAGCAACTTGTTCACAATTGCTAGAGTTGGTGGTGCAGACAAATGTACCTTGAATTAAGGATGACCAAAATTCTTGTGCTACTGGTCCTGGGTGGTGCAGATAGAGACAGACATAGTAGAGAAGCTTTAGAAAGAGAGGGACTATATGGGCGATAGGGAAAGCATGAAAGATTGAGAAAGGAAGAGAAGAGTCTGAAAGAAGCATATATAGTAAATTGAATTGGGATACAAGAGGGCACGAGAGAAGCAAATGTGAAAGAAAAGTTTGGAACAGTTCAGGGTAAGATAAACGTATGAAAATACAAATGAAGGTGAAATAAGAGATAATGGGAAAAGACTGTCAGAGATAGAAATGTAAGCCTAAGAGGTGCACATGAGAAGGAGGGAAAGATAATGAGTAAACGGGAACATCTAGGAAAGAAAAGAATGGATAATGGTAGAAGCTGGAGAGAGAGAGAAAGGACTATCTAATACAGAGATGGGGAATATAAAAACAGAAGGGCCAACAGTGGGAAGAGACCATAAGATCAGCAAAGAGGTATGTTTTTGTTCTTTCCATTTTTAATTTAAACAGGCTATATTCATCCTAGGCACATGTCACTCTCTATCTACTTTCATACTATGAGCAGGGTCTATATTACTATAAGATGGACCTAGCTTTAACAAATGTGGGTGTGAAAGACAGCAGTTAAATATAAAGGCAGTGACAGCAGCAGAACCCTGCTGGATATGACACAATGAGTTACAGCAGTGACAGAGTGTAGGAAAGTGCTGTTTTGTATAGTCACCCCCCACGTTTGTGCTCCAATGCGGATGGTTATGACTCTGAAAGTGCACTGGAGCCTGCCGCCCAGGCCCCAGTGCCAGTGCTCTCTACATAAACTATCATGTATGCAAATGTATGCAAATAAACAATCCCAACTGACCAGGACTTTAGCCCTCTTTTAAGTCCCTAGTATATGGTACCAGTTGTACCCAGGGCTTGGGTGGTAAAGGGTCTCCAGGGCTTGCAGCACTGGTTGTGCCAACCTGAGTGACCCAATTAAACAACTCACAGCAGGCCTGCCATTGCAGCCCCAGGAGCAGTGGAAACTTTGCCTTCACCATGAGGGACGAAGTCAATCCACAATCTCTGATATAGGGCAGTCACTTCTACGGGATGCCTCCCAGAGCCCAGGAGGCAGGGCGCCTTTTACCAAAGGAATGGACATGTAAGTGCACGCTTATATGACCCGATAGGGCCCTTTACAGTTAAAGGACACACTAAGTGGAGCAGTGTGGCTCGCCGGTTAGAGGAGGCAGTCCCTGATGCAGAGGTCAGACCCGGAACCAGGGTTCAATCCCCGACGCGGCAGGGCCTTGAGCTCAAAAATGTCCACAGACTTGATAATTTTCACCTCGGTGCCTACACAAATCGTGGGTTCACACTCTGCAACTCTGGGCAATAGCTTGCTTAATCTCCACTACGGCCCCATCGCGATGGGATGCCTGGTCTTCACCTTGGGGATGCCTAGTAGGGGTAATCTCGCAGGGAAAGGCCAGGACGGGTTCCCAAAGCAAGCGCCTTAAGACCTTACGGTGAAAGGCGCTATATAAGAACGTATGATTTACGATGTATTTATTTATTTAAGTGATAGACGGTCCACAGGATAACATGGGCTGCTACCCGGGCAGACCCAAGGTTGGCAGTTCCATTATGGTACCGCCTAAATATGTCATATTTGGCATCAAACAACATACCTTCTCACCCTTGACATGAATCTCATATTGAGGATGATGTGGCATGCACCCAGGGGGTTATCTTAGAGGCTGCCTACTTGGTTGCCCTAGCTTCTCTATGCTCTGGCTGGCAAGCCTATGTTTCCTGCGCTTGCTTCCACCACAATAGAATTCTGACCTACTGTCTGACAGTGTGATCACTCCCAGGAGTCAAGAACAAAGGCGTGGGCACTAAGGAGATCACACCTCTCTCTCTGAGACAGGTTAGTGAAGTGGCACATCAAGGCAGTAAACTATAAAGGCACCAGAGCCTCTGAAATGCATCAGGGCTGTCTCCCAGAGGAGGAAACAGACTCCCCCTGCTTCATGCACATTTCCACCTCAGACAGGTGGGAAATTAGTTAGCCAAGGGGGTGCACACCCCAAAAAAGCTAGTCACACCTCCAGGGTGAGCAGCCCGGTCTGTACAATAAAATAAGATTTCTGCCATTTTTAGAAGTGGTAGAATAGAAGGTTCTTGGTAGAAAAGGTGACTCACACCCCTTTATGTGGTCACTTCAGGGGCAGACTAGCTGGAGTGACTAGATCCAACACCCTTAATTCCCCTAAATCTAGGATTTAACTGACAGCTCTGACACCAGACTCTCAGTTCTTAACAACTTGCATCAAAGAGGAAAGAGGAAGAGACCCGTGTCTGCAACAACAGGACTTGCACAAACCAAAAGAGGGATACCCTGCACCTGTGACAACGCTCCTGGAACAGCCTGATCAGGACTCGGTGTAGGCTATCTTTCAGTTCCCCCAGACAGAGGGATTCTTATGGAAGCCTGCAGCCCCCTCAGACTCCACTGGACTAGTGGCACTAGTCCCCTGCAAACTGCAGGTAAAACAATGCTCTAGATTCAAAGAATTACTGGCCATCGGGACCTCCGAGGGATCGTCCAAATACAGATGGTCTAGTGCAATGTAGGAACTGTATTCCTTTCTCCAACGGAGTTACATAACACAAAATGAATAACCCCACGTGGCCATCAAACAACATCCACTTTCCTAACACCACAGCTACTTGAATCCTGGGTGTTAAGAGAATAAATCTTGTATTTTATTTGTGTACTCTTTTTTTATCAAGAGTTTTTCATTGTGCATGCCGGTCGCGGTTATGTGAAATGGGTGGAATCTGCTCCGCTTGGATCCACAGCCAAATCAAACGGAGAATGCTGGAACTTGGTCTGCTATACTCATAAAGATTTTTATTAAAGAAAAACACCACATGGAAACAACCCGCACCATCTATGCGAATTATCGCATGAACAACGATTGAATATTAAACCCTGATGATGGCCTCGCTATAAAAGCACATATATCCAAGGTCAATACAGAGGTCGAAATGCATTGGCTTAAATCCTGAAGAAGAAATTTGAGAACCTTCACAACATACAATTCAAGTATACCACTTGTGGATACTTAACAGTGAAAAATCTGAAAAGTGTACTTTCATCCCCAGAACGGGAACACATTAGGTGTAGTGAGTTGACAAAATCTTTGGACACTGTACATTCTCACGAATTTTATGAGATTTTGGATCGTATTTAATGAGTTGTCTTTAGTTTTTAGGTACAATTTATCACACAAAACCTTTTCTGTTTGTTTTCTGTGTATATGTCTAAGTTGTTATGTTTCTTGTCAATTGAATTTATTGTTATACATATATTGGCAATGTTAAATGTACTGCAGATGAAGAGATCAAGATAAAATTAAAAACTGTTGATAAAAAAAGAGTACAACAAATAAAATATGAGATTTATACTCTTAACACCCCGGATTTAAGTGGAAGTGGTGTTAAGAAAGTGGATGTTGTTTGAAGGCCACATGGGGTTGTTAATTTTGTGTTGTATTGCATGTGTTCCTCCCCACAGTCTGGCCTTATTGGATCATACCCCTTTTTTCGTTCAAGGAAGTTATAGGCAGCTGCCACATTCCCTGGATCCACCGGATGTCAAATTACCTTTCTGTTCTACTTTCCACTGCAAAGGCTTGTTGGTTGCCAGTCCGGCAACTGACCCCTTTACTTGACGCTGCACCTAGAGAGAACTCCATCCAACGTTCGACCATTGTCAGCAACCAACCTGTTGTGTTTTTGCATCTTTTTCCCCCGCAGCACCATTTCAGCGGTAAAAGCAGCTCAACTCATTCAGCACCAAGAATAGCCAGGTCAAAAACGAATCTGTGCTCCATGGGCCACGTAAAATTGAACTAACTATCGTGGATTGGTCCTGGGACCCCCATCACCTTTACCCTGCAAGGGTATCATGCAACTCGACCTGCAAGTTACCGATTGTGACTAGTGGTTTTTCCCACTGACTGCAATGATAAAGTTTCACTGTATTATTTTGTACTGATTTAATATTGTTATAAAATCTATATCTCTGGCTAAGGATTAATTAGTACGAATCCAAGTATCATCTTTGCGGTTTGTGACAGTATTGCAGTATTGTATGGTAAAGCCTAACCAGCATCCCACATAATACTCCACCTTCCAACACAAATGTTCTCCGAGTGACAGCAGCAGGACTTACTGAATGTTGACTTGGAATATCCCATTAGTGAAGATGGTGTCAGAGCTTGCATATTCCCTCACTTGTCCACCTATACATTCCTCTCTGTGAGTTAAGTACCCACTCCAAAGATCAGTCTGTGACCTATATATAGTTTGTGAGCAGTGAAAGCTTGCATTAGCTTATATTAGTTTGTCTTCTGATTCTGTTCTGCAGGAAAAGGAAGATTGCTCTTGCTACATTTGTGAGAGAAGGAATTTTACTTGCTACTCCTATCCTGTGCCACACTTGCACTGCTCCTACCTGATTTATATGTGCTCTGTGATTTTCCCTTGTTCAACACCTTGTTGGGGAGGGCATTCAGTGCTGCTGCCCTCACTGTACAGGCCCTTTGATGAATTACAGACAGATGCTTACACTGTTTCTTCCCAGAGTATGCCTGTTTTAAAAAGAAAGGTTGTTTCCACTGCCGTTGACCCATCTTATAAAAAACAAAGTATATATGAAATGCGCTTGCATACCATACCCTAGAAAATGGAATGTATTGCAATATTTAATGTGAGATACCAAGACCTAGGAAGGTGACTGACCCTGTAGTGGTAATATTCAAGTGTGAAAACCTGATGACAGAAAGGAAACATAGTGTACGTTGCTCAGCCCTATTTTGAATCTTGTAATAGGGAGACTGTTGTAATACATGAAAGACCATCAGCCCAGGTCTAGATTAGGTAGGATGATTTATTAAGTTGTTATCATGAAGACCCCACAAGGAGCTGCCTTCCTACTGCTCAGCCCATACTCCAACTGACTCTCTCAGACATCCAATATTCCATGCATCACCATGCACCAACATTCCACTCCACGTTCACACTGGCTGAGATGCACATATAACATATTTCCCTTCTTTACAAAAGCTAGAATAGCATTTGTGACTACTTCATGCATGTATAAATCGCATAACGAGAGGCAAAAAACGTGCATGGAAATATCAGGGGGAAAAGTTGCACACATGCTGCAGAACTCAGAAATCAAACCTATTGCCATTTTTATTTAATATAAAAATGATACACACCATTATACTAAATATAATCAGAAACATGCATGTAGCTAATTGAATGTAAAAGACCATGCATGCTAATCACAATAAATAAAAAAGTGACAATATAAATGTAATCAGAAAAACATGCAAGTAACTTGTTGAATGCAAACATACTGCCATTTTAAATATCGAGAGATGGTACACGTCACTATGTTAAATGTAATCAGAAACATGCATGCAAGTTGTTAACCGCAAAAGACCAGAAACATGCATGTACCTTATTAAATGTAAAAAGACCATGCATGCCAAATATAATAAAGAAAACAATAACTAAATCAAACACACCTCACTCATCTTCTCCATTTCCACTAACAAAACAAATCACATACTCTACCACAAAATGGCTCATCTACCAAACCCCTAATGCCACAAACATACCAGCTGACCAGGCTGTCACTGAAGACAACACACAGGGAACCAACCACCGAAGGTGCCATAGAGACCAACTCAGAGCTCAAAACGCAGCTCAAACGCCACCGTCCTGCCAACTGTTATACATAAGAAAAGAGTGACTTAATCCACAAGCAGTCATCTCAAACACAACAGTCATCCTAACTGTAATACCTATGAACTGAGTGACTTAATCCACGAACAACCATCTCAAACACAACAGCCATGCTAACTGTAATACCTACGAAATTAGTGATTCAGTCATCTCAAACACAACAGTCATTCGAACAGTAAAACCCAAGAAGTAATAGACTTAAACTGCACAGTCATCTCTAACACACCAGTCATCCTAACTGTAACACCTACAAAATGAGTGACTTAATACATGCACAGTCATCTCGCTACAGCAAAAAACACCTATATATGTGGGTGATTCACCTATAATCATACCACAACCACCCAATGACGGTAACCATGACACCCCACACTCAGCAAGAACATGTGAATTATACTATAACAGTCAATCTCAAACAACGGCATGGATGAAATGCACACAAAATAACACCCATGAAAATAACATACATTAGCACTCCCCCAAGATCTCAGTAAGCACAGAACACCCAATATCATACACAACTGTCACCATAAGAGCCTTGCGTAGAACTCACAGGACACAACATCACAACTCAACACGTTGACAATACCCACTCTCAAATGTAAACAGGACAACTCAAACCTTCCACACCCGTACTTTCATCACATGCAGCACTGCATTTGTATTTTGCTGAATTAACCCAGAAGTCAGTCTAGCAGCCTCAAAGGCAACAAGGGCAGTTTCTGGCTCCAAAACAGCACTCCCAACTAAACAGAAGAATTTCCCCAACTGATGGCTGCAAACAGATCTCCAGAGAGTCGTGGGCCCTGCTCAGCTGAGACAGTTTACGAATGCATAAAGAAGGTAGAAACACTATAAGTGCCATCATGAGCCTCCCCATGGTCATAGCCACGGAGCCCTGTACAACTTGGGTTTTGCCCAAGGACGGGGCCCGAGGGGAAGCAAAGGAGCGTCCGCTTACTTTATTCACGACGCTCGACGATGAAAAGTGGATCTAGAGTCCGGGCGGGGAGGGGGCTGCCTACGGCCAGACTGCTGGCGGGGAGCAGCCAGAGATGCGACCTATCTAGGGAGGGGGGAAGCAGCAAAGAGGGCGCGTGATAGGAGGGGCCACCCTTATAAACCCTCCCTTGGCCCAACCCCTTATCCCGCCCCCTAGCTCGCGCCGCACCGCCACCCCCCTACCCCCCCCCCCCCAGAGGATGGGCTGCCCGGCTGCCCACGGACATACTACGGGGCCTACCCTCCTATGGGGTCCCCTGCAGGGACCACGGGCATCCTACAAAGAAGGAGGCGGTACACAGAACTGAGGAGCGCCGGGTGGCTCTGGGTGCCTACGCTCTGCGCAACGTCCCTCTGCAGAATGCCGAGCCTTGAGCCACCCAACACCTTGTACAACTCCAATTAGAAGGTGAGGGGTGCGCTAGTAACTTGCGACCCATTAAAATATACCATTTAATAGGCAAGATGATTTATTAAGTTGTTATCATGAAGAGCCCCACAAGGAGCAGCCTTCCTGCTGCTCAGCCCATACTCCAACTGACTCTCTAAGACATCCAACATTCCAGGCATCACCACGCACCAGCATTCCACTCCACACTCACACATCAGTAAAAACATCTTAGCTCCATTACACACAATTTTAATATAAGTCTGAGTTTAACAAAGGTAGGGCATAACTGTCGACTTGAGGACAAATCCTCATCCAAACAAGGGACCCATAACTACAAACCTGTACAACCAGTGGACAGTAGTATTTCCGGATGCTTCCAGTGCTGGATGTGGAACCCACTGATGAAGCATAAAACACTAAATAGACAAGGGTTCATCATACTATGTGAGGACATGAATGTTTGGTAATTCCATAGGAGGTTTGACTATTTCTTTCAGGATGGTTGTACTGTTTGTATGTTTACATCTGTTCACGGAGAGAGTACAATGGTGCTTTAACTCCTCTCATTCCATTTTCTGTGTGTTAGCTGTATTGTACCTGTTCTGTATGTGTGAGAACTGTGATGTCCCTACTGCGGCATGTCTTTTACTTCTTCTCTGTGTTAGGGAAGGCTGCACTGCTCCGTTCATGTTGTATCTTTGTTGTGACACGAATCTAAGTATTACAATTATAGAGGTGGGCGAGCCACTAAACATTTGAGCCAGGCTCAAGTCTGAAGCTTGGCTATGGCTCAGGTCGAGTTTCTGTTGGAACCTTGAACCTATAACGAATCGAGCTTTCACATGTCTTCTGCATGCCACCCTCGATCTTCTACCCTCATGCACAAAGAGGTAAAAACGAGGCATTATCATTTGAGGTAAAAAGGTGATACAAATTGATACCCATTTAGTGGCTGATTCCCACAAACCTGCACTAATCATTCCCCACTTAATAAAATTGAGGATCTAAGGCAAAGACTTTATTTTTTTAATCCTGCTTTTTCTTCATTATTGCAAATGAAGGCACTTTCAAATATCAGAGTTGCAAATACCAGCTGTACAAAAAAATATTGTGTTTGATGTGAATATGTGATGCAGGGATAAACCTGCTGACTAGGGAGGTGGGGATATGGATTTGAGTCTCGGCGTTGGTGGAACGTCCTGTGATTCTGGGCAAATCACTTAATATCCCCATCCCCATGGACAGTGCCTATGTAAACTTTGATTTAATAGACTTTAATGTTGCTCTAGCTACAAGAATTTGGGCCACATACAGGGTTCACATGACAACTGTCTTGCCTCATAGTTCACTAATGGCACTTTACATTTGCAAAGGCAAAATAATTTTAAGTTCATGTTTAAAACTGTCATTTTTAATGAGTACTTTGCAGCACTATGATGGTATTATTACTTTCAAAGATTCCAAATGTGAAAGAAATACACTTTTTTTGAATTGTGATTTGACTTAATTATATTTTATGAGATGTTTGTTGTATGATTCAGGTGTCAGACATTTTCAGGGCTCGGCTCATGCACAGGCTCTAGGAGCTAAGCCAGACCCTCAGCTCAGCTCTGGCTCGGCTCACCCTGTTAATTTGTTGGCTCACTCACCTCTGTAAAATGACCATTACATAAAAGATATTGTCAATGCTTGTTTTAATGCACTATGTGGATGAAAGGTGGATGAAAAAGTGAACCCTCATAAAATATGTGAGCAGAGTTTAATTTGAGTTTTATGTGTGGAACAAACAGCATTTTGAAATACACTTAAACGCACAAGGGTTGAGGCAAAGAAACCTGCACCTGTTATTATCTGTGACTTGAAGTATGGCGATGGAGCTCAGGAAACCAAGGAACACAACCCTGTCTGTTCCTTTAAGGGCAAAGCCCAAAATTCTAAACACAAGATATGGAATCAGCACCCATCAAGAAGTATCTTCAACAGTCTTTAATGTCTTTAAGTCAATCAGCAAAATAAATTCCGTAATGAACAGGTCCGGACTTGAACCAAGGAACCATCCTGTTTCACATTAGTTCCATAAAGACAGTTTTATGAGCCCTGAAGAAGTCTCATTTTTGAGACGAAACGCGTTGGCTAAAAAAAAAAGAAAAAAATCTGTTGTAAAATTGGATCTTTTTATCTGCTTTTGAATACCACAATAAAGAATTGAAAGTGAACTTCATTCAAGTCCGGACCTGTTCATTATGGAATTTATTTTGCTCATTGACTGAAAGACATTAAAGACTGTTGAAGATACTTCTTGATGGGTGCTGATTCCATATCTTGTGTTTAGCATTTTGAAATAGACTATATGGCTTTGTAAAAGTTTAAAACACAGCCGAAAAGTGGCATAAGGTCATGCATAATTCCTTAGACCAATTCTGGAATTGTAGCCACCAGCACTTTGCAAGCTGGGGTTTTGAGTCATCTTGGCAGCATTCAAAGCAAAACTATATGTCCCACAATTATGAACAACTGTGTTTACCTGTACTATACTCACTCATGTAAAGTGCTCTGCTACCCCCCGGGCCAACCAGCGCTATATAAAACCTTTAAATAAATAAATGTAACATGCTGTTTGCTGAAAAGCCAGGAATATCAGCTTGTATTATGTCAGGGCCACTGACATAATACAAGCTTATGAGGCAAGTGGAGAACCACATTATGGGTAAGGTTGACAAAAGTATATATCTAGGAAACCCAAATAATGAGGCGTAATATAGCATAATCTGTCCCAGTATCATTTCTTTATTTTGCTTTTTAGCAACTCGACAAAGCTTCACCACATTATTTCCAGTTTCAGGGGCGGCTCCTCCACTATGGCGGAGGAGCACCGCCCCACTGGTGAAATACCACAGACAGAAGAAAAAGAAAGGGAAAATAAAACTATTTTATTGACATTTTATTTTTCACTTCCAGTCCGCGAGTGTGGGGCGGGCGGGGTATGTTTCAGCATCAGCAGCAGGGAGAGGAGTAGTTGCAGGCAATAAAAGTGCGCATTTCAGTTTGGCCGGCAGTCCACATCCGGCCAAACTGTCATGCACACTTTGATATCTACAGGCTGTTCCTTGGAGATATCAGCAGGGCTCAAGGGCACAGGCTCCCAGTCCCTTCTGGAGCATGAAACGGGCCTGCTCACTTCTCTCATGCTGGGTGTAATTGCATGAGAGAAGTGCTGGGATTGCGTAGAAGCCTGGGGGCCCGTGCTCCTGAGGATTGTAGTGACGTGAGCAGAAGAGCAGCAAGGCGCAGCAAGGGAGCTAAAGATCGCATCGGCTGGCAGCGAAATCAAAGTGTGTATTTTGTTTTGTACCCCCCTAGTTGAATTCGCAGCAGCTACCGCTGACCAATTTAACACCAGGATAAAGAAATCAGCAACTGAAATGTGACCGGTAAAAATTTGCAAAGTATCTGCCACTGCTCAGAATTATGTATAGCACTTTTTGTTTACTAACTTTGATTTATACATGATTAAGTTTAAGTTAGAAACAAAATTTCCTTTTTGTTTAAATATTCAAATAATGCAGCAGATCATACATTATTTTGTCACTCTTTGTAACAAGATAGAGGATGCGCTGGATGAGGCAGCCAACTACCCTTGGAAGGCATGTCAGGTGGGGTTGCGGGGGGGGGAGAGGGGCAAGGACTGTTCAGCACTCTTTGTTGTGGATGCTTAGTATTACTTGCAGGTCTGGAGAAGCGGGAGATCCATGTTTGGATAGGAAGATGATTGTTTTTTTAAAAGAAGAGATTGATTTCCATTTTTTTAGGGTTGAGCTTCAGACGATTGGAGGGGAACCAGGATTGGATTTTGGTCAGGGTGTTATTAAGGTGCAGAATATCAGAGTGGGATTTTATCTTGTAGTAAAGTTGGGTGTCGACAGCATAGAGGTGGTAGCTGATTCCAACTTGTTTTAGGATGAGGGTAAGCGGTTCAAATGAAGAGGTTACAGAGAGCAGGGGAGAGAATAGATCCATGAGGGACACCCAGGGAGACCAGTGTAGGGTTTGAGAGGCAGTTAAGGATTTTGATTTGTTGTGTTCTGTGTTGGAGGTAGGAGGAGAACCATTTGAGGACAGGACCATTGAGGCCAAACCGAACTTTAAGCACATTAAGTAAGGCAGGGTGGTTAACAGTATCAAACGCGGCAGAGAGGTCGAGGCAAATAAGTAGGCAAGTCTCGCCATTATCAAGGGAGTGGTGGATGTCATCCACAACATTAAGCATGGCAGTTTCAGCACTGCAGCCTTTTCAGAAGCCGGATTGTAAGGGATCCAGTAGGTTAAACGTGTCAGTGTGTTTATCCAATTGAACCAGAGCACATTTTTCAAGAGCTTTGGAGAGCAGGGGGGGGGGTTGGAGATAGGGTGGAGATTGTTAGTGTCATTAGGGTCGGCAATGGTGTTTTTAAGGATGGTTGTGATTTGTCAGAGTTAGAGGGAGGCAGGGACACATCCCGTGGTAATGGAAGAGTTTATGATAGTGGTCCAATAAGGGGCGATGATGTGTTTAAGTTCAAAGAAAAGTTAGGAAGGGAGAGGGTCTTTAGTGTGTGAGGACGATTTGAGGTTGGAAATCATGTTAGAGACTTCAAGCTCAGTTACAGGGTGGAAATTATGCCAGGAGTCATGATTTTTAAACTGTGGATTAGGAAGGCTGTTATCAAGTGGTGAAGTAGCATGAAAGTGGGAGGAGGAATCAGGGGGGTAGATCAGGAGGGTGATATAGTAGCAGAGTCAGAGATAGGGAGGGGTTGGGAGGGACCTGAAGTACATGGAAGGATTGCTCTATTTTGACGATTTTTTCAGAGAAGAAATTTGCAATTTCTTCGCATCTATCAGTTGTGGCCGTCACATGGGTGGGGCAGAGGATGTTTAGGTTCGAACTATGTTGAACAACTCTCTGTGTCTATTTTTGGCCCGATCAAGTTGTGTGCGGAAGAAAGAAGCCTTTTCAGTGAATCTGAGGAGGGCAAGATGGGGGGGAGTTGGGAGTTGTCTCCACATTCTTCCCGCAAGTTCAAGTGCGCGTCTTTCGTTGTTGAGATTGGAATTGAATCAAGATTTCGAGGGTATATTTCTTTTACTTTTTAGTTTGGACGGGGCAATTTGGTCTAAGACATCAATGCCAGATTTGTTATAATACTCGGTGAGTTTGTTAGCATTTTTGGAGAAAGTGGTGAGAAGAAAATTTGATTGGAATTTAGACTCCAGTTCACCAGGGGTTATATGATTCAGGTTTCTGGTCCATTTTTTTAGTTTTGATGTTTTTGGTGGTGATGGGGGTGGGGGTTGTGGTGGCGATTGAGAACAGAATGAGGTGGTGGGCAGACTAGTCGATGTAGATGATTTTAGAAATAGAGGCCAAGTCATTGTTGGCAATGATGACATCAAGAGTGCCCCCTTTGGTGTTGGTTGGAGAATGATCTCTAGAAGATTGCTGAGGAGGTTGACAGTGGGGTTCTTGGTCTCATTTCAGTGGAGGTTAAAATCTCCTAGGAAGAGATTTTTTGAGTTAGAAAGAGAGGATTCAGTAAGAAGTTCAGATAGTTCCTCAGTGAAGGGAAGAGGATCACCAGGAGGGTGGCAGATATTATGTAGTCGAATTGAGGGAGATCCTTGAAGTTTAAGTTCAGCTTCAAGGTATTTAAAGGTTGCGCAGTCAGAGTTCTTGACAAGGGAAAGATGAAGTTTGTTTTTAATCCACCCCATGCTCTCTAAATTCTGTCTTTTCTGATGATAGAGTAACCGGGAGGGAGCGAGTAAGACCAGGCTAGTGGTTGATGGGTCATTAAGTCAGGTTTCCGTGAGGAAGGCGATGTCAATAGCTTCACTAAGGATAGTTTCAGATATTTCGCTCCCATGTCGGACAGCCGAACAGCAGTTCACAAGCATGCAGGCGAGGGGTTTAGGGTTGTCTTTAGGGGAAGGTCATGGATAGATGGAGGTAAGTTGGGCTGGGGGTCTCAGGAAGACAGGAGAGGAGGGGATTCTACAGGTCCCCACGATAACAGGAATGCAGTGCTAGGGGGTGGATCGTTCATCAAGGAGTTAGGAGGGTAAGAGTTGCAAACGTCAAGAAGGTCGGAGGAGGAGAAGCTTGACACGCGGCGGGGCCTATCGTTACGGCAGTAGAGTGGCATAGTGCTCCAAGGTTTAGGTTTAGCGATGCGTTGTAAGCCAGGAGCAGGGTAGTTAGGATGGTTAATGAGGGAACTGGAATTGAGGGACTTAAAATCGTTTCTCAGTCTTGTAATTTCTGTCATCATGGTTGAGAGATTGAGTTCAATGTTGGACAGTGTCTGGGTTAAAAGAGTGAGGGGGAGGGCGTTAAAGAAAGGGGTGGGAGATTGTGTATGTTCAGTGTTGATTGGGGGAGGAAGTCTGATGTGAGGAGGAGGAGAGAGGCCGGGAGGGGGAATACGAGGGGTGCTCAGGCTGTGGGATGAGGAGAGGGCCGAGGACATGTTCGGGACATTCCTAGAATTAGGAGATGTGGTTTGAGATGGTAGGAGGGCGTGAGGGGAGTGGGGATAGACAACAGCAGGTTTGGAGGGTTGAATGTCATACGGAGAGGGAGATATTTGGGCCAGGAGGGGAGCTCTTGAGGGTTCCGGGGGGAGAGTGCCAGGCATTAGAAGTGTGGCCAGGGGTAGGAGGGAGTTGGTTATTGGAGAGCGTTTGATTCTGGGTGACGGAGTGTGTCGTTGAGATGTCAGGAAGAGGGAGGGATGCCAAATGAGTGGGTGGTTGGAAGTTGTGTGTTTTGCTGTGCTGTGTTTTGGGAGACAGCATTCGTAGTTGGGACGGCTCTCGGGGAGAGAGGGATGGGGTCAAGGGGGAGGGGGAGACAGGGCCAGCTTTAGCGCTGGTGGCGCCCTGTGCGACAATGTCTGTTGGCGCCGCACCACAAGAACCACCTCTGCCACGGATTCCCTCACCACCGCCCGTAACAGTACCCCTCAAGTCTCCAGAACCACTACCTCCTGGATTCATTTAGTTTTTATAACACCACTCATACCAGTGTAAGGTGTCAGAGCACTTTACATCACACACACATTGCACAGAGACAATCATAGGTGTGTAAAACACTAAATAGGAAGTGTTACATCTGACAGGACTACAAGGTGTAGTGTAGGAGTAACATGTCATTGATACTGGAGGCAATATAGTTTAAGAGTCCTTATTCTGGAAAAGCACAAATTCGGAATTTAAAATGTAACACCATTGTCATGGTTCTCTTTAATAACAAGAATTATTTTCCACCCAAGTGAACCCTTTGGCCATATTAGGATAATGAAAGACTGAGCCAAAAAAAATATAGCTCTAACATATACCTTGCAGTTTACACACAGCTGTTTGATGACAGTTAACAGCTCAATTTTCTATGTTACGATTTTGACTTACAAACGACAAGTAACAAAAGGAGCTCTCTCACAGAAGCAGTAACCCACTGACCTATTTACATTACATGTACTTTGTACATGGTACACGTTCTTAGCAGCATCATTTTAAACCCTCTGGAATACCTTTGGATCGGTCAAAACTTCTACTAGACAAACCAGGAACACTATAAATCACAGTAGTTATCTTGATGTTTTAATTGATGCCTACAAAAATTGCTGGAGGCCAGGAATGTGTTTTTAAAATGATAATATTACTCTTAAAAATGATGCCCCCACCCCAAGTCAGCGCCCGGTGCAGTTGCACTGATCGTACAGCCCTAGAGCCGCCCCTGGGGGAGAGCAAAAGGGCATCGAGAGGGTGGGAAGATGAGGAGTTAGGAGAAGGTTTGGATAGTAGGAAAGAAAAGGTATTGAAATGGTGCTCAAAGATGGAGAGGTGGTGTTCAGAGGCTTGGAAGAGAATATTACCAGTTTTGAATCTGGAGATGTCTATTTCACTGAGGAAGGGGTAGTAGACAGTTTAAAACCATACATAATTTTGCTTGATTTGGATACATAACATGGACATCAAAAATCAATTAAGCTCTGAATGAGCTGTGTGACTCTGTCATAATTCATAATGTTCCAACTAAGCGAACATTGTACTATTATTCTTTAGCCTTGTTCTTGACAATCCATTGTTATGTTATGATAAACTTTATTTGTATAGCGCACATACATCAGGTCGGTTTCTTATCCATTATTAGTGACAGTGATTGATCAACATAATTCATTTCAACAATTAATACTGTGACACTAGTGCTATTTATGGCAATTTATCATTCTCTGAATGAGACTTATACCCCCACACACATGCATTGCAAATTCCAGTCACCACATGATAGACATGTGTTAATATTTAAAATTATGGTGTTGACGGGATCTCAGCATCATAGATTGGATTGGATATAACAAGTCAACCTAAATAAACTGATAATTCCTCTTCAACATTGAGTCCCTTCGGAACCCGTGTCTGGAGATCAATAATAAATCTAGACTCAAGTCTACAAAGTTTTAATTCTCTATTGCCCCCTCTTTCATGATGTGGGACATGATCAAGGCAGAAAAACTGTAGCAGGTTTCTGTTGCTCTCATGAAATTTTGCGAAGTGTCTCGCAAGGGGATAGGATGAATCATTTTTCTCTATTGCCCTCGCAAGTTCTAAAATTCTCTTTTTGGTTGGATGAATGGTACTCCCAATGTACATGAGGTTGCATGGGCATATTAGACAATACACAATGAAAGGGGTATTATATGTGAGAAATGTGTTTATCACTTTAGGTTTCTTACAACCTGGTATGGCTTATGTTGATGTTTTGGGACTATTTTTACGTGCCTTGCATTTAGTGCAATAAAAAAAACTGTAAAATCACTGATTTGTGGATTCCTGGGACTGATCTCAAAGTGACTCTGTACTAGACTATCTCTTATTGATCGACTTCTCCTATATGTAATTTTAGGATAGTCGGGTAAATTTCTTCCAATAATGGGGTCAGTTTTAAAAATTTGCCAATTGCATTTAAAAATGCTGCGAACATTCTGTGCTTCGTTAGAGAAGGTCGTGATCACTCAAAATTCTGAATTTATGCTGGTGTTTCCCTTATTGATCTTGTCTTTCAAAAGGCACTCTCTTTTTATTCTTTGAAATAAGCCTGTTTTCAATGTTCATGACTAAAATGACTAACAGGAGAAACCCCCATGTCAACGAGTGCCGACTCCTTAATCAGAAGAGGTTTGGCAGATTTTCTTCTACATTTCTAGCGCTATCTTCTGTGCACCACCAGTGTTCTGGCAGCACGCCCGTATTACTGCATGTTTGTTTTTGATATATATACATATATATATATATATAATTCCACGTCGGTTCAGTTTTACCAGGAGTTACAGCGCTCACCACGGGTGCGGCTCCCTGCGGCAGAACCACGCCGCTTCCAATAGTCAAATACAATCCTTCTTTTTAGAAGAAAAATGGGACGCACTCCAGCAGTTTCCACAGCATGCGTTATTTAATCTTGACCATATTTCATTTTCAGGACAAAAAGCAAGTGATCTACGCGTTTCGGTATCCCTGATAACTTGGTCACGATCCAAATATATATATATATATATTTAAATATATATATAGATATAGATATAGATATATATAGATAGATAGATATATAGTTTCTTTTTTTAACAACTCCTCTGCATTTTACTGCACAGTAGACAGCCCTCCATTCCAATGTCGTCTTCCAGAAGACCATCATGCGAAAGGCTGCAATGCAGTGTTTCCCAGTCATGTGCCAATTTTCATTAGGTAGTACAAGACTAAGTGATAAATAAAAGATGCCTTAAAATTGTGTATTTCGCTGAATTTCAAAGACAGAGGTCAAATGTTTAGGCAATGTCTTTACATAAACAAAGGAAATGATTCCTGGCTAACACTTCGACCAGGGAATTGGACAAAGGGTTGATGCTAGGTTTCCTACTATCTGTAACCATTACCTCACTGCTGGTGATTTCTGAGCCAGGATGTTCAACATATGTTCCTTGTTAGACCTGGCATCCTTGGCGTGGCATTCCTCCATTTGCCTTAAACCCTCCTGTTTTGCTGACTTAGTTTTTTTCTGGCTTTAGGACTCTGTGCACTTTACCATTGCTAACCAATGTAAAGTGATAATGCTCTGTCTTTAAAACATGGTATAATTGGCGTTTTTGCCCATTGTCATATTTAATTTGTGTGTAAAACCTAAGTAAAGTGGCACTACATGTATCCAGGGGCCTGTAAATTAAATGCTACTAGTGGGCCTGTAGCACTGGTTCTGTCACCCACTTAAGTAGCAGTTTAAACATGTCTCAGGCCCGCCATTGCAGTCTATGTGTGCAGTTTTAAACTGCCATGTCGACCTGGCAAAGTAAACCTTTTACGAAGCTCATACCTTACTTTTTAACAGATGTACGTCGCCACAAGGGTATTTCCTGAATGTGATAAGTCTGGAAAGAGGCTGTGAGCTGAATGCTTAAATTGCTAAATGGTGATCAATCGAATAACAAATAGATAAAACTTGTAGACCCTAAGAAACACATTATGGTGTATATAGTTATGTGTCAACAATAATAATGGTTCAGAAATGCTGCCAGCCTACAGTGCTGATGTGCAACTGTGAAAATAATGTATTATGTGCCCATAATACCAATATATGTAAACTGATTGAGATGTCCACATCATAATACCATGCTAGCAATCAATCCTACACAATGTTATCAGGTACACTAATAGTTCCATCTACACATCCATCTACATAAGACCAATGAATGTAACAGTCATACCCAACCAACGTGCTGTCCATAACTATCTACCTACGTCAACTATGTGCCAGCCTGTTCAATTATGAAAACTGATACATTAAAAAAAGTCAAAAAACGTTATTAGTCATGTAGTTGTGATGATAGTACCCTCCATCATAGTTTATCCGACAGAGTTGTGATGTAAACTGTGCGTTAACGATGTGGTGTATTCTCTGCTTTATGATGGTCTGGCATGTGGTCAACAATGGTAATTATTACCTTTCATTATTGATGATCTAACCAAACAGATGCCAGTTGTAGTTGAACGGTAAAACTCTATTACTGTTTATATGAAACAACTCATATCAATCCTATCGTTCAGTCCTTTTGGTAGTAATGTGTCCAACCTCTTGATCCAACAGATCTCGCATTGGAGCAGCTTCTTGTCAACCCCAGGTGTCACAGTGACTGTCTCAATTATTTGATATCTCAATTGAGAATTGAATTGAATTGAAACCATTGAGTTAAACCTGACATAATGAGGGATAACTTCTTAAGCACTGTCCAACAAATACACCCCATGAAAAAAGAATGAAGGGCTTATTTTTTCATGGGGAGGAAGAGATAAATTGGAGAGTGTCACACTGCAGGAAAAAAACACATCTGAACCACCTAGAGTAGTACTTTCTGGAAAACCGATCCATGAGCTGACTACATCCCTCCTCTTCTACTAACCAGAATGTGAGGTACTAAGTTCTGGATCAGAAGAAGAAGTGGACGAAGAGCTATCTCCCATATGCTTTGAAGTACCATGATGTCTTCTATTTTTACTAGATCGCTTTGCAGACAAAGTACCAGTAAGAGAAAAGAGAAGCCCTGCTCCTTTTTTTAAAAAGGGGAGTTTACATGTAGGCGGAATCTGAGTGCTACACTTGCTACTCCACAACTCCTGACTGACGAATCCACTCGCTAATGCTGAGGACATCATATTCTGACTGCCTTGTGCCTGCACCCTCCATACCATATCACCCCTGAAGCAACCAATCAAAATTTGATAGTAAAGTACAACCCAACTGGCTCCACTGTTGCAAACTTCCCGCCTCAAATCAAAATCAGACACTCAGCCGTGGCCCATGTAAACCAGAGGTTGTGTGAATGAAGCAAAAAAAGTGCCCCAGTACTTTGCTGAGCTTGATAATCTGTGAGGAATAGAACAAAACAGGATGTGCTTGAGCGTAAACCTGAGCTGAGTTTGCAGAGTTTTACTCCGCGGAACTCTGCATAGTGCCGGAAGAACTCTACCACACTCCGTGGAATTCCGCCAGCGGCAGAGTCTGTTAAGTCACGCTGCTCGCACTGAATTTTAGCACTGGGAGTTTGTCCCGGGCTTTAACATCAGCGCAAGCTGCACTTCACATCCGCCACAGGATGCTGCTGCTTTCTGCCAGCTTGAGAAGACATTCTACTTGAGCGGCAGCTTCCTCAACGCGAATGGCTGATTTCTCAATGCAAGTGGTCACGACCTGCCATGACCGCCAGTGATGAGAAATCACGTTGGGAGGAGGTCTCGAGCGTGATTTTTTTCTCGCGGGCACTCGCCAACTTACCTTTGGCAAGCTGCTTGGAATAAAAAATCCGCTCTGCGTCACTTCACAGAGTTTTTCGGAACTCCGCACAGAGTGGGCAAAACTCTGCAAACTCTGCCGGCAGAGTGGAATTCTTTGCCCACCCCTACTTGAGAGTAGGTGTGCCATTCATATCCCCATAATATAGAGGTGGTGTTTGTTAAAAGTTTGGTTTCTTGGTGACTGCAGCTTGTAAAAAACCTGTCTGGAGGAAGCATGCGCATCTCACATTGTAATGAGAAGGACAAGGAAAGGATGAAGAGGTACTGTGATTTCCTGTTACACCAGCATCAATAGTATGACCAGATCTTGAAAACCAAAAACTGGGATATTCCACAGACAATGAAGTAAAGCTGCAACTTTGCATCCACTGAGGGACACATAAAGGCTCAATTGACAGCACTCACCAAATTAGAAAACACAGACAGTGAGACACTAAAAGGCACCTTTTACACACAACACCAGCTGTGTTAATTGAATGTCTCCTACCCGAGCTGTGTTGCTTTGTTGGAGACAGCAAGCACAGGCTCCCAATCTCTCTGGGAGCACAAATTCTGGGCCCTCAGGCCAATCTTGATGCTCCTTTCATGCTGCCAGGAGCATGAGAGCAGCGTCAGGATTGGCCCAGGGGAGTCTGGGAGCCTGTGCTGCCTAGAGAACTTGGATCAGAAGAGAGGCCTTTTCCCTTTTTTTGTGTTTTCTTAATTGTCTCCTCCGTCAACCCCGCCACTCCGCCCGCACACTAGCCGCAACTGAAATTCCCTGAAATTAGCTTGCATAGATGAATTAAAACCGTGACTGAGCTGGAAAAACTGGGATGTCAGGTTGCCCAGCCGCGGTCAGTGCAGGTAACAGCGGTGAGTCCAGGTGGGGGTGATTCCGACAGACGATGATGAGGGAAATTTAATTATTCATTACATTTTCCCTCTGCATCCTCCCTCGAAATCCCCCTCACCCGGCCCATCCGCCCCACCGCTGTTACCTGCACGGACCGCGCCTGAGGTTGCCCTATTCATCTGGTCAATGTTCTGGTGATTTTTTTTAGTATTCTTTAGTATTAGAGCGATATTCTAATTGAAACAGTTCTAAAGATTACTATTCAGAAAATGTTGACAAGTACGTTGGAAGGATGAAAGAATGAATCATCTTCTGGACCAGGTTTTCGTGCAAACCTTATCTATGTTGATCATGTTTCTATTTCACCAGGGAAAGTTGATTTTTGCACAACTCTTCTGCTTTGCTATTTTTCACATTATCATAGATTTACTGAGTTTTCCACCCATCCAATCATCTGTATAATTTGCGGATTTCAACAAAAATCAAAATTTTGCTTCTAGCTCTAATGGGACGGATCTAATGTGCAGCATCAGACAAAGTACAAAAAAAAAATACGATGACGCACTATTTTGTAGGTATGTGTGTGCATGATGACATATGCGCATGCACGCGGCATCATGCAATTGGGCATGCATCACCAATCATGCACATCTCTTGGAAAAGTGCTTAATTTGAGCCAGTGCTTTCTGGTGCTCAGCACCGGCACTTAATTGGTTTCCGGTGCTCGGCACCGGCACCCAATTGTCAACACTATACTTAAAACAGTGTACCACATTGTGGCGCTGCTGATCCAATTTAGAGATGAGCAGAACAACGGTTGTTTAGGGATACAATATACATTACAAATTGCTAATACCTGCCTAACCAGCCATTCCTTGGGCTTTGGGGACCTGAAATAATCTGACCTGTCGCATTTATATGCAAGAGAGATGTTCAGTAGTTGTTTTGGCAGCGATGACAAGGGCAATGGGTGGTGCAAGCTGCAGTGGCCTCCTGGTCAGAGCCCTGGCACTTAATATTTTACAAATTAAGCACTGTAGACTCATTTGCCTTTTTTGAATTTACAAATCTGAGATGGCTCGGTAATTTAAAAAAAAGTTAACATTTAACTGTAGAAAAAGGGTTTTTTAAAGAAGGAAGGGCCCAGCAGCGATTTGCTACCTGACTTTGCATTAAAACAATTTTTACTATATAACAAAAGACTATGGGAGCGGGCGGAGGCAGTGGAGAAGCGTGTATGGAAATAGCAGGGGGAAAGAAATGGGTGGACGAAGGTTACAAAAATAAAGCCTAGGGAGGAGGAGGAGAAAAGCAGCACACGAGGGAGAGAGCAACACGAGCCTGGGGGAGAAGCACACGGGGTATAGCGCAACATTGAGCGCAGTGGCAGGGGAGAGTTTGGCATGGGAGAAGCACACGCACGAGAGAGCTACACAGGAGGGAGATAGGTGGGAATTTGCAGGGGAGAAGCACGAGAGAGAGAGGGCTGGATGCACTATCGTTAAGGACATAACCAAAAAGAAAAAAGTTTGAAAACATGTTGCATCAGATTTATGTGTCAGATAATTATGCCAGAAGATTATTGGGAAAATAACTAGACCCCAGGGTTACTGTATGAGACTAAATTGCTCCTTTATCATTGTGCCAATGCTAATGCTTGATTACTGTGCCAGAAGTAAAGCCCGGCACTTCTGAACCATAGAATCATCATGCACCATGATTGTTATGCCAATGTAAAATACACATATTGCAATGGCAAGCAGCCTGCCAGGTTGATAGCTGGCAGTGGGTGTGTATAAACGTGCCCCCATGAAAGAGAGGCATAACAGAAGCACGTGCCCCTCCCGGTGCTGAGAGGGCGGCGTGTGCGAGCAGCGCCTCCGAGCTGAGCAACATGAGACCGGAGCCCACTCGTACCATCTGCTGCCACCCTGCTCCCTCGCAGCGGGTACACGAACAGCATCATTTGCACTATAATTTCATAGTGACTAATGCTTCATCTGATCTGAAGAGTGTACGTTGGCACTGTGACACACTGCACCCTCAATGATCCTTGTCACAGCACTATAATGAAAGAAATAATCCCAGTGCAGTGTGCACAGCGCAGGCTTCACCCTGTCGCGGGGGCCTGTGCGGACAAACAGAATAACCAGAGAATAAAAGACATCTAAATGACAGCAATTATAAAAATCCACCACAGCCCTCACGGTATCCCACTTCCTCTCACTTCACTTTCCGAAAACAACTGAAAACTCTCCGATTCAACTCTTGCATCACTTGAACCCTCACCTGCCACAAAAGGAGCGTATTTGTAAAGCGCACACTGACTCCTTGTGGCATCTTGGCACTGAACGGCAGCTGCTGGGCAAGTCCTCTGGTAATCTGGGCTCAGCACCAGGAGACCCACTGGGTGGCAGTGAGCTTTATCAGAATGGCATACCATCATTGGAGGATTGGGACAAGCTCCTAGAAACCCATGACAGAGGGCTTCGGGAGGCATGGCTTAGACTGAGTTTTTCCAATCTCCTACATGATTGGCAATGGTCCCCACACAGACAGCACCGTGCCAACTCGGCCCCCACCAGCAGACCCATTGGGTGGCAGTGAGTGTTATAAGAATGGCTTACCATCAGAGGAGGCTTGGGACAAGCTCCTAGAAACCCAAGACAGGGAGCTTCGGGAGGCATGCCTCACCCCTCCCACCAGCGCCTGGGTGGAATGGTATTCCATCAGAAGAGGATTGGGACAAACCCCTATCAGCCCATGACAGGGGCTTCGGGAGGTATGGCTTAAACTGAGTTTTTCCAAACTCGTACAGGATTGGCATTTGTCCCTGCACAGGCTGCACCGAGCCAACTCGGCCCGAGACTCTACTTGCTGGAGATGCGCACAAACCGAGGGAATATCATACACCTCATTTATTCCTGTCCTCTCCATGGGGATTGGACCCAAGTCATGAATACAATGAACTCATCGAGCACTTTGTCTTTGCAACTCTCCACGGAATTGCTCTTTCTCCATGACACGTTGAATGTACCAGAAATCACCGACACATCAAACGTGGGACAGACACAGCTCTTCCAATGGCCACAATAGCTATTCTGGGACATGGAGGCAGCGACTACCGCTAAACGCACATAGACTGGATGTGTGACATGGCTGTTGCGGCCTGATCAGTTCATCTATCATCTGCAGGACCAATTGGACATTTTTGAAAACATATGGTCCCCCCCTTTTCCAAGGACGATCTTAACATGTGATTGACACAACTCCCTTCACGTCCCATTCCCCCTTTTACAGAAGTGCCACTTCGATTCGCTGTAGCAGCATTCCTGCACCCTGCAGCACCCAGCCCGCTTTGCAAGGTCAGATTGATTCATGTTTTTTGCACATTAATGCATCTTCCTTTGCACTAATTGAAAGTACAGACAACATGTATGGAGTATCGTGAGACTATGTGCATAGGACCCTTGTCTGGGTGGCTCAAGAAGGAATTACAGAACTCGCTGGGAAGTGTTAAGGTGTGGTTATTAACGGTTAAGGAGAGAGTAGTGTGTGATCGTATGCTGAGGAATAAAGACGACTGTTGCAGAGCTCCGTGTGAGCCATATTCAATAGCATGCCATCTTTTCGTAGCACCCGTTTTGTTATCTGGACTCTGATTCGATTTCATAATGTTAATATATCTTTTGTTTGCATTGCAAGTTGATTTAAAAACCTAATAAAGAATTATTTTAAAAAAACAAGCATTTGCAATGCAATAGGTCTTGCATTTACGCGGGTTTGAGCTATTGGCATCGTAAATGACAATACATTTTATTTAAGTTTTGGTTTTTAAAACTTACATAAAAGGCATTGTCAGTTACAGTGCCAACAGCTTAAACTCTCGTAAATGCAAGACCTATTGCATTGCAAATGCATGTTGGGGAAAGGAACTACTGCAACGACCGACATTCAGGTGATCTGCCCCTCGTTGTACATACTGCCAAATTTAGTCAATATTAGGTATTTTGCAGCTACCCCAATAAAAACTATTCGCCGACCATGGGTATTTTTACTGAACAGATAAATTAGGTCAGCATTTTAACATGGACATACCTTCCCCAGCACATAACAGTTACTGAGTATGTACAGTGACAAATATTTACACAGCACCTCTAACATGTCCCCTGTAGACCAAGTTGGAATTACAAACACCCTTTCAACCAAGTGCTGTAAATGGCGCTATGACCCCAACTCAAATCGCAAAACGACTCCATATCGAGATAGGTTTAAAGTGCTATAAAGGGGGCAGTCAGGTCGCACCTAAAGCTCTTTAGGCATGGTTGGTAAGCAGGTAACGGGCAGATGTTTGCACATCTGTAGGCGAGAGAGGCATGCACCGAGCTGTAGGGGAGAAATCGGTATGCATTTCTGCAGGGAGGGATGCACAATCCGTGGTATATGGAGGGGAGTGTACATGTCTATAAGGGAAGGGGGTGCACATCTGCAGGCAGATGTGTGTATCTGCAGGGGAGGCAGCACAGAAGACTTCACGTTTGGAATAACATGATTTATTTGAAATATGGCAGTTCATGTCGCACATCTGTGCTACACACAACTGTTATTACTATTACACAAGTCAATTGAACTCAGCTTAACGACCTCGCAAGAATGGAAGGCTGAGTTGGTAACTGTAGGCCACAGAAGACGTCAGTGTGGTACTGAAAATTCTGGACCCGTGTTATAAACATCGTCGTATCATGACGATTTTGGTATCAGCAGACCGAAAATGATTAGAATACTATGCACAAGCATTTTCGTCATATTCGGGTGACGAAACCACCCTGGAATCAGAGTTTCCGTCCTGAACCCTTGGGTTCCATTTTGTGAACGGCAGCCATTTTGTGATTGACCTCACATAGGCCAATGACTAAGGCCAAAAACGAGTCTAAAGGCCACGTACCCCTTTGCTGACTCCTCTGTGACCTGGGCAAGCTGACTCCACTGCCTAAAGCCAAACCTGTTCGGCCAGTTCCTTTCCCAGTGGCCGAATGAGATTAGTATCAAGGCACAACATATCATAAACCTTTCATCGCACACAAACCATGCCTAATCTTACACACACCTGTCCTTATTTCTTTCTTTATGACCTGCTTTACGAGGAGGAGGTGCCCGTTTTTATTGGGGGTCCGTCGATATCTGATGAAAATTCTGGGCCTTGCCGGGTAATTGATTGTGGGCTGGACAAACTGAAATATGGGCTTGTCATCATGACTCTGCTTTCCTTTGTAGTGAAAATATGTGAATGGTCAACTGTAAAATAAGGAATGTTTGCCTAAAGCATAATATTTGGTATAAAAAGAGAAGGCTGGCTTTGTAAGGTTGAGCAGTCTCCTGAGAATATACAACGTGTTGTACTTCTAGGATACCTGTTACGGGCTGCAGCCAATAAATACGATCTTTGACTTCACCAAGAAGACTCTGTGTTTCTGTAGTCTGAAACAAGAAGGACTCGAAGTCTTAGGGTGAGTTCCCTGGCACCGCTGGGTTCTAAAAACCCAGTACTTCAGTTGGCGCCCAACGTGGGGCAATTTCAGCGGTACCGGTCCAAGCCAGAGCTTCGTGAGGAGCTTCGTGTGAAAATTCTGGAGGAAGGCCGCCACTTCATCGACCCCTGTATGTCGACGTGGTCCGAAAGTCTTTGCTGCGAGGTTCCCCGCTTCCCGACGGCTACGAAGGACTGCTGCCCTGACTATCGCCCTGTTTTGGACCCTTGATGGTTGGTAGAGCGAAACAATAGACGAGTCTTCTGGTGACGTCATCGATACCTCAGTTAAGTATAAGTGGAGCATCTCCCAGTCCTTAGTCTGGTTCTTAGTTTGGGTATCCCCTTGGGATCTTTGATTTGGAACTTGCAAGTACCAAAGCTGAGGGACTCGTGTATTCACAAGACTATCGTATTCGATAATCCTTTGAAGTTTGAAGCTAGACTAGAGAGCGAAGATGCCTGGACTTAGCAGACTTGGAAATTTGTTTTGTCTTGGTTGTAATAGGGATCCACGATTGGAGGACTCGTGTCCGGTTCCTCCAATTGGAACTCCAACCTATGAACTTTATGTGAAACATGGCGTAGGCCCCATCACATATAATGAAGTATGGATCTGATACACCAGAAAGGATGGTGTTTTAAAATGGCCCCAATATGGTAGTTTTGATACAGAGATTTTGGATAATCTGGAGGTTAAACTTTTTAAGAAGAAAGCCCGGCCGGTAATGTTTGACTCTTTCCGCATATGGCGCAAAGAAGCCAAACAGAAAGAAATTAAATTAGCGAAGAAGAATAAACGAGAACGAGGTATGTCAATGGTACAAGCTGCCATTGCGTATAGGGATAATGAGGAAGAGCAAGAGAGCGAACGGGCGCTTAGAGCAAAGAAGTTAGCGGTAGATAGATGCTACCCAGTTTTGCCGCCTAAAGAGCAGAAAGACAAGACAGATCTTACGAAAGATCCTTTAATGTCGCATCTATTGAGTTCACCACCACCTTATGCACAGAGTGCTACGGCACCACCGCCGCCAGTTGTGGCTGTGCAACATCCAGTTCTTGTGCCACCTGCGATTCCTCCACAGCCAGCTCCTCTTCCGTTGGCTACTGTTCCTTTGGCGCAGCCTCCTCAGGGGCCGCCAACTTTTCCTTCTTCTTTGCCTGCTACTCCTACGCCTGTCCTTAATGCTTCTTCTGTTCGGACTTTGGATTCTTCTACTGTTGTTCCATCTTCCCTTATTCTTTCATCTTCTCCTTCTACTAGACAGCGAATGACTGCTGTAGTTTCTGGTTTCTTTACTCCTTTGTTGGGACAATTGGGTATGTCTCCTCTGAGTGAGAGTAGTAAGCATGGGCGGAAAATCCGTTTCGCTCGCGGATTTTGCGGATTTTCGGTAAATTCGCAATCCGCGAGATTCGCGAATCTCCCGCAAAATCCGCAAATCCGCGAGCAGCGGATTTCATGGCTTGCTCGCACTGTTCGCGTGAGTTCGCGGCTTCCCAGTACAACTTCGCGCCCCGCGAATAAGCGCAAAATTGCAGAAATACGATCTTAGCAAAACTGAAACTACTTACCAGGTTCAAAAGTTCAGGCTCATCATTAGTAGCCATTTCCTGTAGTGCTTCCTGAGGGGCCCCTCCAGAGTTCAGTTGCCAGTTGCAACTATTATGTGACCCTGCTCTGAACCTCAGAATAGTTACACATATGCCACAAAGGTCCTGAATTACAGCTAAGGGAGACAAGCAGGAGCCAGGCTGGAGGTTCAAATCCATTAATCAGCCCCTAATTCATTATTGTCAGTTGGGGCAGGGCAGGTGTTGTAACTAATTTTGCAACAATGAAAGCACTTAGCAAGTGCAAAAGATCACTAATCAGGAAGCACTAAGGAAGCAGGTGCCAGCTAAAAAAATATTCTGTGACACATTAATCAGCCCCAAATTAATTCAGGTCACTTGAGGCAGGGAAGGTGTGCTTGCGTTACCACAATAATGTACACTGACTGGACAACCAGAGGGTGCTGTGATGAAACAGAGCGTGGCATGGGTGGGCCAGAGGGTGGCATGAGTAGTCAGAGAGTGGCAGTGGTGACAGAGAGTGGCAGTGATGAAGAAGAGTGTCCCAAACAGGCTGGACACGTAGAAACAACAAGTTTGCGAAACTTGCGACCCGACAGGTAAGTTCGCGTTTTGCGAAATTGTACAAAACCCTCGCGAACTGGCAGAAACCCGCGCGAACATAAAAAAAAAAAAATCCGCAAATTCGCGAGAATTTGCGGATTTTGCGGATTGCGAGTTCGCAAATCCGCAAAATTCGCGAACGCGAGATTCGCAAAATTCGCCCATGCTTAGAGAGTAGACAATCGCGTAGTCAATTGCCTGACACAGATGAGCGTGTAGTTTTGGATCATATGGCACGTAGATGGGTTACGTATACCTCCCAGTATGATCTTGAGGGTATTATGGATGTTTTCCGGCAATGGAAAGCACCAAAGCAACGGTACGTTTTTTAAATGATGTGTGTGTTCCTTCATGAACAATGGATTGACGAAATGGGTAAAGCTCCTGAAGAATTGTATCGAGTGCGTTCCGAGTTTGCGAGAGGGACAATTATGAGTCTTCTCGACATTGAGAAAGCGGTGTTGACATTGTTGTCGTTTCGTAATAATGCTCTTTCCGAGCGTTTGTTTGAGCCTGATTCGTCAGTTAGGAGAAAAGTGCGTCAGTATCCGATGCGAAAGGTTCCTCCAGTTTGGAGACCTGCTGATGCAAATGCTCATCCACCTGCTGTTGCGCACTTTCAGCGAGTATGGATACATGCTCCCTGGAAACGTGCTGAAGTCTTAGCGCTTAAGCAGTCTTTCCCTGATCCGCGCAAAAATCCAGCGGGATATTATAAAGAGCTCACTCAAACTGTGGGTTCGTGCGTCATGAATTTAGCAGATATAGACATGTTGTTTGGCAACGTTGTTCCACAGCCTATCTGGAATGTGATTCGACATACGGATCATGATCATGAATTAGGTGATACATGGGTTAATATTGTTGCTGCAAATGATAGACAAGTTGGAGGTGCTAAGCCTGAAGATGTGATTGCTGAACTTCCTGGTAGAATAATTACTTTTATGAAGACTTTGATGCCCGAAGTGCGTGTTAATTGGGACAAGTTGTCTGCATGTAAGCAGAAGAAAGATGAGACGGTGTCTGATTTCTTTACGCGGTTTGAAGAGACTTTTGTAGATCATAGTGGTCAGGATATGGCTACCGAGGGTGGCCAGAGATTGTTCGTTGACAAGTTTGTACATAATTTGCTTCCCGAGTTGTGCACTAAGTTGAAGGATTCCGAGAGTGCTTGGCCAGTCTCTATGTCAGCGCAGATTTTAGCTACGGCTCAGTACTATGAAAATAGGCGCAAAGACGAGTTAGAGAAAGCGGATAAGACTAAGGAATTGAAGACTAAAGTTCTTCTACAACAAGCTTATCCACTTCGTACTAATAGTCAGAGCGATTACCAGCAGCCTCAGCAATATTCGAGAAACTCGCAAAGGAACGAGTCTTCTCAACAGCGTTTCCCGTATGGGCCTAACCAGTGTGCGTATTGTAAAGAAGAGGGCCATTACAAGAATAGTTGTCCGGTTTTGTTGCAGCGCACGAATGGTGCTTCTGGTGTAGTAGGTAGAGGTGCTCAACAAGTGTCTAGAGGTAGAGGTCGCGGACAGAACGTACGTCCTTTGCCTCCACAGAACTCGATGAATAGTTTTGATCAGCAGCAAAGTTAGTCTGGTAGGACAGCACAGTACTATGTAGATGATTACTATGTCGAGGGTAACGAAGAGAATGGTAATGATTGTTAGGACAGCCATGGACAAAGAGAGGGAGTTGTTTCAGTTACAGTAGATCAGAGTGGACCTTACGTTGAGGTGATTACATCAGGTGTGTCAGAGCCTTTTCTGTTGGATACTGGTGCTACAAAGAGTCCTATTATGCACTCAAAACTCCCTGGCGCACCTTTGTCTGGCGAAATGAATGTTTCAGTAGGTTTTTCTGGCGCCCCGGTTAGGAACCCGATTTCTAGTCCTATGTCCCTTTCTGTTGGACGTTGTGAATTCGAAGCACCCCTTATTCTAACCACAGGTTGTGGTGAGAACTTGTTGGGATTGGATCTGTTGAAAAGATTGTGTGCAACTTTGTATTGTTCTCCTTCGGGAGTACAACTTACACTGGGTAAGAAAGTGATCTCTCCAATGTATTTGTCGAAAGATAAACGTCCGACCGAATTGTCGTCTCTTCCTAATATTCTTTGGGCTACTGGTCCTAATGATGTGGGTCTTTTGGAAATACCGCCATATATTGTGATATTGAAAGCCAATGTTAGAATGCCGCGCATTCCCCAATAAAAGATCTCTAGCGAAGGTGAAAAGGCGTTGTTAGCGATCATTTATGATCTGATTTAAAAAGCTGTAATTGAAGAGACAAGAGGCAATGTTTGTAATAGTCCTGTTCTGCCTGTTTTGAAACGTACTGACGCTTCTCAGCCACCTGTTTACAGGTTTGTGATTGATCTTAGAGAGGTAAATAAAATAGTTGTGCCACAATTTCCAGTTGTCCCTGATATCACTGCCCTATAGACTATGGTTCCAGCTTCAGCCACTTGGTTCTCGGTGATTGACTTGAAGAATGCTTTCTTCAGCATCCCGATTGCCAAGGAAAGCAGGGATATTTTTGGCTTCAGTTTAGGAGGCCGAAGCTTCCGCTTCAAACGCGCTCCTCAAGGCTACTGTGAAAGTCCATCAATATACAGTCAGGCTTTAAAAACACAGCTTGATACGATTGTTTTACCTGATGGCGCTACCCTTATTCAGTACGTCGACGATTTGCTTGTCGCTGCAGATACTGAGGAGATTTGTAAAGAAGCCACGTTGTCGTTGTTGCGTCATTTGTCTGATTTACATCACAAAGTGTCTCTTTCAAAACTGCAATATTGTCGACAAGAGGTGACCTACTTAGGTCACCTCTTATCGAAGGAGGGAAGGAAGTTGACCCCAGAGAGAATTCAAGCTGTTGCGAAAATGAGTGTGCCTATGACACAGAGAGAAGTACGTGCGTTTTTGGGTATTACGTCGTACTGTAGACAGTGGATCCCTAATTTTTCTTTGCTGGCCAAACCTTTGGTAGCATTGACCTGTAAAGATACACCGAATCCCGTTCCGTGGTCTGAAGAGTGTCAGAAAAGTTTTTCCGAATTACGCAACGCGTTGTGTTCGGCTCCTGTGTTGGGTACCCCCGACTACAGTAAGCCCTTTACACTGTATGTCCATGAGAAAGAGAGTTGTGCATTGTCAGTGTTGACACAGTCTTTCGGAGACAAGCAGCGTCCATGCGCGTATTTTTCGTCGACTTTGGATCCGGTAGCTAAGGCGTTGCCAAGTTGCTTGAGAGCCACAGCGGCAGCAGCTGTTTCTATTCGACAGTCTGCTGGTTTAGTGATGAATAATATGTTGATTGTGATGGTTCCACATGCAGTGGACACGTTGTTAAACAGGACCAAGACACAGCACTTAACTAGTGCTCGATTGTCAAGTTATGAGTTGACACTGTTAGCAAGTCATGTACACATAAAGAGATGCAACATGTTGAATCCAGCCACGTTGTTGCCAATTACAGTTGAGACAGATAGTGAAGAACAGCATGACTGTTTTCTGAGAACTGAAGAAGAGACGAAAGGGAGAGTAGACCTTAGGGACACTCCTCTTCCTGAGTGTGATGGTACTTTGTGGGTTGATGGTTCGTGCTTTAAGTTGCCGAATGGTGATACGACTGCGGCATATGCTGTCACGACTTTGCATACGATTGTTGAAGCTGCACGTATACCACATAATTCAGCTCAAGCAGCAGAGCTGATTGCACTTACAAGAGCGTGTGTATTATCGAAAGGAATGAAAGTGACCATATATACCGACAGCCAGTATGCGTTTGGTGTGGCTCATAGTTTTGGACGATTGTGGAAAGAGCGTGGGTTCCTGACTTCGCATGGAGCTAAGATACAGAATGGTCAGTTGGTGAATGAGCTTCTTGAGTCACTGACCTTGCCGTTGCAAGTTGCGATTGTGAAATGCAGTGCACACAAGAAAGTTACTGACGATGTTGGTCGTGGAAATGCATTTGCTGACGAAATCGCAAAAGAAACAGCAAAAGATGTGATGAATCGAATGTATGTTGCAGGCCCTGCATGATGGGTTGGTGACGTTGGAATGTGTGAAGATACGATAGAGAGTGTGAAGTCTATTCAAGCTGAAGCTTCAGAGAAAGAGTTGAGTGTGTGGAGAGAGAGTACGGGTAAATTGGATGCAAATGGCTGTTGGGTTGAATTGTCAGAACATCAGCGATGGTTGTTACCCGATGCGTATGTGCTTGCAGTGGTGACAATGGCCCATGGAATGTCTCATATCAGTGTGAAAGGGATTTGTAAGTTGTTAGCTCCAGTATGGCAAAATGCTGGAATTCCTAAGTGTGCAGAGAATTTGGTCAAGAATATCATGGTGGTGGGAGGAGCCAAGCAGGCATTCGAAATGGCCGCATAGTCGCTCGGCTCCGCGAGCCCTTTCGCCCCACACGTCTATCCTGACGACTATCCTGAGCCACGAAGGCATACTTTGATAGAGGAAAGAAAACGAGCACCTACCGTTTGCTCCCGGAGCTCTTGCGTGCAGCCGATCCTCGGAACTATCCCCGACTGCTCTGCGGCCCACGCGATGATGAGACCGGGGCGTTGATTTGGCGGGGCCTCCGGCCACAGCTGCAGCACCAACGGCTGTTGATGGCGGTGGGGAGCCTGCCGGTGGGAGCCGATGATATGATGGACCGCTGCTAGCGGTGAAGACCCGATCCGCTTGCCGGTGACCCTTGAGGGGCAGTGTGGTGGCACAGGATCGGATCGGGCGGATGACTCCTGCCCCCTCCCCAAATTTTGTTGCCCGGGCATAGCCAAGGACTGCCCCCGACATAGGCGGGCGACTCCCGGGGCCCGGCGGGACTTTAGCCTTTTGGTGGCTCTCCTTTCTGGACCCTGCCCCACAGTTTGTTTGCCTTGGGGACGTATCCCGCGGCGCCCTCGCAGTAAGGCCTGGTCCCTCGGTGTGGTGAAGAGGGACGGGGCCGACTGGATTAAGATGGTGGCTGGCGCCCTTCTCTACGGCCCACGTCTATGTCAGACGGCTGTTGCAAGGATGGGGCCAAGATGCTCGCAACACACGAAGGAGTTCACATCCTGGGACGTGTTGGCTGCCCTAACAGTTTTGCACGAGACCATGGATTGCAATGTCCGAGACCTGGGTGCAAGGATGGACGCCATTGCTATTTCGCCATCTATGGCGGCCACGGTCCTATTCAAGGGGTCTGCCGATGAACTTGCTGCTGAGTCCATGGAGGAGGTTTCGGCTCCTCGGGGATTCCGAGGGCCGCTTGAGGACCGGGCTCCCGTGCCCGCACGGGCCGACTTGATTGCTCGTGTGGATGTATTCTTGGGACACATGTCCGGCCGGCGGCTGGGGGTGAAGCGCTGTTTGCCTTCTTGGACTGGCCTGGTTGTGTCGCGGCAGTGGCCGGACTGTGTGACTCTTCTCTCCTGTATGGTGTTATTATCTGTCAGCTTTGAGAGGTTCATGGGACCGGCGTTGATGTTGCCTGATCTTTGCTGTCTATATTTGGATGGATTTGGATTACTATGTTCTTTTATGGCTACGCCCCGTCCGGGCCCATCCATACTGTTTGGACCTTCAGGACTGTGCTTTACATTGATTAACGAGAGGACTTCTGGCGGTACTACTGCCAGACAGGGTCAGGGATGAGGTGGCTCAAAGTCTATTGGCTTTGTTACTGGCAGACGGTGCAGTGGGTATATTCGATTCATATTTCATCGTTATTGTGCTCGGGATTTATTATCCTTTATTATGGTATTATTTCCTTTTTGGGATTTCCGAGGTGTAGGGGTGAAGGGCGGGGCCGGGCGGCACGATGAGGGCCCTCCTCCGATTATTTTCTTTTCTTTTCTTCTTTCCCCTATCTTTCTATATTTCGGGTTCTATTAGGGCGACAGGCTCGCGGCTGGGGGAGTAGGCCATGGCCTTCTGCGGGTGTGCAGGGTGGGGGGTTGCGGGATGGGTGTTACATCAGTATTTGTTTCTATGGCCCTGTAGTCTTTCTTCTCTTTTAGTGTCGTCGTCGCTCATGCTCCTTGCAGTATGTTTGGTGTTGAGGGGCGGGGGTTAGACTTGTTACACGGTGGGGTTGTGCCTCCACTTCTCCTGTTTTGTATATTTTATTCCCTGATGCTCCCCCGTTTGCTACTATTTCCAGATATCCTGATTCGCACACTATCGCGGGACTGTGTGCGACTGTGCGGCACTTCTCCTTAGTTCTTTATTTGAAAATGAACCTCTTAAATCCTTATTCAAGCTGTTGTGTCCGCTTACAAACTATATACTGTTATTTTATTATCCTGGGCTCCGAACTGTTACAATTATGCATATTGCTTGCAGTATTTTAGCTCTGTCTAGCGGCCGGCCGGGATGGTTGTAGGCCCATACCTGTAATCACATGTACTACAAATAAAGGTTCACCAAAAAAAAAAAAAAAAAAAAAAGAATTGCATGGTGTGTCTGAAATACAATCCTGGTAGGGGAACCCCAACTCCAGCTGGTCATTTTGCGCCTCCAACGTATCCGTTCGAGGTTTTGCAGCTAGATTTCATCCACATGGAAAGGTGCAACAATTTGAAATACGTACTCGTTGTTGTTGTGCCTTTTCGAGATGGGTAGAAGCATATCCCCTGAAAGACAACACTGCCTTATCCACAGCTAAAGCCCTTGTCAAAGAATTTTTCCCTAGATTTGGAATGCCGAGAATGGTCTGGAGTGATAATGGGAGTGAATTTGTGGGTCGAGTGATGAAGTAAGTATGTGAAGGGCTAGGTATCCAGCAAAAATTCCACGCTGCAAATCACCCCCAATCAGCTGGACTAGTAGAGTGCTATAATGGCACGCTAAAACTGAAATTGGCAAAGATACAAGCGAGCCCTGGTCTTAAATGGCCTGACGCTCTGCCTTTAGCACTCCCATCAACAAGAATGACTGTGCATTCGCGAGTGGGACTTAGTCCTTATGAAATTGTGTTCGGCCGCCCGGCCAACATATGGGGAGGGCCAAGGCCGACAAAATTCAGTGAGAACGAACACCCTGTACTGCTTGATTATTTGTATGAATTGACGGCTAAATTGCGTGTTTTACACCAACAGGTTCACGATACTATGCCTCAGGTCTCTGAAGCTCCAGGACATCCTATCGATCCTGGGTCATGGTTGTTGGTCAAGAACTTCCAGCGGACAAAGAATGACCAGCCCCGTTGGACCGGCCCCCACCTAGTCCTTCTCTCAACAAGATCAGCTGTTCGAGTGGAAGGGAAAAAGAACTGGGTCCACGGCGTACACTGCAAGAGGGTCCCTTTGCCTCTACCGTACGACCGGTGGGTCCAGGAGGGGATCGCTGACTCTGAGACTGTGCCTCGTTTTCTGCCTTTTAGCGATGCACGTGTAAAAGGAACAATTTCTGAACGAGAAAGTGACAATCTTTTGCAAGAAGCTGTGCCACCGTCAATTCGATTGAACACTACAGAGCCTGAACTCTTGTTCCAGAACCAGACACTACCTGGAAAAAGCTGTTATAATTTGAGACCGAGAACTATGGACAAATAAAAAATTCTTTTTCTTTGCTATTTTTGAAAGTGCAGCTCTCACATCTGAGAAACTTTCTTATTTTTGTTTTTCGAACCGCCATCCGGGTTCAGCTGTAGGGTCGTGGTTGCCCAAGTCTTTGGAGTGCAGCTAAAGACGGTAGGTCGACAGTTCTGGTCGGTCTAAGGGAGTTGCCCTGGACTGACAGAAGCATTGCTTAGCATAGAACACCCTACCACCGTGAGCAGCAATTAGAGAGGATGGAGTTTTTCGAGAATGAGAGACCTGCCAAACAGATGGACTTTAAAGCCAGAATGTGTATAATGATGACAAAGAAACGATTTTTGATATTATGTATTTTCATGTTGCTTAGTGTAATGACGTTTTTAATAGGATATGTTTTATTCTCTTTTCAAGTGACATTTGCACCCACTACACAGCCCATACCTCCTTCTACTGTTTCCTCGCATTCTTTTCACCCTCTGCCTGAACATGAGTCCGCTAGAAGATTAGAATTTGTCAATAATTCATTCGTTCAGCTTCTACACCAACACCAATTAGTAGTGAACACAACTAACTGTTGGGTGTGTGGTCTTATGCCTCATACTACTGATAAAGGTATCCCTTATCTGGTCCTGCCTTTCAGCCATAATGGTTCTGTGTGGGCATACAGAACGATGTTCATATACGCTCATGAAGTCAACCCCCTGTGTTCTGTGAAAGATAATCCTAAGAATAGTGCTCTAGTTAAGGGTACAGTAGATATGATTAGGGAAGATATTTCCTATGAGACTATCCCGAGAGATGAGACACTAGCATATATTGGATGGAATGTAACAGGATATGGAGTTATTCTGAGTGAAAACCAGCGAGCAAAGAGATCCTCCCCGATTTGGATTGTACCCCATCAGGGTCACCTATGTCTGCAAGGTAATGGCAAGAATCCCAGAGCTCAGTTAGGGAAAAGTATCTGCACTGAAACATATGTTTTTGCGTCTCAGACTTCCCCTTCGTTCCTAGCAGCTAAGGGTACCTATTTCATCTGCCATGATAGAGCCTATACATGGTTGCCCCCTGACTTCTCTGGCACATGTTTTGTTTCGTTCCAGTTGCCTCCCACCTACACGGCCGCGGCAGATTACCATAAGACAAGGATAGTTAGAGGTGTCATCAGTAAAGAAGACACTGCAGGACAAGAATTTGGAGATTTTGTAAAGGGTTTTCTGCCGTTTTGGGGGCCTATGGTTAACAGTAGGAACATAAGGCAATTGACAAGGGTGGTTGAATCCACTGTAGTTGAAACCGCCGGTGCCCTTAGTAATTTGACTGCTGAGCTCCAGTCGGATCGCCTTATGACTCTTCAGAACAGGGCCTCATTAGACGTCATACTTGCAGACCGAGGTGGGGTATGTAAAGTGATCCAATCAAGTTGCTGTGTTTTCATTCCAGATAACGCTCCAACAGTCTACCAGGCCATTTCCAAACTACATAAGATCTCTGAATCTATTCACGTGGATAAAGGAGATTGGTCATTGTTGGGGTGGTTCTGGGAACTGATATCCGCCTGGGGATGGAAGATTCTGATAGTCATTGGGATGATCTTAGCCATTCTTTTCCTGTCCTGTCTGTGTGTACAGTGTGCTCCTGCAATATGTGGCCTCTGTGCTACATCGTGTGTAAGGAAACCTGTATAAAGAGACGAGCTAAGTAATAGGATGATGCTACAGCAACATCTCAATGACTTTATGAATATACAGCCTGTTTCATCATTGGGACATTTTGCGAGTCTGAAATAGCGATTCATAAGGAATCGCTATTCCAGACTCGCAAAACGGGATTCATGTAGGAATTGCAAAAAGATTTGCGATTCCTACACAATCCTTATTTGCGATTAGCAAATTGTTAATCGCAAATAAGGAATAACTCCCCATTCATTCCTAAGGGCCAAAAGGCCCATGGGAATGAATGGGGAGTATTCCTTATTTGCGATTAGCAATTAGCTAATCGCAAATAAGATAGCGATTTAAAGGGAGCCATTGAAACAGGTGTTGCGCACACACATGTCCAAAGGACATCTGTGTGTGCAACATGCAACTTAGAAAAATGCTTTTAAAAGCATTTTTCGAAGTTTTCGCTATTTACCACGAGGTTTGACCTCGCGGTAAATAACGGGCCGAAATTACGAATTCGCAATTTTTTAATGGATGATGAATTGCATTTAAGGAATCTCAAATAGAGATTCCTTAAATGTAATTCCTTGCAAAATTGCGACATCGCTATTACCGATTTTTGCATTTGGGATGATGAATCCCAAATGCAAAAATAGAGCTCGCAAAGGGCCAGATTCTTAGAATCTGGCCCTTTGCGAGCCGATTTCGGCTTGATGAATCAGGCTGATAGACCTGGACTCAGGCTAGCGTGAGTATAGGTTATTGCCTATGAAAGGGCAAAAGGAGGGGCTGTGGTACTGAAAATTCTGGACCCGTGTTATAAACATCGTCGTATCATGACGATTTTGGTATCAGCAGACCGAGAATGATTAGAATACTATGCACAAGCATTTTCGTCATATTCGGGTGACAAAACCACCCTGGAATCAGAGTTTCCGTCCTGAACCCTCAGGTTCCATTTTGTGAACGGCAGCCATTTTGTGATTGCCCTCACATAGGCCAATGACTAAGGCCAAAAACGAGTCTGAAGGACACATACACCTTTGCTGACTCCTCTGTGACCTGGGCAAGCTGACTCCACTGCCTAAAGCCAAACCTGTTCGGCCAGTTCCTTTCCCAGTGGCTGATTGAGGTTAGTATCAAGGCACAACATATCATAAACCTTTCATCGCACACAAACCATGCCTAATCTTACACACACCTGTCCCTGTTTCTTTCTTTATGACCTGCTTTACGAGGAGGAGGTGCCCGTTTTTATTGGGTGCCCGTCGATATCTGATGAAAATACTGGGCCTTGCCGGGTAATTGATTGTGGGCTGGACAAACTGAAATATGGGCTTGCCATCATGACTCTGCTTTCCTTTGTAGTGAAAATATGTGAATGGTCAACTGTAAAATAAGGAATGTTTGCCTAAAGCATAATATTTTGTATAAAAAGAGAAGGCTGGCTTTGTAAGGTTGAGCAGTGTCCTGAGAATATACACCGTGTTGTACTTCAAGGATACCTGTTACTGGCTGCAGCCAATAAATTCGATCTTTGACTTCACCAAGAAGACTCTGTGTTTCTGTAGTCTGAAACAGGAAGGACTCGAAGTCTTAGGGTGTGTTCCCTGGCACCGCTGGGTTCTAAAAATCCAGTACTTCATCAGCGGTGAGCATTAAACCGGTTAGCCATCCTACCTCCTAGGAGGAAAGACGCCTCATTTCATTAGGAAAAGGCATATGTAACATCTACACGAGAGAGGTCGAGCTGCACATGGGACAACGGCTCTCCACGAAGGTAGGATGAAAAAAGTACACCTCTGTGGAAGAATGTCTGTCTGCATGTCTGTAGGAGAGAGCGGTCGGCGCTTATGTAAGGGAGAGGAAGACTTCTGCACATCTGTAGCACGAAACAATCTACACATCTGCAGACTTCTAGAGAAGCTGAAACATGTGTAGACTGAAAGACGTATACACATCTGTGCTAGAGAGGCATGTCCGAAGCTGCAGGGCAGAGCTGGCCCTCTCCAGATCGAACATGAAAGCACATCACCACACTCATGGGAGGCGAATCACATATTACATATGTGTAGTAATCACAGCCCTGTCAAATAACGGAAGGCAGGCACCAGCATTAACCAGCTGCAGGCCAAAGGCCGGCCCCCTTCAGACAGCGACGACAGCCTCCCCCCTCTCCCCACAGGCGTCACATTCCAGTTCAGGACTGTCATTCAACACCCCGGTGCATCCTGGGAGTTGCAGTTTCGGGCACAAGCCTCAGCCCACGGTGGTTTGGAGAACCAGCGGGCAACGGCAGCCCTGTTTGGGTGCAGGTGGCGAGGCCTCTGTGCCCAGCTCCTAAATGTCCGGCTTTGTGGGGCCAGGGCAGGGCCAGCCACCCACCCACCCCCTGTCTGACTCCGCTCTGACATGCTTCCTAACACCCGATGGGGGAGAAGGGGGGTCTGTCCTGCGAACAGCTGCAGAGCGTGTCCGCGCCTGTAGTGTACTCGAACGAGGCACCTACAAATGTAACCTAAGCCTTTAATGGGAGGAAGTGTAAATATTGACATGCTGCGAGATAATGTGAACTGATAACGGTGAACTGAGTCTGGGAGGGAGATGGCCTGAGAAGGGGCTGCAAGGTGGTGTTGCGAGACAGAAGATGGAAAGGGTTGCCTGAACTGAGGGTCATCACAAAGAGGGCACTGTGATTTAATGTGGCCAGACGAGAATGAATGAGTGTCTGAACTGTGAGGTGGGAGGGCTTCGCATGTATAAGTGCGGGCGAGGTGGTGGTGACTGAAGTGAGGGGAAGTCTGACCCAGTTACATAGAAGCGGCACAGACATCAGGAGGAGAGGGATGCCTGAGCTGATGGACATAGAAAACAAGCGCGGGAGTGGTGCGCGCGCGCGGTAAAAGGAATGTTTAAAAAAGCCCGGGAGTGGTGCACGCACATTGCAAGGATTTAAAGAATGCAGCAGGCACAGTGCAGGGCCGCTGCTTGCTCCCGAGCTCCCTAGGGGAGAGAGAAGGCAGGACATGGACCCGCCTTTACCCCATTGCGTGCTGTCTTTCTTAGAAAGACGCATGCAAAGGCCAATAGCGTGTGAGTAAAAAAAAAAAAGGGGATGCAACCAGATTAGTTTGGAAGCACAGCATTAACATAAAAAAAACACACGCATGAGCGTGTGGTCCGAGTTCGAAGTCCTTACTAGAAGCCTCGCAGAGCAGCGTATGCGCGCTGGCTCAGGCGAGACCTAATGAATGGCATAACATAATAGTATACAAGAGGGGAAGGGAAGCTTTACAACATAGCCGAATCAGTGGCGTAATGCATGTCACTGCTGTGCAGGGGGGACCCAAATCATTGGGGGCTACTCAACCCAGTGGTGTAGCTATCCATTGCCTCGTCCCAGCGAGCAATGCTTGCCAGGGGGGAGGGGCGGTTGGGGGAATGTCGCTTGTGGTTGAAAGAGCGGGTGGGGAGATGGAGGCCATCGCCCCTAAAACTCATGACGCCCAAAGTGGATTGCCCCTCCCACCCCCCCCATTGCTACACCACTGACTCAACACTTCAAGGGGGGTACATTTTGCACAAGACCAACACATATTTGTGAGCTATAAGACTCTAATAGGCCCTATTCAGGTTCTGCAAGTGGCCTCATTATTTTGCATTACACAAATGAAACGAAATGACTATAACTATATGCCGTTTTCCTGCTTTATCAACTTTAAAACTAGTTTAACCACTGTATTTCAATTGGAAGTCACAAAATGCTGCTTTTTCCCACCCAAATGTCCGTATTTTGGTCCTAAAATTAGCCCTTCATGAGCCTAGAATTTCCCTTTTGGTACTTTGGGCCAATGGATGTTCTCCACTTAAAGATGGTGGGAGCAGTGCAGGTAAAAAGTCACCTGAGGTCCTGCCACATATGGTTTGTGTATTGTGTGTTACAGCTCTCCACATTCAGCTGCTGTTTGATTGTACTGCAAACATGGAGTTGAAACATCTGGAAAGGGGAAGAGAGACTGAAGAGAAAGCAAGGAGAGAGTCTAATCATTAAACAAGAGTGACTGGGAGAAGAAAGGAGAAGAGGAAAACGAGCGATGATGAATAGAAAGGTGCTACTGGAGAAACCTTTCAAAGAGAGATGCTGAGTTTGTATGTACCCAGTGCCTGTTTTGTGCAGGTGTTTACCCACGTTATCCAATTACACCTATTTTTGGTGAAAACGACTCTTTAATTGGTGAAATAGAGCCTCAGCTCCAGTGATACAGGGGAGGGGACGGAGATAAATCTGGAAGGCAGAATGGCAGACAGACACCACAGAAAGAGACGGGGGAATACCGAGAGTCATGCTGCTTTCCAGACGCTTTGGAAGTCGGCGGTCACAGCTGTCTGTGCCCTCTTACAAAAATTATGGGCATCAGCGGGCTTCTTTTATTGATTTATTTACTTTACAAATAAAGCACTGCCTGCGTAAAAGTTATCAGTGAGATTCCATTTACAGAAATGCTACTCCAATCCGCTGTAGCGGGGAATTTCACAACACAACCTGTTGGACAGCTGTTCAGCCATAGAACAATAGAGTGTCAATGCTTTACAACATCATAGAAAACCTGCAACTGCATATCTACGTCTACATGCGAATGCAGATGTACTACAAAAACCTTCCCAGAAATAGTCCCAAGTAACCCTATCCCCCCTGTATGGATTTCGCTATAATGGAAATTTCCAATAAATTCTCCCTGCTTTGGATTGGATCTGGAGTGGCATCTTCATTTGAAGAGGTCAACATCGCTTCGGCCCAGAAGTGTTTGCTTTAACACCAAGTACTTGACGGCATTAACCTACTCGCAGGACCCTTTAAAATGTCTGTCTAAGAAGAAGAATCCTAATAATCCTGCTGCAGTGGTCATGCTGCCCTGGAACACCTATACAATAGGGGTGATCTCAGGAAACAGTCACTGGTTGCACAGTTTCAAACCAAACCCTTTGAGCCCAATGGTCTTTCCAGGTTGGGAACACAGATGTCAGAAGCAAGTGTCCCGTGCTTTGAGCAAACGTCTACCATCCCTCACTGTGGTCAATGCGAAGACATATGTTCACGCAAGGTCTTAACAAGTCAATCTGCGAGATTTAAAGTTCCAGAAGGCCAACAGCAGCAATCGTAATCCGGCTTTCTTCCTACGTGCAAGCGGACATACAACAAAAAATAATACACTATCGACTCCATCCACCCTAAAACATTTTACAGCAACCCCCTTCGCAAAAAACAACTTAAAAGAGGGTGGGTAGGTTTATCACAGCATGGAGTGGCAGGTCTCAAAGGATTGTGAGTGGTAGGCAAAAAGGTTGAAGCATCCTAACCTATTGGGATTTATCATCAGCGAAATGCCCTATTGCCACAATTAACACACCCCAGTGGTGTGGATCCAGCTTCCCTGCACCAACCAAATTGCACCCAAGAGCAAAAAGAGGCCGCAAACAACATGCAGCCTGTGTTATATTTTCTGTGATCCAGGTGTCCGTCGCCTTTCCCATCCAGCATCACTGTCCCAGCCGCCATGATTTGGGTTCAGAGGTGAGGACAGCCGGGTGGATAAGTCAATGGCACCCATGGAATTGTACACAAGTACACAAGGCCTGTAGGAGACTGCCTACCTGGACTTCCCATGTTCGTTATTGGGCTTCGTTTGGAAAATGGTGTGAAGAGCTTGTTAATTTTGTCTGGCTAAAATAGCTTGAAGCCTTCTTTTCAAACTTTGTCTAGATGGAGTAAGTCTTTTGTGACTTTGGCCGACAAGCAGTTTGGTCGCCAGTCTCCTCTGAGGCTTCAGGGGAGGTCAACCAGGAGGATGTTGGTGTGCTTCTTGATCTGAGATTTGCAGGACTGTCACTTACGTCACGCCTAACACCATTATTTCTCACTATCAGGTGGTTCAGGGTCCAGAAGTGGGGGAGGTTTTGTCTCTGTCCTCTGTATTGTAACTGGACTATCTTTGCTTGTTTGTTTTACAATGAAATATGCATTTTTCAGGTATGGCTGAGGAGAAAATTGTGCAGTTGTCCTGGTTTTTGTTTTGGCTTGGTATGTCTCACTGTCTACTGGAAATAAGCTAGATGGACGTGGAGGTAATGCTTCTATTACTTACTGGTAATTGCATTACTCTGAGTCCTACTCTCGCTTATTCCCATTACTGCCCTCCCTCGCTCCCGGTTGTCAGGCCAACTGTGTCTACGGTGGCTTGGAACAAACAAGAGATGTGAGGGAGGCGTGAACATTTTATATGGGTTATGGATGCGTCTGTGAGGCACAGGGGCCTCATTGTGTACTGGAAATAAGCGAGGGTTGGATCCAGAGTAATGCAATTACCGGTAAGTAATAGAAGCATTATTTGAACTTCTGATCTGCAGCAGGCATTTAGCTTAGTACTGAGATATGTTACAAATTTGAATAAGACGCTTTACCTTTTTGCCTCATGGCCGGAAAAGGAAATACACTGTTTTGTCATGTAGGCAGAGATGTCCGTGTCTGCTCTCAGGGTTGCATGAAGCTGTGTTCTCTTTGTGTGTTAACTAAAGGGGCGTTGTCTAAGAGTAAGGTCCCCAAGAGTGTTCAACCACGACAGGGGTCTAAAACAAACAGACACTCGAGCACCCCACTTCTTAACGAGAGAACCATCCACAGACGACCTGAGTGTGAATAGATTTTGCAAGTATTCAAACATTTATTACATGTTTGGCTGTTCTTAAAGCATGAACTGGAATGGTAATAGCTGACAATCATTTCTTTCATTTAAAGAACGCTAGAACCTCCGGTGCACAAGGACCGGATGGTATACCAATTATGCTAATTAAAAAGGATCCAGCTGCATGGGTAGCCGTCCTGGTGCCATTATTTAACTACTGCTTTCAATCGATTTGTATTCCCTCATCTTGGAAGGGGAGTATTATAGTTCCGCTGTATAAAAAGGGCTCAAAAAGGTCACCTACTAGCTTCAGACAGATCACGTTGCTGGACGCTGCGGGCAAATTATTTGCAAAAAGTATACTTCAGCATTTGCAGCAGTGGGCCCAAGACCAGAACATCTTACCACCAGAACAGGCAGGTTTCAGAAAGAACCACGGAAAGCTGGATAACATCGCGGTCGTCCAGACCATTGTGGAGAAATACGTTTTCTCAAAAAGCATGCCAGTCTACACAGCTTTTATTGATTTCTCCACAGCGTTTGACAAAGTGGATCATCAGACGCTGTGGAGAAAGCTCTCTCATCTTGGTATGCCATACCATCTCCTGGGCCTCATAATAGAATTACACACAGACACTTGGTGTCAAGTGACGATGGGTGACTCGCAGGAGCTCTCCTGTAGGATTAATACACATAACGGTCTCAAGCAGGGTTGCCTGTTGGCCCCTCTTTTGTTTTCTCTGTATATTTATGACCTCCCGAGAAATTAAACTCCGTGAAGGGGGCGTCCCTAAAATTGGTACAATGTCCATTGGCTCTCTACTATATGCAGATCGCGTTGCAATTTTTGATTTAACCCCCATTGGCTTGCAGCGCCGTCTGGATGTTTTGACTAAATATGTGGAGGACCATTTTTTGAAAATCAATATTGCTAAAAGAAAATTTTTAGTCTTTTGCAAGAAAGGTTTTCCAATAAAGAAAGCGTATAAGTGGCTGTTGGGGCAGGAAGAACTTGAATTGGTCAATACGTATCTGTATCTGGGGAAGGTTTTCTCAAAAAACGGGCGTGACTCAGAGCACATCAAACGGTGTGTTGGTAAGGCCGCCTCCCAGGCTGGAGCTCTAAATAGATTTTATAAGACCTGTGGGAGACGTCATTTTAATCATGTTCTGACAGTATTTAAGGTTAAAATCCTCCCGACATTAACTTATGCTGCAGAAGTTTTGGATAGGAATTACTGGCTCTTTTTTGATAAGGCTGAAGGCCAGTTTTTCCATCAAATTTGTAATTTAAATTTCTTGGCTGCCCCACGTGTTCTTCGTTTGGAATTCCATTTAGTTTCTTCTTATACTTCTTCTTTGCCAGCGGTTTTGAGGTGGGAGAACTCCCTTTTATGGGGGGATGAGGGCACTCTAAGGGCCGCCTTGATGTTGGAAATTTTTGCTAAATTAAAAGTTAAATCAGCTTTTTTTTAGATCATTGGCCCTTGCAAACCATTTATTTGGACTTAATTTAAACTGTGATTTACCCATACCAAAGCCTGTATTGAAGTCATTTCTAAAGAAGTCAATAGGCATGATTAGTACAGCAAGAAATACAGCTTTAAGTCATCTTAAAGCCTGTAACGGGGTGATCTGTGTGAGTGAGAGTGGGAGCAGACCCCAGCCCTATCTTTCATGGAATATCCCACATGGAATCAGAAGGCTAATACTACTTTTAAGAACTAACCTGTTGCCCCTGAGAGAAGTAAAGGGCATTTGGGAAAATACTCCTAGAGAGGAGAGAATTTGTGAATTGTGTTGTTCCGAAATACAGGATCTCAATCATGTGCTATTTGTGTGTCCAGAACTTCTTAGGGCAAGGCGAATGTTTCTGAGACCCTTATTTATCAAATTTAATATTCGTTCTGCTCAGGAGGCACGATCTTTTGTGTTGTCCCCTCCAAATGAAATGATTTGTTATAGAATATTTCAATTCTTTTAAACATTCCTGGTTATTTATTAGAATTTCTTTTTTTTTTATACTGACTGTTTAAGGTAGAATTTTGTATTTGTTATAAAGTACCGTATGTCTCTTTTATTGTATTGTAAATATGGTGCCCATCTAAACAACATTAAAAAAGTATATTCTAATCCTTTTAGAAAATGGCTTTCAATGCGTTGTAGACTTTTCTCACAATCCTGTTATCCTGTTTGCCCTCCCACCCCACCAAGGCATAGATTTGTCGATAAATAGCTTGCTGACATTTTCATGATTTTCAAGGACCCAGTAGTGCAACTGGCCCATTAAAATATCATGCCCAAAGCTTCTTTGCCAATGTGCTCCTGTGTTGAGCCTACCCCAATCCATAGGCACTTGCATTAGTTTTCATACATGGCTTTGCGTCAAAAATAGTACATGTGTGGGTCTGGTTGACCTTGTCAATCTCCTTCAAACAGATCTTTATCCTCACAAATAAAACTCCTCTCTTAGAAAGAGCTCCCATAGTGGACTATTCCTTCTTTTCATTGTTGTTGAGGAATTCTTAGAGGCCGCTGGTGTATCTTACAAGTAGGCTGTGTAAAAATAGCATGTTTATCTATGATGGTTTATACTGGTTAAGGGGAATACGAAGAACTCCCAGTGTCTAGCTTGAGTTTTAGGGCACGTTGTTGTCTTGGAGTTGAATCCAACCAGAACTGTCTCTGGGGGGGAAGTAGTCCAATCCTAGTGAAAGAAACCGGAGCATTAATTGAGGGGGTAAGTAAATCCTTGTCAGAGTGAACCACTAAAGTCACTCAACCCCAAGTAGCTGTGGCACAGAGCAGGCAGATTTAACTTAGGGCAATGTGTAAGTATTTATAAAGTACCAAAATAAAGTCCAAATCCAAATCAATAGACACGCCAAACCAATTTAGAAAAATAGACTAAAATGTAATAAACAAAAATGTAATAAAAAACAAAATGACACCAAAATGAAAAAAATTTAATAAGGGGAAACGGAGGTATACATTTGTAAACTTCAATGATTTAAAGATTTGAAGTACCAATGATAGCCAATAGTCACGTAGACAAGGACCAAGGTGCAATTTGACACTGATCATGATTAAACATGGGTCGATACATCAACCAGGTTCTTCCTGATAAAAGATTTTACCTTCTGATTTAGTCCTTTAAGTCTCAATCCACCACACTTCTTAAGCACCCCAGGACCTTGGGGGAGGCGCCTAGAGAATCACAAGGTGTCAGGCGGAGGCCAACAACAGGCTGCAGTTCAGGTCCAGATGCCATCAGTGAGTTGCATGAAAAGGCGCTTGTTGTATTCCAGTAGCTTTAAAAGAAGTTCAGCCAAATGACCTGTGTAGTTCACTTCTTTTTCTTGGGTACAAGCGGGAGCAGGCCCAGTCCACTAGGGCTCCTCTCAGGTCACAGACAGCAGGTCCAGTAATCTTTCAATCATTCTCAGGTCCAGTGATTTATTGTTCTTTCTCAGGACCAGGTGTGTTCTGAAGTGGGATACGGGAGATGCTACATCTATGCCTGTCGCAAGCTAGTAACGCCCGAGTAGGCCCTAACCGATGGGGATAAAAGTCCTTGAGGCCAACTCTACCCACTTTGGACATTCTCAAGATGTCCTAGGCCACATTCAACTTGGACTTTGAGGGCAGAACGTGTGTGTGGGGAATGTACTAAGGTAACCCTATTGTTCTCCCACATCTAACACTGACATTCAATCAGGGGCCACCACTGTTTCCCATAAAAAACCTAGAGATAGAAGTCTGGTAGAACATAAGTAGTGTTTTCCAGCAACCAGTCAGTGGAAACACAAGAACTGTTTTAGCATCCTGTTTTACTTCCTTTTAAGTGTACCCCTGTGTTATACGTAACATCCAGAGACAGAGGTCTGCTAGGGCAAAGGAGGATACATCAGAATGGAGAGTGGATGCATAAGAATGGTCTTGTCCTGCAGTTTTAGTTCTTTCATGTGCACTCCAAAGTGTTATATTTAAACTTACGAGACATGGCAGAACTCGACACTCAAGCAGAATTTGACGTTATGATGTCAAAAAAGATGCTCACTGCCCCCACCCTGCATTTTTAATGACGATCCGAGGAGTCATCACTGTCCATCCCACCTTTTTCACACCTATTCAAATGGTAATACCTGACTGGGAAAAGGTGAGGGCAAATTAGTCACCAGGAACTTCAGGCAAGGAAAAGGAAATGTTCTAAAAGTTACTTTTCCTTAATATTTATTAAAAAATCTACTTCACCATTGAGGTGGATCTTTAATGGCATCGACCGGTTCCACTTGCACGAAATCCATAATTGTCCTACACATGTGCAGATCATGAGCTTGCTTTCTGTGTAACTCTTTAAGCATCTTCTTCAAAGGAGTTATCTCAGTTTAGGAGACTGCAGTCTTCATGATCATCAGGTCACTTCAACAAATGAATCCCTGAATGCTGAAATCATCACACTGTGTCAGCAAACCTTCACGCACCTCATTAGGATATCTTAGTGATATCTAAGCAGGTTTCAGGGACTGAGAGACATCATCCTGTTTGATGCCTCTTTCAAATATGGTGATGCCTCTCAGCAACAAGAAATTGGCTATGATATCTCCAGTTCTGAGGAAGCCCAATGCCAACCCTGAGACCCCAGTCACTTACAGGACAACCCCTGGCCTCTTCATATTAGAAAAGATACTTTAGAAGGGTCATTGCTGAAACTCAGCCCATCAGGAATAGAATATTCTCCCCAGTCTCACTTGACACCCCTCATGAACGTCATTAACTACACACATTATGTTTTTATGGTCACATTTGCACTCTGATCCACCTCAGATTCTCTGTTATCATGAAAACTGCTAACCACAATAATTCTTAATCAGCTTTCATGTGGCTGAGGTTGCCAGCGGGATGGCTCAACAAGCGGAGTGCTCGCTGCTGAGCAATGAGTGATCGATAGGTCACACGCAGGAATGCAGGTAGGACCAACATTGCCTTCCATACTTCCTAGAGAAGAAAAATTAGGGAATACTAACAGCCTTTATATACAATGCTTGTAATGGCAGGAATACAAAATGAAAAAAACAAGTTAGTTTAGTAGGTGGAAACGTCATTCAACAAGTCTTTTAGCCAAACAAGTATCACCAGGTGAAATTGATTTACTATCCATTGCCACCAATATCTTCCAAAAAGACCTACTATGATAGACATGGTCACCACTTGTTGAAATGTTTCCCCTTCTTAAGACCTTTAACAGCTATGATGTGGGCTTGCAGACGCAAAATGAGGACAACCACCTTCACATCTGTGAAGCCAATGAGACTATGAATCAATTGGCAAACCCCGAACTGCCAAGAATTGCGGCATCAGGATTCCCTATGATTTACTGAGTGAATGATGAAGGTTTAATCGATGGCGCTCGGTGACATCACTTCACTTCTGTTAGACCTGCCCCCATTCATGGCTGTCCTTCCCCACCCCCATTTCGAAAAGTACATAACTGGGAATCATGATTGTTGCAGACCAGCCCCCTGTACCCCACGTCAACAGTTCAACAATATCACAAAAAATGTGTCTGCCAACTTCCAAATCCTCAAATGATAAAGATGGTACCGGTTCCTAAAAGAAAGTGAGAGGATAGCAGCCTGTTATGGTTGCAAGTGAGGGTGGGTTGTCTCCAAAGACAAGGAATGAGCGTGTCAGAATGGGGAGTGATACTCCTGTCTGTGTTGTGCCCTCACACGCCCTTGCTAGTGTGATGCATCATCATTGGGCACTGCTCCTCGTGGGGGTGGTGCTGCAGTCCCTCACGGGCCCTCCAAGAGGGCACTTTGAAGGAGATCTTTTAGGAGTTGCCGCAGTTGTGCATGTGGGTGTGTGGGCCAAGTGGTGAGTGTGAGTGAAAATAAAATGACCAGTTGGTGCCCTAATCTATTTATTAAAGGGTCCTCAGGGTTAAGCTAAAATCTGAACGGGGATGGAGATGCACTTTATGCTGATAGAGAGGGGAAAAAAACAAATAGATTCCCACTTCTCTCAACCCGTGTGACAGTGTGGTGTGGTGTTTAAAAGTGGGAGGTCGACATGTTTCGAACCGCTAATTGGTCCCTAATGGATCCCAGAGCGCTTCATCAGGACCTTGAGTGTTGATATAGGAAGGGAGGAGTAGGGAAAAAGGCACCCTATATTCCTACCATGCCTTCTTTGAGGATGTATGAGGTATAATAGAGAAACGTATTATTCGTGTAGTCTGGTTCAAACCTAATGGAGACATAATCGGGGAAGGAGGGAAACAAGGGGGAACAAGGGGAAGAAAACACTGCAAAGGTCAAGGTATTGACAAGGACAAGCGGTATCCACACTCACGGTCCTGATGAAGTGCTCTGGGATCCATTAGGGGCCAACTAGCAGCGCTAAACATGTCAACCTTACACTTTTAAACACCACACCACACTGTCACACGGGTTGAGAGAAGTGGGAATCTATTTGTTTTTTTTCCCCTCTCCATCAGCATAAAGTGCATCCCCATCCCCGTTAAGATTTTAGCTTAACCCTGAGGACCCTTTAATAAATACATGAGGGCACCAACGGCTTATTTTATTTTCACTCACACTCACCACTTGCCCACACACCCACATGCACAACTGCGGCAACTCCTAAAAGATCTCCATCAAAGTGCCCTCTTAGAGGGTCCGTGAGGGACTGCAGCGCCACCCCCATGAGGAGCAGTGCCCAATGATGAAGCTTTACACTCACAAGGGTGTGAGAGGGCACAACACATACAGGAGTATCACTCCCCACTCTGACACACTCATTCCTTGTCTTTGAAGACACCCCACCCTCACTTGCAACGATAACAGGCTGCTATCCTCTCACTTTCTTTTAGGAACTGGTACCATCTTTAGCATTTGACATTATCTTTAGGAGCATCGGTACATGACCTTTTTCCATTTAGCTCCTTGCCCCTCCCTCTTTGAACTGTGGTTACATCTTCCAAATCCTACCACTGCTGATCCTGCTTCAAAGCATCCCCTATGTTTGCACAGTGGCTACATCCTGTATATCTTGTATCAACTAATGAAAGGCATCTTTGTGTACCTTCCAGACAAGACGAAGGAAACCCCCCTGCAAGGACATACCAGGAAGCCTCATTCAAATCCCGAAACACACAAAACATATTTCACATTCACTTTATCCCAATCAAAGGATGCAATTTAGTACCCTCTTTTTAATTCACAAGAACTCTCATATTTGAAAATCCAATTATTTCACAAAACTGATGGTGCTATACAGCTGACAGGGTGCCTAGGGGGCACACTTGTCTTTGGGGCATTTGACTACAGGCAATCGATCCATGTGTCCGTTACCATATTCTGACAGGTCCCCATTTAAGAGCTCATGCCATAAACAACCCTTTATCTGACGTGCACTAACTTTCTTTTAATGAACTCAAAGATGTGTCAGCAAACTGCTCGATAGTGAAGAGTTGTGTTGTGTCCTGTTCCCCGCTTCCGAGTAGCCGCCCCCTTTCTTCTTTTTCCCTTTGTGTGTTATGTTATAGTACCTGTCTAAGAGCCAGGACGCCCCTTGGCTGGGGCATCTGTGCGCTATAAAAATATAATTAACATAACATAACATAACATAAGGTTATAGCACTTGGCACTAATATCATAGGAACAAAAGAAACAGAGGCTCAGTCTGGAATAGTCCTTTCTATGTTGTAAAGACATACTTGACATTTTTCATACTAATCAGACCTTAAGTAAGACTTGCAGTTTATGTATTTGGTTTACACTCTGTAACTGCAGGGTTTGGCAGTTCCTCACCACCCCCAGCCAATATACAGTGTGTATAAAAAGTAGGTACAAATTAGACAAATGACTTATGGAAAAAGGAATGGTGTTTCCAAGAGTGTAGGCAAGAAAGCAGGGGAAAGAAACACTTACAGATATTGTATAATATTGCCCATGACATACTGTTTGAGGAGAGAGCAGTGCTAAAAAACAAACACGCATAAAGGATGCTGACAGATAATATGGTCAAAACTTCAAGCTGCAGTTCCTCAGGGTCACAAATGCTCTGGGTATTAGTTACTTTAATCACAACATATGTACCTCAAGTTCTAGGGCTAACATGGTACAGTGGATCTGAAAACTCATGTACTGTCTTTTCAAGATAATAACGCCAGCGCACACTCTGTTTGCAGGTGCATCTTGAACCTCCTGTGGATGGTAAATATTCCAGCCTCTTCAACTAATGAAGATATGTTTTGCCCTTCTTTCATTTAAGTCAAATAATGCTATGGACCCATGTAGTATATAACTATGTCATATGCCACAAGATCTGCATGCACAAGAGCAATTGTATTTGCCCCTCATGCTTCCTAGTGGTTTGCAATGACGATACACCACCCTCTTGCCGAGAAGCTGCAGTGACCCCCAATGTTCAAAGAAGGGTGTCAAAAACGCCCCCTCTGTTTATCACCCTGGTTTCCTTTATGGTTCAACCTTTAAATGTACTGTAAACTTCTGGTCTGGTTGGATCCTTAGCTTCAAAGTAGATAGCCTAATCAAATCCAAATCAAAGTTAACGATGGCCTACAAAGACTGGAGCCACACCGGAGTTCTAGGATGACCACTGACTATGTAAAATATAATTTACAAGGCTGGATAGGTCTTTTATTCCACTGGGTATTTCCCCAGTGGGTTTGAACCCCTGGAAGTTGGTTTTTAGGGCAGGGAGCCGCTCCTGGTGCCTTTGTCACTTTCCCCAGCTTCTTGAGGTTCATTGGATGAGGTAGGGGGAGGCTTCAAAAGGAAGAGAGAAAGAGAGGAATGGAGAGAGGGACGGTGATGGTAAGGATAAAGTGCTCAAAGAGAGAGAATAGAAGGAAGGGAAGAGAGGGAAAGCACAGTGAGATAAGGGGAGTGGGCCTGGTTTGAGCATTTTTGTCAGTGCTGCTTTGGTTCCATTGTCCAGCCCCGATCATTTATATCAAATGTATGTACATTTCTCCTGTTTGGATAGCTTAAAAGCTCAAGTTTGGCATTGCTTCTGCAGTTATTTGACGCCTTACTCTATATCTGCAGCTTAAGAGATTCTTGCCCAGTTCATACATAGGCCTAGGATGACCGAGTGTTTAGCACAAAAAGTGCACTATGTTCATTAAGCACATGCTCCTGCATTGGTGACACTCGCATTCACATCTACAACCTTTTGCTTTAATTACTGCCCACCTTTCAATAAGGCATAATGTGTATTGCTGATTTTTTAATCTTCACGAAATTTTCCCAAAAAAGTGTCCCACTTAGTCTAGTTGTGCATGTAGAAAATCCTCTTCTCTTCCGGATATGCCTGAAAACTTATTGATTTCCAGATTAATCATTGCAACAAACAGGTCTAGATTCAGTGAGAGCCATTTCCTTGTCCTCAAGGTTGTGTAAAGCCTTTGGTAGTTTATTTTAATGTCGTAAGGCTCTACTACCCATATATTGCTATTTGCATATACATCAAGATTAATACTATTGTTATGCTCGCTATTTAAAGTTGCAACAATGTTATTATATTTAGTAGTATTAAATATATAGATGGGTTAAAAATCCACACGAATTTTGAAAAAGAAAAATTCAATAACAGTTTCATGCAGCACCTGTTCAGCATTGGTGTGTAACATTTCTATCCCAGAGTTTCCAGTGTCACAGATGTGACTTTCAGTCAGTCCTAGTTTTCCAACCAACATCACTAAGCACGCTGGGACCTGTAGTGTACCCTTTCCCTGTATACCCATAGGACCAAGTCCCAGCATGTTTGGTAATGGCTGACCCTCATACTACTAATCCTTTATGGATTCCGGAGTACTGTGGTACTTGCCGAAAAAGCACTTCAACACCTAATCAGGGGTAGCAAGCGCTACATAAATGCAAACCTTTTTACCTCTTCTACCCCTTTGCCATCCCTCTCAATCCAAATAACTTATTAACATAACCATCACTCAAATTACTTTCATATTTCACTATACTAATACACCACTTACACTGTATGGGTTCCAGAGTAGCGTGCTACTCGCTGAAAAAGCACTTTAACATCCCGTCAGGGGTAGCAAGCGCTATATAAATGCAAACCTTTTTCTTTTCTTTATCCCTACACCATCCTTCTCAATCCAAATAACTAACTAACATAGCCTCCACTCAAATTATTTTCATATTTTCACTATACTAATTCCCCACTAATCCTTTATGAGTTTCTGAAGCAGCATGCTACTCGCCGAAAAAGAGCTTCAACACCCCATCAAGGGTAGCAAGCGCTATATCAATGCAAACCTTTTTTCCTCTTCTATCCCTCCACTATCCTCCTCAATCCAAATAACTGACTAAAATATCCATCACTCAAATCACTTTCATACATTTCACTATACTAATTCACCACTAATTCTTTATGGGTTCCCGAAGAGTGTGCTACTCGCAAAAAAAGTGCTTTGACGCCTCGTCAGGGGTAGTAAGCGCTATATAAATGCAATCACAGTACAATACAATATATACATGGAGCCAGTTGGAAGCAATGCTGTACACACTTTTGAGGCAAGTATTCAAATAGGTGACAGTTGAAATAAGATGATAGAGGCATTTTGTATGTGCTCCTAAAACCAGCATGCAGGGTATATTTTCCTTTCTGTCATTTTGATACCTTACTTAAATGAAAATGTGTGTATAAATATGAAATGCGAAAAGCATTCGGGATTCAATGCTTTTTAAAAAAAACGTTTAAGGGGCTTTCACAAGCACACAGAGTTCACTCGAGTTCTTAGAAGTGATACAGAGGAATTCAAACAAAATGTATCTTGTAAGTGGTGGCAAGGGACTTCAACACACAAGCTGCTCAGTCAGCCCTTCATTAAAAAACAGTGTGAAATGTTGCAGAAGCTCAAACGCTTCCCGTCGAAGTGAAACTCTCGGCGGGAGAGACTGCAGAGTTTCAAGGGTACCGAGAGACGCACTGTTCAACGACGCGCTGCTCTGAAACAGACGGACGAACGCGACATTAATAAATATCACGTGACATCTCCTGGGACGCTCCTGATGGAAGATGTGTCATGGCTCCGTTGTCTCGAGCCTTGAGATGGTTGACGTCATGGATCAAAGAGTTCTGGTGTCTCAGCTTACCAAAAACTGCAAGCAGCGCTAGCAAAGCATTGGCCCAAATCGATTTATCTTCCCCAGACAGACACTGACATTTAAAGGTCTTCGGTTCTAAACCTGAGGGATTATCACTGTCGGCTATTCCTTGTAATATTTGTTGTAATTGTTAATACATATGTTATCTGCTGCCAATTTGTTCAGTCATGACTTAGGGCTTTATTTAGCATTTGATGGACAGTACTCTGTCCATCAGGGTGGCAGAGACGTTACTATCCATCAAATTCAGATATGACCACCGGTCCAGTGGTCATCAATGCACATTGACAAAGTATGGTGGACTAATGCTATCCGTTTTGACTGCCATTCATCATACTTTTAATATTTTTAGTTTTTCAGAAACAAGCTCTTAAATCAGGAATAATAAAAACAAAATTACCCCTCCCCCCCCCACACCCTGGGAGTGTTCTCTCCCAGTGAGGGAGCCATTATTTTGTTTAGGTTCTTAATGGTAAGGTTTTTCCTGGTGGTAATAGACAAGCGAAAAGAGACATTACACCTTCCACCCCAAATTGGATGCTCAGTGTAATGTCCTACCTTTGTCGGCCACATCTCTGTTGGGCCTTTGGAGGACATTTTCCATCGACCTAGACTCTGTTAGCAGAAAAGATAAGATCCACGCTAAGTTAAAACAAGCACTGGCGTTGCCAATAGGTCTCGCAGTAGGAAAGTTGGAGCTATTACAATTGCAAATAACAATGCCTTTTATTTTTGTTTTCATTTTAAAAACATAAAGGGCTTTGTCATTTACAAAACCAATAGCTCCAACTTTCCTACTGTGAGACCTATTGTGCACTGCACAGTGTGGGTGAAAGTGGCACTGCGTGTGTGTGAGTTGCTTTGAGTGAGTTGTGTTGCGTGGGTGAGTGGCGTTGCATGTGTGAGTGGCGTTTCGTGGGTGAGTGGCGTTGCGTGGGTGAGTGGCGTTGCATGGGTGAGTGGCGTTGCGTGTGTGAGTGGCGTTGCGTGTGTGAGTGGCATTGCGTGTGTGAGTGGCGTTGCGTGTGTGAGTGGCGTTGCGTGTGTGAGTGGCGTTGCGTGGGTGAGTGGCGTTGCGTGGGTGAGTGACGTTGCGTGGGTCATTGCGCGGGTCGTTGCGTGGGTCGTTGCTTGGGTGAGTGGCGTTGCGTGTGTGAGTGGCGTTGCGTATGTGAGTGGCGTTGCGTGTGTGAGTGGCGTTGCGTGTGTGAGCGGCGTTGCGTGTGTGAGCGGCGTTGCGTGAGTGAGCGGCGTTGCGTGGGTGAGCGGCGTTGCGTGGGTGAGCGGCGTTGCGTGGGCCGTTGCGTGGGTGAGCGGCGTTGCGTGGGTGAGCGGCGTTGCGTGGGTGAGCAGCGTTGCGTGGGTGAGCGGTGATGCGTGGGTGAGTGGCGTTGCGTGGGTGAGTGGCGTTGCGTGGGTGAGTGGCGTTGCATGTGTGAGTGGCGTTGCATGTGTGAGTGGCGTTGCATGTGTGAGTGGCGTTGCTTGGATGAGTGGCGTTGCGTGGATGAGTGGCGTTGCGTGGATGAGTGGCGTTGCGTGGATGAGTGACGTTGCGTGGATGAGTGGGGTTGCGTGGGTGAGTTGTGTTGCGTGTGTGAGTGGTGTTGCTTGGGTGAGTGGCGTTGCTTGGGTGAGTGTGGCATTGCGTGGGTGATAGTGGGCTTGCGTGGGTGTGAGTGGCGTTGCGTGTCTGAAAGTGGTGCTGTGTGGGTGAAAGTGGCACTGCGTGGGTGTGAGTGGCTTTGCGTGAGTGAGTGAGTGAGTGAGTGAGTGAGTGGCGTTGCGTGGGTGAGTGTGGTGTTGCGTGGATGATAGTGGGCTTGCGTGGGTGTGAGTGGCGTTGCGTGTCTGTAAGTGGCACAGAGCCTTTGATGTGGCCTGGCGCAGGAGAAATGCTGCTGCTGCTAATTAAATATAAAAAGTGTTTAAGGCAGTGCTGGGAGGGGTGCTGCACACCAACTGAAGTGCTCTGGTTGCACGGCCTGCGGCCGGCCGTGTGAAGTGATAAGCCTTTGAAGTACACAGGCATGCTGTGACGGAGGTGGGAGAGGTCTGGCAGGGAACAGATGGCCTGGCTGTGAAGCAGGGGGCAGGGCAGCGCTGGGGAAGCCTGTGGGAGGGTGATTGATGCCTTTGATGTGGGGAGGGAGGAGAGCCTTTTGCGAGCCTGCAGGAGAAATGCTGCCGATGCGCGTGCATGTTTAATCACGTGATTCACGTGAACTTAAAGAAAACCGCGGCTGAAAGCCCGTGGTTTGAAGTGGATTTTGCCGACTTGAATTCTCACCATTTCCCATTCCTGCGGAATGGTAAAGGCGAGACCTAAAAAAGCCTTATCCACCATTGATTGTAACTTTCTTTTTCTTTTTTTGTTGCCGCTCAAGTACAGATAAGTACTTTGCATGAGGGTTCTGTGAATGTTTATGGATTCAAAATAAAGGAATGTATTCTGAGTGGTTCTTCAAACTTGGCTAAAAAAGTTTTTAGACATATTCTTAAAAAGGTATCTGCACAAAAGGTGCTGAAACGGAATCCAATTCTGTCTCAGGACAATAGAATAGCCATTGTCTCCATGTTAAACTGTTGGCCTTTTTTCTACCTGGCGCCCAAGACCATTTGATGAGTTCTGAAGCCTCTGAAGATAACCCTGGAATCTATCAGATTCCCCAGAAATCGTCCAAGCCATGAGCCTCATCTGCCTGCCCAACACTAACTTGTGCCACTGACCTGCTGCATTCTGAATATTGCTAACTTAAATGTTAAATCCCTTAAAGAAAAAGCCCCATTAGCATTCCATAGAGAATCGAACAGTGAGCAACCCAAAATACCCTTGAGGGCTTGGGTGATTAAATAGAGGGGTATAGATGCCTTCAAGGGAATTTGTTTAAGCAACAATTGATAATTCAAGTTTAACTAGAAAGGATAAATCAATGATCCTTGTAAGAATTCAATTCCACAAAATGAATTAATAATTATAAAAGAACGCAGTTCGTCAAAACACAAAAAGAATACATGGATAACAAATACAGACACAAAAGGTGTATAGGAATATAGAATTTATCAAGTAGTAAAACAATTAGTTTCATATACAGATATAGATGATTCAAAATTGATTAGGTCTGCAGGTATACAAACAATATGTTAATGAGTAACTCAACAGAACCTAAAAACACCTTTCCAAAATCCAAATACGTAACATAAAGTAAGGATGAGGCGGAGGTCGACGTTTCAGTCTCCTAGAGAGCACTTTGTGAGACCATCTTCAGGACTGCTGTCAATTGGGAACTGTATAATAACCAAGTGTAATCTCAATTTAGGTGCTGGGCAACGTTATTTTTCAAGTTGGATCGCTAATCCAAACAACGGGTGAAGCTGCTCCCTATATCAGAGATGGGCCACACCAATAGACATTCGGTTTCAGTAGTAACGGAGGTCAAAAAGCCGAGCACATCCAATCTAAGGGTCGTTGTCAAAGTCGCAAGGACAAACACAGTAAGTAGCGTTATTAGCTTAACCCACAAAATGGAGAAGAGCGATTCCGAATCTCTAAGTCCAATAGTAATTTAATTGTGCCAAGAGGTACGTCGCGTTATTAGCGTGGTAAACTTAGCAGCAAGGTTTGACTGAACCTGTTGCAGGAGCCATGCCTACTCGATATTATACCCAAAAGTTTTGAATGCTGATCCTCCTTATTAATGGCAAACTTTAACCACCATCCATTCAAGAAGACAAAATCGATCTTTTATGCTAGTTTTTCTCTCTTTTATCTTCCTTTGCCATGCACTCTTCTTGGTCAGTACTCCTTGAATCCTTTGGGTGTATGAGTGTGTTATAAATGCCAAACCATATCAAATAAATTTGTATCCACGAGTATTCAGACAGTCGCTTCTATGTAATGTCAAGAAGAAGTGGTAAAGATTTCTTAATTTCTTGTATTTGAAAGATTTCTGACCTGACCATACCATTCATTGGGAGGCTTATATATCAATGGACAAGTCACGGATGTACTGAAGGCTTCATTTTTTACAGACAATACTGATGGTGACTGGATGTAATGTGAGCAGACAGGTGGATGGTAGTGTGATGTAGGTTGGGCCCCTATGGAAGAGGATTGGAGACAGTGCAGGTCAGCTAACCAAGTACTTTATTTCACTTCGTAGGGGAGAGCCGGACTGCTCATTTCAACACCGCGGTCAGAATGGCCGCCGGCGTCACGTCACTCCGCAATGCCTTGCGGCAGGTCACGTGACTGCTGGGAGGCTAGACCGCAACACTACACATCTTCCCCCTTAACAATAGTGAAAATAACTGTAACTGAGGACCACAGGTGTGGAGGAAGGAGAGAGGGAGAGAGAGAGAGAGGGAGAGAGAGAGAGAGAGAGAGAGAGAGAGAGAGAGAGAGAGAGAGAGAGAGATTCACAACTGAAAGCCACTGAAGTGTTTCGGTAGCTTCACGGCACGGCTCTTGCGGGTGTGTGTGCCGATCCCTTGCTCTCTTCCTCCGCTGGATCCGTCTGACCTCGTGCCCTCCTTCTGGTCTCTACAGAGGGTGTTAGGTAGCTCACACAGAATGCCCCCTTTGTCTGCGTCCTGGCTGGGCGGATACGTCTTCGGCCGTCTGGCTGACTGTCCATCCACATTGGCTCAGGTTTCGGCCTCGCTCACTGGGTCTGTAGATGGTGCTGCCACTCCAGCGATGCTGGGGCCTTCTTCTAGATCGCTGTTGTTCATGCCCCACTGCAAGATCTTCTTGCACTTGGCCAACCTTGCCATCGCTCAGCAAGGCAGAGCAGGAGTATACGTCTACGACTCGCAGGGGCTCACTGTACTTGCTGTCTCCTTTTAGTCCTGGTTGGCCCTTTTTGACTCGGACCCAACCGCCCTCCGCCAGTGAGGCTTCACGCACATTATTCCGTTTGTCATAATTTGCCTTGTAGATGCTGTGTGCCTTCTCTGTGTTGCTGCGGACGATGGCCGGGGACCACTTGCTTTGGAGTGGCATGGTCATCCAGGCGCTGTTGTGTCTGGTGAAGGGTTCTCTGCCTCTGAGGATCTTAAACGGGCTGTAGCCTGTCAAGGTGGGTGTGATGCAGTAGGCCCATACCGTGTTTCTGACTTCGGACTCCCATTTCTTACCAGCGCTGAAGGCTGCCTGGATTGAGCCCATGATCACCCGGATAAAGCGTTCCACTTGGCCGTTGCCTGCTGGGTGGTAGACTGAAGTGCACTTTGTCTGGATTCCGTACCGTTGCGTTTGGTGTAGGCCCTCCACTTGGCTGACGTGAACTGGGGTCCGTTGTCAATGGTGATGGTCTTGGGGGATGCCCTCCCTCAGGAAGATGTTGGTGAGGAAGGTGATGGCGATGTCGGAATCAACTGATTCGCTGATTTTGACTTCTGGCCACTTTGAGTAGGGTTCCACGACGACGATGAGGTATTTGGGTGTACCCCAGGTGTCTAGGACAGGGCCTACAATGTCAACGGATAAGTCCTCCCAGGAGTGGAGAAATCGCCCATGGGGGGTCTCAGGATGATGAGAGTTTTGTCAGCCCTGATGCAGTGGTCACAGTCCCTCACAAACCTATATCCATGTATAGGGCCTTCGGGGGCACCACTTTGTCGCCCGCTGCAGAAATATGGAGTCCTTGCCAATGGAGAGTTCATTGCGGACTTCCCAGTATTTTCTGAGGTGCTTTCGGTATGCTTCTTCTCTGGCAAGCCCTGCGTGACGTACTACTTGACCTGGGAGAGTTCTGTATCTTGCGTGTAGGCTTCTGCCCAGTCCTGGGCACTGATGGTATGTTTGTGATCCATCATAAAGGTGAAGCTGTAGTCGTCCCAATCCGATGGTGGGACGGGTTCTTCCATGGCTGCTGCCCAGCTTAGGAAATTAGCCACTCTGTTCTGTGGTCCAGGGATGTACTCCACATCGTAGACAAAGTCCAAGAGGCGCAGTGTAATTTTAGCGATGTGTGGGGTGGCTGTCACGTTGTGGCTGGATGTGAGGACTTTGATCAGGGGCTTGTGGTCGGTACAGAGCATGAATCGTGACCCCCACAGATACTGTCAGAATTTCTCCTTTGCTCAGATGGATGCTAGCATTTCCTTCTCAATTAGACTGTACTTCTCTTCACTCGGGATGAGGGATCGCGAGGCGAACATCTCTGTTGTCACAGTGCCATTCGTAGCTCTCTGGGAAAGGACCGCTCCCAGCCCTTTGTCACTGGCATCGTGGTCAGGATGCTGGCTGCCGCTCCGTCAAAACCCTGTAGGGGAACCGCTTCACAAATAGATAGTTTGATGGCAGAGAATTCTGCTTCCGTCTCCTCCGACCAGGAAAAGGCATTCTTCTCCTTGAGCAGTTGGTGAAGGCTAAGCGTTTTTGTCGCGAAGTTCCTGACAAATTTACTGTAGAACTCCGCCAGGCCAAGGAAAGAGCGAATATCATCTTTGGTTTTGAGGGAGGGTGTGGATCTGATGGACTCCATGTTTACAGATTTGGGGGTGATTCCTGTGTCGCTAATTTAATGTCCCAGGTAGGTGACTTTTCGGACACCAAATTTGCATTTCTCTAACTCCGCCGTGAGGCTGTTGGCTGCTAGCGTGTGTAGAATGGTGTGCAAAATATTATCATGTTCCGCCTTGGATTTCCCCATGACGAGGAAGTCATCCTAAAAGTAGAGGACTCCATGGACCCCTTGGAACAGTTTGTGCATGAATTTTTGACAGACGGCAGCCGCGGATGTGAGCCCAAAGGGCAAGCGTCTGAATTGGTAGCATCCAAAGGGCGTGATGAAGGATGAAAGTTTACTGCTTGACGGGTGGAGTGATACCTGGTGGGAGGCGGCTTTGAGGTCAATGGTGGAGAACCACTTGATACCTTGGGTCTGGGCTAGTAGTTCATTTAAGTTGGGCAATGGAAACTTGTCCACGATGATGCTCTTGTTAAGTTCGCGAAGATCTATGCAAAGGTGTATCTTCCAGCTCTGTTTGCGCATCACCACAAAAGGCGCGAGCCACTCGGCGCAATCGATTGGTTCGATGAAGTCGCTATCTTCTAATCGTTTGAGTTCCAGCTGCACTGCCTCTCTGCAGTTGAACAGGATGTTCCTGACTTTGTGGGAGACTAGTACCACTCCGTCTTTGAGCACGATCTTGTGGGAGAACTTGAATATCTTTCCAATTTGGTCACTGAAAACCGTGGGGAACTCTGATTGGAGCGAGGCAGGCATGGAAGTGTCTTCCATCAAGAGCACTTGTGTGTGGCCACCTGGGTAGAGCTGGATGCCAAGCGCTCCCCGGGCCGCCCATCCCAAGACGGATGGGCCTTTCTGCGCCAAGTACAACTTCGCTGGTGTGTGCTTGCCCTTGAATTCGAACAGGAGCTGCCGGAATCCCACCATGGGAATCCGTTCCCCCGTGTATGTGACTGGATGAACGTCCGTGGGGTGGAGATGGTCCCCCACTGCGTGGACGAAGTCTCCGTCCCAAATCTGCTTCTGGATGATTGTGTATGGCGAACCGGAGTCAGCTACTATGTCGACGTGAAGACCCCCGATTACCAACTTGCAGGAGGGCTTTTTGATTGCGACACCCCGATGCCCGGGATATGGTCTTCGATGCAAAGAATGCTGTCTTGGTTGGAGAGATCTGCTTCTTCTTGATCATTGGAGGTATCCTGGATGTACTTGACGACAGCGTTTCTGGGCCTCCGTCGACAGACCTTGACGAAATGTCCTGTGATGCCACAGAAGGAGCATTAACGTGGAATGCGGGGCATTTTCTGTCATTTCCCGTGTGGGAGTGGCTGCCGCATCAGTAATAGGCGCCTTGTTTGTCATGAGGGGCGCAACCGGGGCCTCTGCCTTTGGACGTACATTGCTGATTGTAGGCGGTGTCCGTCGTGGCTTTTGATGGTGGACCCATCCGGTCGGTGATTTTGCACACTGTGGCTTGTGGTGCCGTGTCTTTCTTGTCCGCAAGAGCGCATCATTTGGATACCTCGGCTCGTTTGACAATCGCGATGATCTCCGTAAGGGGCGCCTCGCCACTCACCCAGAGCTTCTCCAGGACGCTCGAATGGGTGGAGTACATGATGATTTGGTCCCGTAAGAGGTCGTTGTGCTGGATGCAGGGTGCCAAACTTGCAGTTGATGGCCAGTTTCTTGAGGGCCGCAACATAGTCCTCCACTGATTCAGATTCTGCCTGTTTCCGTTGGAAGAAGGTTTATCGGTCGATGGCCGTGCATATAATCGGTTGGTAGTGGTTGTCTAGGTCCTCAAGGGCGTGTTGGAAGTCGTACACGCGCAAAGCCTCTGGCCCCAGATTATGTAACAGGATTTTCTTCCGACACTTGCTGGAGAATTCCTCCTTGCCTTTGTCCTCTATGCTGAGAGGTAGTTCAGGAAATACCCCTTCCAGTCAGCCCATTTCATGGCTGGTTCCCCCGGCTTAGGCAGGGAGGGCACCGGATTGGTTAATGAAAAGGTCTGGGCGCACATGGTGCGTACGGCCTGGAAGGCAGTGGAGCCTCAAGGTGCGCGTAGGACAGAGCGGGCTCACGCCGGCATGGAAGGGTGCAACTCCTACGTGGGTGGGAAGGACACCACGTGGTGAGGTGCAGATTTCAGGGTGCTGCCTCTAGGCCTCTCTTGCGCTGGTTGGCAGGCAGCCAGGTGGCTGCGGTGGCAGTGACCAGCTCTGGGCTCTTTCAGGGAGTGGATGGTGGGTCACACGGCCCTCTGGAAGCACTAAGGACAGGGGTGTTGTGCGCTGAAGTGCGCGCTGAATTGACACGATGCAGTGGGTGGCTCCCCTTGTGCTGAGACCTGTTGGTGGCTCCTCTTGTGCGCAGGCCTCGCAGGGCTGAGTGGGGCATGGGCCGTGCCCCGCATCGAAATGCGCACTGAGTTTGGAGTGGGTGTGGGCCACACGCTGCAGGCCGAAATGCGCGCAGATGGTGTAAGGCGCAATCAGCCGCCACCACGGGGGCAGGTCCGGCGGAGCGCGACGAACGGTGCGAGCCTGCCACTGAACATGCGCCGGCTCTCCCCTACCTGGATGGCGGTCGGGTTCCTCCACCTCGTCGCCACTGTGGTGTATGGAGGTTAAGCCCCTATGGAAGGAGGATCGGAGACATTGCAGGTCAGCTAACCAAGTACTTTATTTTACTTCATAGGGGAGAGCAGGACTGCTCATTTCAACACTGTGGTCACGTCACTCCCACAATGCCTTGCGGCGGGCCACGTGACTGCCGGGAGGCTAGACCGCAACACTACAGGTAGCAGATCAGAAATACCTAGAAGTGTCCTGCAGCGTGCATCAGAAAACTGGAAAAAATAGGAAGGGAGGTTTAGCAGAAAGGTAGGAAAACGAGGCAGAAAATAAAGCACACATGGTATTCCATACTTATTGGAAGCAGCAGGAAGCGCTGTGCACTCAACAAAAACAACAACATCTTCCTGCTGAGTTAGGTAAAGGCGTAAAGCTAAAAAACCGATGTAGGAATCAGCTTGATGATGGAAATCAAACCTACATATTCAGTAAAGCATTAAAGCGCACTACCTTCTAGATTAATGTTTGAGACTCCATCTGAGGGAACACAACACTATATTCAGGGCACAATTCAATGGTACACTTGGGTAGATTCAGCCAACCCACTATTTTCACAGGATGGACAACGTCTACCCTGCCAAGCGGCTGCCCTCAAGGAAATAGGCTGAACATCCTGGTGTAATTTTCAGACACTGGGACACATTCAGCAGGGACTGCATGTTGTCTGCTTCCGTAACCAGCAGCAACGTACAGACGGGAGTGGGCTTATCAGATGTTAGCTGGGTCCATAACAAAGGCCAAAGTCAAGGGGCCATCAGTTCTCCTTTGTTCGAGTATCCTGGCTGGGAGCTATCTGGAGCCTCACACCTGAATGCAAAAGCAATGGAGGTAAAACAAAGACACACAGATTGTTCAGGTTCAGTCCCTGTAAATGAGATATGCAGGCGCTGTAAGAATGTCAGATGTGTTGCTCTGTCATAGTATCTACACAAATAATAATTTAAATACCAATGTTTTTTATTATTTCGTTATATAGCGCTATTCATCCCAATGCAGGGTGTCAGAGCGCTTTATAATCACACGTACACATTATACATTGACAATAAATAATGTGTGTAAATCAAGGTACAGCATGTGTTACATAATACAGCAAAGGTTACCTGGTGTAGGAGTCACATGTCCTTCATAGCTCACTGTGCTACATTAGTAGTACCATTTATAAACTGTAAGTAATAAAAGGATCTCTGTCTTAAAAGCAGTAACCCACTAACCTAGCTACATAAAATAAACATCTTCCCATTACATGATGTGCTTTGCAGGAGACAGATTAGCCCACTATGCTGCTTACATTTAAAACTGGGGCTAGATAAAACAGAGATCTCTCCATCAAATGTGTTAATCTCAAGAGTTGTCTTTCCATTATTATTATTATTCCCCGAGATGTTCTGATCACAAAAAGATCTCAGCAGCAGGTGTCTTATTAAGATTTAGTAAAATGCAGACTTTGCAAAAATTCAAGCAGAATAGATTTACTTTTCACTGTTCTTCTGGTTGCCAATTTCTTTATGGCAGACTTCTAAAGAAATAAATGTTTAAATTGAGGTCCAGATTTTGCATCACAGTTACATTTTTCAGCATAACCGTGACACAAAACCTTTGTTAAAACTCGTAATGCACTCATGTTAGACCTGCTAAACACGTGTGAGGTGTTAAGATCTGATGTCACTTCCTGTGATTTATTTAATTATTTATTTATTTATACAACTTGTATAGCGCGCAAATACCCTAAGATGTTTCGGCGCTGCTGGATCTGAAGCTCAAGATGGGTTCTGAATTAATTATTGACTAAAAAGCCATGTTTTTAGTAGTTTCCGAAAGATCATTAAAGATGGACTGATTTTTATATATAGAGGGATAGAGTTCCAAAGTCTAGATGCAGATACTATGAATCGTCTATCACCCCAGTTCACTCTTTTTGTTCTCGGAACTGAGAGCAGAGAAGCTGCAGATGACCGTAGCATTCTTTTGGGCAAGTAAGTGCATAAAGCTTTTTTTTTTAATTCTGGGCCAGTATTATTCACAGCTTTATAAGTAATACAGAGCGCCTTAAACTTGATGCGACTCCTGACCGGGAGCCAGTGAAGCGTACAATAGGGGTGATGGAAGAAAATGTTGATGTGCCTGTTAAAATTCGGGCAGCCGCATTTTGAATTAACTGCATTTTATTCAGAACTTGTTCTTAGGCATTTAATAGCAAACCATTGCAGTAATCAATTTTAGAGAGTACTAAAGTGCACATTAGGATTTTACCTGCTCCAGAAGGAAGAAAAGGTAGTAGTTTCTTGATCATCCTCAGAGTGTAAAAGGATGAGGAAACTACTGCATTAGCTTGGTTCAGAAATGATAGCTTGTTGTCAAATAGTACCCCCAAATTCCTGACTTTGGTAACAGGCAGTGGGGGAGCTCCTAGGTCTGATGGCCACCATACTGGGGACCAAGACGGGGTCAGTTTTCCAAAGACCATGACCTCCGTCTTGTCAGAATTTAATTTCAAAGAATTGTGATCCATCCAGGAACTGATAGCCATCATACCTTCCTGAAAATTAGCCGCAAATGTTCCTCCGTTGCTATGGATGGCCAGTACCAACTGGGTATCATCTGCATATGATGTCACCCCTATTCCATATGTTTTAATGACCCTCGCCAAGCCCGACACATAGATGTTAAATAGTGTTGGACTTAGCGAGGATCCCTGGGGGACACCACATGGTAAAGTAAAAACATGGGAGTAGAAACTACCCAGTTTAACAGACTGATTGCGGCCAGAGGGGCCAGTGAGCCTTGGGTTGCGATGCCACTTCCTGTGATGCCACGTGCAATGTTGTGTGTCGTGATGTCATACGCTGTGACGTCTTTGCATGCTGCCTAACTTGGTTAGTCCCCCCACTTCTTTTTTAAGACTTGTGCCCTGACTATACTCATAATGTACGAGACGCCATCTGCGGCTCCCCAACCCATGCTCCATGACGCAACATCTAAGCTTCATGATGTCCACTGGATACTACACCCAGGCCACGAGTTGGGGGTGCACGCGGGTACACGGCGTCCACCCACTATTTATATGGGTGGACGCGATCCCCCCTGCCACGAAGTTGGGCCCGCAGAAATATGTTGAACTTGTCCCAGTGTCATTTTCAGACACCAGGACATGTTCAGCAGCTCCTACACATGTCTGCTTTTCATTCTCAGCAGCAACTTGCAGGTACTTAGGGTTTTTTTTTACACCTTCAGCAGAAGTTAAGGGGCCATCAGGCCTCCTTTTGATCGATTATCAGATGGCAGGCGACCTGGAAGGAACCTCTCAGTAAATGCAAATGCACAGGAAACAAAAGCACACAGCTTGTTATCTCTTCAAAGATATTTAAGAGATACATGCTTTTCACTGTTTTCGGTCCCTGTATAGAAGTGCACGCACTGTAAGAATGTCAGATGGGATGGTCTGTCCCAGTATGTACACAAATAACAATATAAATAGCGTTATTTTCTTTCTGTTATTTTCTTCTACTCATCCAAAAGCAGAGTATTTCAGTGAGGTCACTCCCTGTAATGCCATGTGAGATGTCACGTGTTGTGACGTCATGTGCTGTATTGGCACGCATCATGATGTCACATAGTGCCTGCAACTTGGCCAGTCCCCCCACTTCTTTTTATAGGACTTGTGCCCCGACTACACCCAAGTCTCATGATGTATTGAGCACTAACTACTTCTTCATACACCAAACCAGGACATGGGCCATACTAGCATAATAGCAACTTTTGACAAGTGTGCTCGGTGCTTGTTGGACACAAGGAAAGGGGGGGGGGCGCTCGGCCCCCACGCACACATGGCTGGGCCCGGCCCCCACACATGCCCTGATTGGTCCGTGGGTCCCGCCATTGACCCGGAAGCCGTTTTACACTTCCGGGTCAAGGGGGCGGGACCTTTAGCAAAGGGGGGGTTTAAGAGCCTGGGGAGCGCGGGAAGCGTCCTCTTTGTGCCCGCGATTCCCAGGCTACTCCTCGCCCCGCTGTGGGGCTTGTAATTTTCCCCACCCTCCATCCCTCTTAACAGAATTCAAGTGGAGGACATTGGTAGGTATCCTCTGAAACGCTTTCCAACGCTGTAAGAATAGATGTGTTTTCCTTCCTTAGGCCTTTTTCCCGTTTACAGGCAATGTTAATATTAATCTGCTTAATTGGTTGTGTTGTTGCTGATGCATTAATTGGTTTTTCCTTAGGCCTTTTTTCCCTTCTTAGATTATAATTGTCGTATTTATTATGTGGGTCAGGCGGTAAGGTCATAATCGGTGAGCAGCAATTTAAGGTCCTTAGGGGGCGGCACCATTAGCGAAAGGGGCTGCCCAGGGAGAGGGGCCAATGGTCTCTCCTAGAACTTCAGGGGCAGGATATCCGCTTGCTTTGAAGGGTGCGGGGGAGGGAGTCCTGCTTTCCTCGGGCTGGTAGCCACCCCGCACATACACTATGACGTCAGCAAATGGTGCGAGTGTAAGGGCCCTCCTTTTTGGTTAAATGGAGTTCACGGAGCGTACGAGGGCAACCAGGAGAGCAATGAACTCTCCCGGTAACTGGGCCCTTGTCGCGCATGCACACTCAGACGTGAGGGCGTAACTGGGTAAAGGATCTGACACCCGTTAACGACCTTGCCGTAGGACCAGAAATTATTAGAATGCAAAATTGATATGTAGGATGTTAGATTTGGTTAGGAAACACGCTGTATTAGACATTTGTTAAGGTTAGCCCATCATACCTGTCTAACTTGCTGTAAATCTAATGTCTGAATTTTGCATTTAATAATTATGTAAATAATGTTATTTTATTCAATTTTGATTTGTTTTCATATTTTAATAAAAACGGCTGGGGGGTCGCGAGACCCCCTGCCTTCCAAAGAATTCTGTTGCTTGACTGATAAGTTTTGTTAACTATAGTTTGCATGATAAGGCGGGGGGGTGGCCGGCAGTCACAGACCATGTGCACTTCTGTGCAGGACAGCACGTGGCAGTCGCAGAGGGGCTCTGCGCTCTTGAGGGCTGCTTCTATCTGCAGCTCTGGGGAGACGCCGGCCTGCCCACATGCAAAAAACTATCATTCTGCCTGCCCAAATTGCAAATAACAATCACTCTGCCTGCTGTTGGTGTTTGTAAATCGTCAGAAAACACCAGGGGCCGCCTCAACGGGAAGGTGTTAAAACGGAAATCCTTACGCAATGGATTGCAAAATCTTACAAATTGGTAAAACCGAGGATTAACATAGTTCCTTAAAAACAAACCCAGCATTAACTCCACATCATGTGGCTTCCTGTTTATCCCCGTTGAATAGTAAACGAAAGCAGTGTTCATCCATAACGGTTGTTGGTCATTTCCTGTTCAATCAATAAAGAGCCGCTGTGGAGGGCTGCTTGTTTACAAAGAACCGAGTCTGAGTTAAGGTCGCGGGTTCGAGACTCAGCTAGACCCAGGCCATATTTTGTCATCTTTCATTACTGGGTGGAAAAAATGTAAACAAAACCAGGGCCCGAAAATCAGTCTGCACGAGGCCTGAAGAGAGCAAACGTGAAGGCAGCAGAGCCCACGCCATGGAGTCTATGAGAGGAACATGCATCCTGCTTAGGCTTTGGGACACTCATGTTCCTGACACACCTAATTGTACTACTAACTACACTGTGACAAGCAATGGCCTCTCTTGTACTGTAGGTCCCGTTGTGTCAGTGCTACACAATACTTTCAGCTCTGGTTCCAGTATGTTACAATTCCAGCTAGCACACTTGCAACATCTATACTACTATAATAAAGGAAGAACTTTCAGCCTTTGAGGCGGGTAAACTCGGGAACCACAGCGCCAATCCACACACCCGATACACCGTTGGAATCGTCAGGGTGTGTAGATGGTTATAGGCTATATAAATTGTAAAAAAAAAAGTTATTTAAAAAATTTACAGTAAAAAAAAAATAGTCCCAACGTGCGTGCTCACCTCAGGATTGCGGGGAGGAGCGGCGTCCAGGAGCGCGACGAGGAGCGGCGGACATGGCGCGGGGGAGGAGCGGTAACGTGCGGAGCAGCGGACAGGCCAGCGGCGGTGCGAGCAGCGGACAGGCGGGAGGAGCGGCGGCTGAGGTAAGGGGACCCATGTCGGGGCAGACGGGGGACGGGCTGGGCGGGGGCCCGGGCTGCAGGAGAAAAGAGAACGATCCTGTGTTTTTATGGCAAAACAGCAATCATTAACACACCTCTAGGCCAAAAAGATTAGCTATGATGTAAGCTTTCCCAGCCAATGTACACTCTGTAGAATGGATTGATCAGCTGTACACCTATGCAAAGAAGAACAGACATATTTAAAGCAGTATATATCAGCAGCGGACAGGCGGGAGGAGCGGCGGCTGAGGTAAGGGGACCCATGTCGGGGCAGGCGGGGTCGGGGCAGGTAGGGGTCGGGACAGGTGGGGGGCGGGCCGGGCGGGGGCCCGGGCTGCTGGACAATGTCGGGGCTTGCGGGGGTCGGGGAAGCCTGTTGCTCCCGGACAAGGTTGGGACGGGCTGCTAGTTATTTAATAAAATATTGGTGTAGTTCCAGATCTGGCTCTGGCCCAGGTTGGGTTCAGCTCTGGCACAGCTGCAATTAATTGTATAAATCGGGGTGCTAAGGTGTGGCTGTACAACATCTCACTTATTTACAATATGGCTCCGTACACTAAAATGATTCCAGATCTGGCTCAGTTACAACATGGCGGTGTCTCTGTTACACTAGATTCACAGCTCTGTGATGTGAACTAGTTTTCACAAGTATTGTAAATCCGTATTTTGTAAAGCGCAAACTACTGACCCATACGTGTCTCAAGGTGCCGAGGGCTGTCGTGGAAATTAGGACCAGATGTAGGTAAAATCAAATTTGCGAATCCTTAATAGCTAATTTTACCGATTCGCTAGGTAGGAATCGCTAAAATATTAGCAATTCCTTAATATTCCTTAATAACGAATCGTAAATTGAGATTAGCTAATAAGGAATACCGACCCATCCTTTCCTATGGGCTAGGAGGCCCATAGGAATGAATGGGAAGATATTCACTATTTGCGATTCGCTATTAAAGAATCGCAAATAGCGGGCGCTATTTCAAGGGTCCCATGGTGTCAAAAGCACACCCTGTTGCACCCCTGAAATGTGCATGTTTGCACATGTGGCGCACATACATGCCCCAAGGGCATGAATGTGTGCCACATGGCACTTTAAAAAAAGCAAAAAAAAGTGCTTTTTTAAAGGAAATTGCTAATTATCACCAACTTGAAGTTGGTGGTAATTAGCGATTCCATAAGGCTAAAGTGCAATTTCTTTTGTGCTACTTACATTGCATTTAAGGAATCGCTATTTGCGATTCCTTAACTACAAGAGCAAAATAAGGAATCGCAATTTTGAGATTCCTTATTTGCTAGTAGGTTTAAACTCCCCTACATTGCTCACAGCCAAATAGCGATTGCAAACACTGAAATTCTGCGAATTTCAGCATTAGCGCTCGCTATTTGGCCACCTACATCTGGCACTAAGTGAGCTATTCCCCAGAGTCACATGGAGCCGAGCTGCCACTGAAGCCGGGGATCAAACCGTGAACCCTGTGCTCCAAGGTCATCTGTCCTGGCCGCTGCACCACACCTCTATTGTTAATAGTGTTGATACCGAATAACAATAAAGACGACAATGAAAGGCTGATGAAGCGAGGATTATACTTGTAATACAGCCAAGGAGTGATGGAGCAGCTATGGCTATATGTCGTGGGATTGTAGTGGTGGGGTTAGAGAAGGAGGGAGGGGAGTGGAAGTAGTAGAGGTGACAAAAAGGATCTGCGTTGTTAGCACTCTAGCACTTCAAGAAGGTGGTCTGGGAGTAAAACAGGTATTGGACATACATCTCCCAGTCCACCAGACTCTAATCCTGTTTCTCTTCTCCCCAAACGATTTTATATGCTGCTCCTCAGCAGTTGACCATTTTCCACATCTTTCAACCACCTTTCTTGACTTAACCACTTACTGTCTATTCTCCTTTTAGCTAAAAGAGGCCGTTGCTAGCGTAGTCAGTCAATTCAAATGGTGGGTCCATGAATAGCGACATCTGTCAACAAGAGACAATCCTGAGCAAACCCAGATCAGGAGCAGCAGTGTGGCTTCTGGTGTAATAGGACTGGAGTTCTTAAGCTGATGTGCTGTGTTAGGTTTGCACTAAAATTGATGCTTTGTACTCCAGCCAAAGGGCTCCCTTTAAGCTTCACCAGACCACAAAGCTTTTGACCACATACTTATAGAAACGCTGGCTGTGTTTATTGCATACTTCAAAAGGAAACACAAAACAGGAGTCATGTAAAATCCTTTAATTAATTCTGGCCACCCAAGCACTCCGTGCAGATTTCCTGGGACCCCTCCACCAATGCTGTACTTAGGAGCTGGCGGCACCCTCAGTGTTGGTACCCTCCCCAGTCTCCTTGCTTCCTCATCCACTTTGGAGGGACGGCCAGATCTGATCTTTGTCTTGCTCTACACCGCCCACATCTTTTATTTAACTCCACCCTGCCACAAGGAACAGTGACATGTTTTCATCACACATCCCCGGAGCTGCAACTTTCCACAATTGTCTAAGAGGTCCTTTAAAAACTCTTCGATGCCCAATCCTACGTCTTTCGTCTGATTTTATATTCATTACCCTGCAGGGGGAGCCTGGTCTCAAGTGAATGACTACGTAACACTGGCAGAAGCTAATTTAGTTCGTGGGCGATTTGGAAAGTGATTAGTTACACCTGAATTAATTTGCTACTGCTTCTTCAACGTCGATGATACTATTCCAGTTTTTATATTTAACCATTTTCCCCCCAAAAACTTGAAAATGGTTTTACTTGGTGTTTGTGAGGTAAGATGCGAGGATGAATCCCATACTATTTTACTAGATTGTATTTCTATGATGGCAACAAAGCATGGATAGTTTGAACGTGGACGGAGGCTTTCTGTGGGCGCTTCCTGTGAGCTCTGTCGCTGTTACAGTAGAGTTTCACTTTCTGTTACAACAGGGCGGTTCCAGCTCTGTTGCATTTATGTTTCACGCCTGGTTCGGTTATGAAGCAGTTTTAGCTCTGTCTCTCTTACAGAGTGCTTTCAAATCTTGCTGTGTTGCATTACTGTCACAGCTCTAATACTGTCACGTGTGCTGTTCTTTTTGTTACAGCAATGTTCCTGATAGGACTCTGTTACAAGTACATTTCAGCTGCAGACTTGTAATAGCTGCACCGCTGACTTTGTTTCAATATGATTCCAGATTCGACTCGGCTACAGTTTAATCCAGCCTCAGACACCGTTAAAGTACAGGGGTAGAGTTGACAAGGCTGCTATGGATTAAATTAACTTCAGGTAACTTGGATCTGGAAAGCCACAACAGAGCGTGTGAATCTCCAAACCCAATGTACTACCACACAAAAATCAAACTGTAGACATATGATCTAAGTGGGCCCCCAAGCTGTGCCTTTAGAAAAAACATATTTTTATATACTTTCCTAAAATGTAAATGCTCCTCTAAGTGGGCCCTCAAGATGGCCGTTTAGGGAAAAAATGTTTAGATACTTTCATAAGATTTAGATGTTCCTCTAAGTGGGCCCTCAAGATGGCCGTTTAGGGAAAAAATGTTTAGATACTTTCATAAGATTTAGATGTTCCTCTAAGTGGGCCCTCAAGCTGTTCCATTAGAAAAAAAATATATTTTTAGTTATTTTCCTAAGATTTACCTGTTACTTCTATGGTACGCTCCACCCCACTTCTTGCATTTGGATTTAAGAGCTCTGAACTTCAGCAGCACGATCAACCACAGACAGTCAGACTTTGTAAGCATGGATATGGCCTTTTGAATCTAAAATGGCCATCACCTGCAGACTGGTCTGTGGATAGTGGTTAAGGCTCTGACTGAATATCTGCTCCACCACAGGTAGCTGGAGAAACCAAGCTAATTCAGGGATGACATAGCGCCAGGTTTATTTCTAAAAGTAGATATCTCTGCTGTGGTTTACAAGGATTTAAAAAACAGCAAGTGAGTTGGCTTAGTGTGCTGATATAGTATGGAAGCCAGATCCATGCAGCGTATTTAAGTGAGTGTAATATTTTAACCAAATAGATACTACCCCTGAAGGATGTATGACGTTACGATGCGGTCTTTACACCGCACTACCATTACAACGCTGGTTTTACAACGCAAGTCGTTACCACGACTTGCGCTGTAGGGTGCTGGACTTAGGAAATAATATAATTTATTATTCCAACTCCAACCTACGTACAGTAAATCTACTATTCCTTAGCCTAGAGCGCCCTCCAGCACAAGTCGTGGTAACGACTTGCATTGTAAAAGCAGCAGTGTAATGGTAGTGCGGTGTAAAGACCGCGTCGTAATAGACGTTCCCCCCCGAAGGCCATTCACGGAGAAACAGTTGTTGACTACGAGGAATCCAATGTTTTGTCTGCAGTGGACGTGGGAAGTGCTGATCTCAACAAAATTGGTGAGAACAATGGTAAAATCATTTGGAAAAGCGCACTTACACCAAGCGGTTTCATGGTGCTATGGACGGGATGCAACAGTAGGATGGTAACAGACGCTTACTCATATGCCTGAGAGAACAGAAGGGTTTTAAGAAAAGTTCTGAACTGGGTGTAGGAGGTTGCAGATCTAAGTTCCATGGGGAGGGAATGCCAGAATTGAGGGGCCAGGAGGGAGAATCTAAGACCACCATGTTTTTTCTGTATAATAGTGGGGATGATGAGCAGGTTCAAGTGGGAGGTCGCGGACAGGGGAATAACCATGTATCAAGGAGGAGATAAATGTCGGTCCGAGACCGGCCAGGGCTTTGAAGATGGTACATCCCAGTTTAAATACACAGCGTTTGGCCACCGGGAGCCAATGAAGGCTCTTCATCAAAGGGTGGACGTGATGGTATCTGGGTTGGTGGAAAATAAGCCTGGCTGCTTGGTTTTGAACCAGCTGTAGTCGGCGCAGCTGATATGCTGGGATGCCAACATAGAGTGAGTTGGCGTAATCGATGCGGGAGATGACCAGGGCAAGAAGGACTAAAGTTAAAGCTTTGGTGTTTAAGAACCTACACATTTTCCGGACTCTTTGTAGGTGGAAGAAGCAGGATGATACTACTGCGCCAATCTGGGGTTTCATAGACAGATCTTTGCTTATTATAACCCCTAGACTTTTTACAGATTCTGCTTGGCAGGGAGGATTGCCTAGGGGAGGAGGCCAGAAGTTAGAGGTCCAAGGGTTTGAAGTGCCTCCGGTCAGGATCAGCTCAGTCTTGTCGGGATTGAGCTTTAGTTGGCTGGCATACATCCAGTCACTGATGAGATTCATGGTGGATTGAAAGTTGGAGACTAAGGTGGTAGAAGAATCAATATTGAATACCAACTGAAGGTCATCGGCATAATTGAAAGCGGCATCTTTACTGTTGCGAAGAGACCGGATCAGGGGTGACATGTATAAATTAAAAAGAAGGGGTGATAGAGAGGACCCCTGGGGAACTCCGCATGTTAGCTTGACCTTCCCAGCCGAGAAGTTAGAGAGACGAACTGCCAGAAAGCGGTTGTCCAAGAAGGAGGAGATCCACCTCAGGGCCAACCCCTGGATGCCAGCATTATTGTGCTGTGCTGTATCCTGGCAAAAAACTCAGTGAGATACTCATGCACAACCTATTAAACCTTCACCAGTACTGCCATCTAAAATCGAAACACTAGAGCATGAACCCATTTCCCTTCCGCTTTAGCCCAATCATACTGTCACAACACTCAGTGACCATGTGATGCTCTATGGGTTGAAGGCAGACAACAAGCACTAAGAATTCACACCGAGAGGCACACTCCATGGAACCATTCTAATGTCCATAACGGGGATCCTGTACAGACTCAGGGTCCAGACTGGCACGTGCCTAGTAATCCAATTTACGCCACTCTACTGAGTATGGTTAGGCTTTAAATGGGTGAATCATTTGAAGGTTATTTCGTGAAGGATTAATTAGTCATATTCTCCACTGCCAGGCCACAATCGTCACAGATGTCGGACAAGTGTTGGGGGTGGTAGGGGGGAGTCATCACCAACTCCTGTGCCATCACTCACAGCAAGGCTTCCTTCTATTTAACCATAGTAGATGATTCGGCTTAACCACAGTCTTTAGTAATGTCATTGCACCAACTGATCATGGGGTTTTATTCCTAAAAACATGGATCTTATTTCGTAATAAAGAAGGCGCTTCTTTATCAGGGACCATGTGACGCCTTGTGCAACTCTTGCTAAGATGCAGTGTTTTTAACTTCACTCCCTACCTAGCAGGCTAGTATGCTATAACAGCCCCAAAGGTAAGAGTGCAACACTCTAAAACACCCAGAAAAATAAATACAGAGTATAAAGTACCATATTTTAAATGTAAATGCCATACTAATCAAAATCTTCCACGTACAGAGATAGCCTATTCATTAAGGTGTCCAATGTGTGGCAGGCATGGTCATTGAAGCACTTGATCATAAAATGATCTGCCTAGATAAGGTAATAGAGATTAAGGGGCTCATTAGGATGACGGGCGGACTTTGTCCGCCCGCCATCCTGTCGGAATTCGGGACCGCCCGCCATAAGGGCGGGTGTCCCGTGCGGGGTATTAGGATGTGCCCGCCACATTGGCGGGCACATCCTGCATTTATAGCATTGTGGCGGGCGGTGCGCTCTGCACCGCCCGCCACAATGCTATTAATGCATTTTTATAAACAAAGCGGCAGGCACCGCGCAGTGCCTGCCGCTTTGTTTATGCAAATGAAGGGGGGTACCACAGGTACCCCCCTTGTGCAGCCCCCACCTCTCCTTCACTCTGGGGGCCCACAGGGAGCCCCCAGAGTGAAGACCGCATGCCTTAAGGCATCTCACATAGCCCATTGTAATATGGCTGGTGGTGTCTAATAGACACAGCCACCATATTAAAAAATTTCCGCCCCGGTTGCAAGGCGACTGGTGCGGAAAAGTGGAGGACGGTCTTTCCGGCGCGGAGGTCCCCCACGCCATACTAATATGGCGGGGGGAATTCGAATGTGGATGTCGGGCGGATTGCCCCCGCCAGGCTGGCGGTAGCCACCACCAGCCTGGCGGGGGCATCCGCCCGACATCCTAATGGGCCCCTAAATTGGTTAACCCGCATTGGAATCCCAGAAACTTTGATTCAAGGGCAGCAACTTAACCAGTGCGGTGGCACTCCCCTTCACTGCTCTCAAACAGAATGCAAGCGCATTGCCTTACGGAATAAAAACAAAGCAGTGCAACAGCTGGTCTGTGGCTCTTCAGGGCTGCCTCAACCTTTAATTAAATCAGTGGTGTCAAATCTAAGATGGGGAAAGGAAGGAACTTGTGGTCAATGCCCAGAGGCATGTAAACATGTGCCTGCAGTCCTAGACACCGAGGCCCATATTAACAAAATCTTCACACAACGTAGCAGAGCACCCAAAGTTGCTCCGCTGCATTGCGTGAGAAGGCGAAAGCAAGAAAGCGCCATATCTACTGAAATATGGCACTATCCTGCTCTACTTGGCACTGCCGCACAATTTAGCCGCCGAGTGCCATGCACACACCTTTTCACCAACCATAGTGCAAAGGTGTCTGCGTAAGCATACAGTTTGTACTGGAAGAGTGTCCTTCCAGAACAGCATACTATACCTAGTCAAAGTTTGAAACTTTTCCCACTTCAGATGTGTACTCTACAGTGGAAAACGTAGGAGAAATAAAAGCATTTCTCCTTTTCAATGCCTGCTTCAACGTAGCATTACTTTTTGGAGCAAAACCATGTCTACTATATACCATGGGTGATTGCATGAGAATGCCCACGTACCACCCAAGAAACACTCCCTTGACGTATTTTAAAGCAAAGCAGCACGTTGTGCTACTTTGGGATACTTTCAGGCAACTTTCCAGTGAAGAACAAGTTTTGGCGCTGGAAAGTAAATGAAAAAAACAGTCTGCGTAGGTTTGTCTGGCTTTAGTGATGCAAACCCAGCACAAAATGTTTGTTAATTTGGGCCAAAGAATTTGTGATGTGGTGTTTAAAAATACGTGTCCCCTTTAAATTTTTCAGAACTGCAGACTAATGAGATCCTGAAAAAGAGGCCCACCTTGTGTGGAAGAAGGATGGGGTAGCTTATGAATTTAATCTTCATAGGAGTTTGACAGCTTGAAGGCCTCTCTTGCTTCCACTGTGCTCTGGTCACCCACAAAAGCTTTCCAGCAAGAGTGTAAAACCAGTCTCAGGTTTGCCATTGGCTCGGACTGAGGCTGCTCCCAGGTAGTAGTGTCTGGGATCCACCTGGCTGACCGCTCTGTTGTACCTGGGCAAGCCTAACTTCAGGGGTAAGGGTGGAGTGTCCAAGCCTGGCACAACCACCACAACCACACCTCCTTTGGCCATCACAAGAAGCTTACCCGGCTCATGGGAGGCCTGGGTGAGCTTATTCAAGCTAATGGGGCTGAAACCTCACTAGGGTTATTCAGTAGAGTAAGGAATACGATTTGGACAGACGAAGTGGCCCATGGATTTTTCAGCCTCTTGAAAGTATAAAAAATGCCAAGATCCTATTTAGTGGCTCACACAGAACCGTAGCCTGTTCCAGTCAGAGAGTAAACAACATCGCCTTCTGTTTAGGGATCTGACCCCTCTGTGTGGGGGAATGAACATAACCCCCAACTCTTCATCGTCCAGCTAGCGGTCTACCGCCCTGAATGGTAGCAAGGTTGACAAGACAGGACTCTACAAACTCGTTGGCTAAATAAATAACGAAATACTAAATACAGAAATGCACTTCCACCTCTGACCCGGTTATAGTATAATTCCAACACTGCACCGGGACTGTCTAGCCCCATCGCTGGTGTTGTTAGTTTCCCTGGCACTGTCGTTCTCCCTCTGCTATGGTTAGGTACAGTTCCAGCCCTGGCGCCATCTCTGCTTACAATGACGTCACAGGCCCAGTCCCGATGTTGCTGCGACGCGTTGCAGGCAATAGAGAAGACAACGGCCGAGGAATAGTGTGTCATGCATGCGCACTTCTAAGCTTCAGAGGTCCAACAAGCATTTACAATGCAATGGTTTCGCCTTTGGAAAAGTTAGAGCTATTGGCATTGCTCATGACATTTCTTTTTTTGTTTTTGACTTATAAATAAATGGCATTGTTATTTACATTGCCAACAGCTCTCTCAGACCACACAGCTCTCTCAGCCTTGTATATCCCTTCATAATAGCGAGTGGCAAACCCTATTTTGCGAGTCTGTAATGTTGCAGATTCGCAAAACAGGGTTTGTACATTGCACAGGCCTATTTTCCTATTTTGCGGTCGCAAACGGGCCAATTTCCCATTTGCGACCGCAAAAAAAAGGTTGTGCATCTGTCCCAAAGTAATTAAACTACAATCTATCCTCACACTCGTAATCTCCAAGCTCAACTATGAAAACAGCCCATCCTCGGCTCCCCAGCTACATCATATGTAAATGTAACTAATTCAAAATGGTGTTGCAAGACTACGTCTCCCCCTCCACCCTTGAGAATATATGACATCAGTCCTGGAAGCTCTCCACTGGTTATTCACAACTAGATAGATAAGCAATGTTCATAACGCCAAGCTCTAGAGCTCACTATCAGCCAAGATTCGGAGCCTTAACATTTTGGAGGGAGGGGAAACAGCTGCTTGCAACATAACTACACTATACAATGACTCTGAGCTAGAACCTGGAACAGTAATCGCTCCTTTAAGTACAATCTACAGTTCATACATATAGAACAGCCTTACCAAGCAAACAACGTTCTATGTCCAGATAAGTTATGAAGGGCTGACTTGTGTCTAACTGGGGTATTATACAGGAATATAAATTCACAAACAACTCTTCTGGCTCTCACCCAGCAGGCACGCAGCTCAAACAGGCTTCATAGTAATTCACTAGTACTGCTCGATCCTCTCACGCTTTCGGAAGACAGTACTGCTACAGGTCATGTTTGGCACCCAATAATGTGCAGGTCCACAGCAACATACAAATAAACAACCAATCATCAACTTAACAGGAAAAACTAATGAGATATGCCACCGGACGACTAATTTAGTCTACTGCAGCATGTCCCAAATAACAAAATACTGTGAGGGCTGCTACTTGACATCTCACAACAACTATATGCAGTAATCACTATAGGAAGTACCCTAATGAAACTTGCAGCACTGACCAAAGCTGGCAGCTTACTGGAAACGATAAACTGCATGCCTACCTACACTGCTTCCCCCATTCACACTAGCAAGTGCTGCATCCCATAACATGATAGCCACATGTTGGTGGTCATCGCATGCTACATAAAAACACTACAAACATAGAATCAAAACTAAGACAACACCCTTCCAGCCCCACACCTTAGAAGATGTAGCATACTGCCCATATAGGCAGGGCTAGTAATTGCGAAATACAAATGATAATGCATTAGTGCAAGTCTTAGAGTGCAAAGGGTGTTTGGCTACAACGTCAAGACTCACTGGAGTTGTCATAATCCACTTCATCACTCATTTATAATGCGGTCATTCAGATATCATTCGAACTGTATCCAGAAGGTCCCTATCATGATGTTGATAGTGATTGGAATTTGTTTACGGTAAAGGTTGGATCTGAGCGCTGTTACTGGCACAAGTGGCCGTAAGTATAGCTCTAGAAGTATGATAGTGTCTGTTATTCGGGGGGATTGTTTCCGAAGAGATGGAGGTGGTCTGGCAGCTGAGGTTTTTGCCTTTAGTAGTCGTGGGCCTTAGTGTTGGGAGGATGGGAGTCATTGGTAGGGGCTGATCAATGTACTGTTTCTGCCAGGGCTATTTAAGATATTGTTTCTCATAGTCATGCCGGTTGGTCTGGGACTATTTATTTCTTGCAAGGTGTTCTTAGATCATAAGTTGGTGAGGTGTTTGTTTAAAAGATCTGGCCGCAGGATTGTGTTTTAAGGCAATTTACGGGAATGTATGTCTGCTGGTGTTTGCATGGACACTGTTTCTACAGGATCTGGTGGGCAGGTTTTGCCTGGGGGTACGAGGCAGAGGATGGGGCTAGTTCTTTTAAAATAGTTAGTCATTGTCCTAGCGATGCCGGGTGATGATCTGCGGGGTGTGGCGGGCAAGCACGGTTTCCAATAAAAATCCTCAGTCGATGCTTACGGTGCACGAGGAGATGATCATGTGGTGGGCTATGTGTTTGCTAGAGAAGTAGGGGATAAGTCGTAAGTTATATTAGGGCTGGGGGTTGAGGATTCCCACCTTCCAGTCATGTTGGCTGCTCCGGTCCTCCGCTCGGGATCCCACTTGCCAGCCGCTTCTCTGCTCCTTCTCGGGGTCGATGCAGACACGGACAGCGGGAGGGGGGGCGGGAAAGCACACGGACAGCGGGAGGGGGAGGGGGGCGGGAAAGCACACGGACAGCGGGAGGGGGGGCGGGGAGGCACACGGACAGCGGGAGGGGGGGCGGGGAGGCACACGGACAGCGGGACTTCCTCTGGCGGAGATCGGCCGCACAATGACCAAACGAAACTGACTAAAAAAAAAAATAAACCCCGCCCACGGCCTTGATGACGATGCAAAAAGGGTGGAGAGGGAAAAAAATGCAGGAACGCCCACGAGTCTGGTCCGGCCATGACGGACAGATCTCTGTTCCAATGGCTAGCCTCCATTTATGGAGCTAGCCAATGGAACAGAGGGCGGGACTAAGCTCCACACTGTAGGGACATTAGATTTCTCCTGGGCGGAGCTAGGAGCTCCGGCCCCAGGCGAAACCTAAAAATGAGCCCAGGACTCTCTGATAGGGTTGACTATACATGCATGTATACAGGTGTTTGTATGTGAATGTCTGCGTGTGTTTATGTGAGTACATATGTACGGAGACCATGACAAAGAGAGAGAGTGAAAACCATAGAGTGAGAACAGGGGAGGGGAGAGAGAACTGAGAAGAAGACAGTGGAGACCTTCTAAGTGACCGAGTCCGAGTCAGAGCGAGTATGGTGAGATGTTCAAACAAACAGAAAGTGTGAGTGAGAGAGAGAGAGAGAAATGAAGTCCGTGTGTAAGAGAGGGAATCAGAGAGAGAGAGAGAGAGAGAGAGATAGATAGAGAGAGAGAGAGAAATGATGTCCGTGTGTAAGAGAGGGAATCAGAGAATGAGAGAGAGAAAGAGAGAGAGAGAGAGAGAGAGAGAGAGAGAGAGAGAGAGGAAGAGCGCGAGAGGAAAAATATGTGTGTGTGTGAGGAAGAAAAAGATGGAAAGAAAAGTACTGTGAAATGGAAATGCATTGTTTTGGGGAGAATGGTAGTCAGAAATATATACGGTGGATACAGATATAAAGTGAGTGGGAGAGAGAGCGCGAAAGTGCGAGCCAGACTCCGAAAAAGAGACGCAGTTAGTGACAACGAAATAAGAGGGGGTGAAGCGAACATTTCAGGCATTATGGACCTATAATTGCATATGGGATATTAGAGACAAGGTCAATCGCGGCCTTGTTCTTTATTGTCATAGGACTATGAGATGGCATTGTAGGACCCCCCCCAAAAATGGAAAATAATTGTTATGAGTAATTAACAATAAAACGTTATTTTGGGGGTTGAAATACCGCTATTTGCAGGGATGACGTCATGCGTATGAAATAGGGGCCTTACAACTTCTGGCATTTGCAGAATCACACTGAAGAATAAGTCAATCACTGACACGGTTAAGGACAAGGTCGGCCTTGGAAAGCGGCTCAGCGTCCGAGTTGTGCTTTCCCGCCCTCACCCGCCAGTGATAAACAGTGTGATGGTGAAATGCCTTCCAGCCTCCATGTAGTGTTGTTGCTAGATGACTTTTCCAGATAGTAATACAGGAATCAGTTCATCTAATACACCGCTTGTTTACAATACAATGCATAAGGTATAGATAAGGACGTATAGCGGTTTATTTGGTCCACCCAGAACATCTAATTCTGTTTTATAGAAAATAACAATATATTTTGTAGGGCGTCACTACAATGGAAGCTTTTAGGAAGCACTCCCCTCTGTAACATAAAGGTAACATTTAGATTATTCAAGTGTGTACGTCCGTTCCTCTGATGTATGCACGCATGTTAAGGAAATAAATGCATGTACAAAAAATATAAATAGAAAAACAGGAACATATAATGCAACCTCATAATGCCTAAAGTTATCTTTCATTTAGTGTCTTATTATAATGTAGGGCCTAATACAGAATGTAATGGCAGCAACATCTCAAACGTGCATTTACTACAATGACTGTCTTTGCCCGCCCCCACCACCACTGGTTTTCACATTGCCCTGACCCAGTCGCTGTTGTTAGCCTTCTTTCAGGAAGAGCTGACCCTGAGCAGTGGCACCAGAAAGGAGAAAAGTGTCTGAAAATGGCACACAAACATTTTGAAGATTGGTGTTAGGTTTCTAGGAGCTGAGATCAAGCGATGAAGCACCCAAGGGAAAGCGGTCGCAGCTTTCCCACTTGGCCTAATTGTGTCATCCTGGGCACTTAATTGGTGCATGCCTCAGTAGATTCATTTAAATATATGGGAGCGCCTAGAAAGAGGCAGGAACGCAAGGGTGGGGCGCTGTATGCAAACGGCACAGTTGCCTTTGGCATTGGAATTGTTGCTTAATTGAGACAGGCAGGGGAGCTTAGGTCACGCGGGTCCTGGACGCCTTGCAAGTGGTAGCTGTGTCAGAATAAACAAGATATCTGATGTCCCTTGGAGACCCCTTCGGGCATCCTTGGCGGAAGTGTACCTAAGCTGCTCTGCCATCAAGCGCCACCAGGTGAAATCTGGGGCACCATAGCAGGGTGCTCGTGTTTTATTTAGGTGGGGTTTAGCGCCAACATGCTTCTAGTCACATCTTTCGGATGGCTTCGAAGCACTGTAAACATTCTGAAATACTAAAATAATACGGAATATAGAAAACATGGGCAGTGGCAGCTACCAGAGGTAGCATCACGCATCGAGGCTCAGAGCAAAAATGGTGAACTAAGTGGGGGATGGGCATTACCCCGCCCCGTTTTGTTACAGACGATGAAGTTGGCATGAGCACAGCATTCGTATGTCACGCCTCAAATCCCACCAAACCACAGGGGAGGGTGCGAGTGTGTTTTGAAAATTGATCACCGATACCACGTCAGAAAAAAGTCACTGACGGTTCAAATGCTGACACTGACAGACACCCGCGTCTGCCACCCTGCGTCCCGCACCCTCAGGGAGGCAGGCCAGCGCATCCTCGTATGGACACTGTGCACTTGGGCATGTGAGAAGCATCTAGTAGCTGCCTAGATAGAGGCAGAGGGCCAGGGGCCGACAGCACCACCCCGCCAACTCCCGGGAGGAACCCCGAGCGCCTGCACTCGAGGCAGCCTCCGAGGTTGGCTGCGAGGCGCCTGCTCATCACGGGTCTCTTGGAAGTGGATGCGAGTGGTCTATATGGACTCTGAGCCATATAGACCATTTGGCCCCTCCTCCAAACCCAATAAAATCGATGAAAGTGTTCAGAATCGCAGCTCATATGGGGGGAACGCATGATTATTTTATAGAACCATTTTCTTCGTGTATTTTTCCCAGGCGGGTCTGTTCCGGGTCTCTAGTGTCTGTACACGCAGAGAGCGCTGCTAAACCACGGAGTGTTAAATATGTATTTTAAATGCTGCTTAATAGAAGCACCTTTGTGTCTGAGAAGATCCACGTCCTGTTCCCACATACATTTGTACGGCCTGTGTATTGATAGTGTTTCTAGCGCTCGGAGCCGGGAGCGGGGCCAGCAGTGCTCTGCACACCGGTTTAGAAGAGGCACCCAGAAAAGGGATGGGAAAGAGGAAGGCACGTATTCTTGCCAGACGGAGAGAGTAAGGTCGACCAGTCTCCTCTCCTGTCTTTTACAGCGCCTGGTGGACTACAATGCAGCGCTAAGCAATCCTCCCGCTCTATCACGTAAACTCGTTCGCTGCTCTTTCTTACGGCACACAGAGGCAGCAACAATACAGCGCTACACAGACAGTGGGAGGGGGGGCGGGAAAGCACACTGACAGTGGGAGGGGGGGGCGGGAAAGCACACGGACAGCAGGAGGGGGGGCGGGGAGGCACACGAACAGCGGGAGGGGGGGCGGGAACGGCCAGCACTCACCTGGACTTCCTCTGGCGGAGATCGGCCGCACAATGAAACCAATAGAAAAGTAACAAGCACCTACGAGGACAGGGGGGGGGCGGGAGAGGAACGGACGGCGGGAGGGGGCGGGAGAGGACACAGGGGGCGGGAGGGTGGCGGGAAAGGACACGAGAGGAACGGACGGCGGGAGGGAGGCGGGAAACGTGGGGACGGCGGGAGGAGGGACACAAGGCAGGACAGCAGCAAGCACGGCCCGGCCGGACCAGACTCGGGGGCGTTCCCGGCGTCGCGTGACGTCGGCAAAAGCCAAAGAATCTCGGGAACGCCCCCGTGTCTGGTCCGGCATTGAGGGACGCCTCTCTGTTCCAATGGCTAGCCTCCATTTATGGAGCTAGCCAATGAAGCAGAGAGGCGTGTTCAAGTCACCCATACTAGAAACTACAGATTTCTCTGGAGGAGGAGCCTAACGGCTCCGCCCCCCAGCGAAACCTAAAAAAGGACAGACGTAGCATCTGTAAATGATATTTCGAAATACTGGGTGTTTGCACTGGTGGAAATGCTGTGTGGGGGAGGAAGTTAACAGACAGAATTAGCTCTGTAGAACACCGGCAGGAAGCTGCCTGCAGTGCCTCCTCCCATGCTCAGACTGACTCCATCAACACAGTTCAGTGTGAACAGGATCGGGGTTGATAAATGGATTTATTTAAATGAGGGGGTGCTGTCACAGGGCATGTATTCATCCTATGTTGCCGCATGTGTAACCCCCACCCAGGACTCCCAGGCGCAAACCCGCCCCCCCCCCCCCACACACACACACACTCCCCCTTCCCCCATCCCCTCCGTCCACTAATTAATTTACTATTGTGGACAGGATCAAGGTGACAAATTGGAAGTAAGAAACAAACAAAGTAACTGCATTCTTTATTATTATTAGATCTCAGGTTAGGTCCTGGAGGTCTAGATATCATGCCACATTTTCAAGATTATCACTCATTACGATAAATAGCTACATTAAGATTCATTGTTTTAAAGTTATCATATGCGTGGCAACACTATTGTAGAGTAACTGCAATACCTCACCCCTGTACATAATAAGTGCAACAACAAACAAACACTAAAAATGCAATCGTTCTTGCATTTGTTTGATTTAGAACTATTGGCATTGTAAATGGCTATGTCTTTTACCTATGTGTTATGGAGTGTTTGTATGTGGTGTGTAGTGGAATTATGTGGGTTGGATGGGATTAGTTAGTTGGGTAATAGTGAGGATGGAATTGTGTGGTTGGAGTGGATTTGTACTGTGAAATTATGTTGCATGGTGTGTTGTAGAATTATGGCAATAGTAATAATGTGGTATTGGGTGTACTTGAATTATGTGTAGGGGGATTGTGTGTTATGGAGTGAAATTATGTCAAATTGTATTTTGTATTTTGGAGTGGTATATAGTGGAGTTTAATTATGTGGTGTGCTGTTGAATTTTGTGACAATGTGCAATTGTTTGGTGTGGATTGGATATATGTGGTGTGTTGTGTAATTGTGTTGATTTGTATTATGTGGTTTGGTGTCGAATTATGCAGTGTGGTTTGGAAATGTGAGGAGTTGAATTGTGTGGCATGGAACAGTGTTGCTAGCTTTGAGAGCAAATGGCATTGTCATTGTTAATGTGTTTTAGGCATGTGTTATGGAGTGGATTGGACGTATGTGGTGTAGATTGGAATGATGTGGGTTGGTTTGGAATTGTTTGTTGTGTAATAGGGTGGTTTGGAATTGTGGGGTGTGAGTGGAGTTGTGTGTAGTGGAGTTATGTGTCATGCTGTGCCGTGGAATTATGTAGGTAGAAATGATGTGGCATTGAGTGTATTAGAATTATGTAGAGTGAGATTGTGTGTAGTGGAGTGAAATTTTGTGGTGTTAAGTTTCGTACCATGATGAAGAATTATGTGTTGTGTAGTGGAATTGTGTTGTGTAGTTGAATTATGTGGTTTGGTGTAGAATTATGTGGTGTGGAATGGAATTTTGTGGAGCTGAATTGTGTGAAATGGAACTCTGTGGCGTTCAGTGAAAATATGGAGTGTAATTATGTGTTTGTGGATTGTTATGTGGCATAGAGTGAATTTATGTGGGGTGGATTTTTGTGGTATTATTATTATTATTATTATTATTATTATTATTTGTATATGGCGCACGAATCAACCCCAGAGGGATCTCTCGGTGCCCGGGAAGCAGACAATGCTGTACAGAGTCAGTACACTCAAAATAGCCATGTTTTTAGTTTCTTCTTAAAGGTCATGAATGTGGGACAAATTCGGAGGTCTTCTGGTATTGATTAGAGTGGAGTTTAATTGTGTTGTTGAGTGGTAATATGTGGAATGTAAATATGTTGCATTTGTTTATACCGTGGTCTGTTTGAATCATAGTTGTATTGTTACGTTGCCGGCATCCAAGTCAATACTTAGAATAAACTGCTCAAGAATGCTGATTGTGGTACTGGTCGCCATCCAGACTCAAAAGACATTTTTAACAACATACAGCAAATAATGAAAAGAACAAATGGAAAAAACGGTTAGAGTATTGATATTCTGTGTGAGAGTATGGGATTGCTCCTGTTATTGCACTATTTTCAAAGAAAAACAGATGTATGCCAGCAGTATAGAAAGTGAAAAAATCATGTGCATCAAGTCTCAGCACATGATTTCTCACTCAAAAATCACCTTAAAATATATTTTGGAAATATAACCATTTTTCTCCAAACATCAGCTTACACGCTCTGAAATTATATACATGTGCATCTTTGAATAATTAATTTTGTCATGGATATTTTAAACTAAACAAACAGTTCCAATTTAAAAGGCTGGGATACACACAGGAGTGCTACTGACAGGTAGCTGGAGAGCTACCAGTAGCTCACGAGCTACTCTGTTGGAGAAGTCTTATGTTAATCTTTATATAGATACAGTATTGTACTGATTACAGATGGGAACACATTCACTTTAATTCATCATCATTATAATAAAAGCAACATGTGGTGTTGCGGTCTAGCTGCGCGTCACCCCGGTAGTGACGTGAGCGGATATCCGGCAGCGGCCATCTTGAATATCATTGGCGTGCGGATTCCGATGCCGGCAGTAGCCCGATCCGGCGCTCCAGCAATAGTAATCAGAAGCAACTTGTGGATGGTTAAATAAACACCCATCATACATAGAAGGTGTCCTGGCATCATTTCTAGGCCTGGAGTGCCCTGATACATTACAATGGTGACGAGGTGACGGGACACGACCCCATGAGAAGGTCCAGAACCCACCAGAGAAGCGCAGGTACCAGGCATTAACCTTCAGGCACCTACAAGGGCAAGCAGGAGTGTGGCAGTGACAGGCGGCAAGTGAGGACAGAGCAGTCCACCCTCAGCGAGCACCAGGGTGCAGTGAGCAGCAGCAAGCGCACGCACTGTCACCTAAAGAACACGTGGGCACTAGGCCTCCCTTAGGAAGGCGGCGCTGGAGCCCTAAATAGGAAGCCAAGTGCAGGAGGGGGAGCAAGCTCACCCAAAAGGCGCAGGGCAGGACGAGGCGTCACCCAGCACCTCCACCCAAGAAGAGAGCGAAGGGGAAGCGGTCAGTAGCGCCATGTGCGCACAAACCTCTGCGCTGACGAACCCGGTACCATTCCTACCAAAGATGGGCGAACCGGAGATGCCCTGGGAGGACTGGAAGCAGTACTTCCTAAATTATTTCTCAGCCTTGGAAGATGAAGGCGAAAACGAGTTTACAGAGGCACGGCGCAAGAAGATACTACTGCACAACTTGGGCCCCGCAGGCCAAAGAGTATACCTGAACGTAGTCAAACCGGAGAGACCATCCACCGACGCACGCGTGTTCCAGCATGCATTGGAGGATCTGGATGCCCACTACAGACTGGTAGTCTGCACAGCCATTGACAGGTACAATTTCTTTCAAAGAAAACAGTCCAAAGGAGAAACGCTTGACGAGTACGTGGCTGCTTTGCAGAAGTTAGCTATCACATGCAAGTTCGGAGAGTTGCAAGAAGAACTGATCCGTGACCAAATAATCATGCACACCGTCATCACATCTATCCAGGAAAAAGTGTGGGTAAATGGCGACGCACCGCTGAAAGAAGTTGTGGCGTTGGTGAAGAAGGCGGAGATATCAAAAAGGTGCGCGGAAGCGGCGAAACAAGAAAGCAGTCAAAGTGCAGCGGTATGCAGGGTAGCAGACAAAAGAAGTTCAGATGCCAAGCAACAGGCGGGACAACAAGGATCACGCGCGTACAAGAGACAGAACCAGAAATCGTACAAGAACCAAGGACTAAGGAACTCGAGCAGGAACTCGTGCTACAGGTGCGGTAGCGCCACCCACGTGGCAAATGACAAGGGATGCCCGGCATTTGGAGCCAATTGCTCGTTCTGCGGTCTCATAGGGCACTATTAGAAAGTGTGCAGAAGGAAACCATCAAGTAACGAAGTCAAGTACGTAGCACAAGAGGCAACCCAGGAGAACGAAGACGCAGACGAAAGTGAGGACGACGAAATTCTGATGATAGGAGATCAAATCCTTGGGATTGGTAGTGCCACTGACAGAAAACCTAAATGCGAGATGGAAATAGGCGGAGTGCAAATGACCATGATAGCTGATTCGGGGTCACTTTACACGATTATCCAGAGAAGCATCTGGGAGAGAGAGTTCGCATCCAGAGTCGGACGTCAACTTCTACCGCCAGACATTCACCCAGTAACGTACACCGGGGAACCCATCCCCATGGTAGGGTATTGCCCATTGACATTTACCTTCAAGGGCAGAAGAACAGGAGGAAAGTTGTATGTCGCGGAAAAGGGACCATCTGTGTTGGGCTGGAAGGATCAAGGAGCCCTCGGGATAAAGTTGAACCCTGGGGGACACACACAAGTACTCGCAATGGAGGAAGCCGGAACATACGAGGCGAAGACGTGGAAAGAAGAATTCCAAGAGGTCTTTAAAAGCACCATAGGTCGCTTGACGAAGTTCACGCACAAGATCTGCCTGAAAGATGGAGCCAAACCCGTTAGTCATAAAGTGCGAAACATCCCGTTCAGGATCAGGACCTCTGCAGTGCAAGAGGAACTGCAGAGGTTGGAGGAGAATGGTGTGATAGAGGCAATTGACAGCGCAGAGTGGTTGGCGCCGCTGGTGGTGGCGCAGAAGCCGAACGGAAAGGTGAGATTATGTGTCGACCTTCGGGAACTCAATAAATGCATAGTGGTGGACAAATTTCCTCTTCCCAGAATCAACGAGATGCTGGCAAAGACCAAGGGAGTAGAATGGTTCTCCACGATCGACCTCACTTCGGCCTACCACCCGATTGAGCTACACCGATCTTAAAACCACTTGACGTCTTTCATCACGCCCTTCGGGTGTTACAAATTTTTGAGGATGCCGTTCGGCAAAGCCTCCGCAGCGGCCGTCTTCCAAAAACTGATGTATCATCTGTTCCACAAAATGGATGGCATCCAATATTTTCAAGACGGCATCTGGGTAATGGGAACATCGCGAGAGGACCATGATAAAAAGTTGAGAAACGTGCTAGACACACTGAAGCAAAATGGACTCACGGCCCAATGGGAGAAATGCAATTTCGGAGTGAACAAAGTCACCTATTTGGGGCATGGGATAAGCAATCGGGGCATTGAACCCAAGGCGGCGAATGTCAGCACCATCAAACATGCGCCCACTACAGAGAGTAAGGAAGACGTAAGAACATTCCTGGGAATGGCAGAGTTCTACGGGAAGTTTGTACCACACTTCGCGTCAAAGACCCACCACATGAGACAAATACTAAAGGACAACTCGGCATTCCGATGGGCTGAAGAGGAACAAAGGGAGTTCGAGGAGATGAAACGGAACATCTGTGAAGCGGTGCTCATACACGGGTTCGACCAAGATGCGCTCACAATACTGACCACGGACGCTAGTGACCGTGGATTGGGTGCCGTACTCACGCAACTGAAGGTTCGGTTTCCACGATAAGCTTCGCATCAAGGGCGCTGGCCCCCAATGAACAAAAATTCAGCGTCATCGAGAAGGAAATGCTGGCAGCTGTATGGGCCATGGAGAGATTCAGGCAGTTTTTGTGGGGAGGAAGGTTTACACTACGCACCGACCACAAACCATTGATAAAAGTGCTCACGTCGTGCGGACATGAGCGGGCAACCCCCAGGATTGCGAAGATGACGTTGAGGCTGCTTGACTATGTATACGATGTGGAATATCTGCCGGGACACAAGAACAAAGTGGCCGATTTCTTGAGCCGAGCCGCAGCCAAAGAAGGAGCAGAGGAGCAGAATAGAAATGAATGGGAAGGTTACGTAATAGCGACGACAGTCGACCCGGAGAAGGCCATAAGCATTCAGGAGTGGGAGGCTGAGTATTCCAAAGATGACAAGCTCGACGCAGTCAAATCCTATGTAGCTACCGGACGGCCAGACAAGAAGAAGTTGGACAACGAACTAAAGCAATACTGGGAGGTCTGTGAAGAACTATCAACTGGGGACAACCCGTGTTTCCTGCTGAGAGGTGAAAAGGTAATATCACCAAGCTCCCTGATTGAACATCTCTTGTGCATAGGACACGAAGGACACCAAGGCATAGTTAAAACAAAATGGAGATTAAAGGATGATTATTGGTGGCAGGGAATGGACAAACAGATTGAAAGATATGTCAGGACATGCGAACATTGCACCAATGCCGACAAAACGCAGAGGCTGTTACGTCCTCCCCTAGGCATGCATGAACACCCAGAGAATCCGTGGGAGGAGATAGCAATAGACATCCTAGGGCCCGTCCTAGACCTACAAGGCACGCACAAATACATCACGGTGCTAATCGACCGATATTCAAAGTGGCCCGAGATTGACGTAACGGAAGACACAGAAACAGAGACAGTGCTAACATTCCTAACGGACATTTTCATTAGGGAAGGTATCCCCAACGGGATATTAAGCGACAATGGACCTCAATTCGCATCAGCCAAGTGGGCCACGTTCATGGAACGTAATGGCATTGCGGTCAGGCACACACCCGGCATGTAACGGCCTAGCGGAGAGATTTAACCGGGTGATCATGGGCTCCATCCAAGCAGCTATCAGTCAAGGAAAGGATTGGGAGAAGGAACTGAAGCGATTGATATGGGCATACCGCATAACACCTACAGCCACGGGTTACAGCCCCTTCAGGATACTGAGAGGGCGTGAGCCGTTCACCAAGGACAATGTTGCCTGGAAGCACCTCACAGTCCAGAGCCACTGATCACCAGTGGTAGTCCGCAAGAACCTGGAGAAAGCCCAAGCAATATATACCGAACATTACAATAAAAGACGCAATGCACAAGAGACCAGCCTGGAAAAAGGAGAATGGGTGAGAGTCAAGCAAGCCATCCAGAGGAGGAAGGGGGACAGCAAATTCACACCCCCACTCCAAGTCGTGGATCTGTACTCCAGGTCTGCATTACTCAGCGATGGCAAAATATGGTCGCAGGACCGTATGGCGAAATGTAATCGTGTGGAGAACTGGGATGTGGTGAAAGAGAGAGAGAGAGCAGTATGCCAAGGACAGAAGGAGCCACCAGGAGCCCGATGGGAAGCAGAGAGACTGTCACCCAAAGGGAAACACCGCGGATGAAGGATAGAGAGGAAGTGCAAGGAACCGGGATTCCGGAGAGACTGGCGCAAGAAGAGGAATGGAAGGATATCGGTGATTGCAGTGAAGATATGCCCAGTCCAGGAAATCCGAGACTGTCACCCAGTAACTCCCAGCAGGACTTACGGACCCGGAGGGGCAGGAAGATCATGCTACCTAGGAGGTGTGAAGAGTTCCACATGGAGAGCAAGTAAGACTGTTTATAATTGTAAAGTGTAAAGGGGGGAGATATGGTGTTGCGGTCTAGCTGCGCGTCACCCCAATAGTGACGTGAGCAGATATCCGGCAGCGGCCATCTTGAATATCATTGGCACGCGGATTCCGATGCCGGCAGTAGCCCGATCCGGCGCTCCTGCAATAGTAATCAGAAGCACCTTGTGGATGGTTAAATAAACACCCATCATACATAGAAGGTGTCCTGGCATCATTTCTAGGCCTGGTGTGCCCTGATACATTACACAACACTACTTAACCATATAATTAATCCTTAGAAATCATAACCTCACTAACAAATCTTTGCACTTCCCTTAACTCTTGTAAGCCTTCTAAAAGGTACCTGAAAATCATCCTACCAGCTGTAGAGAATTAGCTCCAACTATTGGAGAAGTGGGAAAGATAATCATTTTGGGTTCCCCCAACTTAAGGTGAGGACCCAGAAAATGAAATGGAAAGGAAAAGCATGCCGTGCGGAATGACTTTGAGGTTGTCCCATCATACTAGGACCACCACAGCTTGGTTGTGGGCAAAAATGTGTTTTTAATAAAGGGCCTGCTAAGCATTATAGGGCGAGTTTGTGTAGTGCAGTGTATATTATAGTATCAGCTCCCCCCCTGAGTCGTGGAGAGCCCAGTAAAGTTTACCTTGCCTTTTTTACCCTTTATGCGGGCTGGTGGCAAGTTTCCCTTTTTTAAATGGGCACACAAGAAAAGCATTTGTTTGTCAAGGTGACAATGAAATGCTTTTTAGTATAAGCTCCCCATTACGCGTGCTTTCGTTACACTGAGCTGCATCGAAAGAAAGGGGGCGGCCGCCATTTTAAAATTAAAAAAGAAAGTGTTGGGAGGAAGCTTGTCCTGCCTGCTGCAGGAGAAAACCATTTACCCAAAAGTGGATGGACATAGTATTTAACCTATGGGACCACATTCACTTTATTTTACCATCATGATAAAGACAGCAACACTACTTAATCATACAATTACCCCATAGAAATCATCATCTTGCTAACAAGGCTTTACGCATCCCATAAGCTTTGTAAGCCTCCAATAACTGAAACACATCCTACCAGCTGTAAATCATTAGCTCCAACTATATAGAGAATAGATTTAAATTCAACACACAGTGGGAGAGGTGATTATTTTGGGGTCTCCCCCAACTTAAGGTGAGGACGCAGAAAATGACCTGGAAAGGAAAAGCATGCAGTGCGGAATGATTTTGTGGGGGTCCCTTCGTACTAGGACCACCACAAGCTGAGTTATGGTCAAAAAACAGTTTGAATAAAAGACCCTGCAAAGCATTATTGGGCAAGTTTCCAAAGTGCAGTGAATATTATATTATCGTCTCCCTCCCTTTTTCGTTAATGTCGGCCACGCCCTTTCTTTAGACCAGTCATATCTAAAGAAAGGGGCACGCCCGCCATTTTAAAGTAAAAAAAAGAAAGTGCTGGGAGAGAGCGTGTCCTGCCTGTTGCAGGAGAAAACCATTTTGCAAACTGGTGCTTGGAGGCTATAATTAAAGCCTACTCAGTAACGACACATGTAATAAGGCATGTCGTCATGGGAGGTTCCAAATTGAGATAAGGCGGTACTAAGAAGGGACTACTAAGCCTTTTGACCAATGAAAAGCCACAGATTCCAAATGACAATTACACAAGCCAATGAAAAATATGGTCGGAGCATGGGCAGAGCTTCAAGTCGACCTAAAAAACCATGGTTTTGTGGATTTCTAATGAGCATTGATAATGTTTGAACTGTCACGAGGAATGGTGGAAAGACTCTGGGGGAAACTAAGGATAAAAGTGAATCAGAGGTAAACAAGAAATTAAGCAATTTCGGCCCACATAATCCTCGAGATGGCAATGTACCAAAGTGCAAGGTTACAGGTCACATGAGACGTGTAGTGGCAGCAGCTACCAATACATGGCAAATGCAAAGCAGCCTGCTGCAGATGTGTTTTTGTATGTGATCAGGGATGGAGTGGCAGAAAATATATGAAGAACCAGGACTTCAACCTTGTAAGCAATTGAATTATTATTTGGATTGGGTGACTACCCACCTCAATGAATAATCACAACCGTTGCCAGGGTGAATCATCAAAGTCACTAAATGAACCTGAGCTCACCCCCAGGTAGCCATGGCACAGAGCTGACCGGCTTAACTTAGGGTAAAGAATTCATACAGTAAAGAAACAGTGATAAAGTCAAAATGGAAAACAATAAAAATCCCAAACTGAATTAGAAAAATAGAGCAACGTTTAATAAACAACATTACACCAAAATGACAAAAATCCAACAAAGGGAACCAGCAATATTATTTTTCAAAGTTTAAAATAGAAATAGCACCAAAAATCACAATGCACCAATGATAGTCAATAGATTCAGTAGACTGGAACCTAGGTGCAATTTGTGCTGACCGCGAAGGAATGTGGGTACTGCTGCAGCACCACTAAGCATATTATGAGCCCACTATGACAACTGTGGCAGTGAGGAAACTAAGGGAGCCCTAAGTGCCCCTATTGTCTCTGGGCCAGGGGACGCATGCACGTGGGCACATGTTGTGCCCCCCTATCTGCATGCACCCCCAGTTCCTGCACAGTATGGACTTTACAGTCTATGTGGTCAGGAACATGCTTTGGCGCTCCTATTGCAGTGCCTTTCTAACAAGCACCACCCTGGAACAGCCAAACCACCACCCACCTGATCACAAATTAACTCGTAATCTGGTGGGGGTGGTGCAGATGAGTTTGGCGGTGTGAGAGCGGGCGACCCACTCCCACACCACCAAACTGGTGTCCAGGTCTTTGTCCTAGGTACAAGAGGGAGCAGGTACAGTGGTTCAGGGCTCCGCTCAGGTCAAAGACAACAGGTCCAGAAAGTGTTCTGAAGTGGGTGCCTGGAGATGCCACATTTATTCCTGGCATGATCTACTGAGTGGGAATGACTACTGGGCACGCCCTGTCTGATGGGCAGAAGGTTCTGGAAGTTAACCCTAACACTTTGGCCAATTTTAAGATCACAAAAGTCCTCAGTCACAGGGCCCTGAGAGCTGTGGATGTGTGTGGTGTGTGGACTATGGTAATCCTAGCGCCCTCATGCAAATAGCGCTGAAATACAGTTTTGTGCAGCGGCTGTACCCATAATAAACCCAGAGGCAAACGTCTGGTAGAATAAAAGCAGGGTTTTCCAGCAACCAGACAGCTGATACACAAGCAGTGTCTTGGCATGCTGTTCCCATCCTTTCAAGTGTCATGAACATTGTGATAGTGCTAGCCCTGCAATTCTGTTTTCATTCTGTGCTTGTTGTCAATCTTTCTTTATCTTTAATGGAAAGTGTGAATTCTCAAAGCACATACAAAAATGTTGATATCATCATGGTCAACAGCTCTGTAGGCTGACATGTTTTTTAATTTTGTTATCAGGCACAGCCATTAAAAAATGGCCCCTAGCAGTGTAAGTTTATTGTTTCCAAAACCTGTCTTATTTTGTAATTTTGAGTACAAATGTGTGGACAAATGGTGTTAAACCCCAAAGATTTGGCTGTTGATTACAAGAGGTCTTTGAGACAGATTTATCGCCAGAGATCATGCCAAATTGCCAAGCCCACTGCTTTCAGTTGGAGAGTTCAGTCCAGAAACTGTGCAGAAAGTGTCCTTCGCTTAGGGCACATATCCTGCTTTTGCAGCAAAGCTCTGATATGGAATAGCTGCAACCCGCTATTCAAAGTTCTGCTGTGCAATCTGTCCTATGAAACTTGCAAGGCAGGTTTTGCTATTTAACGCTTTGACTAAGGTTTAGCATATCTACTAGAAATACCTTTAGGGTGTTATGATGTTAGAAACTGTCTAACAATGTTAGTAACAGTAAAGTTTTCATTGACTGACACATGCTTAACTGCTTTTATTTTTGCATTCTGAGTGGTTATTGTACATATTTTATGCACCAGACTGAGAATTTAAAAATAAACATTTTAAACTAAATATCCCCATTTCGTAGTGTAATCTTTGAGTGTGTTATTCATAAATGAAAGATTATTATGATTGCCTGTGTGTCCTTGAACTAATCTGGAGAGATTGATAGTAACCTGAAAAACCTCCCTGCACAGGATTTCTGGGTGGTCTTGTGTTAGATCCGAGGTCCACTTGCCTTTCTAATTCACTGTGAACCACTGAACTAAGTCCTGCATCAAGGGGTTAGAAATCTGATGCCTGTGGCTCTGGGGACCCCACAGATGTTGTATGACCAGTGCAACCTCAGTGTTGTATGTAAACTCAGCCCACCTGTCAAGCAGGACTTGACAATACAGCAGGATTTGACATTAATGTTAAAAAGGATGCTCACAGACCCACCCTTCTGTTGAGCTAAAAGGACTCATCCTTGCTCATTTAGGTCAACCTGTCAATCAAAGTGATCTATTGTGTAGCTCCTGGCAGGAAGTTCACTCCTTATTCACAACTATTCAAATGTTAATTCCTGGCTAGGAGAAGATGGAGAGAAAATGTAAATTAGTCAGGAACGTCCTACTTTTGAATAACATGCACCTTTCGTTGGGGACTACCAGGATTATGATGCTAAGAACTAGAGTTTTAGTGTAAAGGAACCTCTGGCGCTCTGCACGGTATAGGGTGGTCAAATGGACACAGATCTATTTGCTATGGTGCTAACAGGAAAGGGGCGACCCTACCAACCCCTTACTTTGCGTTGGAAAACCAACCACATATAACAATTGCAACAGTCCTATGCAAACATAAAATCAAAACATAGTATGTTTGTTTTCTACACAGACACAATAATCGCTGTGGTTTTTCTTGCTTCTTTTAATGCTTGTTGGCACATAGAACAGCCAGCCGACACGTGTTTCGTCAGAGAAATAGTATTCTCAGACTCTTCAGGGCCAAGTTGTAATAGACGGTATGTGCAATCCCTGTACCGGTGATACCTCCGACCCGGTCAGGGTCAAAGGATATTGAGAATTGGTCAAGAATAAAAGCACAGGCCAAGTGTCCCAAACTGATTATGGATGCATATTGTAGAATCAAGCTAGCGGCGAAAAGTGTGGTCTGCATCCACATCAATAGAGTATCAGGGAAAGGATAATGTTCACTTCAATAAATGTAGAGTATCTCATATGCCAATATGGGGTTGATAAAGAACGGATAATTCCTCCGAGGACAATGTTTGAGGCCAAAATATCCAAACACCGGTCCTCAATGACACAGAATAAGTGTCAGCAAATTATCAATCTGACGTGGACCCCATGTCTTGGCGGTTGCTGAAAATCCGGATTTTCAGAAACCGCCATGACATGGGGTCCATGTCAGATTGATAATTTGCTGAAACTTATTCTGTGTCATTGAGGACCGGCCCTATTACGACTTGGCCCTGAAGAGACAGAGATCACTGTTTCTCTGACGGAACACGCGTCGGCTGGGTGTTCTTTGTGCCAACAAGCATTAAAAGAAGCAAGAAAAACCACAGCGATTATTGTGTCTATGTGTAGAAAACAAACATACTATGTTTTGATGTTATGTGTGCACGGGACTGTTGCAATTACTACCAGGATTATGTAGGGGTGAGCTATTAGTATTTAAAAGGTAAGTTTTGACTGTTCGAGCTGCAGCCTTTACACTTCTACAGTCAGACTCCAATCGTAGGCCTGAAGCAATGTTTTTAGTATCATTATAGTGGATGGCACAATATGTGCTGCCGGCCATTAGCGATTCAGAAAAGGGGGTGGTGATGAACAGAGTGTCTGAATTAAGCAGACCACTCTTACCCAGTCCAAAGATCAGGGCTTGATCCATCACCGTTATTTATCTCACTGCACCATCCCAGCTCAGAACCTGGCTATATGGAAATCAGTCTGTCCCTGGCCCAGTGCATCATGGGAACAGGGCAGACTAAACTACCAAGCCAATTCTTCACCAGAAAGGAGACAAGCCACCGGGGACCGGTTTCTGGCATTTCAGCCTTCTTCGGCCCGGCTTGCTAGAATCCTGATGGTGCAGTGAGAAAGGGACTCATGTCTGAGTATACCCTGCCACACCTATAGTGGCCAAAAACGATTCAGAAAAGGGGGTGGTGATGAACAGAGTGTCTGAATTAAGCAGACCACTCTTACCCAGTCCAAAGATCAGGGCTTGATCCATCACCGTTATTTATCTCACTGCACCATCCCAGCTCAGAACCTGGCTATATGCAAATCAGTCTGTCCCTGGCCCAGTGCATCATGGGAACAGGGCAGACTAAACTACCAAGCCAATTCTTCACCAGAAAGGAGACAAGCCACCGGGGACCGGTTTCTGGCATTTCAGCCTTCTTCGGCCCGGCTTGCTTGAATCCTGATGGTGCAGTGAGAAAGGGACTCATGTCCGAGTATACCCTGCCACACCTATAGTGGCCAAAAACGGTAGTTTGGTCTGCCCTGTTCCCATGATGCACTGGGCCAGGGTCAGACTAATTTGCATATAGCCAAGTTCTGAGCTGGGATGGTGCAGTGAGCTAAAAAACGGTGATGCATCTAGCCCTGATCTTTGGACTGGGTAAGAGTGGTCTGCTTAATTCAGACACTCTGTTCATCACCACCCCCTTTTCTGAATCATTTTTGTCCACAATAAGCGTGGAAGGGTATACTCAGATGTGAGTCCCTAGCTCATTGCACCATCAGGATTCAAGCAAGCCGGGCCGAAGACGGCTGAAATGCCAGAAACCAGTCCCCGGTAGCTTGTTTCCTTCCCAGTATAAGAATTGGCTTGGTAGTTTGGTCTGCCCTGTTCCCATGATGCACTGGGCCAGGGTCAGACTAATTTGCATATAGCCAAGTTCTGAGCTGGGATGGTGCAGTGAGCTAAAAAACTGTGATGGATCTAGCCCTGATCTTTGGACTGGGTAAGAGTGGTCTGCTTAATTCACACACTCTGTTCATCACCACCCCCTTTTCTGAATCATTTTTGTCCACCATAAGCGTGGAAGGGAATACTCAGATGTGAGTCCCTAGCTCATTGCACCATCAGGATTCAAGCAAGCCGGGCCGAAGACGGCTGAAATGCCAGAAACCGGTCCCCGGTAGCTTGTTTCCTTCCCAGTATAAGAATTGGCTTGGTAGTTTGGTCTGCCCTGTTCCCATGATCAACTGGGCCAGGGTCAGACTAATTTGCATATAGCCAAGTTCTGAGCTGGGATGGTGCAGTGAGCTAAAAAACAGTGATGGATCTAGCCCTGATCTTTGGACTGGGTAAGAGTGGTCTGCTTAATTCAGACACTCTGTTCATCACCACCCCCTTTTCTGAATCATTTTTGTCCACCATAAGCGTGGAAGGGTATACTCAGATGTGAGTCCCTAGCTCATTGCACCATCAGGATTCAAGCAAGCCGGGCCGAAGACGGCTGAAATGCCAGAAACCGGTCCCCGGTAGCTTGTTTCCTTCCCAGTATAAGAATTGGCTTGGTAGTTTGGTCTACCCTGTTCCCATGATGCACTGGGCCAGGGTCAGACTAATTTGCATATAGCCAAGTTCTGATCTGGGATGGTGCAGTGAGCTAAAAAACGGTGATGGATCTAGCCCTGATCTTTGGACTGGGTAAGAGTGGTCTGCTTAATTCAGACACTCTGTTCATCACCACCCCCTTTTCTGAATCATTTTTGTCCACCATAAGCGTGGAAGGGTATACTCAGATGTGAGTCCCTAGCTCATTGCACCATCAGGATTCAAGCAAGCCGGGCCGAAGACGGCTGAAATGCCAGAAACCGGTCCCCGGTAGCTTGTTTCCTTCCCAGTATAAGAATTGGCTTGGTAGTTTGGTCTGCCCTGTTCCCATGATGCACTGGGCCAGGGTCAGACTAATTTGCATATAGCCAAGTTCTGAGCTGGGATGGTGCAGTGAGCTAAAAAACGGTGATGGATCTAGCCCTGATCTTTGGACTGGGTAAGAGTGGTCTGCTTAAATCAGACACTCTGTTCATCACCACCCCCTTTTCTGAATCATTTTTGTCCACCATAAGCGTGGAAGGGTATACTCAGATGTGAGTCCCTAGCTCATTGCACCATCAGGATTCAAGCAAGCCGGGCCGAAGACGGCTGAAATGCCAGAAACCGGTCCCCGGTAGCTTGTTTCCTTCCCAGTATAAGAATTGGCTTGGTAGTTTGGTCTGCCCTGTTCCCATGATGCACTGGGCCAGGGTCAGACTAATTTGCATATAGCCAAGTTCTGAGCTGGGATGGTGCAGTGAGCTAAAAAACGGTGATGGATCTAGCCCTGATCTTTGGACTGGGTAAGAGTGGTCTGCTTAATTCAGACACTCTGTTCATCACCACCCCCTTTTCTGGAGCAGTCCATTAGCAGCATTTAATTCCCAAGCCCTGGGTAGGTTTTGAACCATATACTAGAGACTTATTGACAAGTTAATATACCAATTAGGAATATGCCAATTCGATCTGGTTCAAAGGCGGCGTATAGGGACTTTACCACTGGTTAGCAGAGGTAAAGTGAACAGAGTTCGAAAACCAGAAGGCAACAACTGGGACCGGCAAAAGCAAATAATCAGTGGTAACTACCCAGAAAAGGCAGATTTCATATGAACCTGATGGAGCGCAAAATAAAAACATAACTCACATGGAGACTGTCGGGCCAGTGTGAGGATCTGCTCGGGTTTACATAGATAGTTAACTCAAAAAACAGTACAAAGGGTTCCCAGGCCACACAACCTTCCGGGAAGAATTGTTGATAACATCTGCCTGAAGAAGACAAAGGAAAAATTACTGAATGGAGGTGTAGATGAAGTGGATCTGCTCGAAGCAGTAATAAGAAGGTAGGGTTGAGGATACCTCCATGTCAAGAGGACACCTTGTTTTATTTTCAGGGCTTTCACTTGAGAATGAAATGCACTCTGGAAGCTGCACGCTTGGTCAATTTCAACAGAACGATTTGGACCAACTCCTGTACAAAAAACGTTTTTAGAAGGAATGACCAGTAATGGAAACATGGAGTCCTTCTTGAGTAGAGTGATTTAGCAACAGTGGAAGATGGTGGCAAGGGATAAGAAAACTGGGGAAAAAGGATACAGGATCGGGACAGTATGAAACGTGCCAATAAAAACAAACCTCTTGAAGACCCTATGAAGATCGTGTACGGTAAACTCAGTACTCCCAGTACTAGAGCTAACCCTCAATGGCACCCTTATATGAAATTTTAAACCCAGCCGACTCTCTGAAACACTGTTACCCGCCATCTGAGAGGCCTGTCTGGTAAGTTTCATAAAATGGGACCAACAAGTGCCCAGAGGCCCAGAAAACAGAATTGGCATGTCCTCACAACCAAGCAGTCACTCTCTTTTTCTCTCTATCTCCCTCTTTCCCAACTAATTGCATAAGATTTGCGAACTACAAAGCACTGTGTCCAGTGACTTACATGCATTTGGCGGAAGATCGTGCCACTCACAAGGCTCCCTCCACATTACCCCTCCCCTGTTCCCTCCTTTCCATCGCTCCTGTGATGCTCAACATTTTGGGGCACCCTTCGAGAGGAATGATGAAGCAACCAAAATTACACACATATCTAACACATAGCAACATTCATTCATTGCTCCCTCAGAAAAATATGGGAGGGTGGGACCGATCGATGACCCTCAGAGAGACCGGAAAGGAGGAGGACACACAGAGGCCAGACACCAGCAGAAAAGGGACTTCTTCTCCATTCAAAACTTGGATCAGGAAAGAAAAGTGAACAAAGACATCCAACAGAGAGAGGAACTAAGGTACAGGAAGGAGGAACAATCAAAAGAGGATGCGAAACCACGTCTCTTGGTGAGACAGCTATTCATACAGAACCTGAAATTACTGTTGGTCACTTCCTGGCCGGCTACATACATGTACCAGTGGTAATCTCGAAACATAACCCTGAATGTGCAAATAAAAGACAGCAGAAAAAAAACTGAAGACCCTTTGCACCCCACCAACCAATATCCAACCAGGCAACCGAAGGAATGAACTTTAACAATTATTTAAAACAGATTGACACAAACCCATTCAAAGAGTTAGTCTTTGGAAGTTGGGTACATTTAAATATTTGTCATGGCAGGAATGGCGTCATTCCGAGGCAGTGTGTGATGGTTCGTGGTCTGTGCGATTTCTCAAGCTACCTCCTAGTCCTCTTTTCGATACCTATGCAGGGTCTCTTTCTGGAGTTCATCCTGTGGTATCTTTATAGGCTGCATGCCTGCGTGTGCTATAATTGTTTCCTTTATAAAGATAGAAACACCTATTACAATTTTTGCTGTGTTGGTTCTTTTATTTCACACTGCACTTTTCTATAAAAAAAATTCCCTGTAATTCATGAGTCTATGTCTTTCCCCCTGTGCACGGTTAAGTAACTTAACGGATTCACCACAAGGTACAAACATATATACGATTCTATGACCCTGTACAGCATTCTGCTGCCTTTTGGCTAGGTTTGCTGTATAGAAATACCACACACACGTTGACAAAAGCAGAACGAGCAACAATGAAATACCACAGGAGAGACACACACTTACACCCAAGCACTCCTATGGAGTAGCATGCTACTCCTCATACTACTATGGAGTACCATGCTACTCCTCATACTACTATGGAGTAGCATGCTACTCATCACACTACTAAGGAGTAGCACGCTATTCCTCACTAAATGCGCTCTGGTGTATCTTCAGGGGTACAAAGCGCTATGTAAATGTAACTACATTATCTCTTTGTCCGTCATCTGTATTCCAATTATTGCACTGTACTGCTTGGTTACTCACCTGTAATCTTCATTACTCCGAGTCCTGGTCTTTCTGTTCCATTCCCTACGCATGAGCAGCTGTTCTGCTCCATAGTAACCTAACACTTAGCTGAGTTCAAATACTTCCCCAATATGGGGCTGCCTACCCAGCACGCATAAAGGGGGATGGACGTCACGATGGCAGCCTGTTCTTTTCTTTCTGCAGCTACAGGCCAGTTGCCTAGCGAGGTCGGGTAAGTCTGCTTTTCTTTATTACTTGTTTGGGCCTCTCCCCACACTTTTGTTTCCACTACAGTCTTCAGTTGGGGATTGTGGCATCCGCTGCTTTTGGCGCTCATGTTTTGTCTGCTGTACATGATTTGTGATTTGTACTGTTTTTTTTTTATATTAAACTGACCTTTCTGTTTTGCAGCATCCTTAGGGTCGTTGTGTTTCAATCACAATGCGCTTAGGTATGGACTCATCTGTAAGGAATGGGACGGGAAGATAGACGAAGATGTAATGCACAGTTACTCGCTGGTAATCTTCATTAGTTCGAGTCCTGGTCTAACCGTTCCATTCCTGAGCCCATCCCTTCCTCCCTGATTTCTGTTTATGGTGATTATTTTGTGTTTTCTTTTCCTTGGTGTTCTTTGGTATTCTCAGACCGCCATGGTGACGTACTTGTCTCTTTATGCATGCCGCCTAGGCAGTGCCATATTGGGGGAAGTATTTGACCTCAGCTTGGTAATACATTTCTGTGGAGCTGACGAGCTGCTCATGTGTAAAGTATGGAAAGGAAAGACCAGAACTCGGAGTAATGAATATTACAGGTGAGTAACCGATCAATGCAGTGCAATAATGGAATACAGATGTACCAGGGAGGGACAGTGCCCCTCGGTTCTAAGAAGCGAGGTGTAAGAGGAATATTTCAACCAGACAGCCGTCATCTGGCTATGAAAGTATTTCAGTCTGGACAATACATTTAATCATCAGATGTGGGAACCCGGGTTTCAGAAGTGTAATATTTTAATGCGTGCTTGCAAACTCTGAAGCATTTAAAGTGTGTGTTAGCCATCAAGTTGTTCAGAATCACAGCTTTTGAGGGTCCCTTCAGTCTGGGTGATAAACTCTTGAAGAGGCTAAGCAAAGAGGTGAGGGGTCATAGATGACGACAGACTGCCCTTCTTTTCAATCGAACATTACATCACAAGGGTTTTATTCATATATTTTACCACTTACCATATAATTTAATTTAATTGGAAGTGGTTTTAGCTAAAACATAGAAACACAAATTCTAACAGCTACTGGATTTTCAGATGGGGAAGAGAGACATCAGTATGTTTTCTGTACTGTCCATGCTATGAAAACAAGCAAAAGTTCCAATACTTCTCTTGGTTACCCATTGACTGTTTTTCGGGGAAGACATCACACCACAAACATGCCTCGTGAGATTTTCTTCAGGAAAACGTTGTGTCATGATATTGATAGCCTGCTGTCAGCCAGACTGGTTGGAGATGCCAGTCAGACACTTGGAGGTTCATGTGTGCTGTTGACATGCTAATGGAAAATCATAGTATATTTGCTCGCTCTGTACATTAACATGGGAGAGACAGATGGTGCCTATTCTAGACTCAGCACAGGGCCATAACTGGGCACAAACCATGGGGTCACGATCACTACTCCTGTTCTATTGCCATCAACGCAATGTATGCTGGGAGTTGTATTACCATACTTAAGACTGGAGCAGAGAAACTTCAAGACATAGACTCCAAAGTGAAGTGGGCTACAAGCCAGGAATGACCGAAGATGATCCTCGTGCCCAGGGGCCACTTTGTAGCATTGACAGTAATATTGGCATCTTGCCGACAAGAGCAGTGACTGGTCCAGTACCAACCAGGAGCAAGCCAGGTTTCAGATGATGTCAAACTGCTTCCAGGGCAGCCAAATGCTCTGGTGGGATGGTGGGGCAGGGCCGGTGAGTCAGATTTGACAGTCCAGAGAGCTCCTAGAAACAGGTACCTTCCTGAGTAATGTGCTTTGTAACCCTCAACACACATATGTCAGTATGTCAGTATTTAGTTCAAGTGTTCCTTGCTGGCACTGGAGTGATTTTCCACGCAGTACGAGTAAGCATGTAGACGTTTGAGAGTGGCATATGCAGAATGTGGGACCTGGCTACTTACTCCAAATTGGTATTTGTAGCTAGACGTGAGACTCAGGCGGCTGCTGTGCACGTCGATCTCTTAATAAACCTCACCAAATCTGCAGGATTGAAGAAAATATTGTTTTCACCGCAGCTTCTACTGTGAAAACATGTAGAGGCTGTGGCAGAAAATGAGATTATGCAAAGCAGAACACAACAGAGTGGAAACACTGTGTAATGAGCGAGGGAGACGGACAATGACATGTGTTGGGCCACAAAAGAAATTCACAGAGTATCTGTGGTATAATTAGTTTATTTTGAGATCCACATATAAGCCGGTATTGCGTGCACTGGAGTCTGGAGTGCCAATAATGTGTCTTGGTGATTTGTGCAGTTTGATGCAAAACATCAAGGGTACCAATGAAAATGAGGATATGGACCAGAGTGCCAGAATCAGCTGGCTGAATATCTCCCATGTCTCGAGAAAGGATGCTGAAGGTTCACTCCAGATGAGTTAGGAGATTACATTTGGAAATAGTCATGGTGATCTGGGAGATGTGAAGACTTTTAACTCACAGGAAGATGCGTGGATCTGCAGCGAAGATGAAAGCTGAATACAATCTAGTGAGGAGACTTAGCAACAAAAGGATGCAGTGGGTAGAGTTTAGTTTACAAGTATTTTGGGAGGCCAAGAAGGTGTTATCAGTGTTGCCTGCTTTCGCTTTGAGAGGGCAATGTTTTGAGGCCACAGTCACTATTAGGTATAATGTATTAAACAAAGCCTATTGGAGGGAGGTGGGCTTTAGAAAGACTAGGAAGAAAAGAGGGAAAGGAAAGTAGTTCTGGCCTGCAATGGATCTGGAAGTAGAAGACTGAATATCAGCATAACTTGTAAGAAAAGTGTGATCATTAGCACAGATCCCATGAAGGCTACTTGAAGTGTGATGAAATGTGTTGGAGGGACCAGTATTGGACTATTATTGCCCAATGTATGATCTACTAGGTGATAGATGTATGACTGTATTTCCAAATGGGTTGAAATTGGGTTTCTAACCGAGATCAACTACAAGCACAAACAAGTGAAAACAGAATTCACAGAAGTCTGCAAAGAGTACAGATTCTGTCCATAGTCAGGCAGCTTTTGCAAATTATTGAAAGTCATAAATCAGCAGCAATGCAAAGACACATGTCTTCAGAGGCACTTATGTGTCTTTTTTTAGGATTTGCCCCCTAAAGTGTTTATGTGCAAATCGTTCACAATGGTTTTACAGGGATTCTCTTTCAATGTGTTTAAATATGTTAATGCGCCAAGCACATTTTACGGAAAAGATACCTTAGAGAATTGGTATGAATTTTTTTTTTCCAAGTAGCAATTTTTTATGTGTTTTATTTTGAAAGCAAAAAGTCAACACTCCTGCTTTAATGCTTCGGCATTGAATCAGGACACATTCTTGAAGAACTATACGTAGCCAACAATTGTTACATTTTGCAAAGATATGCACAAGTTTTGTATTGGGCACCGGTCAGAATGCATCCACTGCAGGGGCCACATGTTCAAATCCTGGCAGGTTCACTCAGCCTTTCATCCATCTAAGGACGATAAAATGAGTACCGTTGGGTAACAATAAACATCTGTTATTCAGCGGCAAGATACCCAGTCAGGGATGAACGTGTGCTTTACAAATACACGTTATGTAATGTCACAGAGAAAAGTGCCCGACCTGTCCAAAGGCTAGCTCACTATTCATACCAGACCCTGGTGCACAACATGCTGCGTCCCAACCCATATGGCCTCACATCAGCCAAGGTGTGACTCGCACAAACACCATGTATTCTTGCACACACTGTGCAGGCTTGGATACCCCAGCAGGGTGTATAAGGCCTGGCCTGGCATTCACGGAGGCGCGGCCCCTCCACTCAGGCTGCCTTTGCTGTGGATGAAAGTGGTCTTTCGAGTCTGTTTGGTCGAGGGTCCCAGCAGTTTGCATCACGTGAGGCATCTTTCACAATATGTCCTCTCGCTGTAAGCGGGTGTTGAGAATCCATTTAGGGGTGTTTTAAACCCTTCACAGGTGGTTGAGCACAGAGAACCAACTAATCAGATGGCAATGCAGCTGAAGTGGTGTTTAAACTGTGTGGAAGCGTTCCCTTCGTCCCGCTGGCAGGAGATACTTCTGTACTGAAATGGAGAATGCAGACCTATCCTCGTTTTTTTTTTTTTTTGTAGAGCTCACTACAAATTGTTCTATCTTGGATAAAGTGTTTCTTCGAATACTCCTCTGGATAGTACTCACATTATCGACCAACGAAGGATGAGTGTCTATGTTGGACATGCCATTATGTGCAGGTTTACATATTGCTCCGAATAAGACCCACTTCCCGACATATCCCGCCCTCACCTTTAACCCAGCAGGGGTCGCCCTTTCTTGGAGCCCAATGGGCGGATTGGGGTACACTGTTGAGGCCAACCAGGTGGCAGCTGTGTATTCGAGTATGAAAGCTGCGTGTTTAGGAATTCATCCTTAAAGAGGCCAATGTCTGTATGGTGCAGAAGAACCACATGTGCCAGCAGGGGAAGTGGTTTGAAGACACGAGCTGCACTTGCTGGGATCATTGAAGGTCACTCGTTGAGCTCGCGGTGCTGCTGTGATTGCGTCACAAAACCCAGCTGTTTTGCAGCCGCATCATCTGGTGGTGCGTGTTTGAAGCCCTCCCGCTGCACTTGTGCACACCCTACCTGGTACCTGGGGCATCTTTCAAAGGCCTTTTAAACCAATCAAAGCTGCCCTCGCTGCATAAAACCTCCATGTTCACTTCTTCCTGCAGACACTCAAACTGCACCTTCATAATGAGAGTCTGCAAGCGTGGTCAATATTTTGTTTTGTGCAATTTACTCAAATAATTGTTAATTGATTTCAAATGTGAATTGTAATTGTGCTTACTAATTCTGTAGTATTTTGTCATTCGCCTCTGCTCTTCCAAATTAACAAGCATGGCATGGCTCTAAATTAAAGTGTCTGTTCCTAACCTTTGCACTATGTTGGCGGGACACAGGGATTCCAGCAGGTTCACACAGTGATGTTAAAAGGGCATGCTAAGACTTCTGCTGCTCACACTCCCCCGCCCTTTCTACTCTGCGGACCGAGCATGGAGCTGCTGATCACGAATCTCTCCCTGGGTTTTTGCACCAACACAGTGTAGAGATCTCAGGTCTAATCCTGTCCATGCGGAATGGCTGGTTCTGTCTCAGTGTTTATCCCTTGCAATCTAGAAATCGTCCTAGTTTAATAATGGAATAAAGAGGACTTAAAAACCCGGAATGCAAAGAGCACGTCCTGGAAGCATGAATTGCTCACTGGTGGGCTTGGAAAACATCAGATATGTAGTAAAGCCAGGGCCTTTCGTGTTAAGGTTCCAGCCCTAATTTAAATTATGTTTAATCGCATGCAGGGAAAAATCGAAAAGTAAAAAAAAACTATGCCTCCTTTCAGCGCACGCCTCGCACTGAAAGGAGGCGGGAGGGGAGAAAGGAGGGGGCCTGCGCCGGTTTCCCTTGGGGGAGTGAGCAGGAACCATCTTTAAATTACTAACAGATGGTTTTGAAAGCTCGCTCCCGCAAGGACATCGCCAAACGTGCACGCGTTGCCATTGAAAGCAATGCAACGCGTGCACGTTTTTGGGCGAAAAAGCGAACCGATTGCTAAAGGTCTCTCCTATTCAACTCATGCGCGCAGCGTAGGCGAGACCTAAAAAGGGTGTTGAGTGAGCATGTTGCAGGGAAGGGTTACCTGAGAAATATTGATAAGGATTCAGTTCTTGATAAGGGAAATTCATTCATTCATGAGTTTCCATGGCCTGAGCCCCCTTAGGGTGAGTTCATGGTATCCTCAGGCAAATTAAAAAGTGAAATGCATAAACTGTGTGATAAAGTGGATGATTTAAATGTATTTATTTATTTTGGAAAATTTGTTAAGCGCACAAATACCCGAGGGTGTCTCGGCGCTGAGTGTCCACTGAACTAGTCCATGAGTAGTTATTGCTTGAACAGCCAGGTCTTTATCTGTTTGCGGAAAGAGAGAAGGGAAGTACAAGTTTTGATATGGTGTGGAAGACTATTCCATAGTTTGGTGGTGGTCACTATAAAGGATCTGTCTCCCCAGGAGACCTTCTTAGTCCTGGGAACCTGCATAAGACCAGCTGTGGAAGATCGAAGGGATCTAACAGGTTTATAAGGGCAGAATACATCTTTTAGAAAGGCTGGGCCTTGAGCGTGGATTGCTTTATACGCAATGCATAGAGCTTTGAATTTGGTTCTTTTCTTTACTGGTAGCCAGTGAAGCTGTTCAATTGTGCCAGATATGGAAGTATACTTGGGGGTTGCTGTGATCAGTCTGGCCGCAGCATTCTGTACCAATTGCAGCTTTTTTAGGACTCCTTCCTGAGCATTGACTAAAAGGGCATTGCAATTTTCTATGCGAGACATGACCAGTGCGCTGACCAGGGTTTTTGCCATATTCATGGGGAGATAGGGTAGAAGTTTTTTAATCATTCTCATGGTGTAGAATGAGGAAGATACTACCGCATTAACGTGGTGCATGAAAGTGAGTTTGGTATCCAGTAAAACTCCGAGATTTCTTGCCTTGGTCACTGGGGGGGGGGGGGGGGGGGGGGGGGCCAGGGCATCCGGCCACCAAGTGGGAGACCAGGCAGGGGAGAGATTACCAAACATCATCACCTCCGTTTTATTGGAGTTCAGCTTCAAACAATTTGTTGACATCCAATTACTTATTGCTAACATCTCCAGATTAAAATTGGAAGCCACTTCATCTCCATTTTTGTTAATGGCTAAGACAATCTGGGTGTCATCAGCGTAGGATGTCACCGCCAGGTGATGGATTTTTATGATCCTCGCCAAGTCCGACACATAGATATTGAATAGTGTTGGACTTAGCGAGGATCCCTGGGGGACACCACAAGGGAGAGTAAAAGGAGGTGAATTGAAATTGCCGAAGGCGACTGACTGTACTCGATCAGTGAGGAAAGAGGCGATAAGGTCCTTAGCAGCACCTGTAATCCCTGCCGTTGTGACACGGTCGATCAAGATGGAGTGATCGACCGTGTCAAAAGCTGCTGACAGGTCCAGCAGAATAAGCACTGCTGATCCTCCACCATCAAGAGTCATCCTAATTTCCTCTGTAGCTTTAATGAGCGCAGTCTCCGTCCCGTGTCCCTTCCGGAAGCCAAATTGGGTGTTAAAAAGACAGTTGTTTTGGCCTATAAATTCTGAGATTTGGCTGTTCATGATCTTTTCCACAATTTTGGCGGGAAGCGGGAGGCAGGCTATTGGGCGATAATTGGCGACTACCGAAGGGTCTAAGGAACTTTTCTTAATGAGAGGTTTGATGGTCGCTTTCTTCCAAATGGAAGGAAAGGTTGTGGACGAAAACATGACATTAAACATTTCTGAGAGTTTTGGACCTATAATGTCTGAAAAGTTTTTGAGAATGGAAGGGGGGCATGGGTCTTCCGGCGATCCGGAGTTCGTGGTACATATGAAATGGGATACCAGTTCTGAAGGAACCTGGGTGAATTCCTGGAAAAAGCCGGAGGGGCCTGAGTGAGGAGGGTTGGAGCCTGCCCAGGAAAGGGGCCTATAGTCATTAGGAGTGGAAGAAGGGTGTCCAATGCTGGTTGAGTGGGCCTTGAATTGGGTAAAGATATCTGTAACTTTCTTTTGGAAGTGATTCGCCAAGGAGTTACATAGCTCTTGAGTGGCTGTGATCGGAGTGGTCGCTGTTTGTCCAGAGAGACGCGTCACTACCTGAAAAAGTTGTTTAGTCGAGTCCTGTGCAAGATTGATTTGGTTACTATAGAATTTACTTTTTTCCATGATAATTTGTTGCTTGTAATTAGACATCATGACTTTGTAGAGGGATTTTTGATCTGGGTCGTAGTCACGTCTCCATCTGCGTTCCTGTCGTCTGCACTTTTGTTTTTCTTGTCTAAGAGCATCATTGTACCAGGGTGAAGATTTAAAAGCCCTGTTGGTGGATTGTTTCTTTAGAGGAACTGTCAAATTGACAGTGTTTTGTATCCAGTTAGTATAATTGTTAGCTCCTAATTCAGGGTCATTCACAAAGGGTGGCAAGGAGGTTAATAGTGATGACTGAGAAGCGGGAATGTCAATGCTTTTCCACGCTCTAAATGAATTGGTGGGTGAGGGAGTATTAGCTAGGGGGGGAGTATGCCAAGGCGGACCTTAGCATACAGGATAGCTGGTTATGTGGTTGTTCCAAAGATGCTGAGTGCACGTATTTGTGTAATAGGAGGTATGGTATTATATTTTGCCTTAAGTTGGCAGGGTATACCCAGATGTGGGTCCCTTTATCATTTTGCCACTGGATTCAAGGTAGCCTGTTTGATGAGGGGTGTTACCTCGAAACCAGTCTAAGGATGTTTGGTTCCGGTTCAGGGAAGACCTGGTTAGGCAGTTTGGGCTGGACTGTTCCCATGAGGCACAGGGACAAGGCTGATTTGCATATAGCTGGGTCTGAACTAGGGTGGCGAAATGAGCTAAAGAACCATGATGGATTCAATCCAGATCTGTGACTGGGGGTGAGTGTCTAAAAAGTTTCAGTGCTTCGTCCATTATCTCCTTGTGTTTACTTTATTTTTGGTGATTATCTCTCAATAAAGGTTGTAAAGGACTGCAAGCACAGTAAGTGTACTGAGTGAGAGGTGTGTAGGGAACAGTAACCTGCAGAAACTGTGAATTCTAATCTTTATGACTGGCTGTGATAAAGTTACAAATTTGATTCTATGGTGGCTGGACGTTTGGAAATAAATACGGAAAAGAGACGAATTTTGTTGATAGCAATAATCAGTGGAAAGGTTACAAAGAGGAAATTCTTAGGAACAAGGTATTGGTGTACATGAAGTGGTCAACGGCAGGTTGCAAGCAGTTTGTAAAATTGAATTGTTCTAGTTTGGGACCCGGTGGTAGTGGGTGATGTCTATCTTAGAGCAGGTGGTAAATGTAAGAGCTGGGAGACAATAGGGGATGGAGGAAGAGAGATGTTTAAGAGGGAAAAGTGCTCAGGCGGGAGTTGGGGGGGGGCATTTCGCACTCCCCTCCTGCTGCAGAAAGAGGTCGGGCGGGGACAGAGGATTGTCTGCTATTGTAGCTGAATCCTTAAGTAATTTTATCGGCTGATTTTTCTTGCCGCTACAGTCAGGTTCACTGTTCCCACACCCATAAATCTGGGTGCAGGAACACCCGAGCAACTGTGATGGGGCGGAGCGGAATTCCACATGAGAATTCTGCTCCGCCTGACTTGTAATCGGACCCAATGTGAACACTGAGAGATGTTATTCCTCTAAGGCAAGAGAAATTGTAATGTTCCTGAATGAACCTTCCTCGGTTCGCTCGTGATTCTTACCAACCCTATGGAACATGTGTATAGTGTTTTTCTTTGTACTGTTGCTGGTATGCTTACGTTTACTGGAACACATCTCATTTCCAGCAAGATCAATACCATCATTAGACCATTCAAGCACTGTACTATAAAGGAATGTTTATAATTATTATTACTGGATTCGTTGTGTGTTTGTAATAAGAGAAGAAGATATTGTATGCCTATAAGGCGCCTTGGAGTGGTGCTTCAGAGTTCCATGCAGCATCTTGCAGGAAGGAGTAAGGGGGCTCTTCTGGTCAACAGCAAAGCCGGCTAGCCTGGGTGGACCAGGCCCAGGTTGGTGTGTACATGTACTTTCAACACTGCATCTTTGTGACTCGGGATGGTTAATACAACAAGACGAATCTTCCCTTCCCTGGAGTATCCTCAGCAACTACAGTTCATTCTCGCCCACAGCTTGTACAGTGAAGTCTTCTTACTACTCCAAGCATCCAAAACACCGCAGCAAGACTGCTACTACACCTCTGTCCGTGAGAATGCATGACATTGGCGCAACAGGCACCAATGGTTGCTGGTAGCTAGACACTTTGTATAGAAGGGATCGGACTCCTGAGGCGGAAGCCGGGAGTATTGTTATTCTTAAACTTATTTGTGTGATTTGTTTTTAACCTCACTTGTGACCACCCTCACCTTGGGACACTCACCCCAGCTCCCCTGATTACTTTGCTCCACGCAGCCGATTAAGGCGCTGCCACGGGATTGCCGCCATTGTCAGGGAAGCCCTCGGCCCAGGCCACGGCCACTGCCGCCGGGCCACGCCTCCCCCCCACTATATAAATCGCGCCCTATTCCCAGCGCGTCTCAGAAGGGATCGGACTTCTGAGGTGGAAGCCGGGGGTGTTGTTATTTTTAAACTTATTTGTGTGATTTGTTTTTAACCTCACTTGTGACCACCCTCGCCTTGGGACACTCACCCCTGCTCCCCTGATTAATTTGCTCCCCGCAGCCGATTAAGGCGCTGCCGTGGGATTGCCGCCATTGTCAGGGAAGCCCTCGGCCCAGGCCACGCCCACTGCTGCTCGGCCACGCCCCCCCCACTATATAAATTGCCCCCTATTCTCAGCGCGTCTTAGAAGGGATCGGACTCCTGAAGCGGAAGCCGGGAGTGTTGTTATTTTTAAACTTATTTGTGTGATTTGTTTTTAACTACACTTGTGACCACCATCGCCTTGGGACACTCACCCCTGCTCCCCTGATTACTTTGCTCCGCGCAGCCGATTAAGGCGCTGCCGCGGGATTGCTGCCATTGTCAGAGAAGCCTTCGGCCCAGGCCACGCCCACTGCCGCTCGGCCACGCCCCCCTCTGCTCTCCCTTTAACGATGTGCTTACCACGGCCGTGCAGCGGGCGCGCCGCCTGCGTGCCAAAGGCAAGCCCATCTGCGCCCGTCCGCGCCAGGCCGGGCCCCGGGGCCATCAACCTTGCCCAGCCCCCCACTTACTCGCTCAACCAACTTCTGGCCTGCCACGGTGACTGGCCTATCAGCCCTTTCACCCTGGCCCGGATCAACTCCCTTGATATTGATCAACCTGAAGCCACCAACTGCTCATACCCACACCCTGACCCCCGCACGGTGCTGTCAAGTCCAGCCCCTTCACCCTCCCACTCCCAGCACTTGGAAGGCCTCCCTTCCACGGCCTCAGTTTTCCTCCTCAATACCCGGTCTAAGGTCAAGCACCAATTAGAGCTCTTTGACCTCCTCGAGACCACCAAACCTGAGATCTTATTTCTCACGGAAACCTGGTACCACGGCGCTTCCCTACCCGACATCCTTACTTCCCTTCCGGAGCCCTACTACATCCTCCGCGCCAACCGCCCTGAGGGGAAGACCGGCGGTGGTGTGGCAATGATAGTACAATCTAACTTCCAATTCCAGCCCATTGCCCACCAGCCTATTCCTTCCGTTGACCTTCTGATAGTACACTCCACTAATCTCGCGATCCCACTCACTCTTGTGCTTCTTTATCGTCCCCCTCAACCTATGCCCCATTTCATTCCAGCCATACAGGATCTATTGGCTACTTTTGTGGTTAACAATGCTGCTGTTCTCCTATTGGGTGATTTCAACTTTTGGCCGGGTGATCCACATGAAGATACCATGTCCAAAGATTTCTCCGACACTCTCCATTGCCTGAACTTTACCCCTCACATCTTCTCCCCCACCCACACTCACGGTCACATTCTTGACCAAGTTTGGTCTACCAACCTCTCAATCTCGCCGGCCTCGATATCCCCTTGTGTTTGGTCTGACCACTCCCTGATTACCTTTTCCACTCCCCTGGGGAAGATCAATACCCCTCCTCTCCCCAAAAATATCTTTGCTCGCAACTGGAATAGGGTGGATCTTACCGCCTTAGGCCATTCCCTAGCCTCTTCCGCTCCCACCCTGGCAGAAATGCCCCCGCCCTAACAGGCAGGAAACTACCATTGATAACTGGCTCTTAGAAGCTTGCAATCTAGTTGCACCTCTCAGACGGGTTAGAACACACCGCCTCCATGACGCCAACCGTTGGTTCTCTGACACCCTGAAAACCCAAAAACTGGCACTCCGGCAGGCCGAGCGCCATTGGCGCTGCAGTTACTGCCCGGATCTCAAGACTCATTACCTGACTCTCCTTCGGGCCTACAAAAAGGCTATACTCACAGCCAAGTTAGAACACTTCCCTGAGAAAATCCATCGGGCAGCCAATAAACCCAAGGAGATCTTCACGATTGTGAATGAGCGTGCTGCTTCCGACAGAGTTGTGCCCAGACCCATCCCCTCCCAATCCCTCTGCAACACTCTTATTGACTTCTTTATCGAGAAGATCACCACTATAAAGCAGAACATCCCCCTGGCACCTCCCTCCTTCTTTTGCCCTGCCTTACCCCCACCTGCTTCCTCCTTTGACCAGTTTCCGCAATCTCCGAAGAGGCCTTCTGCTCCCTGCTGGGAAAGGTCAAAACAGGCTCCCCTGCTGATGCCTGCCCGGCTCACATCCTAAGGGAAATCTTTTCCCACTGTTCAGCCTACCCTCTGACTCTGCTCAACGCCTCCATCTCCCTAGGCACCGTACCTGACGCGTTCAAATCAGCTACGGTTATTCCTAGCATAAAGAAACCCGGCGCCGACCCCACCATCCCCTCCAACTTTAGACCCATTTCACTCCTTCCACTCCTAGGTAAGATCTTGGAGAGCCACATCACCTCCTCACTTTCCAACTACATTGAGACACATCACCTTCTAACAAACCACCAGGCCGGCTTTAGGCCGGCTCACTCCACGGAATCTGTTATTCTTTCGGTAGTCAATGAGCTCAGATGTAGCGCCGACTCCAACTCCCCCCAGGCCCTAGTCCTCCTCGATCTCTCTGCTGCCTTTGACAAGGTCGACCACTCCATCCTTCTCGACCGTGTCAGGGGCGCCGGCATTCGAGGGTAGGCTCTGGCCTGGCTCACCTCCTTTTTAGCAGACCGCTCTCAGGCTGTTCGTCTGGAGGGCTTTATGGCCCCTACTCGCTCGGTCTCCTGTGGAGTCCCCCAGGGCTCCTCACTTTCCACCCTCCTGTTTAACCTCTGCATACACCCACTCATCGTTGCTTTACAGGGCATGGAGGTCACGGCGTTCAATTACGCCGATGACCTCCACCTTATTTTTAACCTCACCCCCTCTTCTGATTCTATCTCCACGGTCCACTCCATTCTTACCTTCATCTACAACTGGATGAACCTCAACCAACTAAAATTGAACCCCGATAAAAGGGAGCTTGTTCTTATCGGTGGTCCCTCTAATCCTTGGTCCTCCGCTTTCTGGCCCCCCATCTTTGGTTCTCCCCCGTCTCCCTCTGCCTCTGTGAAAACCCTGGGTATTACAGTAAGCCAAGATCTCTCTCTGCGACCTCAAATCAGCTCGGTGGTCTCCTCTTGCTTTCGGTCCCTGAGAACCATCCGCAAAGTCGTGCGCTACTTCTCAGCCGAAGCCCTCAAAATCATCACTCTGGCAATGATTCTATCTCGCCTAGATTACGGCAATGCCCTCCATGTGGGCATCCCTGCCTATGAGTGCCGGCGCCTACAGCTCATCCAGAATCAAGCGGCGCGCCTCATCTACAGGCTCCCCAAATCCAGCCACACCACCACCCTGCTCAAGACCCTCCATTGGCTCCCCATCAGGAAAGCTCACTTTTCAAGATGGGCTGCCTGACTTTCATGTCCCTAGCTGGCACTGCCCCTGCATTCATCAGATCTAAAATCACTGCCTATACTCCAACCAGAAATATCCGTTCCTCCACCCAGTCCCTTCTCCAGGTCCCCCGCTTCAGCAAAAAGAAATCGGGTGGCTCCAGGTTCTCGACACTCGCTCCACTCTTCTGGAATGACCTTCCCTTAGCTATCAGATCTACTCCCTCTTACCTTGACTTTCGGGCAGCTTTGAAAACCCATCTCTTTTCTTCCGCCTACTCCTCTTAACACCTACTCCTCTTAACACCTCTCCCCTCTTTCCCTCAGTTTCAGGTTCCTTCTACAGCGCCAAGAAACCGCCTGGTAGTAGAGCGCTTTACAAAACCCTTCACCTTCAACTTCAACTTCAAGGCACTTTGCATCCATCGTCCATGGAGCCACCCAGGGAAAGGCCTGAGGGTCCTGCAAGCAGATTTCTAATGGCACTCCCAGAACAGGACACTACTCTCAAAACTCTCAAAACTCGCACCTCAGCTCAGCATTCCTTCGTACAGGAAATAGGACACTGGCAGGACAGAATTTTCAGTAAAGGTGTCGAAACTCAAACATCTGGTCAGCTGATATGAATTATGCAAGAACATCTGGAAAACAGGAAGGAAGTAAAAACATAGCCGTTCTCAAGATGAAGACACAGAACTGACCTGGCACATTGGCATCAACAGATGAGGAACAAACTCCTCTCAAGAGTGACCTTAATGTCACAGGAACACCAGAGCTGACTACACCACAGCCGGTCTGTAATCAGGCTGCACAACAATCACACTATCTCGGAGGCCCGTTTAAAATGGTGCTTGCCCCACTAGTTGTTACCAGTACAGACCAGACTGGGGCTTTACTCTCTAGCTCAGGTTTGGATCTGTAGAACGACCACAACATGCACTTGGCATCTAAATCCCATAGGATAAAATTATAATGACAAGCAACCACCATCAAGCCACCTAAAACGATGCCATTCAAAAAGAAGAGGTCAGACAACCAATGCAAAAAGAGATCTGACGCTCACCTCTGCCATCTTGGAGGTTCAATTCCAGCAGGTTCCTCGCTGTATTCACTATTGAAAACCCTGCAGCACTAAAAAATATTTAAGAATTATAAGAACTCATAAGGGATGCCTGGGAGATAGTCCATTGAGGTGGATTTCTCTCTCATCTCTCTCTAGACCCTACAAGAGTGTCCTCACTGCTGCACCCAGCACAGGGTGTGATGCTAAATCTTCGGTAGACACCACAAACTGAACATGGGACCACATAGTACACGGCATCAGCCAGCTGCTATAATACAGAGTGCGCCATAGCTCATACTCATCTTCCCTCCATCACAGGCGCTATAAAATCCCCGCCCTGGTCACCCACCTGCAAACCACATTGGCCCACAGCAAATTAGACACCCTTCCAACCAAGCACTCACCACCCCTATGAAGTGCTATACGGATGCAATTGCAATTACCAAAACATTTACATACGGCTCGAATCCATTAACACTGCATACAGAATATGTGTATGTTGACACATTCTGCTGAAATCTTTAAGATGTCGGCTTACATTTTTTTTCTGTGGCCCCCGCACAATGATTTTAGACATTTCACTACCCAGAAGAAGCAGCATTAGAGACTTTATAGGGTGACTGAAGAGTCAGGAGTAGGCATGGAGTTAAGTCACACCTCCTAACAGAAAAAGCTTTGTGAATTCGGCCCTTAAAGAGATCCAGAGAAGGCTGACAACATATACACAAAGGATAAATAAGGCCAACAGATTTGTCAATCTACCGTGTGGATTTTAGGAATAATTCCGCAGGGTGCGTTTCATTGGGTGAGGCTGAACCAGTTACTCCTTTCAGGGAACGGATGAGCGGGAGTATGAGCAGCTATCCGTGTGGTATGTACTGCTATCCATGTGGTATGTACTGCTATCCATGTGGTATGTACTGTTATCCATGTGGTATGCACTGTTATCCATGTGGTATGTACTGCTATCCATGTGGTATGCACAGCTATCCATGTGGTATGCACAGCTATCCATATGTACATCTTCTTTGGGAAGGTTTGTAGGGAAACAGAGGGAGGTGTTTGACTCATTAAAATGCAGTGGGGTCAGAGTTGAGGACATTTGAGGATTCAGCGGGGTCTGCGTTGAGGCTGTATGCATACACTTCAGGAGGAATACAGTGCTTTAAATACATCCAGTGTTTTTTACAACCATTTTTAATCAAACATTTTAATAGGCTCGTCTGGAACAACTGTATTTTTTTTATTTAACATACACACAAAAATCAAGTTCAGCAAACCTTCGGAAAAGTAGTGGGTACATTTATACTCATGTCTAAGTAAATATACTTAGAATCGTACAAATATCAGGAAGCTCCTTTGCAACATATTAAATCAAGGCTCTCTATGCACACAAAGTCAGGAGCAGTTTTTTTTTTTGTGGTTGTTTGTTTTTTTGAGGCTTGCACCTCGTCAGTACCCCAAAGGTACTTCTGAGATGGCGAGTGAGGAGGTAGGTGCACTGAGAGTGCTCTTGTGGTGCAGGGTGAGGAGGGGCTCCTCTGATGTGCAGGGTGAGTAGGGCCAGTACCCCATGGGGTACCTCTGATGTGCAGGGTGAGTAGGGCCAGTACCCCATGGGGTACCTCTGATGTTCAGGGTGAGTAGGGCCAGTACCCCATAGGGTACCTCTGATGTGGAGGGTGAGTAGGGCCAGCACCCCTGTGGTACCTCTGATGTACCTCTGCATCTACGATCTACCGGACATTTGCAGTGCCTTATTGTGAGGTGCCCACCCGACGACAACAACCCGGGAGGTAGGGTCGCTGGCTGCTCGCTGATTCCTAGCGGAGCCTCCCGCTAACATATCTGGGCGGGGGGCGCACAACTGGCCCCTAGTGCTGCGGCGGCTCCCCATGCACCACCCTCCTTGCAACTTGCCTGGACCTAAGATGGCGGCCGCCAGTGACCGCAGAGCGAAGATAGGCACCACGCGGGGCCTGCTCTTAACCTGCCTGGGCAGCGCCCCATGGCCAACGCGTGACCACACCAACACCTTCACCACCTTGCGCACTCTCATGCCCACCGAGTCGGATGACCGCAGGCTCTCCAAGACGGCGATGCGCCTACGGCTGGCCTCCAACTTCATCTCCCACCTGGGCTCCCACCTTCTTTCCTGGACTTCTTGACTTTTGTTCTGTCCTGACCGACACCTTGCTGCTGTTTTCGGACAGTTTTCTCTGGACTCTAGCCCTCCTCCCACTCCCTCGTCCTTAACCCTTTTCCCTGTGGATGATCCTCAAATGTTTCTTCCCTTCTGCTTCCCCTTCTCTCCATACCCTTGCATCACTCCCACCCTCCCTTTGTGCTGTGACTGCATCCACACTTATGGAACTCTGCTCTTTGACTTATTGTAATAACTCTAATCAATGGTATTTGCTTTAGACCTTGCACCATAGACCATTCCTATGCGACTCTTAGAGTATATCCAGTCATATCCCCTCACTATGTATATAGAGATAACTCTAATCACTAGTGTATGCAGTAGACCTTTGTACTCTCTACCATTCCTATGTGACCCTTAGAGTATATCCAGTCATATCCCTTCCGATGTATATAGAGATAACTCTAATGACTAGTCTCCTATGTGACTTTTAGAGTATATCCATGTGTATCCCTTCCCTATGTATATAGAGATAACTCTAACGACTAGTCGCCAATGTGACTGTTAGAGTATATCCATGTGTATCCCTTCCCTATGTATATAGAGATAACTCTAATCACTAGAACATGCCGTAGTCCGCTTTGCTCTCTACCATTCCTATGTGACTTTTAGAGTATATCCAGTCTTACCCCTTCCCTATGTATATAGAGATAACTCTAATCACTAGTTTATGCAGGAGTCCGCTGTGCTCTGTACCATTCCTATGTGACTCTTAGAGTATATCCATGTGTTTCCCCTCCCTAAGTAGATAGAGATATCACTAGTATATGCCTAGAATTTATCCATTTGTATCTCCTCCTTGTGTGACTTTATCTCTTGTACATTTACAATTTTTTCTGTTTGTACCTTTTTTTATAACGTATGTAATCCTAAATCCGTATGTTTTCAACTGGTTCTTATGTAAGTCAAAAAAATTGCATTTTTCTTTTTGTCCGCTTGTAACCTTCAGTCCTTATGTTTGAAACTGGGTCCTATGTAAAGCGCTCTGACACCTTCGGGTAAAGTTTGCGCTATATAAAATCGCATAAATAAAATAAATAAATAAATAAGTAGGGCCAGTACCCCATAGGGTACCTCTGATGTGGAGGGTGAGTAGGGCCAGCACCCCTGGGGTACCTCTGATGTGGAGGGTGAGTAGGGCCAGCACCCCTGGGGTACCTCTGATGTGGAGGGTGAGTAGGGCCAGTACCCCTGGGGTACCTCTGATGTGGAGGGTGAGTAGGGCCAGTACCCCTGGGGTACCTCTGGTGTGGAGTCTGAGTAGGGCCAGCACCTCTGGGGTACCTCTGATGTGGAGGGTGAGTAGGGCCAGCACCCCATGGGGTACCTCTGATGTGGAGTCTGAGTAGGGCCAGCACCCCTGGGGTACCTCTGATGTGGAGTCTGAGTAGGGCCAGCACCCCTGGGGTACCTCTGATGTGGAGGGTGAGTAGGGCCAGCACCCCTGGGGTACCTCTGATGTGGAGGGTGAGTAGGGCCAGCACCCATGGAGTACCTCTGATGTGCAGGGTGAGTAGGGCCAGTACCCCATGGGGTCCCATGGGGTTCCTCTGATGTGGAGGGTGAGTAGGGCCAGCACCCCTGGGGTACCTCTGATGTGGAGGGTGAGTAGGGCCAGCACCCATGGAGAACCTCTGATGTGCAGGGTGAGTAGGGCCAGTACCCCATGGGGTCCCATGGGGTTCCTCTGATGTGGAGGGTGAGTTGGGCCAGCACCCCTGGGGTACGTCTGATGTGGAGGGTGAGTAGGGCCAGCACCCCTGGGGTACTTCTGATGTGGAGGGTGAGTAGGGCCAGCACCCCATGGGGTACCTCTGATGTGGAGTCTGAGTAGGGCCAGCACCCCTGGGGTACCTCTGATGTGGAGGGTAAGTAGGGCCAGCACCCCTGGGGTACCTCTGATGTGGAGGGTGAGTAGGGCCAGCACCCAAGGAGTACCTCTGATGTGCAGGGTGAGTAGGGCCAGTACCCCATGGGGTCCCATGGGGTTCCTCTGATGTGGAGGGTGAGTTGGGCCAGCACCCTTGGGGTACTTCTGATGTGGAGGGTGAGTAGGGCCAGTACCCCATGGGGTCCCATGGGGTTCCTCTGATGTGGAGGGTGAGTTGGGCCAGCACCCCTGGGGTACGTCTGATGTGGAGGGTGAGTAGGGCCAGCACCCCTGGGGTACTTCTGATGTGGAGGGTGAGTAGGGCCAGCACTCCTGGGGTACCTCTGATGTGGAGGGTGGCTAAGACCAGGAACCTGGAGATACTTCTGAGGTAGAGAGTGAGGAGGGCCAGTGTGGGTGAGTAGGGTCAGGACCGTGGGGGTGTCTTTCATGTGGGGATGAATAGCGTCAGTAAGTACCCTAAGGCCGAGAGTGGGGAGAGCCAGCCCGGTGCGCAGAGCCCGTACACTGATCCTCGCGCCTCTACACTTGAGCTGGACATGACGCTGTGGTGGAGGAGGGGGCCTGGTATAGTCAGCTACACCTGGCTGGTTAGTAAGGTAACACAAGCATCATTGGGGTTTAATGGCTCCTCACAAACCAGGACCAGGTGCTACTGCACCTGCTGCATTATTGAAAGGTCCACCTCTCGCGCCAGAGCTGTCCTTGTGGTGGGTGGATAGCGCTGGCCCTGTGCTGTGGTGCAAAGGCACTGAACGGAGCTCCCCTGGCAGGCAGCGGAGGGGAGCAGGCGTGTAGACTGCCCTAGAGAGTGACGAGGCCAGGGCAGTACGTCGGGGGTCTCTCGGTGGAGGAGGGGCTCAGGGTCAGCACACTGGATGCCCAAGGTATGGCGAAGGGGTGCAGGGTCAGCACACTGCAGGCCCTCTCTGCTGGACGTTCTTTTACTACCATAACATCTCTCCCTGCCTCAGCCCAACTCTCAAAAGTGTTCAAAGGGCCGGGCAGGAAATAGAAACAGCAGCCCCAGTACTCACATCCTCCATGGTCCTGCGATCAGATCTCACTCGTCCAGGCTCGCAGATCTCACTGGCCCGGGTTTGCCGATCTCACTGGTGCAGCGCTGCGGGTCTCATCCCTCCAGGGCGGCGGATCTCACTTCTATAGAGATGCGGCTATCACCGATCCGCGGCTGCAGATGTAACCCTTCCAGCGCTGCAGACCTCTCTCGCTCTCTCTCCCTCTCTCGCCGTGGGCTGCAGACCTCACTCACCCGCCGGGGCGGTCGATCTCACCCTTTTTGAACCGCTGGCCAATCCAGATCACAACCTCTACGGACTTCAGATCCAAAGCGGCGGCAGTTCTCACCCACCGAGACTGCCGATCTCACCCTTCCAGGGCTGAAGATCTCGCTGTCTGGTCCACAGCTGCAAAGCCCATGGCCCGAGCAGCTTCCACCGTCTGCCACACAGGGGTGCAGACGTATCGCCACTGGGCTTCGGCTCTCAGAGGTCGGGGGCGTCGGCTCTCCGGGGCTTCAGCTCTCAGCCATCCCTGGCTTCAGCTCCGCTGCTCGTGGCCTCGGATCCGCTATTCCGCTGCAGAGCCTCCGCCAGTGTCAATAGTGACGCTCGCTGGAGGCTCCAGCATCTGCCGGGCGTCTCCCTGCTGCTCCAGCGACCGCTGTCTGTGCCGAGCTCTCTCTCAGGCGCCCGTCTCCGCTGTCAGTCCGGACCCTCCTCTCCCTCTCTGCCCGAGCCCGCTCCCTCCGCACAGAGCCGCAGTTCCTCTTGGCCGGAGCCCCTCGCTCTACAGCTGCATCGACTGTAAACTTTTGCAGAGCAGAAAAAAAGTTGGGTTTCCGGTTGCTTGAGGCTGAGTCTGCGAGCAGTCTGGGACCTTCAGGCGCGGACAGTGGTGCGCTGGGGCGAGGCGGGCCACCCACGCGGTGGAGGGGCAGTGACACTGCTGGCCAGAAATACCCCGTGGGGACGGGCAGTGGCGTACAGAGAGAGGAGTGAGCGAGAGGCTGTGGTGGCCAGGGAGGGACACTGGGGGGAGGGACACCGGTGGATAAAGAAACATATGGAACGACCCTACATGAAGGCATCGACAGGGGTGGATAGAGGACTCCACAGGGGGACGCAGGGAGACAACGCTACTTGTGTGTACAGAGATAACGGTGGACATGGGGAGGTGTCAGAACAAGGGCAGGAGCGGAGAGAGCTACATGGAGGCAGGGACAAATTTGGATACAGAAACACAGGGGAACGGACACCCGTAGACAAAGGTACTTGTGAGGGAGTTAGGTCCCTGGAGGACACTGAGACGTTTAAGAGGCTGGACACTATTGGCCAGAGATGTACAGTGGGGCAGAGACACCAGTGGATGGAGAGATGTATGAGACAGACCTGCATGGAGGCAGGGTGGGGGAGGCATGTAGAAAGTGTTCTTGTGTGGGAACCGAGACCCGGCGGATATTGAGACATATTAGAGACAGGGACAATTGTAGAAACAGAAATCCATGGTGGACGCCAGTAGATAAAGCTACTTGTGTGGACAGAGATAATGGTGTAGACGGCGTTGGGACAGAAAAGTCCATGAATCACATCAAAGGCACTTGGGTAATCAAAGAGGACACTTATTATGGTCCTGGGTCAATTGCCGGTATCCAATAGATATCGATATGTCACCTCACCCACTTCTTGTGGCATGCTTCATCATAGGTGACCTATACACACCAAGGTAGGTAGGTACCACCCTGAATGACCCCAACTGAACTAATTCAAATATACAACGCAAAGTGTCAAAGTGTAGCTGTATATGGAGCTGGTGTTTGGGGCTATGTATCAGTGGATACCTTACAGAGGATAGAAAACAAAATCGTTTGTTACTTGCTGGCTGTTCCGAAATGTTCCCCAGCGTTTGCATGTCTTACTGAATTGGGCATGGATTACATTGCTGATCACATTAAAATGCAGCCAATTTTATTGTGGCATCGTGTTTGGACCACGGAACAATGTATTCTAACACAGGGACTATTGACAGATTGTTTAGGCCTTGATAACTGGTCAGATATTCCGTGGCTGTCCTTTGTACATAACTTTTTTAAAGATATGGATCTTTCTATTTATTTCACTGAACCCTCTGTTTTAACTTCTATCTCAAGAAAGTCCTTTAGGACGCTCTGTTTGTCACACTTAAGAGAATTACGAATAGCTAAAGAAATGCACAAAGTATCTAGTCGACACATTGTAACAATCCAAAGTACTCAGGGCATCCAACCATACCTCACTTTTTGTCTGACCAGCTATGAAAAATATTTATTGACTCGATTCAGGCTCAACATATTTTTTCGATTAGTTACATTTCCAAAGAGTCAAGATTGGTCAAACTCAATTATTCGATGTCCCTGTGATGGTATCTCTGAAAAGACTACTATTCATGTATTACTGTTTTGTAATTTTTACAAATTACCACGCAAGCGTTGGCTCATTCCATTGCTACGATCACAGGGCTTGCGTAGATGCCGCCCTGCACTCTTGGCTTTACAATACCTTGATTCAGTATCGAACGCAAAAAGCATAGCAATGTACCTTAAAAACTGTTTGAAAATCCGTAGCAATCTCGATCAATCGTAGATTCTCTGTGGTACAACATCAGACGGCCCAAAATTGAAGTGTGCACTGTATTCTTGCCTGGAACTGTTCAAACCCCTTATAAATATATAAATTTCTATGTTAGAATTTTAAACCTAAATTTTACTTGTTAAATTATAGCTATGTAAAGACTTTATTCTGGTCATGTAATTCATTATTTAATAATATTTTTAAATCTATTTTAATAATTGTGTACGAAATTGTTTGTTGATGCTGCTTTTATGATTTTAATCTGTTTTAAAATCGAATAAAGCTTTTACTACTACTACGACTTGACCAATATCCGGGAGCTCAGATAAAAATGACTGAATAATTTGCTGGGATCCATGTAAATGTAACATTAGGGTATACCCCAGTGGGAATTTCCCTTTATTAGGGGAGTACCCCAGATGTGGTTAAAAGGGATATCACATGGATTGTTGATGGAATTTAATGAGCCATCTATCCATGTATGTCTTGCCTATATGTTTCTGCCATTTCTCATCCCATACAGGTCAATGGCCTTTTTCAGGGCTATGATGGTGATGGTGTCCCGGCCTAAATTCAACTCATTCCGTCAACACATTAAGGAATGCAAATAGAAAGCTACAATCTTTGACCTGTTTGGTTGTATCATGGGTAACTTACTATGGTTTTTTTTGCAAGAAGGACTACACCGGGGCTTGTCCCTGTAGTCACACACATGTCAAGGCTCAGGAGCCATAATCAGCCTACTGGTCCCTCGTCCAGACGTGGGACAGGTAGGTTGGTTACTGCTCCCTACCCTTGATAAGTGTATGACTGCAGGGCGTGGAACTGGTAGTTTGGCTATGGCTCCCTACCCTTGACGAGTGTGTGACTAAAGGGCAGAGCCCCTCGCCTTGTCCTTGATGCAAAAGAAACCCACAGTAAGGGTCTCGTAATAAAACCAAATAGATCAGAGAATGCCATGTGCTATTTGCATAATTTAATGTGTTGTGCAGAATGAGTGGACCTGCTCTCTCCTACTGATCACTATACGGTATGCTGGCACCAACGTGCTCATGCTTCTTGATTCCTGGTGAAAGCAGTAACTTTCCACCAGTGTGAGGATAAAGCCTTGGGCGCTCCTCCGGGTCCAATAAGAGCGTAATCTGTGAGACAGGCCTATGTCATGGCGCACACGCATGATCCATATTTGCCTATGACAACAAAAATCAGCATTAGGGATCCAGACAATAGTATAGTTGGGCACTCAGAGCAGGGGGGTCCATCTCTATGCAGAGGACTTTTCCATACCAATATGCGTGCATGGATGTATGTTTGCCTGTGCAAAGTTACAACACATAAGAGACAGCGTAGGTGGTTGCCTAAGTTTGCTACAGTGTATGTGTGCCCAGGAAGAGGTGCAATACTTTGGAGATCGTACATGTGTGCGCAGGGGTATGTGTGCGATTTTGAAGAGCACAATACACAGAAGACCCAGGGCTTGCTGGAAGAGCAGGGAGAGGTAGATGTCTTCCCCAGACAGATTTGCACATTGCTGCATTCCTGAGATTTGGTGTGACACACATTGAAGGAAGGAAGAGTCCGGCTCTTCCTTGCACTTCAATAGGAGGTTTGTGAATCTGAAAAGAGATCTCTAGTCAAAGGAACCAGGGCACTTTGAGGAAGGAGATAGGGCTGATAAGAGAATCATACTGAGTAGGGCTGGGCCCTCTGGTAACCTTTTGAAGTACATATCACTGAGGTTGACATCCATGTGTGAACTTCTAGTCACTCCCTTGGCTGTGCTTGGGTCTATCAAGATTGGAGACTGTCCTACTCTGATAGACTTCTCTCTGGAGGAAGAGCGCAACAATGGAGTGGGCACTTCAAAATGAGCAACCCCCAGGACACAAACTTCAAATACAGAGACACAAGTGTGTCTAGAAATGGATTATAAAAATGGGAGTCTGAGACTCCCAAATTGCCAAACTGAAGTTGCACGGATGTATGACGTTACAACGCATACTTTTACAACGCCTACCTTTACAACGCGGTTTTTACCACGCATACCATTACAACGCATAATGCTTTTAGGCGCTGGAAAGTGAATAGTTTAATTTACTATTCCAACTCCAGTCCCCGTGGATAGTAGGGAAGGTTATTGGATAGTAAATTAACCTATTGCCTATCCTAGAGCACCCCCCAGAGCAATGCGTTGTAATAGTTTGCGTGGTAAAAGTTGCGTTGTAATGGTAGGTCGTTGTAAAAGTTTCGTTGTAAAGGTTGTATACCCAGTTGCACATCAGCGTGGAAGATTTGAGCACTGGCTCTACCCGTTGTGACCAAGACTGGGGATTAAAGGCATGCCAATTTTCCATGCTGGTGAAGAAGCATCACCCAGAGGGATCACAAACACTTGCTTGGAGCCTGTAGCACCAGCTTTGACCTTACTCAAGACCAACTGGCCCTGGGAGGCCAAGAAGATCACTTGGAGGAAGCGAAGTCCAGGTGGGATCCAATTGTATGGATTCTGGGAGAAAAAGGTGAGATTCTGGTCTGTTGGGACTACCACACTGATCGGGCTGCCAGCTGATGTGCCAAAGTCCCCGGCCCCTTGCCAAGTGGGGCCCTCGGTAAAGTATGAGGGTTACTGACCTTTGTGCTGCCCCATGAGAGATGAAGGGCCAGTGCTTGATACAACACTGAGGCCCAAAGAGGGTTGTCACATGGTTGATGCTGCCTGCAAAGGCCATATGCCAGCTTGGGAGCATGTTGAAGATAGTGGGCAATTTCCCTGAATGTGCTATTACAACCCAACCTGTGTGCCAGAAGGAAGGGGCCACGAAGGAGAAAGAGGGGCATCACCTTGCACCCACAAGCAGCTGATAAGACATCCCAAGCCGTGACCTATGGAGAGTGAGAACAACAACTTCAACTCCCTTACCCTGGAGCATTGGAGACCTGGCCCCTTGTCTCAGGAGAGACTTACTGAAAAGTAGAAATGCCAAGGATGGCAACCACAGCGGCCGTAGTTTACTACCATCTTAACACAACCAGACTGCCAAGGGACATATAGGGACTCTGAACCACCATTCTGTGAGAGCAGGTAAGTCTGACTAATGGGCCGTCTGACTTGCTCTGAATTAGTCTGCTCCAGTAAAGGGACTTGGGGATCTTGCTAAAGAACTCTCATAGAACTTCTGACATTTGAACACAGTAGCAAGGCCTAGCACAGATGTTGCCAAATTGTGACACGTTAATTAGTAATAACCCTCAGCCATAAATGGGGAAGCGGGACTGGGAAGTTGACTTTGGTAACACTAGTGGGCCTGCCTCAAGAAGGCTCTTTATACTGCTTGCAGTGTGTTGTACTGTACTTTGTGTTACTTAGATAAATACTCCATTTTACATAAAAGCAAGTATTTTACTTGCAATAATTTATTGGGGTTGCTGGATGTATTTTGAGTTAAGTCTATGCTTGCCTCACACCAACCTCCTCCACAAGAAGCCTTGGATTGCTCTATTCACACTACCATTGAGAGTCAATTGCTGAAGGGGTACTTGGCCCAGTTGCTCACAGCCCACAGTAGGTCAGCCCCCAGGATATCAGGAGTAAAAAACCTCAACCACCACAGTTGGGCCCCATCATTCCTGCTTGCCCCATGACCCACTGAACGGGTTGTGACACATGGTAATATGTATGGACAGGGATAGTGGTGGAGAGAGCTACATGAGGAACGGACAGTGGAGGATACAGAAATCCATGGGGGTGGGGTGGCACACCAGTAGATAAAGTACTTGTAAGGGAGTTGAGTCCCCGAAGGACATTGACACATGTTACTTAACATACATGAAGGCAGAGACAGTGGTTGATAGAGACATCCATGGAGGGATACTGGTAGACAAAGCCACATGGGTGGGCAGAGATATTAGTTTTGGACATGAAGAGATTCAAGAGACAGTGTCAGAGGTGGGAATGGAGAGATGTAATGTTCAGAGACATTAGTGGACATGGGCAGATAAAAGGGGCAGCAACAGTGGTAGGCATCGAGACATATTAGAGGCAGAGTCACTGTGGACATGGAGAGATATAAGGGGCAGGGACTGCGGTCTTTAGAGGTTATATGGTTATAGACACGCGTGGACAGAGCGATTGCTTTCGTGACACCTGCAGTCCAAGAGACAAACGAGGGCAGAGACAGGCATGTCTATAAAGATTCAGGGGTAAGGACACTGGTGGACAGAGAGATCCACAGGTCAGAGACCCTTGTCACAGAGAGATAAAGCAGATGAGGCAATGGCTGTCAGAGAACCATGGATCAGGGACACCCAGAGAGGCACATGTAGAAGGACATGAATGAATAGAGAGAGACATAGAACAGAGAAACTGGTTAACAGATACATGGGGGAGGGACACTTATGGGAAAAGATAATGTCAGCAGAAATATGCTCTGGGATCCTAAGGTGCCAGGGACCCTAGTGAACAGTGCCCAACTAAGGCTTTTTGGGGCCCCGGTTTGCGGTGACCACATTTTAGGTATCTTAATTATAGATTTTTAAAATAATTTTCAAAAGGCAAGCCAGTGTGACTAATTGAGTCAAGGTAAATATTTGATATCGCTGATACAGTGTGATGTAGACTAGAAGGTACGCATGCTCATGGGCTTTCCTTTACGTGAATATTTGTTTTCAAAACCATTACAAAAGGATAACATTTTTACATTTCACGGGACCTCACATCTCAAATGCGTATATACATTTATCAGCTGCAGCGATTAAAGGTTTAAAAAGATTACACAAATGTCCAATTTATAAAATGTAGCTTTAAGTAACATTCATTTACTTATTTTTCACGATCCGTAGGACGCTTTTTAAAAACGTTGCCATCTTTTACAGACAAATCTTAATCTTCAGTCTTGCATCACAAACTAAAAGGCTCTTTCACTGACCTCACTCCTAATTAACGGAAATGCGATCTCAACGGAGAAAGTCTTAACTCAATTAACACAGAAGAGATTAATAATACATGCTCAGAAGATTTCAATCCAGCTCAGCAGAATCTACAGCTATTGGCATATACTGGCTGCTTATCCAAGCACCTTCTACCGTTCTTACTAAGGGGGTTATTTAGGGTCTAGCGGCAAGGTGACATCACGATTTACTAAGAAATGCCCACGACCACCAAACGTGCCTTTTCTCAGCGTCCTTTATCTGTGATGAACCACGTGGGTTCTGAAAGCAGAGGCTCCCCTTGTTCTAAAGCCGGAACCCTTTAGCTAGTGGACATCCGCCACTGTACTGCTGGCTTCCGGACACTGGAAGGGTCGCCCAATTTAGGGTGGTCTAGCCTTGCAAGGCATAGTTATCATGCTTTGACAGCCATACAAACCATGACAGATGAAGGAGCTGGGTCCCAAGTTCTAGATTTACTCTGGAACCCCAGCTCAATGTCTCTTTTTGTCAGCATGAAAGCATGAAGGGGAGGAAAATCTTGAAGTTGGTGCCATAATCTTCTGTACTCTGATTCTTGAACTGATTGTTCTGTGCATGTTGCACCGCCTTAATTTCACCCTTAGGTTCAGCTTTGTATTTGTTCCGATGTATTTCTACACCCCCATTTTGAGTTGTTTGTATGACTTCTGTCTTGGCCTTGTAATAAATTAACTAATCTTAACTGGGAGTCTGTAACTCTTCAGAGTCATAGTTCATTGGAACTGTAATGATTGATTGGCTAACAATTCTCCTTCATTGGAGGGTCATAGGTATAAAGCATTTGTCTGTCCCTACTCTACCACTAATGTGACTTCCCTACTTAGCATTTCCCAAGGCAAGATCCAGAAAGGTGTCAGCCCGTGAAGTCTTCCTAAGAAGTCTCTACACGTTTAGATGGGTCAAGCCGCATAAAGTTACAGAGCTCGTTCTAGGCTGCTCTCTCTCTCAAGGCAAAAGCAGAAGACCCCAGACACTTTCCCTAACTTAGATACTTCACTTTGCAAGACTATCCCAAGATGCATTGCAACAGCACACTATCCAGGCAAGCCACCTCCTTGTAGGTAACTTTTCACACGGCAACGATGCTCCCAGGCCTCGGCGAGATTACCTTGAGTCCCAGGCTTACTCCGATGAGAAAGTAAAGCAGTTCTTAATTATCAGTATCCCTGTTCAATGTACCCTGCCCTCCCTAAGACTAATTCCTAAAACAAAGACATTATTCTAGTAAAAAGGATGAATTTCTCCTCCTGCAACAGAAACATGAGAAAGAAGAAAGCCAGTTTGCACCTGAAATTTACTAGTAAGTCTATCGCACGAGCTTACAGGGGAAAAATAAAATACAGGCCTACAGAAATTGGTCAACATAAGAAATGGCAGAAAGCCTAGTTAAGTTACACATGTAAAATGAACATTCTTATTGAGCACATCTAAGTTAACACGTTAAATAAGCACATCAATTATGGGAATACTTATCAGCGAAGTGTACACATTCTGCACGTTAATGTTTTTGACTAACCACATGTAGTTACAACGTTAATTTCTTCACTTTTACATTGAAAATATCCCTATCACTTCACTTTTCATGTTACTGCAGTTTACGTTCTACTGGCCTAAGTTAAAGAAATAAAGGAATATATGTAGATGTGGACTACCCATGATTATAATGCTCGCCGACAAATGAAAGAACAAAATGTGGGCTCTAACACTGATGCAAGGATGAAAAAAACATGCAGTAAACATCTGATGTGCAGGGAGAAATCCTTTTGTTGTCAGGGGCTTTTCTTTTATGTTTTTGAGAAGTAACTCCACCAAGCATAGGCTTTTTCTAATAACATAAAACATGCTAATCTGTCATTTATATAGGGCTAGCTCAGACTGCATTTCACCAGAAAGTGCTCAGTCTCTGCTAACACAGTGGCGAACTCTTACTTTTGCAGATGGGCGCAGGGTCCTCTTAAATATTTTTGGGACTTTTTTCAGAAAACTTTGAATTTATAAACTATTTTCAACTAATAACCTAATTCGAGCCTTTGTGAGAGCAAACAATATTGAAGTATATGATAACCATTCAGAATTGGGGGTGTTCAAAAACTGCCAAAAGCTCTAGGGGCCAGCTGTACAACCCTTTTTTGCAGCCGCAAATGCAGGGTCCTCCTGTTAGTGACCGCAAAAATGGGCGATGGCATGTACAAATGCTATTTTGCCAATCACTGACTCGCAAAACAGCATTTGTGACTCCTGCTATTAGGACGGGGCCATGCCATGTACAATTGTTTTGTGACCGCATTTGCAGCTGCAAAACACTTGCAGTTTATCCCCTGTTTCAAGTAAGTGGTAAACCACTCGCATATGGGAAGGGGTCCCAGACATGGTGGTCTGCTGACCCCAGTAGGCCATCATCCCTGGGAGTGCTAGCCATTTCTAATGGGGTCTCAAATTGCGCATGCCTCATTAATATTCATGAGACGTTAATTTGCGACCCCATTAGGAATCGCAAACAGTGTCTGAGACACTGTTATACATCCCAATTTGTGTTTTGCAAATTATGAGTCGCAAATGCCATGCAATTTGCGAGTCGCAAATTGGTTGGTAGTACATCTGGCCCAAGATGCCTAACATCCTCCATCCCAAAATAACATGTGAAGAAAACATTAATAAAGCATTTAAGATTTTTAGATCTGGCCTTTGAAATGATAGACTTGATTTTCTAAAAAAAATCACATACAATACATATGCAAAGAGGTGCTTTTGTCAGCAGGCTTTAGCAATTGGCTTCTGTAATCGTTTTCACATTTCTCTTCCTCCCACCACAGAATACAGCATGGAGTGATGGGTCAGCCACTTTACCAACTGGCTTCCTTTCTTTTGAGTAACTGCACAAAGGTTATGCACATTGTTCTCACGTACTTAAAAATAGTTCCTTTCTCTTCACTGACAAATCTGGTTCAAAGGGTGCATCTTATTTTAGTTTATGTGTTTATTTATAGCAGCTTTAAAAAATGTATTCTGTCTGCACTTCAGGTGGCTTGTTGTATTATTATTTTTTTCCATTACTTTTTAAGATTTAGTATTTCAAAATGCTTCACAAATACTAATGAAATAGGATTTGCAACAGAAAGGGTTACTTAGAAAAAGGCATCACTGGCAAAACAGCCACGTCAGCGAATGTTTTTATATTATTTTGTTATTACAAGCATATAGTAACAATTTTTAGGAGGTGGTTTCTTATTGTGCCACATCCATGCAATATACAAGCTATGGCAAAGCCAATGGATCTCTTTTTGTATTTGTAACCATGTGCTTTCACAGCCTCTCTTGCTTGTCCTCTCCTCCCCCTGGCATTCTTCTCACAGTGTTGCCTCTTTCTCCAACACAATCCTCCATTTGTTGAAAGATGCGGGAAAGGCAATAGCCCCGGCAGCCCTTGCAGGGCAGGGGGCCCTAAGCTCCAATGTGCCCCGTCTCCTTGCATGAGATCTGTTGACTGGGACCGGAGCATGGCCTAATCCATGTACCTTGCATAGGGGTCCGTGAAAGTTTTGTTACATCACTGGGGAAAGGATAGATGAGAGGGATGGGAAGCTCACAGAAATGGAGGGTGGGTGGTAGGGCTGGGGCAAGCACACACACATATGGGCTGGTGGGACTGGGCAAGCACATGGACAATTGAGTGTATGTGGGAAGAGCTGGGGAAGTAAACAGACAACAACAGGTGGGCGGGCTGGGATGGGGAAGCACATGGACAATGGAGAGTGGATGTGAGGGTTTGAGGGAAGAACACAGACAATGGAGGGTAGGCTAGAGGGGCTGAGGCAGCTACACAGGCAATGGAGGGTGGTTGGGAAGGGCTGGGGAAAGCACATGGACGTCGAGGCTGGGCTGGAGGGATTGCTTAAACATGCGGACAGCAAAGGGTATGCTGGAGGAGCTGGGAAAGACAAACAGACATTGCCGGGTGGTTGGGAAGGTATGGGGGAAGAACATGGACAATGGAGGTTGGGTCCGAGGGGCTGGGGAAAGCACATGGACACCAGGGGGTGAGTGTGAGAGGCTGAGGGAAGTATACAGATAATAGAGGGTGGGTGTGAGGGGCTGGGGAAGCACACATACGGCGGAGGGTGGGTGAGTGGGGAATGGGGAGAAGTATGGAGGAGTAGAAGTGCACAAGGGAGACAGCTGGAAAACATGTGCACTTGCAGGGAGTGTATGAACAAAAAGACAAAAAGGAGCACCTGAAAAAGTGAGCAGTGGAAGGACACAGTAATGTCCCCAGGAGGTAAGGACAATACAGCAAGAGGAAGGGAAGCCTACAGAAGCTGGTGAATAGGAAACAAGTAAATGAGAATGTGAAGCCAATCAATGGTAAGCAATGAGCAGCCTCTAATCCCACTGTAAGATAACAAAAGATTTCATAAGAGAGAACACATGGGTTGTGGTAGGCAAGACCTAAAAAGTGTAGTGTATAAACAAAAAGAAAAAAGTAGCACCTGAAAAAGTGAGCAGTGGAAGGACACATTAATGTGTACATGCTCCTGGGGAGGGACAACACAACAAGAGGAAGGGAAGCCTACAGAAGCTGATGGATAAGAAACAAGTAAATGAGTGAGTGAAGCCAATCAATGGTAAGCAAAGAGCGGCCTCTAATCTCACTGTAAAGTAACAAAATATCTCACAAGAAAGAACATAGGCAAGACCTAAAAAAGACTGGTAGCTTTTTAGGTCTTACCAAGCGTGAGGTTTAGCTGTTTACCAGCCTCAAATAATAAAATAAAATAATAAATATAGAGAGGCTTTGAGTCTGCCATTTTCACTGATTGGTCATTTCACATTTTGCTTCTGCCTCCCACATCGTACAGTGTGGGAGAATGGGCAGCCCACATCAATCGCTGGCTTTTTTTGCACTGTGAGTAGTAGTATTTTTCCTGATCACATGTGCACACCTGCCTTCAGCGTCAGAGCTGGTGGGACAACATTTTACTTTGCCAATGCTTTTTTTCTATCCTTTTTTATTTTTATAGTCATACTTGTGGGTTTGAACTAGCTTTTCAGATTATAGTAATTCAAAGATAAAAGTACCTGTTTTAACACTAAAAGCAATCTGTTCTGCTATGAGCAATACAACTAATAAAAAGGGTTCCTGTACTCGCACTACCATGTTTAGGTGGCGGTATATTTATTACTTCCTTTATCTTTTGGCATATGCCTATAATAAAACAAAAAACAAACTAACCTTCATACCAGCATGTTGAGGTCAGCCCTATTGCTTTGTCATTCATCTTTCAACTTCCTGTTTTCCACAGATGCAATGATTTGCAGGTTATGAAAAATAATTTATTCCCTACACTGCGCTATAACGAGACCCTCTATAAGAGCATAAGATTAGCTAATGTCAGATTACAGGTGAATATCATTTACACCACATTCAAAATCTAATAACTCCTTGCTATGACAGAGCAACAGTCGATAACAAAACTCGCTACCCGCTATTGCTGTGTCATAAAGGCCTTCCCAGCCAGGCTGAATGGACTCCCTGAGAGCCAATCATCGCTTTGACTGAAAGCAGAAAAAGAGCTGCAGGTGGGGGACGGAAGGCAGGGAAGGTGGTGGGGATTGGTTAAGGATGGCATTATTTTCACAGTGGGGGCAGGGAGGAGAAGCCATGTTATGCATGGCTCCCTCATTACTCATCTGCATAGCAGTTGAAAGCAGGGGCAGATACTTTTGGGGGCCATACATACAGTGGCGTAGCAAGGAGGGATGGGGAAGTCCGCCACATGCGGCATGAGTTTAGAGGTCGGCAGCCTCCCCCAGATCTTAAATGCTGCTCTCGGGCGGCAATCGCCCGCCCCCTCACTCTTCAATCGGCCACTGAGGGGCAGCAAATGGAAAAAAATCCCACCAGCACCCCCGCTCTTTGATTTGGCTGCAGCGAGGCGGCAAACACGGGGACCGCCACAGTGCTTGCTACACCACTGCATACATAACATAGAAATTATAGATGAGTAAAAAGAAGTGCGTAATTTGAGCCGGTGCTTTCCGGTGCTCAGCACCGGCACTTAATTGGGTTCCTGTGCTCGGCACCGGCACCTAATTGTCAACACTATACTTAGAACAGTGTACCACATTGTGGCGCTGCTGATCTAATTTAGAGATGAGCAGAACAACGGTTGTTTAGGGATACAATATACATTACAAATTGCTAATACCTGCCTAACCAGCCATTCCTTGAGCTTTTGGAACCTGAAATAATCTGAACTGTCGCATTTACATGCGAGAGAGATGTTTAGTAGTTGTTTTGGCAGCGATGAACGGGCGATGCGTGGTGCAAGCTGCAGTGGCCTCCTCATCAGAGCCCTGGCACTTAATATTTTACAGATTAAGCACTGGTAAAAAGTGAATTATGGGGATGCTTTTCACCACAGAGTGAAAAACATCCCTGTAATTTATTCACAGTTACCTATCTATAATTCTATATATTGGTATACAATCACTGGATTGATCTAGCGATTTCTTCAGGCTGCAGGAGATAGTTCTTTATTCATTTCGCAGTGAACCTGTCCTCTCCAAACTATAACATTATCTGCATAACTAAGAGGTATTTGAATGGCCTTTACTGGAAACAGAACGCACAATGCGTGTTATAAAACATTGTAAATAATATTGTACTGCGCTTTCAGTTACTGGCTTACATTTTGGCTGTCCTTTCTACCCATAACCTTTAGTAAATATTTTGTCAGTCTCAGAATTAAATACTAGGTGGAGGTTTTCGGATTTTAACCCGTGACTTACAGTTTGCTCATACGAATTTCAAATTGACAGCTTAACCAATGAGCAATCGCATTCAATTTCTGTTGGTTTCTTACATGCAGGAAGTGTGATTGCTACTATAGCATTGAATCTATATAAAAACTCTTCAAATAAAATTGCTGCAAATATTTTATTTAAAAAAAGCTGCTGCAGATCCCAAGTGGTATCCTTTAAAACTGACATGAGCCTGCATTTAAACACACATTAGAAGTCCATGGAGAAAACCAGAAAGAAGCATTACAATAGAAATCTGGCAGAGGCACAATCATCGATCAAGGAGCAAAGAAAACCAGGGTTGAGTCCCGGCATTGGCTCAGCATCCTGTGATTCTGGGCACATTACTTATTCTCCCTGTGCTCAAAAAAGAAATGTGTGTAATGTAACGGGTGCCCAATGTAAAATGCCCCAATGCCCTTAGTCCTAGGTCTCGCTATTTGTATATATTTAAAAAAAATGAGTCATGCTTGAGATAGAGAGCAATACGGCGGGGGCTGGGCTAGGGATCAGTTCACCCTGGCGAAACACTAACATAGAATGTGGGGGTTGCACCGAAGCACACCTTGCTTGGGAGCAATGGAAGAGGGGAGAGAAGCATACAAGGTAAACTGCTGGATTCAAGGGAGACAATACTCTCATGGAGTGCTTCAGGAAAAAGAAAAAAAGAGTTCCAGAAAAGCAAACACCTATGGAAGAAACAATGAAGCCAATTAGAGAACTGGTAAAGAGGTTATGTTCCAGGGGAAGGACACAAACATGCTGGGCGGCCGAAAACAAACAGAGACAGTGAATAGAAAGAAAGCAAATGTGAATGACAAAACAAAAAGCCATGGTTAAGCAATGGGCCAAATGCATTCTATGTAAACTTTCCGAATGTCCCTAATATGTCTTTGCAACCAGACAGCTACAGTGTCTTGTAGGCTTCGACCTACAGATTCTTCAATTGGCAACAGCCTGTCAAAGCAAGACCTATGTGCTTTTCCGATTCTTGTTTTGTCTGACAACAACAATATTTTGCATGGACCACAGGGGCAGATTTACTACAAAGTAACGCAGCACGGTGCAGCTAGTCCTTTTGCTGCGCTGTGCTGCGTTAGTTTGGAAGGCACAGCGATGCAACATATTTACAAGAATATGTCGCATCTGTGTGCTTCCCCCTGCGCTGGCGCACAAACTGCTGCCATGCGCCTGCGCAGGCACCCTTGTACCATGGTGCAAGGATGCCTGCGTCGTGGGGAGATTATTTTTGTGCAGGAGAGGGGTGCCTGACTCCCCTCTCCCCCGCACCCATCCAACCAAGCGGATGTACTTCCCCTGGAGTTCTAGGAGGCGGGGCACGCCCCAGCACCGATACCGATGGGGGAAGGAGGGGGCCGGCGCCCCGCCATACGTGCCCCCCCTTTCCTATCTTCCTCAGTGGTGCTCCAAAATAAAAAACAGACAAACGGAGTCCACTGTGTACCCCACCGAGAATGTGTTATTATTAATCGCCCCAGCTAGCGCACAAAACGGACCTAAATGATTGAAGCAATTCTTGTGGGCAAAACGGCAGGCCAGTTCCAGTTCTGGTGCTGCGATGGCCTAGTCGGTAAGGCCAATCCGATGCGGGCATAAACAGTCCATTGCCATTGCAACACCGGGAGTCTCATGCAGGCAGCTTGTGCAGTCACATTTCCGCCATGTGCGTCCTGCCCCAAGCCCCGCACTTGTAAGGCAACAGCAAGGAGCTGCACTGTGAGATGTGTTTAACGTCAAGGATTGTCCTTCTTTTAGACTTAGCCTGGAAAAGCTGTGATAGATTTAATGCATGTTCTCTGCATTCCTAGGGTTAGCGGGAGAGATGGATTTGCTGAATGAGGCTGCAAGATATATGATATTTCAGTCTGTGTTTCATGTCTTTATAATTTCGCATGTCTAGGCCTGTAGCTTCATAAATCTTGAAGATGTGGCTGACAGTGTCTGTGACCCCAGTGAGCGGGTTGGTGAGATATGGCAGTCCTTGCTTGCTTAGATTATGGAAACAAGAAACGGGGGTCATGTTCAATGTATTTCCTTAACTGATGATATCCTAAGTGCCACTGCATTGTTAGGGCGCCTGTTGCTCTTTGCTTTTCTTTCATAATTAGTCTCTACTTCCAAGAGGTTGGCGTGGGGTGTGGGGAGAGTATGTTATTAAGTAGGGGATAAGATGATTATTTGGGTGGTCATTTAAAGCATGGCAGTTGGTCTGCCAGGGCACTAGTTTGGTGAAGGGCAGGCCATCATTCCCGCTGAGGGCAGTGAAGTTTTTGATGTGTGGGCGCCATGTTTGATGCAGGGGCTCATCATAGTTTTTGGTATTTCAAGATTAAATTCCCAAGGAGTTTATTCTTGAATAACAGAACACAATGACCACGACATTCAGGGAGTTTTCTCCTTGTGCCCAGGCAGTGACATGTAGAAGTGGTCCCATCACCCTATGGAGGGCATATGCATTCCCATCAGAAACTCAGCGCTTTCCATGACTCTAAACAAAGAGCAGCGAAGCACAAGTTTGGTGAGGCTGGAACATCGCTGATTTAAGGTGGTCATCCCACTCTGTGAAGTTCTAAATGAGCTCCTTTGCCTTTTTAATTATGGCATGTTAAGTGTGCATCTCACCCGAAGTGTATCCTGGTGCTAATGAGAAAGAGGGGTTGCTTGCTGCCCTGTCTGGGTCCTATATGAAGAGCCAAGTTTTCAGTTTCTTTCGGAATTCTAGGTCTGACCTGGCAGCCCTAATTTGAAGGGTCAGTATGTTCCCGGCTTTAGGAGCCAGGTACGAGAAGGAGCAGCACATTAATTAATGTCATCGATTTGACACTGGTTTTTAACTGAATGGAAAACTTGAATTAAGAAAAAAGCCTAAAGATAGTGCTTAATTTAAGCCGGGGGTATCCGGTGCTCCTTACGGGCACTTAATTGTCAGCAGCAACGCTTATAGCAGTCTGCCACATGGTGGCAGTGTCTGCTTATTTTAGGTAGGAGCATAACAACATCTGTTTATTAATTCAATATACAGTAAAATGGGCTAATACCTGCCACCCAAGCCATTCTTATATTTTGGGGGCTCGGAATAGTATGAATTGTCACACTAGCAAGAATGTGATGGTTAATAGTTGTGCTGGTACCGTCACTGGCAGTGCTGGTGAGGGCAATAGATGGTGCTAGCTGCAGTTACCTCCAGATAAGGGCCCTGGCACTTAATTTTTCACAAATTAAGCACTTGTGGAGCCAGTGGAGAAAGTGGGTGGAGCCGGAGAAAGGTAGGCCTCCGACAAACATTTGAGAACCTGCACTTCATATTTTACAAATTAAGCACTGGTGATAAGTTTGATACCCTTCCCAAATCCTGGGAGGCAGACCAGGTTTATTTGTTTTGATTTATTGGTATTGTGCATTGCATGTAAAGTTTTTGTTTTTAAATTGTTTTGTGATTCATTATGTTTATTGTGAATGGTTGAATCAGCAGTAAGCAAACTCATGGCAAAATAACATAAAAAATGTTTGTTAATGGGGAAATTCTGCCTCAAGTGGGAAGTACTGCATTCGAGATGTTGTGTAATTGTGGTTTACATAGGTGTCTTTGGTTTAAAGAGTTTCATTAAGATACAAAAGGTGACATAAAACCTCAATTTCAGATAATAATATGCTGGATGTGAAAAAACTTGAATATTTGAAGGGTGTCCTGTTTGAGATGAAACCTCAACAAAGACCAGTACAGATTGACACACTGAATTGGGGGAAAGGATAGGGTGTTGCTGAATTTCCTGTGATTGCTACTGATTCAGACATAAACAAAACAAAAGAGAGTAAACTAGAAAACTAAAATGAAAAAAGAGAATACAAATTAAAATTAGTAATTCTGTAGGGGAGAGAGAATTTTTAGATCCTTTAGGAATCAGGACAAGACCACCTCCATATTATGAGACTTGCGTGGAAGAGCAAGGAACTAAAATGAGTGTATCGGGTGAAGGGCATTCCAAATCAACCTTAGAAGGTGCACAGTCAAGTGAGGCAACATTTGTGGAAATAGATACATTGAATTTAAAGACAATTTTGACCAAATTGTTGATTTGGATATTTATAAGGCAAAAATTTCAAAAGGTAATAAGGAAGATTTAGTGTTTTCAAATTTGGAAGCTGGAAAGGAAATTACTCATGCATGTGAAAGACTTGAGAGTTTAGCTTAGGACTTTAATGTGGATTTGAGAAAAAAAAACGAATGTGTGGAACATATAGAATACGTTTGATACAATATGAATTGTGAAAAGAAAGCATTGTGCCACTGAAGGCAACTCTGAGAATTAATTGATTTTGTTAGAGACCTGGAGATTGTGAAAAAGTGCGTAGATAATTGGAGTTTAACTTCTGAGAAGCTGCAATAGAGTAAGTCAAAAAGAGTTGTAAATGTGAGTAATTTTGAATGTAAAGTGATAGTTGAAAGAGAGCTCCCTTTTCGATAAGTGACTGGAGGAGCATATGTGCAGACTCCAATGTTGATTCCATGATCTAGAGACTTTTCCAAATAATTTTCCAAAGCTTAAAGAGGAACAAGAGAAGTGATATGTGGAAGTAAAGAGAATTGTGACTATTTTGAAGGTATTTTAAGAAGAGTAAGATGCAGTATTTTTCAATGGGTGTGCTATGGATTTGTGGATTGAGTGAAAGACAATTATACAATGGCCCAAAGAACCGCAAAGAGAGAGACGTCCTAGTTAGAAGTCTTCACAGATTTCCATGCAAGTGTATACTCAGGTTATTGAATATTTAAAAGAAAAGGTTCCACAGTAACAGGTAACAAATTATGAGAGAGCAACACAGAGTGCAGATGAATCAGTTCATCCATAGTATGAGGTATTGATGCTGATGTACAGGCAGCATAGTGAAGTTGACATTTATTCAAAAGAGGACGTGTTAGATTTGTGCCTGCTTATCTGGTCAGTCTGTGTTTGGAGATCAGTACATATCTTCAGCAGCGTGCGATGTGTTAGCAAGTAAAATGTTTAGACGAGATTTTGGCATACCCAGAGTATTGCATTGAAAGTATTTTAGTTATTTTTGTGTTGGGAAAAAGAATTTGGCTTAGGAGAAGTTGATGCTGGCAGAGACTAAGTCAGAAAAGTTACCACCTTTGTTGTCAAGGTGCTCTTCAAAGTGGTTTGCAAGCAAGGTAGAAATGGTGGTTTGCAAGGTAAAGGTAGAGACTTTACTTACAATAGGAGAAACAGTTCTTACATTGTTTAAGCAAAATCAGGAAGGTGTCACATTTGCAGTAAAAAGGTCACTGAAAAAGAACTTGTACATTTAATGTAAATAGAATGACATATTGAGGCACTAATGGGCCTTCAAATGAATTCCAATGGCACTGCATAGTGTGATGTAATGCAGTCAATGGTCTCAGCCCTAACTGCCTCTATGCAGAACATCCAGAATATAGGCAGTCCATTTTGAATATACCGTCAGCCCTAGCCCTACAGCAACCTATGTAAAGCCAGCTAGATTAAAATTTCTGACAGAAACATTCAGTAATTAATGACAATATTCCACAGTTTGAAGCTGCACTTCCTTCTGGACCAAGTCAAGCACAGTAAGGCTGCCTGAGGGGAGAGAAGTAAGTTTAGGCGGTGAATTCCACACTGCGGAGAAGAGTTTGCAGAGTTTTTCCGCAGTCTGCGTTACGCGGAGTTCGCAGAATGTTTTCCCTCGCTCACTCTTATCAACATCTAGTTGGCGAGCCCAAGCGAGGAAAATCCACCTCCCGGCGAAATTTTTCCTCATTCGTGCTTGTCAACTTCAATTTAGCGAGCGAGGGAAGTCAACCGCCAGGTGAGATTTCTCAACAAGGGCGGTCGGATTTTTAAATGCGATTGGCCACGTAGGTTCACGACCGCTCGCATTGAGAAACCATCTGTTCATGTTGAGAAAGCTGCCACTCGGGTGGAACATCTACTCAAGCAGCAGAAAGGAAGCAGTGCCCGCTTGCGCTGTGCATAGGGGCGGCTCGTGATAATTTCACAGCGCGGACAAATACCCAGCACTGAAAGTTATCGCAATCAGCATTTTTTCTAACCCACTCGGATGCTTATGGAGCTCCTTGTGGCGGACGTTTCTTTGCACTTCGCGGATTTCCACGTAGCAGAACTCTGCAAATTCCACCCAGGCTTAGAGCGAAGGCGTGCATGTTTGGTGCAGTCCTAGAGGTGAACTAGGATGGTTCATATATGGATGGAAAGGTTAAAGGCCATCTTGTATCTTTTTTATTGGTACAGGTACTACTCAAATCAAAATTGGACCAGTGGAAGTTCCAGACCTACCCCTGTCAGAAAGGAAGTCCAACTTGTAGGCTTTTCAAATAAACAAATGACGAATAATTTGTCCCTGTAAAAACTGGATCAACTAGGAATAATCATGAGTTGCTAATTAGTAACAGATGTCCTGAATACTTGTTGGGCCATGATCTTTTGAGCCGGTTAAATTGTATAAATCTTTGCCCACTGGATGGTGTTTGTGCTCAGACTAAAGATGATGACTGTCATTTTAAATTAAAATCTCAAGAGGAAAATATTTATATGTTTCTGATTCTCAAAACTCACGACTTACCCATGGACCTAAGGCACACAGTAAAATGAGAGGTTTAAAATTATACAGGGCAAGGAATTCGGTAAAATAAAATTGCAAAACCAGGGCAATTTACAGTAAAATTGAAAACAGTTTATCCCTGTACCCCTCAATACAAACTTACTCATGAAGCAGAGAAAGGAAATTAACCTGTCACTGAGCAGTTCATTGGACCAGGCATTTTGAGGGAAGTGCTAGGAAATCCGTGTTAAACACTTATAATGAGCTTATGTAAACCAAACGAAAATTAGACCTTAGAAAAGTAATCACATGGTGATCTCATGTTGTCCAGTGGTACTAAATCCAGCAGTAGTTTTCTTTAAAGGTTACAGCAAACACAGAATGTATCAAAGTGATTACTTGATTTTCAGTATGTTTCCCTGTTGGTCTTCATGAGAGTAGTCAATTTATTTTTGCATTTGGATTTAAAAATAGGGTGGTTGTTTGGTGTAGGATTCCACAAGGGTATAATGAAAGTCCCTCATTCTTTCCTTAATACCCATGAACAATTTAGAAAATGTTAAACTGCCTTATGACACAGTACTGGTGCAGTACATTGAGGATTTCAGTATATTGATTATTTCAGGAAAAACAAAAGAGGGTTGTAAACTGGACGGAACTGTATTGTTACAAAAGGCATTTATTTGGGACATCAAATTGAGAAAGGAATAAAGGTGTCCAAAGAACACATTTTTGTGATTGGTGGTGACTCTCATCAGTGAATTCTAACTTTTCCTTGATTGTGAAGCCTCTGCAGAGACTTATGTACAATGATGCAACGTATCGGGTGTCATGGAATGATTAATCTTTGCAGGGTTTCCTAAAGCTGAGGTACTCTTTGTGTAGGGTTTCCTCTGTAGGAATGCCGACTATGAGAAGGATTTGTATCTATTTTGTCATAACAAAGATGGGTGAGCACTTTCAGCCCGATTCATGAAGGTACTTACATGTTCCACAGTTACGGGTGCGGAATCTCCGCTCATTCATGCAGAAGTATGCAAATTGAGGAACGTTAGAATAAATGGAGGTAGGAAGTAATTGAGACTACTGGAGCCTATCCTGTGATAGATTGCGAAGAGATATAAAATTAGAAACCTTAAAGGAAGACAAAAACAGAGAGTGAGGAGGAGGAAGCCTTCATAGACAAGCTCCTCAGCATAAGACCACCCCCATTACAATACAGCGGCTGCTACATGCAGCGCTACAGCCCTAGTGGCAACTGAGACCGGGACAGCAACTGAACTCCCTACAGAAGCTTGTGCACTCCCAGGTTATACAGAAACTTCTCTTTCACCTTCTGCTCAGACCTCTGCATCTTTAGCAGTAAGCACATCGCCTTTACCAGGTGCCGCAATCACTTCCACTGTTGAGGCACTTATTAGTACTTTACCGAGTCAACCTATTTCAAGTGTACCCCAGGACCCTTCACCAAAACCAGGAGTAATAGCACTAGGACCCTCGCAAGAAGAGAGTTTGGCTAGTACTGACACAGAAAGTCAGATGATTATTGCAAACCTACCAGTCAATTTTTCAAGTATTGGGCAAACTCAACAGTAACTTAATGCTTTTCAGCTAAAATTAGAATTTGAACAAATGATTAAGGGAAATTTAGGGACTTCCTATGACATTACATTGAGAGCAAATTACTATGCATGAGCAAGGAAGTATCGAAATTTGCAAGAGAGGCGTATATGAGAATTGTCAAAGTGTCTGGTAAATAACGCTGCACGTTATTCTGGACTCAGAGTCGGGAGAGAAGGTCCATGGTGTTTCGCTCTTTTCTGAGGAGGTTTTCCAGACTTCCAGTTTGTAAGGATTGTGTCGGAGTCCAATGGTAACCAGAAGTTGGTGCTCTATTAGCATTCCTTAGTAAAACAATGTTTATGATTGCAATGCTTTTAATCTAAAGTTGTGGTAGGAGACAAATATCCATTCCTCTGATGAACAGTTGTTGTTACTGGCAGTACAAAGCGAAACACTTTCTCTGGCGGGGTAAAAAGAGTAACATCTGAAGTGTCAATGTTAGTGACATGTAACTACCTAACTATTGAGAGCATATTTCATAGGCTTTTGTGACTAATGTTCCTTCTTTGGAATTTGCAATCAGCAAGCTTCAACTGGAGGTAAAAAAGCCCTGTGATACCATCAATATCTACCTGGGAGAGCATTCTTCAGTGTTCGTGCAAAGACTAAGCTGTGGTATGTATGTCTGTGCTCAATGTATTCCGCAAAATGCATAACTACCTTTTTAAAAGCTACCATTAAGATACGCCAAGTTCTTGATTGATAATATGTCCTTTTTGTGTAATTATTTTCACTTTTATCCATTTTTTTTTATTTGTATGCAAAATAATCCTTATTTTTTTACTGTTTTTAAACTTGTACTTTTTATGGTTGCAAACAAGTGGTAACCGAATAAAAGATTATGAAACTGAAACTGTATGTCTGTGCTATGAGTGATGAATATGCTGAGACCGCTTGTATTGTATGTTTTAAAGTTTGATAATTAATCTGAAATTCCAGCAGGGACAGGTTAAAACATTTAGACAAGACAACTCCATAATCCATAGAGGAGGCCCCAAAAATCAGAAAGCTAGGGAGGGTGATGCTAGTACTCCCTTCTGCTTTCAAAGGTGATCCAGGCACACATTTCACTTAGAAAAAGCATCAAACTATCAGCAAGGCCTAAGAGTCTAATACGTCTCTTCTTTTTTCCAGGTATCTTTCCCCGCTGTTCCCTACCCAACATCATTTTCCACACTCAATCACTCTAAATTCTGAGCCATAATGGCAAGTGGAATTAGAGCTATTGTGAGGTAGACCAGTTGATCATCGTTCTGACCCAGAGGAGCATCATCTCTGACAAGAATGGAGAAAGTGGCGGATGAATGAAGAATTGACTTAACCCAGAGAAAGAAGTTGCAGTAGAATGTTAGGATAATGATGGGCGAAAAGGAATTGAAGCTGCTAAAGCCGAGGGGATTGAGAACCCATGTTAGAGAATTGATTAAGAGCATTAGGCATTGGAATGAGACCAAGAAGTCTAGGGAGAGGTGGTCTAAGAAAAAAAGTGTTATGATAAAAAAAAGAGAGACTGCCAAGGAAAATTATGGAGAGGCTGAAGGAAAGGCAGTAAGAGAATACCCGTTAAGGGAAGTACAGGGAGGAGCATACGTACAAAAGAGATCTTTCCACTTCACAAATTCTCTTCCTAAGTTAAGGGAAAATCCTGATAAGGGGTACAAACATATGGATCAGATTGTGACCATTTCCAAAGTCTTGTGAGAGGATCTGGATGTGTTGTTTGAGGTGTCGGTCCCAGACGACCTGTGGGTGAATGCAAGAGGGCAGTTGAATGGCCGACTCAGGAGCCTCCTAGTATACAGGGAACAAACACTTCCTTGACACTGGTTAAAACCAAATACAAGGAAGTCATAAAACATTTAAAGATTAAGGTTTCCTAAAGAAATAAATTGGCATAACAGTTTTTGAACCGCTCAAGAACCTAGAGATATAAGGCATTCTTTGTTGGCAGAGTAAACTCCTTGACCGGATCCTGCAGGATGTGAAATATTGTAGTGACATGCTGGAAGCAAAATGAAAGGGGTTAAAAGAGAAATACGTGATACCGCAGGCTCAATTGGCATACAATGGATGAATGAAGGGACTTAATGTACCCTCACTGGGATTCGAAATTAACACCATTATTGGGATGCAAAGATTTTCTATGGCATGTGCGCAAAATGTTCCAGGAGGGGGTCTTTTTCAGCAACTCGTGATCCTGGAGCAGCAGCCTGCCTGGTTGTCTCAAAGTGGTTGCAGCGATTAGCATTCGCATTCAGTAAACCGAATGGATAGTGATAGGTTACTCACTAATTGTGATGGTCCCTCACTCAATTCAAATCCTCATGACCTGTACTCGCACATAGCATTTGACAAACAGCAGCTTAACCCACTATGAGAGAATCATTCTAGCAGCCAGAAATGTCTTCATCAGGAGATGTAACACACAAAACTCAGCTACTCTTTTGTCTACCCCAGAGGGAGATGATGAGGGAGATTTTGATCATGATAGTGTTAGTGTTACCACATTGTACACAAAACCAAGGCCCAACATACTGGATGTACCCTCCCTAAATCTGGCCGTACCCTTTGTGACGACAGGTTCTGTTTGAGAGACCGGCGGGGTATCTTACGATTCGCCTATGCGGTATGCACACTAAATGGGATTGCAGAATAATCCTACCTGTGCCATGTAACATCTGCACACGTAGCTGAACTGATTGCCCTTTCTAGAGCCTGTTGTACATTGGAAGGCTCACAAGTCAATGTTCATACTGATAACTGGTATGGGTTCGGTGTTGTGCACCATTTTGAGCAGTCGTAGTGGCAAGCGAGGTTTCACGACCATCGCGGGATCCCCCAATAGGAATGAACTCCATGACTCCAATCTGTTGGAAGATTTGCAATTGCCAGCAGAAATGACAGTGATTAAATGTGCTTCACACAAGAATGAGAATGATTTTGTCACCAGAGGCAATCGGTATGTGGACAAAATTGCCCTATACTGCGCTCTTGAGTCCAGCATCTTTCATATGGATGATCCAAGTAACGCAAAGGGAGAGACTCTTTCAAACATGCTGCTACTGTACATATTTTCAATGATCTAAGAGAATTGCAACATACGTGTCAGAAGTAGAGAAGGCTAAATGGGAAAAGCTGGGATATGGGAGAGATGCCAGTGACATTGTGATGTCTTTTGATGGGAGGCCTGGTCTCCATAACTCCATGTTGCCTGCTATGGTACTGCAAATGTGTGGCCCAACAAGTGGGAACAAACGGGATGGTGTCCACCTTTAAGTAGTATTGGTACCATCCCCATATCCGATCAATGTTAGAAAGTCTGTGTCAACTTTGTACTACTTTTCAGAAGCAAAACGAGGGAAAAAGGTTGTGGTGGCCAGGAGTCATGCTAGAAAGTCTAATGGTCTCTTAAGCCGTCTCCAATCAACTTTGTAGAGGTACATCCCGTCATTGTTTTTTCATTCTCATGATCGGTTAAGGCATACCCCCCAGGAGATGTCACAGTCTGACAGTCGCTAAACTATTGCTGTGGGAGTTAATACCTGAATTCAGGATGACAAATCATCTTGAATCAGATCAAGGAACCCACTTCAAAAACAAGATAATCTAGTTGCTGTGTACAGCATTTGGGATTGACCAGAGATTCCATTGTAGCTAGAGACCTGAGGGTTCAGGCTTCGTAGGGAGCTTGAATGGGACAATCAAAGCTAAATTGGCCAAGGCCTGTGCCTCCACATCACTTAAATTGCCTGACCCACCTCCTTTGGTGCTGATGGGCACTTGGCGTACTCCCTGTATGCAAACAGGATTGTCTCCTCACAATGTGTTGATGGGAAAAGCCATGTAAATCCCTTCCGTCCAGCAGATGCTCTTGTGAAAATCACAGATTACCTGGTTCTTGATTACAGCAAAGGGATTAGTGATGTGGTACGTTATCTATCCCACCAGGTTGATGCTGCTACTCCAGCTATCTGAGACTCCCCAGGGCATGATTTGCACCCAGGCAATCAGTATCACATAAAGAAACTTGATGGCAAGTCTTGTCTGGAGGAGTGATGCAGAAGTCCCTGTGAAGTGATCTAGGTCACCAACACTGCCATCAGTGCGCTGGTCTGCTGAACTGGATATACACTTCTCATACCAGGAGGGTAAGACAAGAAGTGGAAGAAGTGGAGCCAACAGCCACTAATTCATCTAGTTTCCTTAGATTTGAAGTTTCTGAGGCTTCTGAAGAAAAAGAAGACCAGTCTGAGGGGTCACAGGCATTATCAGTAGAGCATTCACAGGAACTAGAACCAGGTGAAAGTGTCATCATCCTAGCAGCAACACAAACACAAGGAGATGATGGACGGAGAGCTGAAACCTTTCAGACACTCACCCCCAGTCACAGATCTGGGTTGACTGCATCATCATTCTTTAGCTCACTTCGCCACCTCAGTACAGACCCAGCTATATGCAAATCAGTCTTGACCCTGTGCCTCATGGAACAGTCCAGCCCAAATTGCCAAGCCAGGTCTTCCCCGAACCGTAAACAAGCATCCTGGGACTGGTTTCTGTGTAACACCCTTCATCAGCCAGGCTAGCTTGAATCCAGTGGCGAAATGAGCAAGGGACCCACGTATGAACATATCATGGAAACTTAGGTCAATCAAAGCAAACACAAGGAGATGATGGACAGAGCGCTGAAACATTTCAGACACTCACCCCCTCTCACAGATCTGGGTTGAATCAATCATCATTCTTTAGCTCACTTTGCCACCTAAGTTAAAACCCAGCTATATGCAAATCAGTCTTGACCCTGTGCCTCATGGAACAGTCCAGCCCAAATTGCCAAGCCAGGTCTTCCCCGAACCGTAAACAAGCATCCTGGGACTGGTTTCTGTGTAACACCCTTCATCAGCCAGGCTAGCTTGAATCCAGTGGCGAAATGAGCAAGGGACCCACGTATGAACATATCATGGAAACTTAGGTCAATCAAAGCAAACACAAGGAGATGATGGACAGAGCGCTGAAACATTTCAGACACTCACCCCCTCTCACAGATCTGGGTTGAATCAATCATCATTCTTTAGCTCACTTTGCCACCTAAGTTAAAACCCAGCTATATGCAAATCAGTCTTGACCCTGAGCCTCATGGGAACAGTCGTGCCCAAACAGCCAAGCCAGGTGTTCCCTGAAACGGAAACAAGAATCCTGGGACTAGTTTAGTGTAACACCCTTCATCAGCCAGGTTAGCTTGAATCCAGTGGCAAAGTGAGCAAGGGACTCACGTCTGGGCATACCCTGCCAACTTAGGGCAATCAAAGCAAACACAAGGAGATGATGGATGGAGCGCTGAAACTTTTCAGAAACTCACCCCCAGTCACAGATCTGGGTTGAATCCATCATCATTCTTTAGCTCACGTCGCCACCTCAGTTCAGACCCAGGCATGCGCAAATCAGTCTTGACCCTGTGCCTCATGGGAACAGTCCAGCCCGAACTGCCAAGCCAGGTCGTCCCTGAACTGGAAACAAGCATCTTGGGACTGGTCTCTATGTAAAACCCTTCATCAGTCAGGCTAGCTTGAATCCATTGGCAAAGTGAGCAAGGGACCCACGTCTGGGCATACCCTGCCAACTTAGGACAATCAAGGGAAACACAAGGAGATGATGGATGGAGCGCTGAAACTTTTCAGACACTCACCCCCAGTCTTAGATCTGGATTGAACTCATCATCATTCTTTAGCTCACTTTGCCACTTCAGTTCAGACCCAGCTATATGCAAATCACCCTTGATCCTGTGCACCATGGGAACAGTCCAGCCTGAACTGCCAAGCCAGGTCTTCCCTGAACCGGAAACAAGCATACTGGGACCAGTTTCTTGGTAACAGCCTTCATCAGCCAGGCTAGTTTGTATCCAGTGGCGAAGAGAGCAAGGGACCCACGTCTGGGCATACCATTCCAACTTGGGGTAATCAAAGCAAACACAAGGAGATGATGGAGGGAGCGCTGAAACTTTTCAGACACTCACCCCCAGTCACAGATCTGGGCTGAAACCATCATCATTCTTTAGCTCACTTCGCCACCTCAGTTCAGACCCAGCTATATGCAAATCAGTCTTGACCCTATGTCTCATGGGAACAGTCCAGCCTGAACTTCCAATCCAGGTCTTCCCTTAACCGAAAACAAGCATCCTGGGACTGGTTTCTGTGTAACACCCTTCATCAGCCAGGTTAGCTTGAATCCAGTGGCAAAGTGAGCAAGGGACCCACGTCTGGGCATACCCTGCTAACAAAGGGCAATCAAAGCAAACACAAGGAGATGATGGATGGAGCACTGAAACTTTTCAGACACTCGCCCTCAGTCACAGATCTGGATTGAATCCATCATCATTCTTTGGCTCACTTAGCCACCTCAGTTCAGAACTAGGTACATGCAAATCAGTATTAAACCTGTGCCTCATGGGAACAGTCCAGCCCGAACTGCCAAGCCAGGTCTTCCCTGAACCAGAAACAAGCAACCTGGGACCGGTTTCTGTGCATTACCCTTCATGAGCCAGGCTAGCTTGAATGCAGTGGCAAAGTGAGCAAGGGACCCACGTGTGGGCATACCCTAACATCTTAGAGCAATCAAAGCAAACACCAGGAGATGATGGACGGAGCGCTGAAACTTTTCAGACACTCACCCCCAGTCACAGATCTGGGTTGAATCCATCATCATTCTTTAGCTCACTTCGCCACCTCAGTTCAGACCCAGCTATATGCAAATCAGTCTTGACCCTATGCCTCATGGGAACAGTCCAGCCCAAACAGCCAAGCCAGGTCGTCCCTGAACTGGAAACAAGCATCCTGGGACCGGTTTCTGGGTAACACCATTCATCAGTCAGGCTAGCTTGAATGCAGTGACAAAGTGAGCAAGGTACCCACGTCTGGGCATACCCTGCCAACTTAGGGCAATCAAAGCAAACACATGGGGATGATGGACGGAGCGCTGAAACATTTCAGACACTCACCCCCAGTCACTGATCTGGGTTGAACCCATAATCATTCTTTAGCTCACTTCGCCACTTCAGTTCAGACCCAGCTATTTGCAAATCAGTCTTGACACTGTGCCTCATGGGAACAGGCCAGCCCGAACTGCCAAGCCAGGTCTTCCCTGAAATGGAAACAAGCATCCTGGGACCGGTTTCTGGGTAACAGCCTTCATCAGCCAGGCTAGCTTGAATCCAGTAGCGAAATGAGCAAGGGACCCACGTGTGAGCATACCATGCAAACTTAGGTCAATCAAAGCAAACACAAGGATATGAAGGACAGAGCGCTGAAAATTTTCAGACACTTACCCCCTCTCACAGATCTGGGTTGAATCCATCATCATTCTTTAGCTCACTTCGCCACCTCAGTTCAGTCCCAGCTATATGCAAATCAGTCTTGACCCTGTGCCCCATGGAAACAGTCTAGCCCGAACTGCCTAACCAGGTCGTCCCTGAACTGGAAACAAGCATCTTGGGACCGGTTTCTATGTAACACCCTCTATCAGTCAGGCTAGCTTGAATCCAGTGGCAAAGTGAGCAAAGAAGCCACGTCTGGGTATACGCTGCCAACTTAGGGCAATCAATGCAAACACAAGGAGATGATGGACGGAGCGCTGAAACTTTCAGAACCTCACCCCCTGTCACAGATCTATGTTGAATCCATAATTATTCTTTAGCTCACTTCGCCACCTGAGTTCAGACCCAGCTATATGCAAATCAGTCTTGACCATGTGCCTCATGGGAACAGTCCAGCCTGAACTGCCAAGCCAGGTCTTTCCTGAACCGGAAACAAGCATTCTGGGACCAGTTTCTGGGTAACACCCTTCATCAGCCAGGTTACCTTGAATCCATTGGCAAAGTGAGCTAGGGACCCACGTCTGGGCATACCCTGCCAAATTAGAACCATCAAGGGAAACACAAGGAGATGATGGACGGAGCGCTGAAACTTTTCGGACACTCACCCCCAATCTTAGATCTGGATTAAATCCTTCATCATTCTTTAGCTCACTTCGCCACTTCAGTTCAGACCCAGCTATATGCAAATCAGTCTTGACCCTGTGCCTCATGGGAACAGTCCAGCCCGAACTGCCAAGCCAGGTCTTCCCTGAACCGAAAACAAGCACCCTGGGACCAGTTTCTTGATAACAGCCTAGCTTGTATCCAGTGGCGAAGACAGCAAGAGAACCACGTCTGGGCATACCATGCCGACGTAGGGCAATCAAAGCAAACACAAGGAGATGATGGACGGAGCGCTGAAACTTTTCAGACATTCACCCCAGTCACAGATCTGTGTTGAATCCATCATCATTCTTTAGCTCACTTCCCAAACTCAGTTCGGACCCAGGGAACAGTCCAACCTGAACTTCCAATCCAGGTCTTCCCTGAACCAGAAACAAGCATCCTGGGACCAGTTTCTGGGTATCACCCTTCATCAGCCAGGCTAGCTTGAATCCAGTGGCAAAGTGAGCAAGGGACCCACGTCTGGGCATACCTTGCCACCTTAGGGCAATCAAACAAACACAACGAGATGATGGACGGAGCGCTGAAATGATTAAGACACTCACCCCGCTCACAGATCTGGGTTGAATCCATCATTATTCTTTAGCTCACTTCGCCACCTCAGTTCAGACCCAGCTATATGCAAATCAGTCTTGACCCTGTGCCTCATAGGAACAGTTCAGCCCAAACTGCCAAGCCAGTTCATCCCTGAACTGGAAACAAGCAAACTTTTCAGACACTCACCCCCAGTCATAGATCTGGGTTGAATCCATAATTATTCTTTAGCTCACTTCGCCACCTGAGTTCAGACCCAGCTATATGCAAAGCAGTCTTGACCCTGTGCCTCATGGGAACAGTCCAGCCTGAACTGCCAAGCCAGGTCTTCCCTGAACCGGAAACAAGCATCCTAGGGCCGGTTTCAGGGTAACATCCTTTATCAGCCAGGCTAGCTTGAATCCAGTGGCAAAATGAGCAAGGTACCCACGTCTGGGCGTACCCTGCCAACTTAGGGCAATCAAAGCAAACACAAGGAGATGATGGATGGAGCGCTGAAACCTTAAAGACACTCACCCCCAGTCACAGATCTGGGTTGAATCCATCATCATTCTTTAGCTCAATTCGCCACCTCAGTTCAGAACCAGTTATATGCAAATCAGTCTTACCCCTGTGCCTCATGGGAACAGTCCGGCCCAAACTGCCAAGCCAGGTCTTCCCTGAACCAGAAACAAGCATCCTGGGACCTTTTTCTGTGTAACACCCTTCATCAGCCAGGCTAGCTTGAATGTAGTGGCAAAGTGAGCAAGGGACCCACGTGTGGGCATACCCTAACATGTTAGGGCAATCAAAGCAAACACAAGTAGATGATGGACGGAGCGCTGAAACTTTTCAGACACTCACCCCCAGTCATAGATCTGGGTTGAATTCATAATTATTCTTTAGCTCACTTCGCCACCTAAGTTCAGACCCAGCTATATGCAAAGCAGTCTTGACCCTGTGCCTCATGGGAACAGTCCAGCCTGAACTGCCAAGCCAGGTCTTCCCTGATCCAGAATTAAGCATCCTAGGACCGGTTTCAGGGTAACAGCCGTCATCAGCCAGGCTAGCTTGAATCCAGTGGCGAAGTGAGCAAGGTACCCACATCTTGGCATACCATTCCAACTTAGGGCAATCAAAGCAAACACAAAGAGATGATGGTCGGAGCGCTGAAACCTTTGCGACACTCACCCCCAGTCACAGATCTGTGTTGAATGAATCATCATTCTTTAGCTCACTTCGCCACCTCAGTTCAGACCCAGCTATATGCAAATCAGTCTTCACCCTGTGCCTCATGGGAACAGTGCAGCCTGAATTTCCAATCCGCGTCTTCCCTGAACCAGAAACAAGCATTCTGGGACCAGTTTCTGGGTAACACCCTTCATCAGCCAGGCTAGCTTGAATCCAGTGGCAAAGTGAGCAAGGGACCCACGTCTGGGCATACCATGCCAACTTAGGGCAATCAAAGCAAACACAAGGAGATGATGGACGGAGCCCTGAAACTTTTCAGACACTCACCCCAGTCACAGATCTGGGTTCAATCCATCATCATTCTTTAGCTCACTTCGCCACCTCAGTTTTGACCCAGCTATATGCAAATCAGTCTTGACCCTGTGCCTCATGGGAACAGTCCAGCCCGAACTACTAGGCCAGGTCTTCCCTGAACTGGGAACAAGAATCCTGGGACCGGTTTCTGTGTAACACCCTTCATCAGCCAGGCTAGCTTGAATCCAGTGGCAAAGTGAGCAAGGGACCCACGTCAGGGCATACCCTGCCAACTTAGGGCAATCAAAGCAAACACAAGGAGATGATGGATGGAGCGCTGAAACTTTTCAGACACTCACCCCAGTCAAAGATCTGGGTTCAATCCATCATAATACTTTATCTCACTTTGCCACCTCAGTTCAAAACCAGCTATATGCAAATCCATCTTAACCTTGTGCTTCATGGGAACAGTCCAGCCCGAACTGCCAAGCCAGGTCTTCCCTGAACCAGAAACAAGCATCCTGGGACCGGTTTCTGTGTAACACCCTTCATCAGCCAGGCTAGCGTGAATGCAGTGGGAAAGTGAGCAAGGGACCCACGTGTGGGCATACCCTGCCAACTTAGGGCAATCAAGGCAAACACAAGTAGATGATGGATGGAGCGCTGAAACTTTTCAGACACTCACCCCAGTCACAGATCTAGATTGAATCCATCATCATTCTTTAGCTCATTTCTCCGCCTCAGCTCAGAGCCAGCTATGTTAAATCAGTCTTAACCCTGTGCCTCATGGGAACAGTCCAGCCTGAACTGCCAAGCGAGGTCTTCCCTGAACCAGAAACAAGCATCCTGGGACTAGTTTCTTGGTAACACCCTTCATCAGCCAGGCTAGCTTGAATCCAGTGGCAAAGTGAGCAAGGGACCTACATCTGGGCATACCTTGCCAACTTAGGGCAATCAAAGCAAACACAAGGAGATGATGGACGGAGCGCTGAAAATTTTCAGACACTCAACCCCAGTCACAGATCTGGGTTGAATCCCTCATCATTCTTTAGCTCACTTCGCCACCTCAGTTTCGACCCAGCTATATGCAAATCAGTCTTGACCCTGTGCCTCATGGGAACAGTCCAACCCGAACTACTAGGCCTGGTCTTCCCTGAACTGGGAACAAGAATCCTGGGACCGGTTTCTGTGTAACACCCTTCATTAGCCAGGCTAGCTTGAATCCAGTGGCAAAGTGAGCAAGGGACCCACGTTCGGGCATACCCTGCCAACTTAGGGCAATCAAAGCAAACACAAGGAGATGATGGATGGAGCGCTGAAACTTTTCAGACACTCACCCCAGTCACATATCTGGGTTGAATCCATCATAATTCTTAATCTCACTTCGCCACTTCAGTTCAGAACCAGCTATATGCAAATCCGTCTTAACCCTGTGCCTCATGGGACAGTCCAGCCCAAACTGCCAAGCCAGGTCTTCCCTGAACCAGAAACAAGCATCCTGGGACCGGTTTCTGTGTAACACACTTCATCAGCTAGGCTAGCTTGAATGCAGTGGCAAAGTGAGCAAGGGACCCACGTGTGGGCATGCCAATTTAGGGCAATCAAGACAAACACAAGGAGATGATGGATGGAGCGCTGAAACTTTTCAGACACTCACCCCAGTCACAGATCTAGGTTGAATCCATCATCATTCTTTAGCTCATTTCGCCGCCTCAGTTCAGAGCCAGCTATATTAAATCAGTCTTGACCCTGTGCCTCATGGGAACAGTCCAGCCCGAACTGCCAAGACTGTCTTCCCTGAATCAGAAACAAGCATCCTAGCAGCAACTGTGTTACCAAATACAGGACTGCAAGTATACATTCACCGAGACAGTGAAAATTCATTAAAAGTTGAAAAAAAAACTGCCAAAGTCTGGACTGCAATTGTCAGAGGGTAATACGGTTCAGGGAAGTTCCACTTTTAAGAGTGAATCAGCTTCCTGAGTGCTGGAAGTCTTAAGCACATACAAAGATCATGGTTTGAATGAAGAAGACCAGATGAAGACTACAACAGCCTGTCTTACTTCGCCTATCAGATATTACAGAATCTCCCACTCGGTGGCTCAAACACGGCGAAGCAGGAGACATTAAACACAACAGCACCTAGAAAAGGGTTTTATTTTATGAAATGCAAAGACTCTCTTTTTAGAATATGGCTTGGGGTTTTTATTTATGCAATGCTGTCTAACAGAAAGGCTTTCCCAGATGCCAAAATGAATCACATTCAAATACACACACACATATATATATATATATATATATATATATATATATATATATATATATATATATATATATATATATATATATATATATATATATATATATATTGTATATGCATGCAATAATAACACACTTTGTAAATGCAACAGTTAAATGCATGAATAATACTAATGAATAAACAAGCAGCAAATAATATGAGATAAGACTCAATGAAATATTATGGGACATCCTGCAAGAGATAAGAAAGATATACATACACTAAATACTTCAAACGATTACTTTGGATGTGCACTCTGAGTCATTTACACATCACAAAGAAAACACCTCAAACAATCAAAGTCACTGGCCACACATCACAATGGCAATAATCAAAACTCAAGCACCTCAAATGGCCACAGCCACTGGAACCACACACCACAATGGCTCTAGTCAGAAACAAATCACCGCACCCGATTGTTCACTCGACATTCCTGCCAATTCAAGCTGGGGAAGCCCGTACACAGCTTGCATGGATTCTCAACCAGGACTCAGGTTCTGTTTGTCTTACAGCAGTACGTCTATTCTGTAAGTGAGCTCCCAACTCAGCTGTCAACAAACCTCAGCTTTATAGTTTCAAAACACACACTAGAAGGTTTGAGAGTCTTCCTCCCCGCACAAGAAAAATTACCAGGACTGGCCAGCTTCCAAGCAAGCATTCCATGGAAGGAAGGAGTTCCCATGTCCCCTATCCATTCTCGTAAATGTTCCAGCCTTTATCTTAACAAAGCTCAGGAAAGCCTTCCAGAGTACATTGAACAATCTCTCACAAAAGCAATCCTTGAACGTGATTAACCCAAACAACTTGCAAGCGTGTCTGTGCGCACAGAAAAATCTCAAGCCAGGCAGAGTCAGAAATCAGGATGACATGAGGCCATGTCAAAGCCAATAGTAAGAAATTAATAATTGTACAACACAGTGCACATTTGTGCACCACTGCATATAGCATCACATACTCCATCTCTCAATGTACAACACAGTACACATGTGTGCACCACTGCTCATGACACTGCACTTCAATACCAAAAAGTAAATTTCACACCTCTCTCTCTCTCTCTCTCTCTCTCTCTCTCTCTCTCTCTCTCTCTCATGGTTTCAAATGCACATCCCTCACGTTCTGTTCTTGGCAAGGCTGTCCTACTCCTTGACAGCTCCCACTAAAAGACTGCAAGATTACAAGTAAGAAACCTTTAAGAGAAACAAGGCATTGGCAGGACGTCGTACATTCAGGCTAGGATAAAATAACACACCAAAGTAACACACCAGTATTATCCAACTACCGTCCCATCTCCCTTCTCCCTTATTTGGCTAAGGTTCTTGAGCGGCACATCACTAAAATCCTGAGTACCTTTGTTGAGGCCAGTGGGTTCCTTGCCCCCTCTCATGCTGGTTTCCGCCCCCTTCATTCCACCGAGAAGGTGGTGGTATCCGTTATGGACACACTCAGGGAGGGGCTAGATTCCAACCTCCCACAGGCGCTGATTCTCCTCGATCTCTCTGCCGCCTTCGACACGGTTGATCATGCCATCCTTCTTTCCCGTGTCGAGGCGGCAGGTATCGGGGGTTCCGCCCTGACTTGGGTTAAGTCGTTTCTTAATGATCGTGCCCAGGCCGTCCATCTGGCGGACTTCTCCTCATCAGCCCACAAAGTAAAATGTGGTGTTCCCCAGGGCTCTTCTCTTTTCCCTCTTCTTTTCAACTTGTATATTTTCCCACTTATTTTTGCGTTACAACAGATGTAGGTCACAGTGTTTAATTACGCTGATGACCTCCAGCTTATTTTTAATTTATCCAATTCTTCTTCCTCTATCTCCAACTTCCAGTCAGTGATGGTATTCATCAGGGATTGGATGAACTCTAATCATTTGAAACTCAACCCTGACAAGACCGAGCTGGTCCTGACTGGTGGCAAACTCAACCCTTGGTCCTCTGTTTTTTGGCCCCCCTTACTCGGTTCTGCTCCTCTCCCTTCTTCCTCTGTTAAAACCCTGGGGATTACTTTGAATCAGCACCTCACTCTTCATTCACATGTGAGCACGGTGGTTTCAGCTTGTTTCTTTATCCTGCGCACCATTTGCAAAATTTCACGTTTTTTCACACTCCCAGCCCTCAAACTTATTCTTATGGCGATGGTACTCTCACGCTTAGACTACGGCAATGCATTATTTAATGGCATTCCCATCTATGCCCTGCGCCGACTCCAGCTGGTGCAGAACCAAGCTGCCCGCTTGGTTTTTAGCTTACCCAGATCTCAGCACATCACCCCTGTCCTCTGCTCCCTTCATTGGCTCCCCATTAAAGAGCGTGCATTGTTTAAACTTGGTTGCCTTACCTTTCAGGCTCTTGCTGGGACAGCTCCGGCTTTTATTAAATCCCATATCCACCCGTACATTCCTAGCAGACACTTGCGTTCTTCCACCCTCTCTCTTCTGGTTGTCCCTCGCTTTAGGAAGAAGAGGACGGGAGGATGTAAGTTTGCTGTTTTTGCCCCGTCCTTTTGGAACTCCTGACCTCTTCCTATTCGCTCCTCGGTATCCTACATGGAGTTCCGGGGGAAGCTGAAAACTTTTCTATTTCAACAAGCCTTTTCAACCGAAGTCATTTCTGAGCTCGTAACTTGAAATTGAATTGACCCCACAGCGCCATGAAACCGTTTGGTATACGCGCGCTCTACAAATACTTTAAATTCAAATTCAAAGTCAATTAAAATAATGGTAGTCAAAGGTCATCATGTGGTGTCAGACCACAAGAGTGCCTCTAGTACCACACAACCCGAAAGAGACTACTGACGACTAGAAAAAGGATAGAGACAATTAGGGAAGTTATCCAATTAAAATAACCAAAGCTGGTTGATAAATCTGACACTGTGGGTGAGAGTGTTGACGTGACTATTCCAAAACAACCAAAGAGTGAGAGAAAGGTGAATCAAAGGTATTCTAGCCCAGAATTGACTTACTTTGGCAAAACCAACTTTGAGTCTGATGATTGCCTGACCGACATTGATTCACCTCTCTGAGGCAAAGGTAGTTCTACTAAGAGCTCATTCACACTAATCCCAAACAAATGTTGAAATGGAGGTTGAGAGAGTTAGGGTAAAGGACAGTCGATGTTAGAGCCTTAAGCCATTAGCTGACAGAGAATAAAAACCTGTGTAGGTTCTGAGAAAGGATAGTAATGTAGGGTAGAGATTAGAGGACTAATTGCTTAATTCTGAAATTACAATCTTTCCTTGATCAGATTAAAGGAAACATGGCACAGCAACACTACAAATGTTTTACTTGTAGTTTAGGCAGTTACCATTTCTGTCTCTATGCTAGGATGGCTGTTGGATGTCTATCTGCTGGGTGGTCATGCCCCTAATACCCCTGTCAATGCTAAAAATGGCTTGATGTCAGTAACCCAGTAGAGGAAACTGAAGTTGCACATGTTCTATAACATGAGCAAATTCATAGATATAATGTCTATTTTCAGATGCTAGTTGAGTATGTGAAGGTTATGCATGCAGAAAACTGTTATGGGTGCTCCTACCTTCCAGCCTCTGCGGCTGAAGGGGTGGCATATTTTTATTTACCTTTATCATACTCCTTTTACTGTCCGTTTTCCTAAACAGCAGAACTAGATTAAGATGTTTTATTCTGATTATGACAAACCTTTAGAAGATGTATGAATTGTGACTGATGCAGATATGTATTTGTAGGCTACTAAACATATTTATCATTCTTACAAAGCTTTTAAATCAAGGGATCAGTGTGAGAAATTGATGAAATTCTTCACTCCTGTAACTAACATGAGCGTTAGTAACAAAAGCACTCATGACATAACCTGTTAGTCAAGATGAGAGGGTAGTCATAGATTAATTGAATGAGAGAATAAGACTAGACAAAGAGAAGGGGTAAAAGAAAACTAGCACAGAACATATTGTTGGAAAGGGCAAGGAGATATTTAAAGAACCACCACCAAAGACTGAACATTGACATTGCCAAGAAGGGATCCTTATGTATGCTAAGGAATCCAGAAGAAATTGAGACAATTGAGAAATTGTGGTGGAGCGAATGTGAGCATAATTACTTAGGGCCATATTTAGAGTTTGGTGGATAGGTTACTCCGTCACAAATGTGATGGATGTCCCTTCCACCTTATTACTAGTGTCATAGGATATAATGGACTGGTGATACGGCGGACAGAATATCAGTCATGTCTGTGACAGAGTAACCCGGTCCACCAAACTCTAAATCAGGCCCAATTCGGTAGGAACTTTGCTGAATTAGAGGTAAGTATTAAGGACATCTAATATGTGTGGCAAGTCAGCATATTTCCAGTTACCAGTCACTTGGGCAATTAGTTGTTATACAGCTACAGAGAGTTTCTCTCTGAATTCTATCACACTAACAAGTTAGATTTTCGCCTTGATCTCTACATAGAACGAAGTAAGCTAAGTTCAAGCATATCCTCAGTGATATCTTTGGAGCACTCATACTGTCAATCGGAGTTGCAATGAACAATGGTAAGATTAGAATGCAATCCACTTTATTAGATCGGCTTGCTACTAACACTGCAAGAGCCTTAACAGTTATAAATAAGGAATTGCTTGCTGTGAGAGCTATGATTATTCAAAACTGTCTTGCATTGCATTTGCTCTTCACAAAGGAAGGTAGAGTTTGCAAAGTCATTCATGCTAGGGAGGGTTGCACCTACATCCTGAGAATAGATAACCAGCTTGATAGTTATATTACTAACATTACAAATATTAAGAACAAACTAATTGACTTTTTAGAAACAGGTGCATGAGAAGGAAGTCGTTCTGTATTTGGATCTATTGGGAAAGGTTTTGCTAAGATAGGAGAGTATTTTGGTAGTATAGGCAGAAGAATGCTGAAAATGCCATACTGTTTTGGTATTGCCTGTGTCTTTATTTTCTAGCCCAGAATTGACTTACTTTGGCAAAACCAACTTTGAGTCTGATGATTGCCTGACCGACATTGATTCACCTCTCTGAGGCAAAGGTAGTTCTACTAAGAGCTCATTCACACTAATCCCAAACAAATGTTGAAATGAAGGTTGAGAGAGTTAGGGTAAAGGACAGTCGATGTTAGAGCCTTAAGCCATTAGCTGACAGAGAATAAAAACCTGTGTAGGTTCTGAGAAAGGATAGTAATGTAGGGTAGAGATTAGAGGACTAATTGCTTCATTCTGAAATTACAATCTTTCCTTGATCAGATTAAAGGAAACATGGCACAGCAACACTGCAAATGTTTTACTTGTAGTTTAGGCAGTTACCATTTCTGTCTCTATGCTAGGATGGCTGTTGGATGTCTATCTGCTGGGTGGTCATGCCCCTAATACCCCTGTCAATGCTAAAAATGGCTTGATGTCAGTAACCCAGTAGAGGAAAATGAAGTTGCACATGTTCTATAACATGAGCAAATTCATAGATATAATGTCTATTTTCAGATGCTAGTTGAGTATGTGAAGGTTATGCATGCAGAAAACTGTTATGGGTGCTCCTACCTTCCAGCCTCTGCGGCTGAAGGGGTGGCATATTTTTATTTACCTTTATCATACTCCTTTTACTGTCCGTTTTCCTAAACAGCAGAACTAGATTAAGATGTTTTATTCTGATTATGACAAACCTTTAGAAGATGTATGAATTGTGACTGATGCAGATATGTATTTGTAGGCTACTAAACATATTTATCATTCTTACAAAGCTTTTAAATCAAGGGATCAGTGTGAGAAATTGATGAAATTCTTCACTCCTGTAACTAACATGAGCGTTAGTAACAAAAGCACTCATGACATAACCTGTTAGTCAAGATGAGAGGGTAGTCATAGATTAATTGAATGAGAGAATAAGACTAGACAAAGAGAAGGGGTAAAAGAAAACTAGCACAGAACATATTGTTGGAAAGGGCAAGGAGATATTTAAAGAACCACCACCAAAGACTGAACATTGACATTGCCAAGAAGGGATCCTTATGTATGCTAAGGAATCCAGAAGAAATTGAGACAATTGAGAAATTGTGGTGGAGCGAATGTGAGCATAATTACTTAGGGCCATATTTAGAGTTTGGTGGATAGGTTACTCCGTCACAAATGTGATGGATGTCCCTTCCACCTTATTACTAGTGTCATAGGATATAATGGACTGGTGATACGGCGGACAGAATATCAGTCATGTCTGTGACAGAGTAACCCGGTCCACCAAACTCTAAATCAGGCCCAATTCGGTAGGAACTTTGCTGAATTAGAGGTAAGTATTAAGGACATCTAATATGTGTGGCAAGTCAGCATATTTCCAGTTACCAGTCACTTGGGCAATTAGTTGTTATACAGCTACAGAGAGTTTCTCTCTGAATTCTATCACACTAACAAGTTAGATTTTCGCCTTGATCTCTACATAGAACGAAGTAAGCTAAGTTCAAGCATATCCTCAGTGATATCTTTGGAGCACTCATACTGTCAATCGGAGTTGCAATGAACAATGGTAAGATTAGAATGCAATCCACTTTATTAGATCGGCTTGCTACTAACACTGCAAGAGCCTTAACAGTTATAAATAAGGAATTGCTTGCTGTGAGAGCTATGATTATTCAAAACTGTCTTGCATTGCATTTGCTCTTCACAAAGGAAGGTAGAGTTTGCAAAGTCATTCATGCTAGGGAGGGTTGCACCTACATCCTGAGAATAGATAACCAGCTTGATAGTTATATTACTAACATTACAAATATTAAGAACAAACTAATTGACTTTTTAGAAACAGGTGCATGAGAAGGAAGTCGTTCTGTATTTGGATCTATTGGGAAAGGTTTTGCTAAGATAGGAGAGTATTTTGGTAGTATAGGCAGAAGAATGCTGAAAATGCCATACTGTTTTGGTATTGCCTGTGTCTTTATTTTCTAGCCCAGAATTGACTTACTTTGGCAAAACCAACTTTGAGTCTGATGATTGCCTGACCGACATTGATTCACCTCTCTGAGGCAAAGGTAGTTCTACTAAGAGCTCATTCACACTAATCCCAAACAAATGTTGAAATGAAGGTTGAGAGAGTTAGGGTAAAGGACAGTCGATGTTAGAGCCTTAAGCCATTAGCTGGCAGAGAATAAAAACCTGTGTAGGTTCTGAGAAAGGATAGTAATGTAGGGTAGAGATTAGAGGACTAATTGCTTCATTCTGAAATTACAATCTTTCCTTGATCAGATTAAAGGAAACATGGCACAGCAACACTGCAAATGTTTTACTTGTAGTTTAGGCAGTTACCATTTCTGTCTCTATGCTAGGATGGCTGTTGGATGTCTATCTGCTGGGTGGTCATGCCCCTAATACCCCTGTCAATGCTAAAAATGGCTTGATGTCAGTAACCCAGTAGAGGAACATGAAGTTGCACATGTTCTATAACATGAGCAAATTCATAGATATAATGTCTATTTTCAGATGCTAGTTGAGTATGTGAAGGTTATGCATGCAGAAAACTGTTATGGGTGCTCCTACCTTCCAGCCTCTGCGGCTGAAGGGGTGGCATATTTTTATTTACCTTTATCATACTCCTTTTACTGTCCGTTTTCCTAAACAGCAGAACTAGATTAAGATGTTTTATTCTGATTATGACAAACCTTTAGAAGATGAATGACTTGTGACTGATGCAGATATGTATTTGTAGGCTACTAAACATATTTATCATTCTTACAAAGCTTTTAAATCAAGGGATCAGTGTGAGAAATTGATGAAATTCTTCACTCCTGTAACTAACATGAGCGTTAGTAACAAAAGCACTCATGACATAACCTGTTAGTCAAGATGAGAGGGTAGTCATAGATTAATTGAATGAGAGAATAAGACTAGACAAAGAGAAGGGGTAAAAGAAAACTAGCACAGAACATATTGTTGGAAAGGGCAAGGAGATATTTAAAGAACCACCACCAAAGACTGAACATTGACATTGCCAAGAAGGGATCCTTATGTATGCTAAGGAATCCAGAAGAAATTGAGACAATTGAGAAATTGTGGTGGAGCGAATGTGAGCATAATTACTTAGGGCCATATTTAGAGTTTGGTGGATAGGTTACTCCGTCACAAATGTGATGGATGTCCCTTCCACCTTATTACTAGTGTCATAGGATATAATGGACTGGTGATACGGCGGACAGAATATCAGTCATGTCTGTGACAGAGTAACCCGGGCCACCAAACTCTAAATCAGGCCCAATTCGGTAGGAACTTTGCTGAATTAGAGGTAAGTATTAAGGACATCTAATATGTGTGGCAAGTCAGCATATTTCCAGTTACCAGTCACTTGGGCAATTAGTTGTTATACAGCTACAGAGAGTTTCTCTCTGAATTCTATCACACTAACAAGTTAGATTTTCGCCTTGATCTCTACATAGAACGAAGTAAGCTAAGTTCAAGCATATCCTCAGTGATATCTTTGGAGCACTCATACTGTCAATCGGAGTTGCAATGAACAATGGTAAGATTAGAATGCAATCCACTTTATTAGATCGGCTTGCTACTAACACTGCAAGAGCCTTAACAGTTATAAATAAGGAATTGCTTGCTGTGAGAGCTATGATTATTCAAAACTGTCTTGCATTGCATTTGCTCTTCACAAAGGAAGGTAGAGTTTGCAAAGTCATTCATGCTAGGGAGGGTTGCACCTACATCCTGAGAATAGATAACCAGCTTGATAGTTATATTACTAACATTACAAATATTAAGAACAAACTAATTGATATTTAGAAACAGGTGCATGAGAAGGAAGTCGTTCTGTATTTGGATCTATTGGGAAAGGTTTTGCTAAGATAGGAGAGTATTTTGGTAGTATAGGCAGAAGAATGCTGAAAATACCATACTGTTTTGGTATTGCCTGTGTCTTTATTTTCCTAGAAGTTCGCAAACAAATTCCATCAAGCAATGGTATGGATTGTGGGTATAAGCAGTAGTCAGCAACGAGAGGAAGAAAAAGTAAGAGACCTGATGTAAAGGATGAAGAGGTGCAAAAGCGATCTTTATGACACCTTGAAAGAAGAGAGTCTAAAAAAAAAATGGATGCATGACATAACCTGTAGAATTAGTTAATTTTAACCCTTTCCATGCAGCCGCGATTCCCCTGGTGTGCTGTAAACAACACGAACAGGGGCGGGCCGTGACGAACCCCAGCCGTCATCAGCACACGAGCACCGTAGTGCATGACGGCTGGGGTTCGTCATCAGCATGGAAGGGGTTAAATACATTAGAACTGAGTTTACACTAACATAAACTGTGTTTACACTGTCCTCCGTCTCTATTTTCTGTCACAATGCACCACATGATGATTAGTATAGTTGCTTCTTGTCCTAAATAAAGAATTGCAAGTTTTACACTAATAAATGGAGAGTGTACTCAGAGACCTCTCCCACGCTATATCTAACGAAAGACATCTCAACCTTCCCCGGATATGACTTGAAAAACAACTATAGTCTGTATTGAGAGTACACTGCCCCCAGTCCTAGCAGTTGGCATGCTTTTGTCATGTTTATTGAAGAATAGTTTGCATGCTAACAATAGTAATCAGAAGATCTTCAAGAGTAAGAGTGCCAAGCAAGAAATACACAGCTCCTGAATGTGGATATTTGACAAAGAGAGTAAATAGACATTGATCTGAAGGATTTAAAATTTCTGTTTGAAGGACCTTCCTGGAGTGGCACATGAACTGAGAAATGAAATAAATGATGCTACATAACTTCCTGATGATGGAGTGAAGACTGAAGTTGGATTTTTGAACAGACAGAATTGATTGTGAATAAAAAAATACGCCTGCATACTTGTGATTGATTGCATATAGTGGGTTTTAACTTCTGCCCACATAAATACTTTTTATTATTTGCTAACATTTTTTCTTTCTTCACATCAAGATATCCACATTCTCTGTTTATGATCATCTAGTAAATCAACGTCTATTGAAGTTTGTTGCATAGGGAACCCAGGCTGGCAAAGTGGTGTAAGGATATGTCTGAGTGGGCCCTCACTGAAGAATTCCAATTAAAGTTTATTCAAATGAATGATGAGGCAGAGGTGGGCCTTATGTAGCCCAGATTGTGGATGGTGACTGGTGTGGACGAATGTAGGAAAAAGGAGATCCATTTGGGGCCCTTTGGAGTCAGCTGCTGAAACCAGATGGAGCAGATTTATAAGGGGTCTGCCCCTGAGACTTGAACTAACCCATAACCTAAAGCCAGGTAATCTGAAATGCAGATCTGGAGGGCTGCTGGCCTGGGTGGGACCCAGGTAAAGAGTATATGGATGTCTATGTGCCTTGATTATTCAATTTGAACTGTACTATGTGCATGAGCTGTTTTGTCTTTCCTTCTGTAGGTCTTTACATTGACTGCTTTGCTGGGCAGATCCACTCAGAAAAATGTAAAAATAAAGATGTTAATAAAATGTTTGCAAACAGTTTCCAACTTCTGTTTTTGTTTCTGAATGAGTAACTTATATCCAGCCATCAAGCTTCCATTGAGTACGGATTGTTGTGTTTCATTTGCTGCTTGTTAAATATGAATTATAATTACTTATAGGAATATGAAGTAGACTATGATGTTACTATAGATAAAATGCTTTGTTGCGGGGATTCTGTGTAGGCACAGGACTGTGCGTAGGAAACCAGGACCTCAGTGACTTGTGGTGTACCAGAAACTCACCTCAGTACCCAGAACCCCTATCCGACTAGCATCAGTGTATCATTACTTCTCTGTCCTACAGCGAAGCTACTAATGATTAGACAAACCAGAACGAGCGACTTAGAATACTCTCAGGAATGGTGGGAATCAAGAACACTCTTTCGTTTATATTTCTCATACAAGTCCACAACGTAAAGGTTAGAATATTTATTTCAACTACGTGCTCTAAGATGCAGTATTTTGGCTAACATAAGCAGACATACGATTAGAAATAATACAATCAGCATTGTTACAATTCCATAAAACACAAAGGGAGAAATAATATTATACTGATAGTGGAAACAGGTCATATAGTGCCTTGTGTAGCATTCTCCCCTTGCTCAAAGCTAAGTTTTATAATAATAGAAGGTCTCTAAGTTTCAAAGGGGAACCCCATACCTCAAAGATCAGCTTAGGTGAATAAAAGGTTTTTCTCCAAGTGCCTACAAACAGGGGTGTAGTGTAATATTAAAGACACTCGAATTTCAGCTTCTTGCAGCTTGATGCATGTTTTGTCTAGAGCGTGGGCCGATCACACTGAATCAACAGCATATATTGTTATTTAACCTTGACGCTGTGAGCACAAGCTGTACAGACAGAGGCTGCTGTGCAAGTCTAGGGATGTAGAACACAGACCGTTCTCATATGAAGAAAATCAAGCAAGTTAACTTACAACAACAGATACATATAGTGTAGTGTGCAAAAGCGGCAAAGTTGCAAACATGGCGTTTAAACTACTAATGCGGTTATGCTAAAATAGCAATGTGTGCAGGCAGACAGCTGTCATCACTACACCCTCCCCTGTTCAGAACACAAACAAAATGGGACATAATTTGGAAATGCAGAGTTCAAGTTCGAGTGAGACAGAACCAAGTTAAAATTTTGTCAAAACGCATAGTCGGAAGCGAGAAGTTCGAAGCAGAGTGGCACAAGAGGAAAGAAAAAAAGGGAAAAAAAAAACATAAGAGGGTATTTTGCCCACAATATGGGGAAAAAATTGGAAACTTGTAAAAAATCTGAATTCAGTATGTGCTCCTAGCTGGGTAACTGCTTTAGTCCATCAGCCTGGCTCAATGATTAGAGCGGCAGACCCTGATGCAGAGGTCTAGCCTGGGACCAGGGTTCAAAACCCCGCCTCTGTGGGTCTTGAGCTCAAAATTCCACGGACCTGAAAATTCTCGCCTCGGTCCCTATTCCAATCATGGAGTCCCACTCTGCAACTCTGGGCAATAGCTTGCTTAATCTCTACAACGGCCCCCACAACGCTAAGGATGCCTGGCCTCCACCTTGGAGGTGCCCAGGAGTGGACGCCTCACAGGGAAAGCCAGGATGGGTTCCACAGCGGTATTCTTACAAGTGCCTTGAGACCCTTGTGGGTGAGTAGTTCGCTATACAAGTATCAATTTACATTTTTTACACAGTATGTTGCAACAGCCTCCAAAAGGAAGTCATTGTTCCTACCAGCAAAAAGTTCAGCCATCCAATTTAATAAAGTAAATGAACATACATGGTCTTTAGTAGTTGGTGCCTCTAGCACCATCAGAGGACAACCAACATGTTCTTCAAGATAACTTTGTGACAGGAAGTCAAGCGCTGCCTCATATATGTTCCAATTTCAGAGAACTCCATGCGCAGCCGCACAGGCCATAATCCCGATGCCAGAACAGTCCAACTCGTGAGCCGCTAAGGGACTCATCAGTTGATCATACTCCGGGGCAAGAGACGCCTTATTCGACAGGCATAAATCCAAAGACCATTCAAATGAACAATCCAGGCAATGGAACACAGTCTGAACGCATGTAAACTAGGATTACCGGAAGGATAATCCATATGCTACACTCAAAGTGGCCAGAGGTAGTGTTCCAGAGAATTCAAGCATCCGGTTGCAAAGCTGGAGCAGCCGTGGCAGGCTGTCTCGAGACACAGATAGTGCAGCCATTCGGGTATAAGCAAAACAACAGCAGCACACTGGCATCCAAGGCAAGAAGTAAAGGTAACCCGCCGAAGACGCTGGAAAAAATAGAATGAAAAAAATGCAGGTATCACACCAACTATAGTTTGAAAGGAGGTCACAAGGCTGGAGCACACACATTTAAAAAAGTGCGCCAGGCCACTTGTTGAAGAGGCATTAAATTTGGTGTGAATCAAGGCACCAAAATTAAGTGGGAGATCAGTATTTAAAAGGGCATGCACCTCTGTACTGGTGTTAGCCACGTGAAGGACAAATGTTTCACGAGATGAAGTAAGGGGGACTTCTTTCTGGGACAAAACAGCCCTTAGTCTGCTAATCTTATTGAACTCTGCTTTCAAGGTTGGAATGGAAGGCCAGATTGAAACATCGAGTGTCCCATGCGGGGGCGGGAAAAGCACATTTTTGCAGCAAACTACACGTTGGGAAACAGTTACAATGTACACAATACTCAGTTGCATCCCACAACACGGCTCATTATTTAAAAGTAAATAATTACCATTAGCTAACAAGGTAAATTCTGGTGTTATAACCTTGACTGGGGTACCCTTCAAAATGCATGCCAAGTTGGGGTTTCAGTGTTACACGTGCCATGCAATTGTATGTTAGTGCACACAAGAGAGTGATCAGGTGTGGAAATGCACTTCTCCTCTTTCAAATATACTTCTTTACCATCTCGCATGCACCTATATGTGAATGGCAGAGACCAAACTTCATGGAGAAAAGCACTACCCAGCGGTTCATATCTGTCTAGTCCATAATGCTTCATACACTAATGAAATTTAAATAAAGGGAAAGGCAGCGTTATTAACCCATGAATTAGCCATACAGCAGAATTAGCCTCAGTGACCGAAAATGGTAAAGGTTCCAACTTTTCTATATGCAAAAGTGAATATGTTGCATCCTTCATGGACATGAATTGTCGCTTTACAGTCAAATTGAACAGTAAAAATAAAGATGAGGTGTTCATGTAGTCCCAAGGAACTTTCCCAGATTTTAACGTTTGCAAAGTCCAAGCAAATTGCATTATTGAGCGCAATTGATTTTGACCATGGAACAAAACAGAAACATCATCTTGCACAATATCCACAACAGATGAAACAATATTATCTAAAGTGTAAATTCTGGAAGAAAGAGTATTAATGCTATCATCAACAACAGCAAGCACTTTTTCTAAGTTAGCCTGATCAATAGCCCTTAATCTAGAAGCAGCTTCAATTTGAGACAATATGCAAACTTCGTTGTAAGTAGCATATATCCATCTTTTGGACCTGCCTCCTACAAGGCCTTTTACAAAGCCATTCAAATCAACCTTGTAAGTCAATTGTGATAAGCGTTGTTTAACTGACGTTAAGGTGGAATGTTTAAGACAATTTTGACATGATTTGCCTACTAAATAGGTAGTAACAGAATGGCAATTATCATAACGTGGTCCACCCTGACCTGTGCATAGCCCAGGGTTAGACTCAGAAAACGTTGTTGGCGTGAATCAGAAATGTTTTGCCAAAGCAACCAACCTTGGGGATCCAAGCTGGAAATATTGAAGGAGGTATTAGTAAGTAGGGACTGTCATTCATCAATGGACATATTAGTGTGATTATCCCAAGTAGGGTAAGCACCCAGATCAGGAATGGCAGGGACATTCAGTTTTTTAGAAGTAGCCAATCCTAAGTACGTGATATGAAAAATAGTCTAATTCAAAAACAACATGTGGGCCGGGATAAGGCATGCGTGATGTAAGCCTTCAGTGCCTTGCACCTGCCAAGTTTTAGAACCCCAAACAGAGTTAAGATCAATGGTATCTTTCCACAGCTCATAACCACCTATGGCTAATTGATCCATAAAGGATTTTGAGTACAATAACTTAGAATGTGTGAGTCTAACTTTGGAAGACGATTTCGTAGCAGTTCTAAAATAAAAAGCGTCTGGATTGGTTTGACTAAAATCAGTGAAAGATGTAAATTTTTCCAACAGAGTTTTCGAACTGCCTTCAATGGGAATTTGACAATGTTGCCATTGTGTACACTTGACTATATTCCTGAATGTATTTGCCTTGTGCAGGAAATGATTGCTATAGTGCTGATAGCAGACTAGGGGCCAGATGTAGGAGCCCTAATACCGGTCGGAAACGGACAATTTTGGCTGTTTCTGACCGGTATTAGGGTTTTCAGATGTAGGGCATGCATTAACAGAATCGGTATTTTACCGATTCTGTATTTACCGATTCGGTAAAATGACTGAATTGATAAATACAGACTCTGTAAAATGCCGATTCTGTAAACGCAGATGTAGCTGGCACATGTCAGAGTGCCACAGGGCTTTAAGAATCGGTATTTTACCACCCAATCCAATTGGGTGGTAAAATATCGATTCCAGGTATGCATGCACATCTGTGCATGCACACCTGTGCCATGTGACACACAGACATGCCCATAGGGCATGTCTGTGTGCCACATGGCATACAAGCCTGTAATTGGGGTGCCAGAGGGTGTCAAAGTGACACCCCCTGCACCCTTGCAAGAATAGGTAATTACCGAATCGGTATTTACCGATTCGGTAATCCACATTGATTCCTATGGGCTTCAAGGCCAATAGGAATCAATGGGGGATACCGATTCGGTATTTACAGAATCGGTAAATTTTACCGAATCAGAATTACCTACATTTCCCCCCCTCTAATTTACCACTTCTTAAATACCGAATCGGTATGATTCGGTATTTTAGAAGTGGTAAATTAGATTTACCTACATCAGGCCCTAGGTCTTCATAATTAGCAGAATCTAAGTACAAATCTCTAGCATCAAAATCAGCATAATATTTCAAATCAGAAAAAGAGCCTCTACAGCTTGGATATCCCAATCATTAGAGAGTATGTTTTGTTTTACAACATCCCCCATAGAAACACGAAGTACATTGGGGACATTTATCCCCTCTGTGGGGCCATGATTCTAAAAATGTACAGCATCCCACACAATCACATCTAAAACAGGCCAAGCAGTTATATTAACAAAAGACTGGTCCCTTTTCATTCTGTGTGATTAGGAATGTGGTGCCAAAGTTCCATTTATGAAACTGATTGTAGATCTTTCGGTCAGATAATGTCCATTAATGAAACAAAAAAAGAAAATCAAAAAGCCAGTCGACATGAATAAAAAAATAGAAATAAGCACCAACCAAATGTAAGTCCAGGGGGGTATCAAGAAATGTCTTTTAAACCAAAAAGAAAAAAGTGAAATTTTCGATGGAGCTCTCGATCTTGTAGAGCTAGAGTCAAATGAAAAACGTGACTGGTCAGCTGGACTTGTTTGCACACCAGGCAACGACACATCAGAGAGATAGGTATACTCAAAATCTTCATTGGGATCAACTGTCGGTGGATTCAATAATGGATTGGCAATTGTTTGCATCTCAATGGCAATGTCAGTCCTGTTCGAATTCGCCGGGGCTAAAACAGAATTTCGCAGCATCGCCGGACATGAGACTAAGGGAGTCATACTAAGAAGAATCGGCCATTCACTGTAGTTTGACATTGTTAATGGAGTACCTGTTATCCTTGCGACCAGTGGAGATACATCGACTATTCTTGTCCCCTGCACACCAAGCACTGGACCTGGAGCTCGATAAGAGGGACCAAATTCTTTCTTGTTCTCCACCTTCTCACTGACCAGCTCTCCAACTCGAGGTAGCCAGCTAGCTACCAGAATCTGTAGTGCAGCATCAGATGTGGAGGGCAAATGTTCCTTTGCAAGACTGTCACAAGTCTCTTGTAGGTTCTGTAACACAGCAGAATGATTATCTACCGTAAAGGGTGCAGTCGTCGCCGCCATGTCTAGATCATCAAGGTCCGGGACAAACACCTTTATGTCAAAGAGAATTTTGTAAGCGGTCCGCCCACCCATAGACCTTCTAGGGAGATTATTAAGTGCACGTTGAATGCTATACAAATGGGCCAGCCAGTTCCTGCCAGTGACCCTAGCTGTCAAGGATTGCTTTAAGTCATGGTTCATTTGACTTAAACCCCCAAAGATCCCATCCCCATGGCTTCCTTGTACGCCTTAGAGGAGAACGCTGGACCCTGGTTAGAATGGAAGGTGCCACATGCAAAAATTCCCACAAAGACACGCAAATCCCTGATGACAGTTTGAGCATCAGTGCTACGTTGTGGCCAGACCCATAAAAAGCATGTGCACGAATCCACTGCAACTAAGATGTACTTATACGCAGTTTCAGAAGAGAAAGGACCGCAGTGATCCAAATAAACACACCCAAGTGGTTTATTAGATATTTACAACTGTGTCTGGGGTGGATGCGCAAGAAAGGACATAATCACATGTTTGTTTGTACAGCCTGCGCTGTAACGTTGCTGCAAGATAGTGACAGTCGCCGAAATGCCAGCATGCACCAAACCATGCCCTCATGAGCGGCTGTTATCAATGCTTGTCTGCGGTCCACGTTGGGAATCAATCTGTCACCAACGTCATTAATTCTCAAATAGGGAACTTTATCAGGACTTAAAGGGAAACCTCTAGGGTAATTATCTCCTTTCTCAGTAGCAGCAATAGCTGCCAAGATGTCATCATCAATCTTACTTTTGGATCTTGTAACTGCTGCTACTAGGTATGTCACCACTGCTGTCTTTGCTGCTTCATCAACAAGACTGTTACCAACAGTGTGTACACCTACGCGCTGGTGACCTGGAGTATGAATTACATTCACGAGAGGCAGACATTGTTTTAGTTCTGCAACTGAAACCCAAACCATTTTGTGTTTGATTGTGCTACCTTTGGAATCACAATATTCATTTTGACTCCAAAAGAATAAAGTGTTGGTGTAAGACTGAACAGAGTAGTACGAGTCACTTACAATTAAAGTAGTCACCCGAGGATCAGCAAACTCCAGTGCAAGCACCAGAGCATGTAGCTCTGCCAACTGGGCAGTACAGTACCCTAATGACTGCGTATGCACGACATCGGACTTGAATTCTCTATTCACAATGGTACCAACCACATTTGTGCAGGCTGCTGAATAAGCGTGCTTAGAATCCGTCGCCAGTTGCGCCGAACCGTCTGTGTATATGATACAATGGTAATCCTCAATCGGGCGCATGAACACAGGAGAAGGATGAACAAATTCATACTGTAAGAACTCCTGAGTCTGCAATGAGGGGTCAAAGATAAACGTGACATTCGGAGATGTCAGTGAAGTGACCCATTGTATCCAACGCAGATGCAAAGCTTTTGAATTAGGCACACTGGATCTCGTCACTGCCTCAAGGGCAGGATACGGTGTAACTACAACCAACATGCGTTTTCACTGTGACAGCGCTCGTTCCTTCAGAACAGCCATCTGACCCGCTGTTAAAACTTTTTCAACAATAAAAAAACGCATTTCAGCCGAAGTGTAGAAGTGTGACTTGTAAGCAATAGGGACTGTGTCCCCTTCATTAAACGTCAGGTACATGAAACCCACTGCGCCCGGCACAAATCTTATTACCAAGTTTGTGTGGTTGTCACGTGTCAGTAAGTATTTTAGATTCAAGAAGATCAGACTGCAAAGTTTGCAGTATAGCTGAATGTTCAGGAAGCCAGCATTATTTGGTAAAAGTAGGTTGTATCAAGGCATATAGCGGCTTGATACGCTGGGCATTATGGGGATTGTAAGTACGCCCGAAATTTAAGAAACCCAGTAAAGATTGTAATTATTTCAGAGTTGTTGGAGCGCATAAACGTGCGAATTCCTTCAGGAAGTGAGGTGCTAAACCTAGACCTTCGTTGTTGAGCTCGTAGCCCAGAAACAAAACTGTGTACTCCGCAATATGAGATTTTGCAAAGTTAAACTTGTAGCTTAAGTCCGCAAACATCACAATGATGTGGTCACCTCAACACAGATGTGGCCATAATTCGTAGTCTGTGAGATAAATATCATCAACATGCATCAGGGTCGATGTCGTCTAACAAAGAGATGACACGGGCGGCAAAGATGCCTGGGCTACATTTGTAGTTCATGGCTAACATTTTGAACTGTTATTATTTCCCACCAGAAGTAAATGCTGTCCACTGACTACTAAGAGGGGAAAGGTTATGACTAAAAAAGCAATTGGAAATGTCAAGTGTGGTTTTAAACCAGTTTCTCACAAGACTATCGACCAGAGCAGAACTGTGGGTATTTTGTACTGTGCATGTATGACAATGAGAGTTCAAAAGCCGATAATCCAAAACTAGGGTGTACGACCCATCAGGCTGGGTCACAGTGAAAAGAGTATTATTCATGTGTGACACACATGTTTCAATTACAACTTGATACTCCAATTGTTCAAGGATTTCTGCCACGGTAGCTTTCGGCTCCCGCCGCATGGGATATTGGGGATGTGGCTGTGGCATAGATCACAATGGACTCTCATGATTGGGTGAAAGTTTATCCCATCCCACCTGAGTACGGTACAACGCCGGGGCAAGCACCTGAGCCCACTCTTCTGCAAAGTTCTACACTTGCTTTTTGGGCCCTGTTAGGGCCCCCTTAGTTGCTTCTCCACCGTCCTTTTAATGGCAGGCTCACTGCCATGAAAAGGGCAGTGAAAAGGCAACTTGTAATATGCAGTGCCAGCAGCAGCAACACTATCATATTCAGGCTGGTTGCAGACTGATGGCCCAGCCGGATCCTTGTTTCTGGCAGAGCTGGGGGTCTCTTGGCAGTTCAACTGTCACACTCAGAATACTGTGGGTGGACCTGCAGTGTGGCGTTGAGTGGACAGCCACCATGAGTATGGTGGTTCTAAGGACCACAGTACTCATAATAAGTACCTTAGAATTTAATTTTGAAGGAAAGGAAAGGAGTAATATGTATGATACAAATGTAGCGTGATTATTGGGATACTCGAGCTATGATTGGAAAAAGTGTGTGTAGTTATAATTATATAGTTGATAGATATTATATGTTAGAGAGAGATCTATCATATTTCTAACAAAATAAAAACATATCATGTAAATAGGTCGACATAAGTGAGTATTGGTCAAAAGATATTAGATATGTTTAGTGTGTTGGATTTTCTTGTTGGTGGTTTTGAATGATGCTAAGACTAGAAAATTGTCTACTTTTCAAAACTGCTTTGCTTTAGATATGCTTTTGGAGAACAAAGGTAACGTGTGGCATGCAATTAAGGTGCAACATTGCTACACCTACATTCCAGATATTAGTTAGAAATGTAATTAATATATTGATAACATACCTAACATTGTGAATGAGATTCACCTTTTGGGAGAACCGAGTGTGTGAGAAAAGATTGTTGTATGGTTTGGTGAATTGGGTACAGGATTACTAATGAAGATAATACAATGATTATTAATTATAACATTAGTCATAAGGGGTATTATATTTGTGTTTTGTTTCAGATGCTATATGCATTAAAGAGTCAGGTTGTAATTGCAGAAGAAACAGATGCAAGGTAGTGAGTCGGGACACAATGAAGAGAAGAAGAGAAAGTCAGGTAAAGAATGCAGTGGGGCAGAGAGTAAAGTAGAGAGAAAGGGGTGGTGGGTAGAAAGATCAGGTGACGTGAAGAGACAATGGTGAGGTAAACAAAGAGAGCTGAGCTTCCTTCAGAAAAGTGAAGGATTTCCTTTGGCTTTAAATATTTTACTCACATGTACATTCTTTGTAATATAACTAACTAGAGAACTACTAGTACAGTACTAGAGAAACAGGTATGGGGTAGAGAAAGTAAAAAGCTAGTGAAAGAGGAGAAGTACAGCAAACAAGTAGCAATGATAAGAGGGGAGGTGGAGTGGTGACATAGAAAAGTTAATAGCAGAACATTTCCTGTGTGCCAGAGATATTGCTGTTTTGTTTTTCAGTAACAAACCTTCAAAGTGGAGAGTGAGTGATGGGTATCACATGGGCATAGCATGAAACGATTGAAGTCAGCAAGGGACAAGAAACAGCATGGGGAAACACAGGGATGGCACCCTAGGGTCAGAGAGGAAAAAGGGAGTGGAGATTTGAGGAGGTGAGACATGGCCACACGGCCCAATGACAAGTCAATGCATCTATTTACGCCTGCAGCAGATCCCAATGAACTGTCCGAAATATATAAATTATAATATATATAAACAGTATCGAATTGCTGTCATGGAGGGCACCCTAAAAACGTTCTCTTAACACCACTACAAAAGGGCAGCCAGTAGACCTAAAGTACAGCTCACAACCTTGTGACCGACTTTCCCAACACAAAATGGCGCTCCCGTAAAATAAATTTATGTGAAAAGAAATCGCCATCACTCAACGCTGTTTTCGCGACATCAATCATAAATCACAAGAATAGGAATCCAAGAAAAGTCATGTTGTATACAATATATCAATGGCGGTAGCCAAGAATGGTTTGTCCCTTACGAATTTGCTCATTCAAAGATGGCGCCCGTGTTATCAGCCGAAAACCATGTGATGCGGATAAAACACAGAACCGCACCGGAAGAACACAGACTGTCCGGGATTGATGGACCGGATCCTGATTCAGTCAGAAAGAGGAACGAACGAAAGGTGAGCAGCTTAAAGATCTCTGAAAACGCGGTCTCTAAATGTTTAGTAAGATCTGTCAGACATCGTTATGGAGAACTCATTGTTTCCTTTTGGACACCGCTACAACAGGAATGAGAATGTTTCCCTTTACCTTGCAGGCATTTTGCGGGCGTGTCCACGAAATACCCCTTCCAAAAAATAATTTTTGGATCACAAGAATCGCTAATAGGTAAGAATCACAACCCTGTAACTAAAACACTATAGATTAGTGAGCATAGTCACAACGATCATCCTAAACAAACCGTATGGTCTTTTTCGCAGAGTAGAGTGAGGAGAACAACTACATGAAACCAGTGAGTGATGTTTTGATTCAATTTAGGTGTTTTTGAATGTGGCAATATGAGAAGAAATGCTAAAATGTATGTTTACCATTCAGGTGGTCCCGCTCCGCGGTTGTTGGTGACTAAAGGATTTAAAACTTGACTGACTATTAGAGAGGTAAGAGGCAGAGAGGTGGCTGTTGAGCCATATAACAGTCTTCACGTCGGGTAGAAAAACAAACAATTAACAAGGGTCTCCCCTCTCTTTTCTCCATTTACAGTTTACGGTCCTGATGAGAACTCCGTACTAAAGAGAGTTCAAAACGCGTATTTTGGATCACAAGAATCGCTAATAGAGTAGAGTGAGGCGAACAACTACATGAAACCAGTAGTCCCGCTCCGCGGTTGTTGGTGACTAAAGGATTTAAAACTTGACTGACTATTACAGAGTTTACGGTCCTGATGAAAACTCCGTACTAAAGAGAGTTCGAAACGCGTAGACCTTGTTATGTACAGACCTTGTTATGTTTAAACCATAAGAATATCAAATGATACCTGTACTATATTGATTCATTCTTGTAATTACATTCTATGGTTTCCCAAAAATTGTATATAATCTGTATAAAAAATATTTTTGATACTAGAGTGTGAGAGCGTGAGTGTGTGTTGAGTATGTCAGACAAAGATCTTTAGTGATAGTGTGTATGAATAATATGAAGGGGATATGGTATAATAGTGATTAAGAATATGTTCGTTCATGTTATGTTTTGAAATGTTTCTTTGAAATATGTGAAATCCGCAAAAAGTAAATGAAAAAATGACAATTTGAAAAAAAATTACATTTAAAAGATTGATTCTTGAAAACCAGATACTGCCCACATAGTGTTCCTTTCGTGTGTGAGGAAGACAAATAGACAGATTTATTAATATTAGCAGCATTGGCACTTTTTTGTAGTATACATAAGGCAGGGTTTGGCCTTGCTGCTTGGGAGCCCATACCCAGTGGTGTTTAAATTCCAGCAGATCCCAGCATGATGGCAAAGTATCAACTCGGAAACATCCTCTTAACTTGCTGGGAAATTTCAAATGTAGCAGCCATTCTCGTGCTCATGTACTGAAGGTGTTTTATGTACCACAATGGTGTGGAAATGGCCATTACGCTAGGGCATTTGTGATGAACTGAACTCTTTTGCCTGTGTTTTAGAAGCAACTGAAAAACTAGTTTCTGCATTGTCATGTAAATCAATTAGCCAGTACTTTTTACTAGGCCTTTCATAGATTCATTCACACAAATGAAGGAATATTCTTTGGCTAAAAGGTGATTCTCAATTCCTCAGGCTAAAGCTGAATTTGTTCAAGATTAAGAAGTACAAGATTAATGGCTTGAATGGAACATTTAAGGGCATATGTACAAGGAGTTAACACTGCTTTAGAGTACATTTTTTGATGTTACAATGTTTGTTTTTATTCGCTGTATTTACCAGTTGTCGCTAACCACCGTTAGCTGCGGTTTTCTGGCGTATATGTGAATTTTTAGGATCACCACTTCTCTTACCAGGACTTAACGAAAATGCATGATGCAAAACCAAAAAAACTACCTCTAACTTCAATTAGAGGCAGTGTTTTTTAAGACCAGAAAATAGCTGGTCTTAAAAATGGTGCAAACACTTGGGGCCTCATTTCAGAAGGTTTTGGTGCTGGACAGCGCTGAAAGGAATGTAGTTGCATTGTCTTGAAACAAAACTATAGTGCAGGAATGCGCACCCTCAATAAGATAGGGCGCATTCCTGGACCTCATTCATGAAAAGTGTTGCATCGCTGCGACAAAACAGCTTTGCAACACTTTCACTACGCCCTTCTTGCAACACCATGGATGCGCTGCATATGGTAGCACAGCAGCCGCCATTATGTAGTGCTGCAGGGAGGACTCAACAGCTGGGAGGTGGAAAATGTGGGAAAGGACACTGTAGGGGGCGGGGATGCAGGCAAGGAGTGGGAGTTGTAAATATATATTTTAATTTTTTTACCTCGAGGCCGGTTCCTGCGTCTTTTGTGCTCCTGCTCTTCTGAGTCTCCTTCAAGGAACACAAAGTAGGCAGCCAGGCTCCCTCCCCTAAGCCAATCTCAATGCTGCAATGCAGCATTGTGATTGCTCTTGAGCGTCATGACGAGGCCGTCAACCAGGGGCTGGAGGGGTGAGTATGTTCTCCATGCAGGCTGTAATGTAGCCTGCATTGCGAACAGGGATGTGCGCATGACTGCTTTCGGCGGCCTGAGAGGGCTGATCAAACAGTCATTTCACACTTGAGTGGGCATATCACTCCCCACCTACCCTGCTCCGTGAGTGGAGCAGCCCCACCCATCCTCCCACCCACAAAGGAAACATAGTAGGACTACATCAAAAAGTTATCATCATGTTATATTTCCTCTTCTTTTACTGCTTGAAACAGTGAGGCGATGCTCTTACGCCATACCAGATGTGCAGCCACTGGGGGTGCGCAACCCACAGGTGCTAGTCCTGGGTTGGACTCGACCCCCGGGCCTCCTCCGCTATGTGTATCACCTTCTCCTCACCTGGACATTGACAACGTGGCACAATCCGCTGCACTCTCTCCAAATCTGTGACTCAGCCAGCAGGAACCTCAGCCAGGCGGGATTTCACAAGCCTGGGTACAGCAGTCGCCGCCAAGTCTGCTGGGGAACCTCCCGATGCAGGTGATGCAACAGGGCCTCTTATGCTTGAAGTTGCAGCGCTCCCACCACACATGTTCAGCGCAGCTCAGGGATCTCACCCTCCACAACATCCAGCCAGCGCAACATTTTCCTGCCTGTGATGCAGAGAGGCGCAGTCCACCATTGGTAATCTCCTCCGTGCACCACGGTGTTGTTATGGTACATGGTATGCGCTGCAGACCTCCTTACGTTGGTGAGCTGGAGCCCCACTACCGTTCACAGCTCCAAAGGGCATCAGGCGGTCTTCTCACACAGGTCAGCAACGTGTCTCCATAAGACCTGGCATATTCACCCCCAGGTAAGGGCGATCGCCGATGCCTCAATGTCTACCACGACGGCCCAGCAACTCCACAGCACCTCCGCATCCCACTCCGGTTCCCGGACGCAGGCCCAACGAGGCCTCCAGGCCCCAGGGACAATCCGCAATTCCAAGGTTTTGGATGCCATGGTGTTGCAAGGAGTGCGCAGTGATAAGTGATGCATCACTGGTTTTGCCCAGCGATGCGCCTCTTTTCCTATCATTAACCCTGAATTTCCTATTCCCCTGGGACTCTGGCTGGTCATCCTGGCTGTTAAAGGGGTTCGGGGTTTGTTGATCTGTGCTGCACTTGGCCCTGGTTGCTCCATTCTACATTCCATTGTTTTTTTCCCTATTGTTCATTGGAGGCACACTTATAGGCTATTTTTGCCTCTAGAGGCAAAAAAAGTCACGTTGGGCTGACTAACAGGAGTTTTTTTTGCCGCTCATGGGCCTTTCGTCAGTTTTTGCCCACTAACGTCAGAATTTGTATCTCCTTCATGCTAGTGTTAGTGGCAGTTTTCACTGAAGCTACCTGCAACTATCGCCATGAAGCCAGGTATTGTAAATAAATTGCTAACAGGGCGATCGTTTTTGGTGATAGGCCATATTAAGAAAACTGCCGCTAACTAGCATTAGCGTTAGTTAGCAGTAGTTCTAGTACATATACCCCATACTTCCTAAAGTACCCAAACACATCACAGTTCAGTTACCAGCATTACCCACTTTAAAACACCTAATAGGATGTACTAAGAAAGCCACCAGTGACACTAATGCTGTCCCTAGAAGATGCCAAGACATATAAATTCCTGAACACTTAACCACTGCGTATAATAATGAACCCTTCCTCCATGACAACCTTATTAACAAACAAGCATTGGAAATGCAATAGGTCTCACATTAGGAAAGTTTGAGCTATTGGTATTGTAAATGACACATTTTTTGTTTATGTGTTGGTTTTGAAAGTAGCAAAATTAATAGCTTTGTCAGTTACAATGTCAATAGTTTTAACTTTTGCAAATGTGACACCTATAGAAATTGTAATGCAATGTGTGTTGTATTTACGTGACTTAGATGTATTGATATTACAAATAACAATGGCTTATAATTTTGTAAATAATTAATACTTAAATAAAAGTTATTGTAATTTATAATGGCAATAGCTTAAACGTTTGTAAATAACTTTTGTGAAGATTATGTTCAGTGTATGTTATTGTGACGAAAATCCAAGAACATTGCATTTGCACCTACACACACACACAGAGCCACACACATATAGATGTGGTGGTGGTGGATCTGGGGGATATGGTGGTGGTGGATGTGGTGGTGATGGTGATGGTGGATGTGGTGGTGATGGTGGTGGATGTGGGGGTGGATGTGGTGGTGGATGTGTTGGTGGTGTTGGTGGTGGTGGAGGTGGTGGAGGTGGTGGATGTGGTGGTGATGTGGTGGATGTGGTGGTGGTGGATGTGGTGGTGGAAGTGATGGTGGTGGGTGTGGTGGATGTGGTGGTGGTGGATGCGGTGGTGGATGAGGTGGTGGATGAGGTGGTGGATGTGGTGGTGGATGTGGTGGTGGATGTGGTGGATGTGGTGGTGGATGTGGTGGTGCTGGATGTGGTGGTGGATGCGGTGGAAGTGGTGGTGGTGGATGTGGTGGTGGATGTGGTGGTGGTGGTGGATGTGGTGGTGGTGGTGGATGTGGTGGTGGTGGTGGATGTGGTGGTGGTGGTGGATGCGGTGGTGGTGGATGTGGTGGTGGTGGATGTAGTGGTGGTGGTGGATGTGGCGGTGGTGGATGTGGTGGTGGTGGATGTGGTGGTGGATGTGGCGGTGGATTTCATGGTGGATGTGGAGGTGATGGTGGATGTGGTGGTGGTGGATGTGGTGGTGGTGGTGGTGGATGTGATGGTGGATGTGGTGGTGGATGTGGTGGTGGATGTGGTGGTTGATGCGGTGGATGCGGTGGTGGTGGTGGATGCGGTGGTGGTGGTAGTGGTGGATGGGGTGGTGGTTGTAGTGGATGTGGTGGTGGATGTAGTGGTGGTGGGTATGGTGGTGGTGCATGCGGTGGTGGTGGATGTGGTGGTGGATGTGGTGGTGGTGGATGTGGTGGTGGATGTGGCGGTGGATGTCATTGTGGATGTGGAGGTGATGGTGGATGTGGTGGTGGTGGATGTGATGGTGGATGTGGTGGTGATGGTGGATGTGGTGGTGATGTGGTGGATGTGGTGGCGGTGGATGTGGTGGTTGTGGATGTGGTGAAAGTGGTGGTGGATGTGGTGGTGGATGTGGTGGTGGAAGTGATGGTGGGTGTGGTGGATGTGGTGGTGGTGGATGAGGTGGTGGATGTGGTGGTGGATGTGGTGGTGGTGGATGCGGTGGTGGATGTGGTGGTGGTGGTGGATGTGGTGGTGGTGGATGCAGTGGAAGTGGTGGATGTGGTGGTGGATGTGGTGGTGGTGGTGGATGTGGTGGTGGTGGATGCGGTGGTGAAGTGGTGGTGGATGTGGTGGTGGCAGTGGCGGTGGATGTGGCGGTGGTGGATGTGGTGGATGTGGCGGTGGTGGATGTGGTGGTGGATGTGGTGGTGGATGTGGCGGTGGATGTCATGGTGGATGTGGATGTGATGGTGGATGTGGTGGTGGATGTTGTGGTGGATGTGATGGTGATGGTGGATGTGGTGGTGGATGTGGTGGTGGATGCGGTGGATGTGGTGGTGGTGGATGCGGTGGATGTGGTGGATGCGGTGGTGGTGGTGGATACGGTGGTGGTGGATGGGGTGGTGGTTGTAGTGGATGTGGTGGTGGATGTAGTGGTGGTGGATGCGGTGGATGTGGTGATGGTGGATGCGGTAGTGGTGGTGGATGTGGTGGTGGATGTAGTGGTGGTGGGTGTGGTGGTGGATGTAGTGGTGGTGGGTGTGGTGGTGGTGGTGGTGGTGGATGCGGTGGTGGTGGATGTCATGGTGGATGTGGAGGTGATGGTGGATGTCATGGTGGATGTGGTGGTGGTGGTGTTGGTGGTGGATGTGATGGTGGATGTGGTGTTGATGGTGGATGTGGTGGTGGATGCGGTGGTGGTGGATGCGGTGGATGTGGTGATGGTGGATGCAGTGGTGGTGGTGGTGGTGGATGGGGTGGTGGTTGTGGTGGATGTGGTGGTGGATGGAGTGGTGGTGGGTGTGGTGGTCCTGTGGGTTCCATAAGGGTTTGTGACAGAGAAAAGATGATCTTATTTCAATAACATTTAAATTTGTGTCTGCAATTACAATGTGATACAACCTATGTCCATGTAATTCTTTTCAAAATGCCATGTGCCTCAAATATAAAAGACATGCACTGTTTATTCAGCACGTTTTATGCTTTTTTTTTCCAAGTGAACATTTGTACACTCCGAACTCTATCATTGGCTAATATTGTCTCTTTAGTCACACAAAAAAACGAGCATGCATTCCATCTAGACATTATTGACACTAAGCAGCTCTGGGGCCTAGCATTTGGGCTTAAACAACCTCTGAAAACTGAATCCAAGGGACAGTTTTGTTTGGCAGGAGGGAAATATAGCGCCAGCTATGGGATTTATTACGCTGGCATTAACTTCGCCTAACAAGTCACTTGTGTAACATTAATATTTAAATGAGCCTGTGTTAAAGTTTACACCAGGGGATCCCCGCTTCAAAAGGCTCAATCGAGCATTACAGGCCATTGATTTGCTGGCACTGCAAGGACCAGCGAGCAGACCCCACTGCAAGACACTGGGAAGAGAACTGAAAACAAATATCTGAACAGCGCACGATCAAGGCAGAGGCGTTGCGGCTGTTCGCTCAGAAGCAAACTGCGTTTTTAAAGGAGATTATGAATTTGGCAGCGTTCAGCCCTTCAAATCCTATAAGTAATTTTGACTACATCTATTGCCGTTTTTGCGGCTTTCTGCAGCCTTTGTAGTCCGGGAGTTAAACGCGTGTTTACTGCACACATTTATTATAGCAATATTCCACTTGGTAACAATACTTTTAAACCGTCTTAATATCAGGTAAACCACAGAACCAAATAAAGAATACAAATAACATGTGTGTGCTGTTGTTCAGTGGGTGTGCCGGTTTCTACTTAACCAAGCATTGAAGTATGGTATCTTCGCCAGTCGGCTCCAGTGAAGGCACTCATTAGCCGGGACCGCCTTCGGTTTCACTCGGTGTCAGACACATGTCACCCCTTGAATGGGCTGTTGTGGTGCACAAGATATGGAGCCGATCAATACGTGTGCAAGCTTGATTTTAAAAAAAAGCGCCGTGATCTCGGGGAGCGATGAAGTCGTTTCTGAGAAATCTGTCAAAAAAACACGGATGAAAAGGTTACAGTTCTACCTCGCCGGTACTCGCGTGAAATTGCTTGTCGCTGTTTTCTGGCAGTGATTGCCGGGTCTGTGCTGCTAGCATTAACCATGCTGACAGGGCATACGTTTTACGGATGGCGGTGGTTGCCCGGCAGATTACTGTACAATGTAGATTTAATCTCTCCCCGGTCCTGACAATTTCAAGCGAAAGGTTGTGAAATATCCAACTGCTGTCCTGAAACAAGACGGAGGGAAGGCAGAGAAGGGGGGGGAGGAGAAATGCGACATGGCAGGCAGGGGAGGGGGCGGGGCGGGGAGAGGGTGTGAAAGCAATAGGGGCCTTTGAAGTGAAGCTAAGCTTCACTTCAAAGGAGTGGGAGGCGTGCGGCTGAGGGAACAGATGGCGATTTGGTGATGTGCACGCGCATTTTAGGTCAATGCGCTTGCGCATTGACCTAAAAGCCACGGGCACAGCACCAAATCGCCCAGTTAGTTAAAGTTTGTTTAAAGCCCTATAGTCTCGCTTCTCTATCAATGCACATGCGCATTGATAAGTCACGAGACCTAAAAGCTAATAATTATAATTATGTGTACTATTGCAATTAATTTATTAAGACTAAGCCAAATGTAAAACACAGATGATGGATGGAAACTTGCTGAAATGACATAACATAACATATATTTTTAAAGAGCATGTTCACCCGGAGGTATCTTGGCGCTGAATAACAGATATTTCTTGTTACCCAACTTAATGGTACTCATTTTCTCGACCTCAGAATGATGAAAGGCTGAGTAGACCCACAGGAATTTGAACCTGTCAGCATGAGATCGAACACAGGCCCCCGCAGTGGAGGTATTAGTCCACTGATACACCAGACCGAGCTAATCAATATTCTCTTCAAGAAGCCCACAGCTGACCACAATGAACTCAGCACCTTCAGAGCCATCTACCTGCACCCTATCCAGCCGAAGTGATTCAGAAGGGCATTCGCACGTAACTCATAACCTACCCCAAACTTCATCATCTTCTAGACTTAATCAGGATTCCGAAAGCACTACAGCACGAAAACAATCAAATCATCCTGGACCGAGGAGAAACCAGCAGCCCTCATCCTGCTCAACCTCTCTGCGGCCTTTGACACGGACTCAAATAACACTCTCATCATTGTGGAGTAGTGTGGCTCACTGGTTAGAGGCGGCAGACCCAGAAGCAGAGGTCGGCCCGGGACCAGGGTTCAATTCCCGACGGCAGGGTGTTGGGCCAATGTCAGCGGGCTCGATAAATCTCGCCTTCGGTGTCACTCTAACCATGGGTCCCACCTTCAACTTGGGGGTGCCCAGTAGGGACCATCTCACAGGGAAAGCCAGGACGGGTTCCCCAGCGTTATACAGCGCCAGGAAACCTATGGGTAGCAGTGGGCTTTACAAGCTCAAATACATTTACATTTACATCAGAAGAATCCACAAGATTTGCAAACAATGATACGCTATCGGTCTGTTGCGGTCTTTCCAACATCTGACCCACCTAAAAACGTTCCTCTTTTGCTAACTCCCTCTACTGAAGGTTAGTTTTCTTTGTGCCTTAACATTCCATAGTGCCAAGATGCCTATGTAAGTAAACAAGTGTTTTACAAATAACTAAAATAACAAAGTGACCAGTGACCAGACCATAATGAAGTTGTATTAAGGTCAGAAAACGATATTCAAAGTACATTTCTTTTGCCAAACAAACTTGGAAAGAATACATATCAGAATGACCAACCCCATATTCTGCAACACCACATAACTCCACTTAGTCACTGCCTGTCATTCACTCAAAACAAAGTTTCAGTGGGAATCAAAGGAGCAATAATTGCTGACTACAACACTTAGAAGTATGTCACAAATGTAAGGAAATACATCAGTGAAGGTGCATTTGAAAAACACTTCATCATCCTAGACAAAATCCTTAACTAATGTTCATGTATCACCACTACTCTATCACCTAACTCCCTACATTATATAGGAATAGGAAATTGATATGTATAGTGCTACAGTGTGTTGTTTGAGAAAAACGTCATAACTGACGTGTACATAGTTTCGAGATGTGCGACTGATTTTCGGGAATGCAATCTTTGTAATATACATTCAAGATTAAGGTGCAAGCAAAGAATATACATGTTACATGTATAAGGCTAAAGTACCACCTAGAACATGCTGTGGCCCGTGCAGGTGAGAGCGGTGGGGCCGGGTTTGGGGAGGATTCGACAGACGACCACGAAGGAAAATTAAATAAATAATACATTTTCCCTCGTTGTCTGTCGAAATCACCCCCCCCACCCCCCCACCGGCTGCATAGGAATGTTGGTTACATTGTGTATATTGTAGCATTTTAATGTGTATTGGGCAGACTTCGTACAGGGCAAAAGTAGAGCACCTGAACAAGAGAGACAAGAAATATAAATGTGTAAATGAAAGGAATATATATACTACATGTGGCGGGCGACTATACTTTTGAAAAAATAGATGACCAAATTACACAGCAGGTTTGTCAACATTTTCTGGCATAGAAAGACAAATTGTGCGCAGTGAAGGACACATTTTGAAGCAAATGATGCAATTAAAGGGAAAATACAAATGGATAGGGAACATTTAGTTCTTAGTTTAAGCTGGTGGAAGCTGATGGGGGCACCAGCACTTATTTGTGGAGATAGGCACTTATTTTCTGTACCAGTTATTAACTGAGTGCAAGAGAAGGGAAAACACATAGGGCCTCATTTTGATGTCGGTGAAATTGCCACTGAAAGGCCGTCGGTGGTGGTCCCAGGGTCAGCTCTAGGGCAGTGCGACCGGTGCCATCGCACCGGGGGCTGGCTTCCAGGTGGCACTATGTTTGCAAGTTTATTTTTATATTAAAGCACCTGCTGCAGCCGCACTCGTTTCCTCCACCAATTTCCAGGCAGCAAAAAAATGTTAGGATAAATCCTGTGATTAATCTTCTTCCTGAAGAGGGATAGGAGTTTTGTTTAATTGGATTTTTGACCCACTATAAAGTAGTGCAGAGGGTTAATATGCATGTTGCAGAAAGCGAGTACTGAGCAGATTATAAAGTGCAAAAAATGTAAATAGGTCAAAGGGTTACTTTTTTAAAAAGCAATTTATTGATTTAAATCCTAATATAGGATTTGAATTTATAAATTGCAAGTAACAACATTATGTCTCTTTTAAAAGCAGTAACCCATTGACCAATTTACATTCTATGCACTTTGAGTTGTACGGAACTATTAACTTTAATCAAAAAACTGCTTGCACCCTGCAAAGTATAGATTTGAGCAAAGAGTAATGTTGCAAAAAGGATTAATTTGGGAAGAAATCTATTTTAATTATTAAAGAACACCCACGACTATGTTGTTCCTTTTTAAATTCTGAGTTTGAGCTTCTCCAGACCAAGCACTATTAAACTATTCTGCCTACCAGTACGGATAACATGTGTCTCCTACACCTTGTAGTCCTCTGTCTTATGTAACATTTCCTACACGCTGAGGTTACACACGTATGATTGATTGTCTTTGTGTAATGTGTGTATGATGCAAAGTGCTCTGACACCCTTCACTGGTATGAGTGGCGCTATATATATATGTATCTGAGAGAGAGTGCTATATGCATTTGAGAGAGAGTGGTTATGGAGACTTGGGCACTGTTAAAGGGTGGTGGTTAGGAAATTCGTGGTGGAGGTGGTCATTGGTGGGCACCAACAACCATTGTCCCACAGGGCGTTGCCTGCTCTAAAGCCGGCCCTGGGTGGTCCCAATAACATCTAGGTCACTTGAGCGACCGCTGCCTTATGATGCTGACAGTCAGAGCGCAACAGTCTGGGGACAGACCGCCGCCTCTGACAGGCTCAAGGAGCCCGTCGTTGCAGTGGTCAGACACTAATACCTATAATAGAGGCAGTCGATGGTGGGAGGCCCTGTTGGAAAATCACAACAAGGACAATGAAGCTGAGACACCATTGACCTGTGTGACGACCTACAGCAATATATCTAATGCTGTGAGTCACTGCATAGGCAAACACTGGCGCATTCTTACTAGCAGCGGGCGTAAATGGCAAAAACCGTTGTTTTCGTATAAACGCGAAAGAAGTCTGCAAGACGCTCTTGTACATACACGTCCTAGAATTGACCACACTACGCATGATTGTATTGTACTGACTGCATGGGGTTTACCCCCCGTGACAGGCCATTTCCCGTGTGGGGGATGCAGTGTTTGCCATCTTACAACAGCAACCAAAACTCTTAATTTGGAGGAGGGCAAACTATGGCACCTTAAAGGACACACGAATTGTAATTCAAGTAATGTCATCTACCTTGTAAGTTGTCCCTGCAATCTCAGGTACGTGGGAATGACCACAAGGAAGATAAAAATGCCATTGGGGAGCACCGCAGTAACGTGAGATGCGGCAGGAGTACCACAAAACCAACTGCTCACTTCCTAGGACGAGGTCACTGTCCTAATGACATCAGATGGACAATAATAGAGCAACTGAACCAGACCAACGAGGGTAACATCTTTGAGAAGGAACAAAGATGGATTTACCGTCTTTCCACGCATACACATGGCCTCAATGATGATATACCTTGGGGGTCAGTGATGCGGAGATGACCATTTCTCCGATACTAGCTGTGCCTTTTTTTGTGGTTACCATCCTCTCTAGATATAATAATTCTTCTAGTTATAAAACATTGTTTTCTTGCTCCTAATAAGACCTATTTCTGAGCTTCTCTAAAGAATTATTTGTTCTATCGAGCAAAGCATGACTGTACCTGTGTAAATTATACCACACTTTTTTAAGATCTCTTGTGGTAATAGCACAACAACTATGGCTGTTCTATTGCAGAGAGGTTTTGTATTAGTTTACCCTGGGTTTTTTCGCAAACAAAGAAGGCTATTTGGAGCTGTCTGTATGGCTATATATCTGTGAGATATGTCCGATTTAATAAAGTTGTTTTCATACGACTCCCCAAAAAAACGGCACGTAAATGTAATGTGTTTAAGCACATAAACAATCAGGTCACTTTAAGTATGTAGAGCTAAGGAACAGTCACGTGATCGCAAGTTACGTCGATCACGTTCCCCTTTAAAGATCTACGTCCTTCACGGCTCCTTGTTGTTCCATGCTGTGGATTTGGACGTTTTAGGTTTTCACAACGGGCAGTCGCCCGGAAGCAAGTAAGTTGTTTGGAGTGACAGACTGGTTTTCGTTTTTTTGCCGATTACTTTTATTAGATCCCCCTGGCCTCTGAAAACCTTAAATTGAGTTTCTAAGTTAGAAGTTGACCGTGCCTTCATTATTCATTTTTCTTCAGATACTCTGGGCGTGAAGAATTCCCCCTGCCACAAGCCTAAGGGGCGTCACCACGAATAATTAACTGTGAGTGTCGGATTCGGACATAATTTAATTTACTGATTCTTCCTGTTTGAAGGTGTTTTTATTATATTTAGTTCAAACGAGCACTTTTTGTAATGTTAATTATATATGGCGATGCCTCATGACGCGTTTTCTATAACGTAATACGTGGCATGTTGAGGTATAGACCCTACTAGCTAATATTACGCCAGAAACGCTGCTGAGTCCAAAGTAGAGTTTTTTTCACAGGCAAACGTTTTGCAATCGCAATGGGTGAAATAGTCTGCCTAATGTGAACTGAGGGGACATATTGAAAAAAAAAAATTCAAGTCTCCAAAAACATCGATTGTTGGGTGAGGTTCTAAGGTGTGTGCGTGTTTTTTCAAATGACAAAATTTATTGCGTTTGATTCTTTAAATGGGGTATTGTTCAAAAATCTGTTTTGTTTTTTTGTTTTGTTGATATATTACAGATTCCCCGTCTCTCACATCTTGGAGAGGTCGCACGAGGCAGCACCTTTGCCACTTTTACACTCAAGGTTGTAAAGTTTCTTTGTCCCACACCATTAGGTTTTGGCGCCTCAGCGTGCGCCAACCGCGGAGTGAGGACTGCTGTTTGGTCCTGATGAATGCTGAGCTGACTATTGGCTCATTAGCAGAAACATGTCGACCCTTTTTCTTTATTGATCTATAGGACTTTATGGTTCAAATTAACATAACCATTTATACGTCCGCTATTTCACTGGTTTTAATGGAGTTAGAACTACCCCTTTATTAAAAGAATGTTCTGGTTTGGGGAGTAGTCCATACTCCTTTTAATTCACTTTTTTTCACCACACTTTTGATACTATTCTTTCTATAAGGACCCAATGAAGACAACTGGCTACCGACTTTCAGTTGGTGCCTGAGGGTTCTTTTTTTTCACAATGCATGCTAAATTTACCTCCCTACTGTCTTTGAACTTGTTTTGGTGGTGAAACGAAACTACTCTATGAACTTTTTCCTTCTTTAAAGTATTTTCATCACTCTTTTGTTGATTTGAATCTATTACTGTTGAGCGGTACAAGAGTGGCCTTCTGACCCTTTCTCTCTTGTTGATTGCATTATCTCCAAGGTGAAACCAGGCATCCCCAGCGTTTGTGGGGGGCCGTTGTGGAGATGAGGCAAGCTAATGCCCAGAGTTGCCGAGTGTGATCCCTGGTTAGAGTAGGCACCGAGGCGAGAATTATCAAGTCCGCTGACCGTGGTTCACGACCCTGCCACGTCGGGGATTGAACCCTGGTCCCGGACTGTCCTCTGCTTTCGGGTCTGCCGCCTCTAACCAGTGAGCCACCCCAATCCACTTGTGTTTGATGCAGGTGACAGGTTCGCTATCCATCTATGTTAACTGAGCTCCAAATTCAATGGAATAAATGCCAGGTTAGACTGTGTCATAATGATTTCATACAAAATCATTTTTATTTAGAACACTTTGGATGGAAGTGCTGAATAATGTCAACATATCTGGGTGAGCACTTTGTCTTCTTTAACTGTCAATTAATAAATCCTTCCATATGGAATTTTTGCTTTAGGGAAAAGATGGATTGCACAATCCTGTTTTCGATTAGGAGGAAGAGTGTCTGCTCCACTGTTACTGAGGACATCAGCAAAGTCTACATGCACTTTGAGAACCTAGACCCTCTTGGAATAAATTTCCTCCATTTTCAATGAGGGCCAAGTTTGGAGAGCAAAACAGTCAAACTCCAGGGTTTGCGAGCTTCTAGGTGTGCCATAACACTTCTTTGGGCAGTAGGGCATGGGAAACGAAACAGATAAAGTTTGCCAATCAATCATCAGATAATGAGGGCTCAGCCAAGTTTTTCCCGCTAAAATGAATGACAGTAGGATAGTCTGTCATATCAAAATTAATGTTTTCCACGTGGGGGCAAAGGTTATTCATTAAAAGAGGTGTTTCTTTTCATATGGCTCCAGATATGGGTGATGTGCCATCAATTCCCTATGTGTCTTCTGTTTTTTTGTTTTGTTTTGCATTAGTGGAAATGGTGTGTTATAAATGGAAGGCATGATTCATGAAACAACCAGAGGTGTCCATGTCTACTAAAACATGGAGGGCAAAAGAACCACCCGAAGTGGTAATAAACACATGTAGGAAAAAGTGTGACTTGAAAGAGACAGAATGATCATTGTTAGAAAACATTTGCTCAAGATTTGCCATCTAGGGACAAGTAGGCCAGTTCCCAACAGTGTAGGACACTTCCCCACAGAATGTTCTGCATTACCACATAGAAGACAGAGGTTCTTCCTCTGCAGGCATTCCTTTACCTCCAAAGCAAGAGTATTTTTATACCTCCTACCTGCATGGGTTTTTCATTCGAGAATTTCTCTTTGGAGCCTTCTGGGCTGGGAGCATATCAGATACAATAAGTGGAACTCTTCCTTCTTTTGTGTTGTTGGCTTCACCCCGTAAAGTCATCTCCACGAGGGCAGATCCACCGCCAAAAAGAGGGCCTGCTTCAATTCTTCTTTACCATCTGGCTATGTAGTCTTAGCCATTAACTACAGAAAATAAATAAAATACAAATATTGATTCCCTTGACTAAAATTTTGAAGCATATAAACAAAAAAGGGGGGAGATGGAGGTAGACGTTAGGTTCATCCTCCAGACTGTGTATAGTTATTAACAAATCAGTAAATGAAAGATCAGAGAACCTAACCAAAGGGAAAGGCTTCCGCTAAATGTGAGAAACAACACCCAGAATCTAAGAAGAGAAAATTATCTTCTTGAGTCCCCTCACTCACCAAGGGTTGCCCATAGGTGACATGCTTCATCATTGGGGCCATCGAAGACAGCTACTGTCTGGGGCGTGCTGCAACTTGCGGAACTATGTAGGAGCACTTTTTGTGAACAAATGTGTAGTGCAGTGTATGGGAGAGTGGTGATGGTGATGCAAAGCACTGCCAACCTTATCATATGCCAGTGCGGCCATGCAGGGAAAGGACTCGGAAATTCTTAATAAATTCCTAATAAATTAATAACTAGAATTTATAAAAAAGGTTTTTCAAATCCCCACGACCGCTTTGCATGCACAAATGCTACTAGAATTTGGACTGATGAACGAATCATTGGGCAGACTTTTTATATATATAAAGGATAAAGCAAAACGCAGAGGAAAATAGCCTCAACAAATTATTATGGTTGGAATTGAAAATGCAAAAAAAATCGCTGGCCAACCAATTTTTGACCAGTGCACTTAAGGCGTCTTGTTCTACTAATCTTTGGAATAAAAATATGTCTTTCTCAGCATTTAAGCTTGCACTAAATAAAGCAGCAACATTTCATTCGCTGATATAAGATAAAGGCATCTTTTCTCATCGTTCTCATTTGTGGACAGTGATTAATAACTACAATACCCTTAATCCCGTGGCCTAACTAGACACTACGTTCTCTATTTACATCAAAAGGCAACTGATTGCATTGCGCTTTGGCAAATACCCTACCCTGGCTGACAAGCCACACTGGAAGCACATTGAGTCAAAAGATTGCTGTCTTTGCGACTATCAAAAGGAAGACTTAATTCATCTTATTAGTTATTGCAAGAGCCGGAAACCAGAGCTTGTCACTTTTTTCAAGAGAGCTTTCTTGGACAGATGAATATGGTCATGTAGAACTGCCATCATTAGAGGACTGGATCCAACTGACTCCCAAATCAATTGTAAAATGCTCATGATCAGCAGCAATACTTTAACGAGATAATCTCAATAGGGCACGAAAGCTACAAAATAAATTGTAAAATGATACGTCTTTTAACAAGCTCTTGATCAAGCACTGAAACAGCAGCACTTTAACAAGATAAGCTCAAAAGGGGATGAAAGCTACTTTCATTTGCTATACATACTGAGGAGGAGACGAAACAGGTATTGATCACCGACTACTTGAATTAAATACACCACCAATTGAACAATTGGCAATAACATTTGTTAGACGCGGGACTAGGAACCTAACAGATGTATTTTTCGGCCAAAAAAAGGAAGAAAATAAAAGACTGAAGCAGATAGGTCTAGTTCTAAATATTCATATTATAGGTTCTTTTATATGTTTATGAACGGTGTATATACTGACTCATAAGTCTTTTATACGTTTTATGATGAGTTTTTTCGTAAAACAGTAATTGTTTTACATTAATGTTCGAAGGATGTTGTTCTATGTAAATTGTTACGGTTTTTATTAACTATACAATAAACAAACTTTATCTAGGGTAGTGAACACATTGCTGAGGCAAAGAGACACCAGGTCCCAGGATTACCTGCTCTTTGTGAGGCTGTAGGGGAGGAGCTGAATACTCACTCATCCACACCACGAGACCCCGCAGCGCGAGACACATTGCTGGTGCAAAGGAATTCCAGGGCCTAGAATTTACCTGCTTTTTGTGTGGACAGATGGGAGGAGCTGAACACATTCCCAAAAGCACCGCCCGACTCCCACATAGCAGGACACAATGCTGATGCAAAAGACCTCTGGTCCCAGAATTAACCTGCTCTTTTTCTGAACAGAGGGAAAATCTGAACACGCACCCAAGAGTACCACCCAACCAAACGCAAAGGAGGAAAGGACCTTTTACCCTCAAATACTCCTCAATTTTTTACTAACTATTTAACTACGGTTATGGGGGTAATCAACTTCCCTGTTATGCAGTTGTAGGTACTGAGTGTACTACTTGGTATCATATTACTTCTAGCGCGGCAATGGCTGATTTAATATTAAGCTTATTAATTACTATTACAATATTTTCGATCATATGTCCAATGTGATAGGTGACCTACCTGATGATTCTACATCTAGGTTTATTGTGATTAGCAAGAGACAACCTTTTTATTCAACTGTAGTAGCCAGCCTGTTCGAGATTTACTGAACAAGAGCTGCTAGGATATTACTCACTTCAGGCATACTCCTTACGGGGAAGCTTTAAATAGGATTTTATCAAAAAAGCAACTATGTATCAAGATACTCATTTGCGATTCTGAAATAGCGATTTTTAAGAAATCGGTATTTGAGAATCGCAAATGGGTATGTATGTGCAAAATCGCTTTTTTTGCAATTACTTAGAATTCCTTAATTGCGATTCGCAAATTGCGAATCGCAATTAAGGAATACTTTCCCATTCATTTCTATAGGCCAGGAGGCCCATAGGACTGAAGGGGAAGTTATTCTCAATTTGAGATTCGCAATTTGCTAATCACAAATTGGGAATAATTCCAAGGTGCAGGGGTGTCCAAAGAACACCCTGTTGCACCCCTGAAATATGCATGGGTGCACATGTGGCGCACATACATGCCCTAAGGGCAAGTGTGCGCGTCACATGGGACTTTGAAAAATGCAAAAATGTGCAATTTTCAAAGAATTCGCAACTTACCACCAACTAGAAGTTGGTGGTAATTTGCGATTCCTTAAGGGCATTTTGCTAATTTGTTTTGCTACATACATTGCATTTAAGGAATCGCAAAATTTACGATTCCTTAAATGCAATTGCAAAATAAGGAATCTCAAATTTTACGATTCCTTATTTTGCACCAGTTTTGCTTCATACATTCCATTTAGCAAATTCGCATTCGCAAAGGCCGACATTCTGCGAATTTCGGCCTTTGCGATTGCCAATTTGCATGATAAATATGGCCCCTGGTTCTCTAAATATCAGCTAGCGCTATGAGACCTATGGGTGATATATGCACTTAACAAATACCAAATACAATAAAATACAATTGACCCTGATAATTTTATTAGGGAACTAGTCAACAATATTGAGCCTGTGTTCAAGGATTCTCTGACATTGATGCATGTACCATGCTTCACAGTTATATCTCATTATGTCGTAATACATTACAAATGCTGTCATTGAATACACATTTGAAGTGTGTCCCATCAGTGCGAATGGTTGAATGCTGCTTGCACAGCGGCTCAAAGAGATATATAGATAGCACTGAAAGCTCTCCCTATGAGTACTGCAGATATTAAACTCGCTAGACAGTTTTACAGGGAAACAATAGAGGCGCCGAGATAAAGAAATTAGACATAAAGAGTGGGAAGATCTTGAAGCTGCAAGCTGTGCGAGGGAGCAGGTGTTTCTAGGAAGTAGTGAACTTCCCTTTTCTAGAATTATGCGGCCCCCTAAAGCTGTCTGTCACACAGCTGAAGAGGCATGGGTACATTCTTTTTCTAAGGTAATTGATGTACACAATGTTACTAACTTTTATACAGCAGCTGAGCAAGGGAACATCAATGCTGCTTTTGCTTTAAGCCAAACTATTGGTGTCAAGACGGTAATAACAGCTATAAACAAGAGACACCAGGTGAAGACACCAGGCCCTGGCAGCGTCTCAATTGGCATCTTTAAACAGAACATCACTCATTAAGAACAAAATGGTTGAATGCTTCTGTTGAGGCCCAGTTATAGGGTCCTGGAAGGAGGCTGTCATTGTCCAGATTTTTTTTAAAGGGACAGGAACCAACCAAATTGTTATTGGCCCATCTCATTATAAGATGCAACCATTAAAATGCTGGTTTTTGTACTTTTTTCTAAATTGGCAGCGTGGGTCTAAAAAAATAATATCTTGCCCCAATCCTAATTTGCTTTTGCCGTGGTGTAGGCACAGTTGAGCAATGCCTGAGCTTGCCCCTTATTTGAGGAAGTATATGGCATTAATTGACCTCTCCTGTACTTTTGACAATGTTAATCATGTAAAGCTATGGAGCATAATGAGAAACATAGGGGTAGAAACACTAAGTCAACTTGCTCAGCTGCTTGCATAGGGACACGTCTGTTAAGGTTCACGAAGGCTGAGAGTGTACTCCCATAATTAGCTCGAAACAAGGAGTTTGCCAAGGTTGTATCTTGGCCCCTTTTTTAAATCTTATGTATTTAAATTGCCTGGCGAACTATCATTCTTTTATAGGTTAAGATGTGCCACAGATAGACAAGGAACCTGCTTTAGTTCTCCTCCATGCGGACAATGCTGTCCTCATAGCAATGTAATGTAAAGCACATTTCTATAGCGCTCCTATCACTCCAGGGAGTATCGTGGCGCTTAACCAACCCAGATGGACGGGTAGGGGGCAAGATGATGAGTAACCTATTACATCACACTATTAGATCAAGGCTCTGCAGGCGACATCAGTTAAAGAAAAGACCCAAGTTTTTAATGCTTTCCTGAAGTGGGTCTCCTGGGATAATGCTCTTAGGGAGGGTGGTAACTGATTCCAGGCCTTAGCGCCCAGAAAAAAGAGGGATCTGCCACCTCTTGTAGTCAGCTTAAAGCGAGGGATAGTAAGCAAGTTCTGGCTAGCAGATCTCAGACAGCGGGTGGGGTGATATTTCTTAAACCCGTTGCAGAGGTATTTAGGTCCTTGCTGTTGGAACGCCCTGAACGTGATGACAAGTATCTTAAATAAGATCCTTTTACTAATAGGCAGCCAATGTAGCGCCTTCAGGGCCGCTGAGGCTGAGGCTCTACGTGGCCAGCGTAGTACTAGGCGTGCAGCGGCATGTTGGACCATCTGCAATCGGTGCAGGACTGACTTGTTAGCTCCAGCATACAGGCCGTTGCAGTAGTCCAACCTGGAGTTAATTAAAGCCACAGCCACCGTTTTTCTGGCTGGCAGCGGGAGGAGATCGAAGAATTTCCTCAGTGCCTTTATAATATGAAAGCAGGTCCCAGCTATAGTTACTGCTTGATTTTTAAAAGACAGTTGGTCGTCGAACTTGATACCCAAGTTCCGAGCCGATGTGATGGTGTTGGGTGGTGCTTCTGCTTCAGCAGGCCAACACCTCTTTGGGGAGAACAGATTGTGTTTCCCAAACGGCATGATCTCTGTCTTCCCGGCATTACATTTCAAATGGTTGTTGGTCATCCAGTTGAATGTCACTGTTAGGCATTCCTTTAGATTTTCTTCAGCGCCTGGCCTGTCCCTATCCAGCACCAGGATTAGCTGGGTGTCGTCAGCATAAGAAATTGTACTGATCTTAAAAGATGCGATCAGTTCCATAAGTGGGACCATGTACAGATTAAAAAGTACAGGGCTTAAACTAGAGCCGTGTGGTACCCCAGAGCTGACGACCTTTGCTTCCGACTGGAAAGGGCACAGCACAGTGACCTGACGTCTGTTGCTGAGGAAATTCCTAAGCCATACCAGGGCTTGTCCCCCTACCCCTGCGGCAGCCAACCGGTTCACTAAAATATGGTGTGAAACTGTATAGAAGGCTGCCGACAGGTCAAGTAGGATTAGGACGGCCTCTTTTCCCTGGTCCATGGCTGCTCTTAGGGTCTCTGCTGTGAACAGTAGGGCTGACTCAGTAGAGTGATATGATCGAAACCCTGACTGGTTGGGGGGGGCAAGAAAAGTAAACAGATGCAAAACTTGATGGATGGCTTTGCATCCTTCTGATTACGACTTCGGTGGTGTGGGATTGGGATGCAACGTCACAGCCAGCTCCCACACCGCCACAGCCGACTGCAGCTTACCAGATTACGAGTTTTCTCGTGATCTAGAGGGCAGGTGGTGAGGCAGTCCCACGGCGGTGCTTACAAGAAAGGCACCGCAAAAGTGAAGCCAATGCACTGCAGTAACAGGGGTGCATGCACACAGGGAGGCACAACATGTATCCACCTGCATGCATCCTCATGCACAGGGGGCAACAGGGGGCACTGTATCACCCCTTTGTTTCCTTACTGCCAGCATTTGCGTGGCAGGCTCACCTTCAATGGACCGCCATACTTGTGATAAGGCACTTAGGGCCAGATGTAGCAAGGGTTTTCCCTTTCGCAAATAGGCCGATTCGTTTTCGATCGGGACAAAGCCTTTTGAAATGTATCATCCAAAAAGGCCATCGCAAAATAAGGAATTGCAAAATGTGTGCTACCCTATTTTGTGAATGCATTAAAGGAATCTCAAATTGTGATTCCTTAAATGCAATTCTGCAAGCACCCAAAATTAGCGATCTGGCCTTAAGAAATAGCAAATTACCACTAACTTCAAGTAGGTGGTAATTTGCGATTTCCGAGAAAAATTCACTTTTTTGCATTTTTCAAAGTACCATGTGGCGCAAATACATGCCCAAAGGGCATGTATGTGCGCCACATGTGCACACATGTATATTTCAGGGGTGCAAGAGGGTGTCCTTTTGGCACCCTTGCACCCTTGAAATTGCATTCGCCATTTGCAAGTACCTATTGAGTACTCGCAAATTGTGAATGTCTTCCAATTCATTCCTATGGGCCTTTAAGGCCATAGAAATGAATGAGAAGGTATTCCTTAATTGCAAATCGCAATGACTGAATATGTAGGAATCTCAATTATTATAGCGAAACCTATATACATTGCATTTTGGGAGCCCTTAATAGCAATTCGGCAAAAATTGCTATTAAGGACTTGCAAACTACTATGATGATACATCTGCCCCTTAGACTTTAAAGCTAACTGTCCAAAGTCCTTCATCACAGTAAGTGACCCTATAAAGACCAAGTTTAATTCTCAATTAGTATGGGGGAAGTCCTTTGTCGATAGGGTAGCAACATTTAATTTTTAGAAATCCCATTAGATTAAATCCGGGAGACATACTTAATTTAAGAGCTTTGGTTTTTAGATTTTCCTTGAAGCTTCATCATAAAACGGTTGGGATTTACAGGGGAGGAATTTAGGGTTATACCAATGCTGAAACTCTTCAGAGGGTTGAAACCAGTTTCATATGTGATTACTTTCAGTCCCACTTGGTACAGTCACGCTAGTCTGTCATGATGAGACTGGGATGAGTTACCTAGGGGATGCTATAGGAGGGGCTTTCTTTATGTTGTGGTATACAATATGGTGTAAGCCCGAAGCAAATTTTTTCCACATTAACTCTCATGGACTGTCTTCCTCTAAATAACATGACTGAGATCCCATGGCTAACCTTTGTGAAGCAGGTCTGTATTAAGATGATGTTCCAGACTATTTCTATCACCTGGAGTCCTCAGATTTGATTAGATAAGGGACTTTAGATATGTCCCTAAAGGGAGAGTAAAAAAGCTTTTTATTACCTGTAGTTCACACAAATGTAATATTAAGGCACATACTGTGCAGACAGTTATCATGCATTTAGCCCTTAGCATTTGTTTGGCTTATGAAGCTATTTAACTATTATACACAATCCACAGCATAGGTTCTACCTTACTCGCTTTCGATAAGGACTTTGCAATTTTTGTTTGCTTTCCCTTTACAAAGTACCAAGCCCGATAATGAGCCCAATTTATCCATGGGAGTTATGCAAACTCTGTCATAATGGTGATGGAGTATACGTACCATCAATATGAAGGTCCGCCCGCCCAATTTAAATGCTATGGACCTTCAGATTGCCCACAGTGGCGACTACTCTGTCTCCGCTGTAGCCAAACATCTCTGATGGCCCTGGGGAGTAAGGGCCATTGAAGAAATGGCTAAATAGCCACCATCACAATTTAGATTGGCTGTCATGCAGTCATTTTTAGGTCTCCCCTAGACAGCGCGCATGCGCTGCTCTAGGAGGGCATTTAGCCATCGGTCTTCACTTTTCAAGCACTGCACTTGTGCTTGTAGAGGCAGCCACCTTGCGGGAGTGAGCAGTGGCGCACCACAAGCACGAGTGCAGTGCCTGAAAAGTGAAGACTGTTTTCCCAAGCGCGCGCACACCGCTCGCGGGCTCACCTCCTGCTCCTTTACGAGACTTTACTTTAGTTTCTAATGCCGGTTTCTTTTTTGCAGATTTATATCGTGAACTTGACCCAAATGTATTGGAGCGCTTTATTCATCTTGTTTTCCCTGCTTTTGCTTTATCCGCAGCCCCTCTTTTAACTTATTCGTAGACGCTCGTCATTTCCCAGCTCTAACCCTTCAAGTTCATTGTGAGTACACACATCACTAGCTGGTACCAGCCATCACGCTGTGTTTGCAGCGCACCCTTAATTCGGGGCTTTGCAGTTTGAACACAGAAGGTGTTGCAGTGAATTTTCTGCGCCATAATGTGAGGTTAAATATTTCCATTAATGGCCCTTAAATGGCTAATGATTGCAAATGCTCAATGTCCCTTCGGGCTACTGGGAACACGAATGGAGCAGATTCCAGACAGGACGTCAGTCGAGAGTTCTTAGATGTTTGCTTCAGAGCAAGACCAGCTACGGTCGGTAGTAGGTGTAACTGCAGGGCGGTGACGTGGGGAGGGGGAGAGGCAGTGTGGGGGTAGTAATGTATGGATGACGGACTTTAACAGGTAAGTAAACATTTAAATAAATAAAATTAATTTTGTTGTGTCCACTGCATCACATTTGGTGATGCAAACTCTTCCAAAGTGGGGCTCCCATAACCTTCCAGTTCTTTAACGTGTTCTTAGAGGTGTCGTAACTTCCGCCCGCCACTTCCTTTCATTTCCCCAGTTTGCACCTTTCAAATACGAATACAAAACATTACACAGATCCCATAATCTCAGTCAGCAGGGAGTGGGTCTGTTTGTCAGGTTAGACAGATCTAATCGGAGCAGACCCTAAGGTCCAGAATTATTAACGTTTTGCACCAAATTTGCATCATAAAAGTGACACAAACCGAGTAAAGTGTTTAGTTGGGATTTACTTGTGAGTGCAAACCATATTTGGTGCTGAATAGCAGTCATAAAGTAACTCAAAGAAGTGCAACTTTGCAACGAGGGGTTATACCAAGGGTGGTGCATGGGCATTCCTATTCAACCATTTATACTTTGATGCAAAGCTGCATCTACTGAAAACGTTCAACAGTATTATGTGCCAAAACTGTATACCTTCTGGAGGTAGGCGTAACGTGGTAGAAAAGTGTCGTTCCTCCAAACGTTTCCAATTGTGAGTGTGTGCTGTACTGTGCACATTACATACAAATGTAGAAACATTTTAAACTGTGTCAATCATACTATTGTTTACTGGAAGGACACCATTACAGTACAAAACATAAGCTACACATCACATAAACACCCTTGTACTGTGGTGCCATGGTGTGAACGTGGAGCTGACAGCCCGAAGTATCCCAGGGCAGAGAGCGAACAGCAGCATCGACACATCTGAGTAGATATAGCGCGGTCCTGCTGTGTTTCTTTCATCAATGCAGCTCAGCCACCTCCCTCGGCTTTTGTGCTTTGTTGTGATAGTGGCATAACAAAACGTGAGAGTTTGGCACTTTGTGTCACTGATGTCCTTCTGAAAGTGCTAATAACGTTCAGTGTTTGGCTGTTTGTGCCACATATTATAATATGTGCATATTATAATTGTGTCACTGCTGTCCTTGAAGTGCTCATACCTTTAAGTGTTCTCAGAGTATCTTAGAGGCCTCTCGCCACATTTCACAGACAAGCACTAAAAAATCACTGCAAACAAATTGAAAAAACACCGCCAAGTTTAACACAATAACAAGAAACAATGCCCAAGTCAGCAAATTACTGGAAGTCTTACATCAAAAAAGCCTTTGACAGAATTCTTTCTATTTGAGAAGAAAATCCAGTCTGTGGCAATCAGCTTTTTTTTGCAGAACTGCTTGTTTGCCTCTTAGCAAAACAAGCATTGGCATAGCCAATAGGTCTCGCTTTTGGGACCTTATAAGTATTTAGCTACGCAGCACAATATCCTTGGTTCAATAACATCAACTGTTGAAGGCTAAACACTTATAAGGTCCCAAAGGCGAGACCTATTGGCTATGCCAATGCTTGTTTACTGTTTCTTACTGCCAGGTAAAACCTGGTGGTAAGGAACAGTAAAATTGTTATAATGTTCTTTCTGCCATGGGAGCATTATATGTTTTTCTTTTTAAAAAAATCCTGTTTCGGATTTTTTGTTTTGAAAAGACCCTCCAGTCTCTTTCATTCAATGTCGTAGGCGAGAGCGTGCTGGAAGAAGAGACAGACCAGCAGCAGCAGTACCCATGCAATGGCAGGGCAAGTGGTCCTCTGGCTGTATTTGAAGCAGCAGGTGGAGGAAGTGAGTCCGGGAGGGTGGATCAGTGTCAGGGTGCCACGCTAGAGAAGCAGATGGGCCAGTGTGTGGAGGAAGGCAGCAGGGAGGAGGTCCTGGAAGGCATTTCTCCAGTCAACCAATCAATAATTTGTAAAGCGCACTACTCACCTGTTAGGGCAGGGGTCTTCAAAGTGTGGGGCGCGACCCCCAGGGGGGCCGTGGAGTGATGGAAAGGGGGTTGAGCATTCCCAATCACCCTTCTGCCCGGGCCCATCTGACTACAGGGATTCAGCCCCCTCCTCCCCCATAGTGTGTCTCAGCTTTAGCTACTGTGAGCTCCGCTGGGCTGTGTCTGCAGTCTTATCTCGAGCACAGCCCGGCACCCCTGAGTTTTTCACAGGTCATTAACGACCATTTGCATATTTACATACCTTTTGAAAACTGGTTACTGAGGCCTAGTTTTTTTTTTCATAGTTCCAGTACCCCCTGGGCCCCAACTCAGCCTTTTCCTTACATTTATATTTTACATTTACTGCAATAGTGTGAGAATGCATTTCATGAAAAGAAATAAAAAGTAGGGTTGCCAGAAAAAAAAATACCAGCCATTTCTCTTGTAACACACTGTTTGCTACCTCTCACATTTTGTTTGCTTTATATACTTGCACAAGTGCCACCATTGCCTGCGTAACGTTTGTTCTTGTGTTTGAGTGTCTGCCATTTATTGCAGTATTATACCGCTACTTTATTTTGTACGCTTTTGTAACCTGCACACATATCACTTTTTCCTCCTGTAATGTACCGTTTGCTACCTCTTGTATTTTGGTTGCTCACTATTGTCACTTTTGCCTCGTGTAACTTAACGTTTGCTTATGTAATTCGTTCACTTGTAATTTTCTTCTCATGTAACATTACTGTTCCTATTGTGAAGCGCTCTGACATCTTCAGGTAAAGTCCGCGCTATATACAAACGCATAAATAAATACATTCGTAATGTGACTTTTCTGTCTTTGTTCCCTTTAATTATCAGTGATGGATCATTGAGGCAGCCCTAGAACACAATTAAAAGAGCTTTCTATTTACATTTTCTGTTCCAAGTATGCACAGATGAGTGCTGAAATATACAGCTTTAGGTGACTGCTTATTTTTGTACCGTCTGGGACATCAAAATAATGAGCAGGCAACCCTAACCATAGGACTGGAAGTATGTTGCAAGATCAGCATATTATTTATTTCCTCCACCCTCGATCCCTGATTAATGTCATAATAGCAATAGTTTAACTTATATCTTAATCCCTACGCCGCCGTCAATAATATGTTGAGTTACTTCAAGTGTCTGGAAATGCACCCTGCATTCAGAGAACTCACTTCTCATTCTCGCACTTCACTTTCATGCTCACCCTGCACTCACAACGATCACAATGCACTCACTCTGATCACCATGCACTCACATCATTCACCCTGTCACCCTGCACTCACAGTGATCACTCTGCACTCACAATGCACTTGCGCTGTTCACACTGTACCTCATGCTGCAGTCACACTACTCATCTGCACTCATGTGACACCTCATTCACCTGCCCCCTCACTGCTCAATTTGCAACTCGCTCAAACAAGCCCATCATTAACCATGCATTCATTCATCCCACTCTGCACTTATATCCACACCCAAATTCATATGGCCACCTCACTCACCCTGCAGTCACTCCTCTTTCCCTACTCATACTGTTGCATCGCTCACCGTGCACTCACATGGGCACTCTTCTCATCCACAGAGTGCAGAGGGTTATGTGCCTGCTACAAAGAATATGTACTATGCAGATCGCAGAACTAAGTGTGAGTAAACTATGCGTAGCACTATAAAAAAATGTTTGTCAGAAAGGTGCTACAGAGAGATGAGGTGGATTGTTGGTGCCATTGCAACTTTAACCACCCACCCATTGCCTTGTCTGTGCGGCCAATGACAATACCTATGCAACTACCAACCTACAAGTGTGACTATTTCAAGCTCCCAAAGCTACAAGAATGGCATGGATGTCAGGAGTTTATCGTTTTAAATGTTTATTGAATTAATAAACAGCTGTTCTGCTCATCTCTAAATTACACAGACAGAGCCACCATGTGGCAGACGGTCATAGTGCCTGTGCACAATTAGGTGCCAGTGCGGAGCACTGGAAACCACCTGCTCTAATTAAGCACTGGTGCTGAGGTAACAGGGGAGAGAGACATTTGTTCAAGAAGGTGTGAAAGAACAAAGTAGAGATGTGAAAGATGAATAGGGGGACTGGAGAGGTGTAAGATACAAATAGACAATAATTTGAATGGAGAGACTTGAGGTGAATGAGAAGTGCAGATGGGCACGGGAGGTGACGGGGCCAGAGAGGCCATGAGATAAATGCGAGAAACTGTTAGAGATGAGGCTGTGAAAATACAGAATGGCAAGAGGGGATTTAGGGTGAAGTGAGAAGTTGAATGGGGAGAGTTCAAAAGTTGTAAAAAGGGGTGAAATAAAATGCCGGCAATATGAGAGAGGGATACAGGGTTGGGAGAGGAGAGAGGGATGGAAGGGAGGGGGTGAGAGGAAAGCGACATGGGTAAATTGCTTAACTCTGCACAAGACCACCAGGGTTTAGGGACCCCTGCTGCTCCCGGCCATGGCCAGGTGAGCTTCTAATGTGGCAGCACGTATTCCTGCGGAGTGGAGGCCCATCACAACGGTTGACTAGACATCTTTCTGATGTTAATTGCTGTATTTTGGTTATAAACTGGTACTGATGGGGTGAAATCTTTCCTCTGTTATTGTGTGCAAAAAATGTCAAAATAATGAAGCAATTCTATCCCAAAATAACGTGGCATAACATTATTTACATTTTCCTCTCACACAATTTAGTGAAGACTTTTGTGTAATTCGGTCCTCACCTGCCTCGTAATTCCATAAGCCCTGCCTACAGGTTTAGAAATGTTTGTCAGTAGGGCGTCCTTATGACTGAAAATGTTGACAGGGGGGTCTCGGCACCCAAAGGTTTGAAGACTTCTGTGTTAGGGTCTCAGGGTGCTGGGGGAGGAGTGGGAGGTTAGGGCGGTGCTACTGCTCGAGCAACCAGGTCTTGAGGCGTCTCCTGAAGATCAGTAGGTCCTGGGTCTGCCGTAGGTCGATGGGGAGGGTGTTCCAAGTCTTGGCAGCGAGGTGGGAAAACGAACTTCCTTCGGATGCGTGGGATGGTGGCGAGGGCGAGGTCAGCGGAGCACGTGGTACAGGGTGTAGAAGGTGAGTCGTGTGTTGAGGTATGCTGGTCTGGTGTTGTGGAGTGCCTTGTTGGCGTGGGTGAGGAGTTTGAAGGTGATTCTTTTGTTGACGGGGAGCCAGTGTAGGTCTCTCAGGTGTTTTGTGATGTGGCTGTGGCGGGGGATGTTGAGGATGAGGCGTGGTGAGGCGTTCTTTATGCATTGGAGTCGCTTCTGGAGTTTGGCCGTGGTTCCTGCGTAGAGGACGTTGCCGTAGTCCCGTTTGCTGCTCACGAGGGCCTGGGTGACCAGCCTTCTGGTCTCGGTGGGGATCCATTTGTAGATCTTGCGGAGCATGCGGAGGGGTCAAAGCAGGAGAATGAGACAGCGTTGACTTGCTGGGTCATTGATAGCGACGAGTCTAGGATGATTCTCAGGTTGTGTGCGTGTTTGGTGGGTTTCGGTGCAGCTTCCAGTGTGGACTGCCACCAGGAGTCATCCCAGGCAGAGGGAGTGAATCCAAGGATGAAGACCTCCGTCTTGTCCGAGTTCAGCTTCAGGCGGCTGTTCTTCATCCATTCGGCGACAGCCTTCATTACCTCGGGGAGGTGGGTTTTGGCGGTGGTGGGATTATTGGTGATGGAGAGGATCAGCTGGGTGTCATCGACATATGAGATGAGGTGGTGCAATCGGACGATGTTGGCGAGCGGTGCCATGTAGACTTTGAAGAGTGTTGGGCTGAGTGAGGATCCTTGGGGTACGCCGCAGATGATCTTGGTGGCTTCAGAGCGAAAGGGGGGGAGGTGGACACTCTGTGTTCTGCCTGGGAGGAACGAGGGGGTCCAGTCCAGGGCTTTGTAACGGATCCCTGAGTTGTGGAGGCGTGTGCATAGGGTATGGTGGCAGACGGTGTCATAGGCGGCCGACAGGTCCAGGAGGACGAGGGCCACGGTTTTGCCATTGTCTAGCAGGGTCCTGATATCATCGGGGGCAGCGATGAGGGTGGTTTTGGTGCTGTGGTTGCTGCGAAATCCCAATTGGGATGCATCCAGAGCATTGTTTTCTTCGAGGAAGCGTGTCAGTTGCTTATTGACCATCTTTTCAATGATCTTTTGGGAGCAGGGAGATGGGCCTGAAGTTCTTGAGGTCCTTTGGGTCTGCCTTGGGTTTCTTGAGTAAGGCATTGATCTTGACGTACTTCCAGCTTTCAGGGAAGGTGGCGGTATTGAAGGAGGTGTTAATGATCTTGCGGATGTGGGGTGCGATGATGGTGCTTGCTTTGTTGAAGATGTGGTGTGGGCAGGGGTCGGACGGAGATCCGGAGTGGATGGTTCTCATGATTTTGATGGTGTCATCGTCGTTGACGTGGGTCCAGGAGAGCAGGATGTCGGTGTGGCTGGGTGGCGGTGATTCTCAGGTGTCAGTGGATGTCAGGGGGGGTCTAGGTGTTGAAGCCGTCGTGGATGTCTGCGATTTTACGGTGGAAGAAGGTGGCTAGGTAGTTGCAGAGACCTTGCTACGGCCGGATGTCGTTGGAGTTTGGGCTGGGGTTGGAGAGTTCCTTCATGATGTTGAAGAGCTCTTTTCTGTTGTGTGCGTTGTTGTCAATGCGTTCCTTGAAGGAGGTCCTCTTGGCGATTCAGATGAGTTGGTGGTGCATGCGTATGGCGCTCTTGTGGACTGCATTGTTATCTGGTGTCTGTTTGTGGTGCCATGTCCTCTCGAGTCTTTGGCTGGTCTGTTTGGATGCCTGGAGGTAGGTGGAGAACCAGATGGCTTTTCTTTCGGTGCGTCTACTGAGGGTTTCTTGATCGGGGCGAGGGTGTTGGCGCAGTCACCAATCCATAGCCTGAGGTTGTGGGCAGCGGTGTCAGTGTCCGCAGAGTTGGTTGGTGGGTTTTGGGTGAGGGTGACGATTAGCTGGTCTTCGGTGACCTTGGTCCAGCTGCGGTGGGGGGTCCGTAGAGGGTGGTGATGTGTGGTGGGTTTCTCGAAGGTGAAGTGGACGCATCGGTGGTTGGTCCGGTGAAGCTCGGTGGTGTGGCTGAAGCTGACGTTGCTGCTGGCGGAGAAGATGGGGTCGAGCGTGTGTCTAGTGGAGTGGGTGGGAGTTGGGATGAGCTGTTTGAGTCCGATGTTGGCGAGGTTGTCGAGCATGGTGGTGGAGTTGCTGTTGTTGGTGTTCTCAAGGTGGAAGCTCAGGTCTCTGAGGAGAATGTAGTCCGTGGATGCGAGGGCGTGCGTGCTGACGAGGTCGGCGATGGCGTCTCTGAACTACGGCTGCGGTCCGGGGGGTGTGTAGATGAGGGTTCCTCTGAGGGTGGTGTTTGGGTCGATGTGGATCTGGGAGTGCAGGTGTTCAGCACTGAGGGTGTCACCGGTGTTTGTCGTGATCCTGAGGGTGGACGATGGCGATTCCTCCTCCAACTCCATTGGTGCGGTCCTTGCGGTCCTTGCGGGTGATTTTGTAGCCATCTGGGATGGCAATGGTGATGGTGAGGAAGGCAACGTCTGATGAGAATGAGTCGAGTAGGTCCCAGAGTTCGATGGCATGCTTGTGTGCGGAGCGGGTGTTGAGTAGTATGCAATTGAGGCTTTTTCATCTTGTCCCGGTGGGTGTGGTAGTGGCTTGGAGGCCAATGAAGCTGCAGTTCCGGCAGGAGAAGGTTCCGTGGGTGCGCTTCGGTGTAGACTGGAAGCACGTGGATGAACGGTCTGTGTTGAGAGCGTGGAGGAAGTGGGCGTTGTAACGGGGTTGAGTGTCGTGAGGGCCAGGGGGTCTGGCACTGGACATGGTTCAGGTGTGGACGGGTGCAGATGGTCTTGCCTTTGGCGCGCCAGTGGCGCTGCCATGCAGCGGCCGCCATAATAAGGGGAGATCGATGGGAGGAGCAGCTGGGAGGCGCGGGAGCGAAGACAAATGGGTCAGCGAGGGGGGTGGGCTGCAGGGGATGGAGCGGTGGGGAAGGTGGAAGGAGGTCTGGACGGCGGGAAAAACGGGCGGAATGAAAACAAGTAGTACAATACAATATGAGAATCTAAGATAGAGTGCAGAACAATAAAACAGCAGTGGGGCAGAGTCACAAAATATAATAACAAAACACAACGGTGGTGCAGCAGTGGAACGGATACCTACTGGGAGCCTAGAACTCTTGGCAACAGCGGCAGCAGAGAGGGCAGGGACACGGGCACAGTCAAGTGGAGCTGTGTGGCGTGCGGAGCAACCTGCCTAGAACAGGGTCATGGGTAGCTCCAGACACTAGAGGGACGACTTGGAATATTAGCTTATGTAAATAAATGCACAAACAGTCTCAAACGTTGGACTTCTACATGTGGGTGAAGCCCCAGTGCTCTAGCATTGCCGTGACTAGCAGGGGGCACCAGCCGGCAAGTGTGAGTGCTGCCAGTGTGTCTATCAGGCATGTGCACATGCAGAACACCTGGATCTCCCGCCATCTGCCCGCACACTCTGTGTTTGCTTGCTGCTAAGCTACGTCTCATGTGCTACATATGGGCTGACACAGTTGACACCAAAACGACCAACCCATGCCCCGCCAAAAATAGAAGAGACTATTACATCATAGGCCTGCCGAGTGCGGACCAGGAAGTGTATTGTTCACTTCTGTTCTCCGAACACAGGTCAAATAAGCAAGCCAGAGTGCTAACTCGGCATTCTGACAAACGAGTAGCGCCCCCCATGCTGCGGGACACAAAACATGCCAATGGCGTTTGTGGTGGTGAGCGGTAAACTTCGTCACATGGCGGCTGGCAAAGTTTTCCCCAAACTTCGTGCTCCAAGTGAAGCGTGGAGTAGCAAAAGGTCCCCTAACTCTGCCGGCAGAGCGGAATCCACCGCCCACTCCTAGTAATATGCATTGCCAGAAACCGCCATCATTGCAGTTCCTGGCAATGTTTTACAAATGACTGCATGCTTGGTGGTCATTTAGAAATTAGGTGGGCTGCCTCTCCACAATGGGGACGGAGTAATTTACTCCATCCCCATGGCGGAATGGCGGCCACCCACCTAAATATAAATTAGGCCCTTTATTTGTTAAACTTCCTTGTTGTCCTTGTGGCAACTTATCACAGCAAAGCACAAGGCATTTAACACTTTTTTACATTTTGTATAGCTCTTTGCACATGCACTTTCTAGGTCCCTTTTAACAAACTGCTAACATTACAAAGCACAAGATTGTCTTGTTATTTTTACAAGAGCCTGGGTCCCCTGAAATTTGTTACGCTTACATCAGAGGAGCCCTAAGTATCAGGTAATGGTATGATGTATCAGCTGCTTTGTAAACAACCCATGCAATTATATTGTTTATTTAGTCTGATTCTGTTATTAGTCTTTAGATGTTTTAATTTATGCCGACACTAAATGATCTTCTAATTAACCAAAGTGGAACAGGCTGGTTTGTTTCAGGCTCACAATTAATTATTTTATCGTTTTAGCTTGTGAAGCATATTTTAAAATCGATGGTCTGTGTTTTATATTCCTTTTATTTGTCTAGAACTGGTTTTAATGTAAAAGCCAGTTACTTTTATTATTAATCAAAGGAGTCACTCAGGGAAGGTCCTTTTGTGAGATAGGGCAAAATGAGGGTTAACTTAGTGGCATAATTTGAGAAATACTGAGGTTTTGGAAAATATTTAAATGAGACTTGGCCAAAAATTGCTACAATATCTTTTTCAGGTGGTGTTGACCGAGGTGTTACCTGGTTGGCACTAGGGGGGCAGGCCGTGTGGTGATTTGATTAATGCTGTGTAACAAAAATGCACTTTCCTGCCTGAATCCTAGTAATGGCCTGAGTCATGTCTTGGATACATATCTCAACTGGATCCATGTTTAGATTTATGGCCTGGTAAACTGCTGAGCATCGAGCAAAGATATAGATCCACTGAGAGTCCCCCAAGTGCCTCAACAGCTTGAATACCTCTGAAGAGAGAAAGAAGAGGAACAGTAAGAAGAGAAGGAGTAGACACAGGAGTTTTTGCCGTCATAAGACAGTGTTAGAAAAATTTGGAGTGGACTAAATCTGATTTGTAAGGGTGTATTATAGAGGGAATGCTGAATACATATGAGAAATAGTGAAAGGTCAATCAACAGGTAATACCAAAATATATAAGGTACAATGAGGCATTACCTTCAACAGGGCTGGACAGCTTACCCAGACCCAGGATGGAGGTGTGGTAAAGAGACCAGACGCCAACGAGGATACCAGCATTGATACCCAGGATGACTGGAAGCAGGAGACCAATCAACAGCATCAAACCAAAGGCAGCAATAAACAAACAGATAAACATGGACAAGATAGCAGTGGCCTTACAAACTCGAATCTGAGTAGCGAAAAAAAAGATGCTGGAACACAGCGTCAAATGGAAGAACTAAGCAAGATCAGAAACCTGGTTCAAGTATGATTTGTTGCCAGGCAAGCAGATCTGTGTGTAATGCTGTTAAATGTGCTCTACCTCTGATGAAAGAGAAAGGATTCCTGATCTCTGAAGCTCCCACTCATGTAGCAGTTAGGTATACTTTAGAAAACTTTTTAAGGGCCTTACCCAGCATATGCCAATGCCATAAACGCACACAAATGTGTAAGAAATGTTAAAACATTCAAAATAATTAATCTTCCATTTTCATTTAGAGGAGGCCAATGATTATCAAGCACAGGTTCCACCATGGCAGGCTCATTTGGTTACGGCCTTGCACATAACCCCATCTCGGTGTCCACTCCGTAGGTGAGCCGTTTCCACCATGGCACAGTTTATACAGCGACCACCTTTGGCACTGGCAAGTAATGCTACTTTGTAACCTCAATGCCCACTATAAGCATAATATTGTAGAACTCTCTCATTTCCCTAGCAAATTGTCTGTTACTCTCACATGAGCACTACCCAAATTATAGTATGTAATGTTGGTACCTGTCCACTGACCAACAAGAATGGCTCTCTCATTTACAGCACCAGGGGAAGAAGGGCTTGAGGATGATGCATAACCCAAAAGTGCGGGTCAAAATGTGCTCCCAGGACAGACTCCACTGCTTTTGCAAGAAGCCATCTCATCTGTACACATCACAGAGAAACAAAGAGATTGTTGTCCCTCCCATTGCAGGATAACTCAATAACCATGATGTCAATATCGGCCGATAGTCTTCCTCAACACCTTAACTTCTGGTTTGCAACTCCCTGGGGCATGGTCCAAAGCTACGTGTGCCTACCCAGATAGGCAGCACTCACCTACCAACAACACCCACCCTGCAGTTACTGCAGATGGGTCATAAGTACCATCCTTCCCCCAAGTGCTAATTGAATGTTCTCCAAGTAATTTACAGTTCAGGATTTCCCATGTAAGCAACTGGGTTCACCTATCTTACATTCAACATGTCACACCACTCCTGAAGCTAGTTCATCAGATCTGTGCTACCAGCTGGCTGAGTGGATATTCCTGGGGAAGGGTAGATCTCTGGGACAATGACTTCTTTTTACCAGAAATACCACGTGCAAAACATGAAAATGGTCAATGCGTCCCATCACCACCAACCTGAAGACTGAAATCATCCCCAGGGCTGCACACAAGCCACAGTGTCCTACAATGAACTACATTAAGACACAGTTGAGGTGCAATAGAAATATCTATAAATAGGGAGGGTGGTGAATATCATGTGACATAATGAAGTTCTGCCTCTCATTCAGGTCTTGGGCGACAGGCTACTAGTCTCATCAGAAGGACCAAGTTGTGGCCCTGGTGAATGTGGTGGACAATACATACTTGAAGGGCGCCCACCTCACTCATCACCCTCTTTTGAATGAAGATGAACCAGATCTCACTTGCTGCCCAGGATTAGTCCCGATTAACCAGGGCATTGGACAACTCGCACTGTGGATCTGGATGGCGGCCCTCATCACCCTGAACACCTCAATGAACAATCGCAAGCAGAACCCTCCTGCACACACGTCCCCACCACATCATGTATATGCATATGTCACCCAAAAAGTAAATATGGACACCTGGTCAAAACCCCTTTCTGTCACAATAAAATGTTTATCCACAACGTACATGCTTCCTCTCGTATGCTGTGCACTGCTATTCCTACAAGGAATAATGCGAATTATGTGTGGGTATGCAAGTGAAATGTTTGGTAATATCCTAAAATATTAAATAGTATACACGGAATACGCATCGAATGGTCACCAAAAAAATGTGTTTTTACATAACATTTGTATTTTTTACAAAACCAAATACATTTTTGGTGTAGGAAGACGATGGGTTGCCAAAAAAGGGAATGTGAGGTAATGGGGATTTTAAATCTGCTTCAGTCCAGGGAGGGATGCTCAAACCAGAGGTGTGTTTACCGAAAAGAAATGCCCAAATTAAAGTTGTTCACAAAGTTTGAAAGCAAACATCTAGTCCAAAAATCAAATGTCCAAATGCAAAACCCATAGCAAAATCCAAGTTTCAATAGAAACACAAATCTAAACTATATGAATGTCACTTCCCCACCCATCCTGGTAGTGTTCTGGCTTAGACAAATGAATTCCTGTCCGTTCTTGTCATGGTTCATTTGAACTATGAGCAACGCCACTAACTGTGACTAACACTAACGCCACTAACTGGGGAGTGGATGTAGCCTCATGGCTAGAGCCGTCGTCGTCCGGGTTCGAGTCTCGGCAATGACGTTCAAATCCTGTGATTCTGGGCAAATCACTTAAACCTCCCCCCCTACCCCCCGTGCCCAACAAATAATGAATGTGTCCTTGTGTAATGAAACTGGTGCTATGCAAAGCGTTCTGATACCTGATATCTTTGGGTCTAGTTCCCGCTGTATAAAACTCTAAAAAATAAATTTTAATGGACTTATTGATGCAGGAGTAGAGCTATGCCCTTCCGGAGGGAGATAAGACATGAGGGCAGAGACCATGGTATTGGAATTCGGGGTGCTCACATGGATGAGTGGGTCTGTGAGAGGACACGGAGTCAATCAAGGAGGAGAGGAGACACCTAAAATACATGTGCTCAGCGGTCTGTAGTCCTTCAGAGCAGCAAATCCCTTGTCAATTTCTTATAAATTATATTCTTCCCTGCCACCACCTGCCTATAGAATTCTTGGACAGTGCATCCTGTCAATTTGGTGTCAGGAGGCATTGCGGTGAGCACCACCTTCCTCAACACCTCATGGGATGGCTCCATGGAGACAAGGTTGGGATGGTGTGCAGGGGTTATAAGAGAACTCCTAGATGGCTGGGACAAAATTTACTCTCATACACAGTTCTGCAGGTGGGCAGGCACTGCTTGAGGGAGGAGAAGGGATAAGAGAGTTGGGCTCAACCATGTTGTTGGGGTGTTCTGATTTCTGGATATCATTGGATATCTCTGGTTAGGAGGACCATCTTCCTCACTCTCCTCCTGGCATGCAGCGCTCTTCAAGTTCACCACCTCTCCCTTCAGTGTGCTCCCTCCCAGAAAACCTTTATGATGATCGTGTGTGTCTCTGGGAAAGGACCTTACCATCCTGCAATAGGTAGCACTCCAAGCCGACTTCTTATTTTTCCCTGTTACAAGGGTGGTCATGTGTGCCTGCCCTGTGGACAACGCCTTCCTTTCTTGCCCTGGGTTCTGCAGTCCTGCCCCCTATCTACGTTCTCTGTGGGGAACAAGAGAGTGAGGAAAAGAGCCATAAGGCAGGTTGTGGATGTTTGGATGTGATACATATGACACAGTAATGATGCATGTAGTACAACTGTATTCCACAGACATACATTTCAGGAAAAAAGGTGAGGTGGCAGTCACTCGCGCTCCACTGTCACAGCAGACCAACAGGGGCACAGCTTGGTCAGTAAGATTGGGTGGGGGCTGAGCTTCAGATTTCCCAACAATCTCTCTGGCAATAATGTTAAAATATATACAAGTAGTGCGCCCAAGAGGGGCTGAAGGAGTAGCGGAAAGGGAGAGGAATGCGTATTGGTAGGGGCACTAGGTAAAATAAAAGCTATTTTTTTGTGAAATAACTCTGTCTGGGTGGTAAACTCTGGACCACTCGCAGAGGTCTCAGAGTTAACAGCACTCCGCGTTACGCAGAGATCGCGGGGTTCCGAAAAACTTAGCTTCACGCTGCAGAGACAAGTTTTTTTCCATGCTCACGCTATTCAACGTCATGTTGGCAAGCGCTAGCGCGGAAAATACACCTCCGGGTGAGATTTTTCTTCATTCGAGATTATCAACATCAAGTTGGCGAGAGCGAGCGTGGAAAATCAACCTCCCGGCGAGATTTCTCAACCCGGGAGGTCAGATTTCTTATTGCGAGTGGTCGCGTATGCTTGTGACCGCTCGCGTTGAGAAACTGTCTGTTCGCGTTGAGAAAGCTGCCGCTCTAGTAAAAAGCTACTTGAGTGGCAGAAAGGGAGCAGCGCCTGCTTGCCCTCTGCATGGTGCCGTCCGCGATGATTGCACAGTGCGGACAAGCACCTACCACTGAAAATCAGCATTTATCTAACGCACTCCGGTGCTCGCAGAGTTTTTATTGCCCACAGAACTACGCTAACTCCGCCCACACTTAGAAATAACCAACATTTGTAAGTCTGTACAGAGGGAGGTAGAGAGTGTGTGTGCGTTTTTGTCTGCCTGGCTGTAACAGCCTACCACAAAATCACTGTATTGGTGGGGGGGGGGGCGTAACAACTCCCCTCCTTCCTACGACCACCCCCTCCTGAAGCTATGCCCCTGCAGACCATGCTGTGCTGGAGAGGCCGTGCAAATGTGCTCCCGGACAACGTGGAGAAGATGAGAATACCGCCTTGATAACAGTTCCGTTTGGGCTGTTTGCCAGAGGTTAACTACAGAGAGCAGGGACAGCTATGAATGGGAGGGAAAGGGGGGCAAGCCACACCGACAACTATTTTGTGTGTGTGAAAGGCTGCTTTATTGAAACAGGTGCATATCACAATTTTATTAACACTGGCATTTTGCCTTACAAAACTAAAACCTCTCTATACATAAAATATGTGTCCCCTTGGTCCCCCCCCAACTCTACAATCCCCACATTTTAAAACCCCACCCTGCAACATACAATAAATAACATCCCATAACAATAATATTATACAATATAGCATTTTTAAATCCTAACCTCCCATGACCTAAAATCCTACTCCCCAAACTTAACAAGAAACTACAAAACTCCAGCCAAACTTGGCCAACTTTCAAACAACCCCGCAAGCACCTGTTCCAAGCGACAAGTCTACAATATATCAGACCCCTATGAACCTGTTCCAACAAAACCCTGCTGAAAAACCTACCCTAGCTGCCTCCCACAAAAACTCCCAAGCCCAGGGAGGGAGGGCGGGGACAAATAACCTAACACTCCAGCGCTCCCAGCCACCAGGTCACCAAACCTAAAATGGTGCCTGGGATAGCGTGCAAACCCCCTACGTAGCTTGGTCTACTAACTGAAATTTGGGCTACAATTGGGCTAGTCCCAATGTAGCCCAAAAGCCACAAAATGGCCGTGCCCTGCTAGCCCCACCTCCTCCCAATCTGCCCGGGGGCAGACCTCGCGGTGCTCGGCTGCCCCCCAAACCCTCCTTAGTAGGACAAGAGGGAGGCAAGCCACACCAACAACCATTTTGTGTGAGTAAAAGACCGCTTTATTGAAACAAGTGCATATCACAATTTTATTAACACTGCCACTTTGCCTTACAAAACTAAAACCTCTCTATACATAAAATACCTAACCCCTTGTCCCCCCACCCCTACGATCCCCACATCATACACCCCCACCCTGCAACACACAATAAATAACATTCCATAACAATAATATTACACAATCTTACAATATAGCATTTTTAAATCCTAACCTCCCCTGACCTAAAATCCTATCTGCCTTTATGCAACTGTAACTAACAAACCTCTAATGTAAACTTCCTGCCTGTTTAACTTTTCCCTGCTCCTGTTCACAAACTCCTCAAACTTAAGAAACGACAAAACTCCAGCTAAACTTGGCCAACTTTCAAACAATCCCGCAACTCAGGAAAAGGCAGGAGAGTAGGCGGAAATGCCGCCTCCCCGTTTTCCTGCCCCGCCTCTTAGCCCTGACTCCCTCCCCCTTATCCCCTGCCTAGACCCCTACCCCCCTATGGACCCTCCAGAACATATTTCCTTCAGGTTCTATGCACGCCCATCATCATGGCCAGTACTTCCCTCAACTCCAACAAATACAAGTTCATGCCTAGCCTAGACAAGTGGACTCCAGCCCCTCTGAAAAACTGCCTAATGTTTCTGTGCCGAATCTGGCAAAGCCCAACTGACGGCAAAACCGGACCATCTCCCCATTTACCTTTCTCCTGGCCTTGTCCACAGCCCCTGGGTTCACAGCACCCCTTCAAACCCTACGTGGCACAAACTCTGTCCACACTACTGCGCACCCCGCCCACTGCCGCTTGATTGTGTCCAAATCACGCTTCATACTCCTCATCAGCGCCAGGCCCGTCTCCTTAACCATATCATTTTGACCTAGGTGAATAACCAGTAGGTCGGGGCACCTACCAGCCACCAGCATCCTATTCAACACTTGCAAAAGTTCTTTCCATAGCATTCCCCCTTTCCCATTCCAACAAACACTGAGCAGATCATTATTAATAGCTGGTGCGGGCCTGGACCTGGGCCCACTTCACAAAAGAATGACCCATGATCCAGATGGACATTTCCCTGGAGAGGGACCCATCACAAAACCTGAAACGAGAAACATGAATGAACACAGAGAAAACACATAACCACGCTACAAAGGGCCTGGAGCGCTGCGCACATAACGCTTTTGTTCTATATGACTAAATTATAGTGCTGCACCATAAGTAGGGCTTTACAAACATTCCCCGGGGGCGTGCATATCCATGTGTGTGTGATGTGAGGATGAGTGTGTAGCGGAATTAGGCCGATAGGTGTATGATTGTATCACAGTGTATATGTTGTGTATATATAGTAGCTTTTAGAGTATGAGTGGGATTTCGATTTCTGAAAAGGGCTCCAATATAAAAATAAAGAAAAAATTACGTGAATTTAATAGATTTGTTTGAGACTCTGAAAGATGGTACAAAAGGTCAAAAATAAAAGGGGGTCACTGTTCTGCGCACCATTTTCCCTGCCAGTTAAGTCCAAATCCCTCGCTCCCTGCCGCGTCTGAAAAGATCTGCACATCCCAGACCATGTTCTCATCCCGCATCATTGGTACACCATTGAAGTTCTGTAAAAAGAACTGCCACATCCTCACGTCTTCTCTCACCCTTGCTGACAGTCGCACGTGGTGATGCGGCTGTCTCCGTCCCACCAATGCCCTGCCAAGTTGCCTACAAAAAGTCCGCCCTGCTCTCACAACCCTACATGCAAAGTTCAGTTGACCCAGTAGCACCTGTATGTCAGTCACCGTGACTTTATGTCGTGTCAACATAGCCGCCAGCAGCCTCAACATTTACTGTTTTTTTTCTGCTGGTAGGCGTGCCTCCATTGCCTTTGAGTCCAATTCAATTCCTAGAAATGACAGTGCCGTAGAGGGCCCCACCATCTTTTCCGGTGCCAGCGGCACTCCCAACTCCCCCATGATCTCTTGGAACCTGTCCAGCGCATCCTGGCAGTCCGCGGAGCCTGGGGTGCCCACAAAGAAAAAACCATCCAGGTCGTGCGTTACTTCTTGGTGACACGACTGTTCTGTGAACAACCATTGCAGGAACGTACTAAAACATTTGAACAGTGCGTAGGACATAGAGCAGCCCATTGGCAGTGCTTTGTCCACATACCAGGGTCCGTTAAACTGGATGCCAGGTAGGTCCCAATCATCTGGGTGGACTGGAAGCAGCCGGAAAGCCAACTTAATGTCGCACTTTGCCATCATCTCCGTTACACCCGTGGCCACCACGAGTGACATGGCTGCGTCAACTGATGAATATGACACCGTTGTCTCCCGCTCATCAATGAAATCATTTACCGAGCCACCTTTGGGCCACGACAGATGCTGTATGAGGCGAAATTGACCCTGATCCTTTTTTGACACCACACCAATGGGTGACACAATCAAATTTGGTAGAGGCCAATCCTCAAAAGGTCTGACCATGTGGCCCTCACTCACTTCTTTGTCCAATTTGTCCTGCACCACTTCGGGGTGCTCCCTCGCCGACTTCAGATTGTCCGCCCAAGGTCTTGTTCTTGGTCCATCATACCCAAGTCGAAACCCCTCTAGAAACCCCACCCACAAACGTTCTGCAGCCTCCGTGTCAGGATAACCCCACAGGGCTGCGACCAACTTGTCCCTTCTAACTGGTGTACGAGCCCTTCGGCCCAGGCCCCTTGGCCCCTCGCCCACTGGTGAGCTGTTGACTCCCTGACCTAAACCCTCCAGCCTGTCCCTGCTGGTTCCCTTGCTGCTGACCTAGCCCCCCCAGGATTTGACCAAGGCATGCCCACTCTTTCCACAACCCTAGCATTCGTTTAGGAACCTGCAATATTCCCTTGTGCACAATCCTTTATTATAATCCCAACA